>NC_047137.1:16918752-17518752 GCF_009829125.3 Periophthalmus magnuspinnatus
TATTTCTCAAGTATTTGCTCTGTATTTCCTTCCTCGCTCTCTCTCCTGTAAATCCAGACTCTGAGCTGTAGTAATAATACTTGTGGTACTGCGTTGGATATTTGTATCTTGTTCTGAATTGCGGGTCCATTAGTGGTAAAGTCGTGTTACGTACTGATGGACGATGTATTTAATGTCGATACTGGGCATGTCCTGCAGCTGTACACGTCCACGGAAAAAAAAAAAAGATGCGTAGACTAAACACGTGTCTAGAGTCGACGGTCTGCTCTATTATCTGGACACATAATACTACAATTATCTCCAAATATCAGTCATAATAAATATCATTTGTAATTTCTAACGGTGCCAACAATTATGTTTCTGTGTAATTGTTCTGTTTATTAAATTAAAACATGTAAATCTACACCACACTGGACATTTCTGCTATTCTAAACGTTCTGAGCTATTCATGGGTTTAGCTTCCTGTTTGCGGACGCCATTTTGAGGACTTTTCACCATTATTATTCATGAATTTGAAAGAAGCTTACTGTATTTGCTTGTATGTCTATTGCTAAACTGTGCATTTTATATAATGTATCCCAAAGTGTTTTATCACTTGGAAAACATAATATATTCCAAGTATATGTATATGTATATGTATATGTATATGTATATGTATATGTATATGTATTATAAGTTCATATATACAATCTTATATCACCTGTCCACTTTAAAGGGGCTATATTACACAAAACTGACTCTTGTGAGGTTTAAGTCATGTTCTGATGGTGTTACCTCCTCAAAAACAGACCTGGAGTTGTGTTTTGTTTCATTCACACACGTCTGAGTAACACTTTATTATTATAAAACGCTTTGTTCCACCTTGTGATGTCATCAAGGGGTAGTTTTCAAGTTTACAGCTCCTTCTTACCTTTAGTTCAGTCGAGATAAGTGGCAATTCCAGCGGCTGAAATGACCCAAATGATTCTAGAAATGAAGGTGTGTGGAGTTTAAAAACACAGCGGAGCACTTCCTGTATCACCACATGATGACATCACAAGGTGGAACAGAGTGTTTTCAGTTTCAGAGAAACATGTGCGAATGAAACAAAACACAACTCCAGGTCTGTTTGTGACGAGAAAACAGAGTAATATGGGCCCTTTAAGTTGCAGCCCCTCTACTTTGCACTGACTAAACTCAATAAAACGCAATTTAACCTTAAAGAAATGTTGATATTAGCATTTAATGTGATATGCAGGAGATACATGGCACCACATTCTGTCCCATTTCAAACATATGTCGTATTGACTCTCTTGTGTCGTCTCTCTCTCGTGTTGGCTCTCTCGTATTGACTCTCTTGTGTCGTCTCTCACGTGTCGACTCTCTCTCGTGTTGACTCTCTCGCGTCTTGACTCGTGTATTGACTCTCTCGTGTCGACTCTCGTGTTGACTCTCGTGTCGACTCTCTCGTGTCGACTCTTTGGTGTTGACTCTCTCTTGTGTTGACTCTCTCGTGTCGACTCTCTCGTGTTGACACTTGTGTTGACTCTCTCGTGTTGACTCTCTCGTGTTGACTCTCTCGTGTTGACTCTCTCGTGTTGACTCTCTCGTGTCGACTCTTTGGTGTTGACTCTCTCTCGTGTTGACTCTCTCTCGTGTGTTGACTCTCTCGTGTCGACTCTCTCGTGTTGACACTTGTGTTGACTCTCTCGTGTTGACTCTCGTGTGTCGACTCTTTGGTGTTGACTCTCTCTCGTGTTGACTCTCTCGTGTCGACTCTTTGGTGTTGACTCTCTCTCGTGTTGACTCTCTCTCATGTTGACTCTCTTGTGTTGACTCTCTCGTGTCGACTCTTTGGTGTTGACTCTCTCTCGTGTTGACTCTCTCGTGTTGACTCTCTCTTGTTGACTCTCTCGTGTTGACTCTTGCAGAAACGATGGCTCTGTGCGCTGTGTTAAGTCCTGTCAGCCCAATGACTTCAGCTGCCCCCTGGACCCGGTCCACCTCATCACGTACACGGTCCTGTCTCTGCCGACGTTCAGGGACTTCACAGGCCCAGAAGGTACAGTCCAACGTCCACACACAGTATAAGTGCATTTTATATTTGTCCTGGTTTAGTCCTGGTTTAGTCCTGGTTTAGTCCTGGTTTAGTCCTGGTTTAGTCCTGGTTTAGTCCTGGTTTAGACCTGGTTTAATCCTGGTTTAGTTCTGGTTTAGACCTGGTTTAATCCTGGTTTAATCCTGGTTTAGTCCTGGTTTAGTCCTGGTTTAGTCCCGGTTTAGACCTGGTTTAGTCCTGGTTTAGTCCCGGTTTGGTCCTGGTTTAGTTCTGGTTTAGACCTGGTTTAGACCTGGTTTAGTCCCGGTTTAGTCCCGGTTTAGCCCTGGTTTAGTCCTGGTTTAGTCCTGGTTTAGTCCTGGTTCAGTCCTGGTTCAGTCCTGGTTTAGTCCTGGTTTAGTCCTGGTTTAGTCCTGGTTTAGTCCTGGTTTAGACCTGGTTTAGTCCTAGTTTAGACCTGGTTTAGTCCTGGTTCAGTCCTGGTTCAGTCCTGGTTCAGTCCTGGTTCAGTCCTGGTTTAGTCCTGGTTTAGACCTGGTTTAGTCCTGGTTCAGTCCTGGTTTAGACCTGGTTTAGTCCTGGTTTAGTCCTGGTTTAGACCTGGTTTAGTCCTAGTTTAGACCTGGTTTAGTCCTGGTTCAGTCCTGGTTCAGTCCTGGTTTAGACCTGGTTTAGTCCTGGTTTAGTCCTGGTTTAGACCTGTTTTAGTCCTGTTTTAGACCTGGTTTAGACCTGGTTTAGACCTGGTTTAGACCTGGTTTAGTCCTGGTTTAGACCTGGTTTAGTCCTGGTTTACTCCTGGTTTACTCCTGGTTTAGTCCCGGTTTAGTCCCGGTTTAGTCCCGGTTTAGTCCCGGTTTAGACCTGGTTTAGACCTGGTTTAGACCTGGTTTAGTCCTGGTTCAGTCCTGGTTCAGGTCAAATCCTCCAGCTGATGTCGTCCTGAGCTCATCTCAGGGTCTGGATTTGGCTCAAACGCAGAGACAAAAATCGTCCTTCTCTCTGCAGAAATCGTCTTCCTGAGGACGGCTGCAGCGGCGCCTTATCCAGGCTCCGCTGACGTCATGTTCGACATCCAGTCTGCAGACGACCAGCTCTCTTTCGACGTCATTAAAAGTGTTTATCAAGGCATGATTATGGGTAAGAAACGCTCCAAATCAAACTTTAACTGTGTCTTTGTCAGTTCCTCATTCGACTCGCTTTATTTTCCAGGCGTGGTCCGTCAGGTGAAGCCGATCACGGGCCCAAAGGAGGTGGTCGTGGAGGTGACGATGAACTACGTGAAGTCTGGAGTCGTGTCTCATCGTAACATTGTTGAAATCCACCTCTTTATTTCTGAGTTTTGGTTCTGACAGAGGAATATGAACAATTGTGACGATATAGATCAGACAGATTTGTTCTTTCACTCATAAAATATAACGCAATTTACAGATCAAGACGCTCTCGCCTAAAACACAACGGACTCTCCCAGCAACCCCTATATTTACCCCCTTATATATTGGCGGCCATTTTGTTTTCCTACTTGACCTGAGAAATGAAAAATCCCATTATTTTGTGTTTCTAAATGGAGCTTTTATAGAACAGTAATGATGCCATGGACCTGTGGGGATGTAATATTATGTCACAGTTAGAATGTTTTGTAAATAATTCAGTTTGAAAATGTGTTAAAATGTTGTTTTTTTTTTAAATTCTTGTATAAGAATGTTTTAATCCTAATGTGTTTGTGTATGTTACAGTTGTGTGCCCACCTGTAGGGGAGGAGGGGTTGTGATATGCTAAAAAAACAAAAAATAATAATAATAATAATTAAAAATAATAATCAAAAATAAATCAAAATGTTGTCTTTTACATTTTATATAAATTTGTGTAGTTTATTGTGCCTTTTATATAAATTTGTGTAGTTTATTGTGTGTCTTTTACATTTTATATAAATTTGTGTAGTTTATTGTGCCTTTTATATAAATTTGTGTAGTTTATTGTGTGTCTTTTACATTTTATATAAATTTGTGTAGTTTATTGTGTGTCTTTTACATTTTATTTAATTTGTGTAGTTCATTGTGTGTCTTTTACATTGTATTTAATTTGTGTAGTCTATTGTATGTATTTCATATTTTATATAAATATCTGTAGTTGTGTTCTGTAAATGTTTTTTGTGATTTTGTGGCTGATTTGTGGACATAAACAGCTCCACATGCTCTGAGCCCGCCCACTTTTCCCTCTGGACCAATCAGAGCACAGTACTAACCCGGAAGTGCCGCCTCGTGCGCGTGAGGCAGGAAACATGGCAGCTTCAGCTTCCAGCGGCATCGCGGAGATGTCTGCGTCTCTCTCAGGCATTTTGAATGAAAAACACTGCCCTGAACACCTCCAAATCCTCAAGAGCTTCACGACAGCGCTGCGAGAGAAAGAATACAGGTAACTTTAGGTAACTTTAGACAAATACTCTGCTGTTAGCATCAAGTTAGCTTAAAAGTGTCAGTTCAGATCTGAAGCCCGTTTAAAACAGACACAAGCTGCATGACACGACAGGAAAGACTTTTACACTCACTCCTCACAGCATGTTAATTAAAAACACAAGAAGAATAAGAATAAAAGTGTAAGATTCTGTTGTACAGTTGCATCTCTGTGATGTTTGAGACACTTAAAGGAGCCTCTTTCGCTCTGTTTTGTTCAGGGATGCTGTGAATGAGTCTGTGCTCTCTCCTCTCCTCCACGTCCTCTCCCGGCTCCATGATCAGCTCCGTGACCAGCTCCACACCGCAGTCCCAGCTCAAGGACAGGATGTCCCGTCTGTAACATTAGAGCTTCAGCTGACTGCTGAGTGCTTCAGGGCTCAAAGAAACGCTTGTGTCCAGAGCACAGGTAACCAGAGCCTGCTCAGGTAATTCAGACAGATGCACAACTCAGGGGTTTGACCACATAAGGATCACTAGTTAAATCCTTTCACACTGTTTTTTATAACTACGTGTTTTGTTCTAATGGCAATTGGTGATACATCTGTAACAGAAACGTTTGCATTTATTCCTAAGGGATCTTGGATTCATAAATGTTACCCTGAAAATTCTTAAATATCTTCAGACCAAAGAGGACCAAGATGTACTTGAACGTAGGCTCTCAGAATTTAACTTTTATAATGTTTTTTTGGCTAATTTGAACAAGCCAAAACCTTTCTTCTTCTTTTAAACCAGCTCTCCGTTGTGGCATCCAGTTTATCGGTAACGTCGCCGTGGGAAATGAGACGTGTAAAGAAGACATTTGGCAGCTGAGTGTCCCAGACCAGCTCCTGTGAGTTTACACATGTGCAGTGTCCTGATGTAGTCTCATGTCAAGGATACTCTTTTAAAAATGTTGTTAATTATTGAAATGCTTAATTTCACATGTGTTTTAACAGGCAGCTCCTTTGTGTGGACGATGAGAAGACCGTTACCTACGCCTCAATGGTCGTTCACACTTGTTTAGATGAAGCTAAAGTTGAAACACTGGCTCTTCCTGAGAACATTCCTCTGGCTCTGAAGGTGATGGAGCTCTGCAGGACACAGCCGGACATCGACTGGACGTGAGAACAGTTCCTTATGGTTTTATTCTCACATCTGTTTGTTTTTTTTATCTCTTATGCTGCTTTTATTAAGAAGCTTTGTGTAATAATCCGTCTGTTTATTATTAACAGGGTCCTTATCGCAACACAGCATTTTCTGAAGTGCGCGGCTTTGGTGGAGGCCATGTACACGAGGATGCAGCACCACGACAGGTAGTACTGCAATACTACTTCAGTTGTTCTCAGATTATGGTGAAAGGTACAAAGAAAGAAAGAAACTAAGTCTTTCTCTCTTCCTTTCTCTCTTTCTTTGTTCATTTCTTTCTCTCTTCCTTTCTCACTTTCTTTCTCTTTTTTCGTGTGTAGTGTGTACTATAGAGCGCAGTACTGTACTGTGCAGTACTTTACAGAGGTAGTACATTTACTGTAACACACATCCTTCTTTACACACTCGCCTTTATCATTTAATGAAATGTGGTGTTTGACGACACTTCCCTGGAGTGAGAGGACCACCCAGCGTCTCCTCCACCGGACAAGCGTCTTTCTCGTCACTGTCCACCACAAACTCCGCCGCAAACTCCGCCGCAAACTCCGCCGCAAACTCCGCCGCAAACTCCGCCGCAAACTCCGCCGCAAACTCCGCCGCAAACTCCGCCGCAAACTCCGCCGCAAACTCCGCCTCCTTCTTCCCCGTTTTTCATTTTGAAAACATGGCCAAATAAAACTACCTGCCCAACGGTGTAAATGATGACAAATCTTGATGAACTAACTGTAGTTGGTTAATTGGTTGTCCCCGCTCTGCGCTCTGATTGGTCGTCTCCGAGGGACGACGTCAGCACATGACCGTAATGACAGTGACACATTTAAAGAGCCCCAGGCCTCTGCTTTGAGATGCTGCTTGAATTTACACGAGAGCACAATTGGTTGCGGAGTTACGGTAACGGAAAGTCCACAACCGCGAATCTATCGGCGGCGACAGCATCCGACGGTTTAGAGTTAAGCAGTACTTTTTACTGCTAAATGTACTTTGATAAAGCCAATATCAGATATGTAGTGTGTCTTATGGAGGATCTAAGTATGAATGGTCTGGTCGCTCTATCCTGTTATAAATGCACATATTGGAGTGATTTCCTGTATTTTCCACCAGTTTATCGATTTTGATCATTTCATTTTTGTTTTGGCCCTTGATGGTGAAAAAAAAAAAGTTTGAACACCCCTGACTTAAAACTGCTAATTTGTATTTTCCAGAGTGACTTTACTTGAGCTGCTCTTGGCTCAGCTGAGAGAGGACGACTCGGAGTGTGGCGTTCCTCCGGCCGTTGCCTCTTTTCTGGCCTCTTCTTTTCAGAGTGGCTGTAGTGCAGTTCTCACTCTGGCCACAGGGGCAGTATCGAGTAACGAGGTACACACTGAGGTTAATATAATGTGTTTTTTCATAAATAATCCCGGTTTAAAGGTCCCACATTCTGCTGTGTTTGTGCTTGTATTTCACCCTAGGTCCTGCAGGAGGCGCTGACAGTGATCAGTTTGTTGGATGTTCTGTGTGAAATGTCGTCAGATCACGCAGAGTTTATGTTTTTACAGGATCATCCAGATCTGCTGACGAATACGACGGGTAATGACTTTAAATTTATATTTGTGTTTGAGCAACGACGAGAGGAAGAGGTTTAATCTAAGAATCACACACTCTTTAGTAAGATTAAGGAGTTTGTACATGTGCCTGATGAAGGGAGAAGGAAGGAAGGAAGGAGTGAAAGAAGAAAGGAAGGAGGGAAGGAAGAAGGGGAGGGAAGGAAGGAAGCAAGGAAAGAAAAAAGGAGGGAAGGAAGGAAGCAAGGAAAGAAAAAAGGAAGGAAGGAAGGAAGAAGAGAAGGAAGGAAGAAGGGGAGAAAGGAAAGAAGAAAGAAAAGTAAGGGAGGAAGGAAGGAAGGAAGGAAAAGAAGGAAGAAAGAGACAGGAAGAAGGGAAAAAAGGAAAGATGGAAGGAAGAAGGGAAGAAAGGAAGCAAGGAAAGAAGAAAGGAAGCAAGGAAAGAAGAAGGGAAGGAAACAAGAAAGAAAGAGGAATGAAGGAAGAAGGGAGGGAAGGAAAGAAGAAAGAAAGGAAGGAACGAAGGAAGGAGGGAAGGAATAAATAAAGGGAAGAAAGTAGGGAAGGAAGCATAGAAAGGAAGGAAGGAAAGAAGAAAGAAAGAAAGGAATGAAGGAAGAAGAGAAGAAAGGAAGGAAGAAGGGAAGAAAGGAAGGAAGAAAGAAAGATAGGAAGAAAGAAAGAAGGAGGAAAGAAGGAAGGATGAAAGGAAGATGTTGTCTGTGAACACCATCAGGATGTTTTCACTTTATTTGGATAAAAGTTTGTAAAAAGTTATATTCACTCTCCTTTCACCATCTATAAAACTACTTCAATCATCAAAATCATCAATAACTGCTCGAATGATCAGTTGGCAAACAGGAAGTGATCATGTGTGCACTTCCTGCTCCATCGACTCTGGCTCCAATTCACTTTCTATTAAAAAACCATGTGTCCTTCTGTACCTGCTGCTGTCAAACTCGTCATTTTGGTCTTAAATGTTCATATTAACCCTCTACATGATCCTGGGGTACATTTTTGAGTTTATTTTTTAAGTTTTTTATTTTATTTTTTTTTGTGGGTTATTTTGAGTTTTTTTTTTTTGTTTGTTTTAAAAAAAAATTGTTAATTTTTATGTTATTATTTAGTTTTTTTTAATTTTCTTTATTTTTTTGTTATTTTTTGTTATATATACTCTGTCATTATTATTTTAAGGTTTTTTATTTTTTAGTTATTTTTTGTTATATATACTCTGTCATTATTATTTTAAGGTTTTTTATTTTTTAGTTATTTTTTGTTATATATACTCTGTCATTATTATTTTAAGGTTTTTTATTTTTTTGTAATTTTTATTTATTTCTTTGTAGTTATTTTGAGTTATTTTATTTATTTTTTTTAGTTATTTTATTTTATTTTTAACTGTGTCCCCTCTGTCTGTACCTGCTGCTGTCACACATTGGTCTTAAACGTTCGTATTAACCCGTCTGTTTTCACACTTTTCACGTTTCTCGTAGTCGTTCTGATGTTTACGTTTCTCTCGCAGATCTCCTGGCTCAGGTTCACGCCATCGGGAAATCCAGTAAGAACATTTTCAGCGCGTCTCAGAACTTCTCGTCCTTCAGCGGAGACACTCAGCTCTCCCCGGTCGTCAGCTTCAAAGCTCATCTCATCAGACTCATCGGGAATCTGTGCCACAATAACAACAACAATCAGAACAAGGTGACGCTCGCTTTAAGTAGCAGAAACAATACCACATTTTTATTTTTTATGTAAAGAAAAATCCAGAATACGCTTTATTTTACTTTGTTAGTGAAGAAAATGAGCAAATTATGAACTTTCTTTGGCGTCATGGTGCAACATTAAACGAAGAATATTAATATAAACTATGATAATATAAAAATAGAGGCGTAAAAATAAGGTAAATTAAAATATGGGCAGAACAACAGAGCAGCTAAGATGATTATATTTGTTTAAATGTTCTATATTACGCAAAACTGACTCTTTCAAGCTTTAGGTTCTTTTTCTAACGCTGTTTCCTCCTCAAAAACAGACCTGGAGTCACACTTTATTATTCGTCTGTAACATCTCCAAAGCTCAAACTGCGACGTTCCACCTTGTGATGTCATCAAGTGGGAGTTTTTCAAAGTGAACAGCGACTTTTACCTTTAGTTCAGTCGAGATAAGTGGCGATTGCAAGGGTGGAATGATCCAGATGGTTCTAGAAATGAAGGCGTGTGGAGTTTAAAAACACAGCGGAGCACTTCCTGTATCGCCACACGATGACATCACAAGGTGGAACAGAGTGGTTTCAGTTTGAGAGAAGAACTCACTCCAGGTCTGTTTGTGAGCTTAATATTGGCTCTTTAAAAAGCTGATGATGATAATAAAACATCAAAGTTGCATAATTTTAAACAATGTTCTTATTTGAAAAGTGATTTTAAGCTAACAGTCACTTTAAAGGTGCACTGTGTAACTTTCCCGGTCGATTGTCACCTGCTTGACAGAGAAGTTATTGGTTTGTCTGTAATATTCCACACTATGGCATTATACTTATCTGCTTCCGTGGAGACGAGCAGGTTCGGCCACAAAGCTACGTTACAGGTCAGATCTGCGAAGAGGAAGAATGCATGTTTTTGTATTTTTAACAATTAAAAACAATTCATGTGTTTACCGGAATATAAGTCGCACCAGACAAAAAGAAAGGAAGGGAGGAAGGAACTAAGAAAGGAAGGAAGAAAGGAAAGAAAGGAAGGAAGGAAGGAACTAAGAAAGGAAGGAAGAAAGGAAAGAAAGGAAGGAAGGAAGGAATTAAGAAAGGAAAGAAGGAAGGAACTAAGACAGGAAGGAAAGAAGGAAGAAAGGGTCTAAGAAAGGAAAGAAGAAAGGAAAAGAAGGAAGAAAGAAAAGAAGGAAGGAAGAAAGGAACTAAGAAAGGAAGGAAGAAAGGAAAGAAAGGAAGGAAGGAAGGAATTAAGAAAGGAAAGAAGGAAGGAACTAAGACAGGAAGGAAAGAAGGAAGAAAGGGTCTAAGAAAGGAAAGAAGAAAGGAAAAGAAGGAAGAAAGAAAAGAAGGAAGGAAGAAAGGAAGGAAGGAAGAAAGGAACTAAGAAAGGAGGAAAGAAAAGAAGGACGGAAGGAACTAAGAAAGGAAGGAAAAAAGGAAGAAAGGGTCTAAGAAAGGAAAGACGAAAGGAAAAGAAGGAAGAAGGAAAGAAGGAAGGAAGGAAGAAAGGAAAGAAGGAAGGAAGGAACTAAGGAAGGAAGAAAAAAAGGAAAGAAGGAAGGAAGGTAGAAAGAAAGGAAGGAAAGGAAAAAAGGAAGGAAGAGAAAGAAAGGAAGGTAGAAAGGAAGAAAGAAAGGAAGGAAGGAACTAAGAAAGGAAGGAAGAAAGGAAAGAAGGAAGGAACTAAGAAAGGAAGGAAAGAAGGAAGGAAGGTAGAAAGAAAGGAAGAAAGGAAGGAAGAGAAAGAAAGGAAGGAAGAAAAAAGAAGGAAGGAAGGAAGAAAAGAAAGGAAAGAAGGAAGAAAGATGTCAGTAAACATACCATCAGTAAATAATAAATCGCAACCCGTGCACTTCCTTATTACTGGAAAATAAAATGTTTCAATTAGATGCTGTATTTTCCGGAGTATAAGTCGCATCTGAGTATAAGTCGCACCCCCGGCCAAACTATGAAAAAAAAGTGCCATTTATAGTCCAAAAAATACGATAGTTTAATGCCATACTGTGGAACATTCCCAATAAAGCAATAAGATAAAAGAAAAGTAGCACCTTGCACCTTTTTAACTTGACATTTTCTGACCAAATAACAGGATGCGACTTCATCCTCACTGCGTCTTTGAGTCTCTCAAACTGAAAACTATGGTCAGAAACTGGGCTTTTAAAAGGGCTGTGGTATTACTAATATTTACAAATATAAAAATATAATAATAATATATCTTTGACTGATGATAGTGTGGGGACAAGAGGAGGAATTGGCTCGCGTAAGTAAGAATTATCGCTGTTGGGCGCTTGAACTCAACTGCTCTCGTTGGCCCTTTTAAAAACGGTCGGGTTGTGGTATTACTAATATTTACAAATAAATATAATATTATCTATGACTGATGATGGTGGAGAGACAAGAAAAGAAACTGGCTTGGGTAAGTAAGAATTATCGCTGTTGGGAGCTTGAACTCAACTGCTCTTGACTGGAAACGGGATGTGGTTACGTTTATACAGAAAACGCAAGCGGCTTTCGACAAAAACAATGAAGCGGCGAACACACCCGACCCTGCCCCCGGACTCCTCCTTATTTTTGATCAATTTCCTGGAGTTAACGTCTGTCAGCGTCCACGGTATTAACGAAAAGCATGTATAGATAATAAATAACGCGACGGGGAGGGGGCGGGTTGTGGCGCGGCATGAACGCGGTCCGTCTTAATACAAACAGATTTTGGGGGAATGCCTGTGGGATCTCTGCCCTGCGATGGCCTCCGTCATGTCCGCAGATGGTGCTCTGTGGTCCGTCAGTGGTCAAAACTCACCCCGTATCTGCTTTCACTGCGATCTCTTCCAGTAAAACCGATGTCGTAGTGTTCACCTTTGGGAGAGATGGAGAGGGATCCATGTTCAAGGCAACGTCTCCATGTGTTTTTGGGGGTTTTTTGGGTTGTAACGTGACCAACAACTGTTTTTTTTTTTTGGTGCAGAAGAGGAAATCGCTTGAAATCGTCACAACTGTCACAATAGAAACCCCATACTGCTGTATCTGTTTACTAAGTTTTGATGACAGTAGCAGCAGAAGAAAGTGTAAGGCCAAATCGAAGCAATGAAAATAATTTTGTGTGTAGAAACAGAAAGAAAACAGATCGCTCTTGCGGTGACTTCGCAGATGTTTTTGGTTTCAGTTAAGGTTTTTGTAACTGCTCGCTCTGCTTTGCATAGAAATTTGCATAGTTTAAACATAATTGGTAGTTTTTGCGGCGACGTCACGCTGATCGGGTTGTGCACGCGCGTCTATGGCGGAATGTGCAGCGGTTACCGGGGTGACGCAACGCACCCGTTAGCAAGCGCTGCCAAATATGTTTCAAGATGATCTGAAAACTCAAGAAAAAAATACAATATCGGTTTAAACAGCACGTTTTCTGGAGCGTTTGATCAATACAAAGTTTGGTTAGGTTTGATTTTCAACAAAAAAAAAGGTGAGCGCGGCTAACGCTAGCTAGCTTGACTGTTATGTTAGTTGAGAGGGATGTGTTTAACAGCACAAATCAGCTTTTCTGTTGTAGTTACAGCTAAATCAGTCATTTTTAGTCGAGATTGTGTTGAAACAAAACTCAGATTAAGGTCCAACTTGAGTAACCGCTAAGATACAGACGGAGCAGTGCCTCTAGTTAGCTTTAAACCCCCGATTCGCGTTGATGACATGAGCTGCAAGGTATCCATAGATAAAAATACATATTACTAACTGTTCTATGTCTTTTAAACAGATGAGGGAACTCGATGGCATCCCTCTGATCTTGGACAACTGCAATATCGACAGCAACAACCCCTGTATCCTTATGTTAAATACAAATATCTTTACAAGAACTGGTCTCCTGCACCGTCAAAAATACATCTGGGTTTGTACAAGTGAAATACTCCGCTCTTTCTCTTTGACTAGATGTTTTACCGTGAATTCCAGACTATTGAGCGCACTTGAATATAAGCTGCACCAGTTAAATTTTAAAAGAAAAGTAATTTAGCACATATGTAAGTCGCACCTGAATATAAGCCGCAGGTATTTACACAGAGTTTTAATTTACGTTTTTTTTTTTCCAAACATCAACACGGGATGAACATAGAAAATAAAACGGCACCAATACAGGCCACGTGCTTTTATTTCCCCTGAAAGCTTTTATTGTCTTTTTATATTGACTAAGTTCTTCCTGCTGCCGCCTCCAATATCACACCATCGATTCCTTAATCCCAAACTTACGTGCATTGACTCCATTTCCTTCTTTAATACCAAATTTGGTGCTGTGGCTCTATTTCCTTCTTTAACACCAGACTTACGCGCAGTGGCTCTATTTCCTTCTTTAATAGTAAATGTACGTGCAGCGGCTCTATTTCCTTCTTTAGTAGCAAACGTACGTGCAGTGGCTCTATTTCCTTCTTTAATAGTAAACGTACGTGCAGCGGCTCTATTTCCTTCTTTAATAGTAAACGTACGTGCAGTGGCTCTATTTCCTTCTTTAATATCAAACGTACGTGTAGCGGCTCTATTTCCTTCTTTTATACCAAACTTACGTGCAGTGGCTCTATTTCCTTCTTTAACACCAAACTTGCGTGCAGCGGCTCTATTTCCTTCTTTAACACCAAACTTACGCGCAGTGGCTTTTTCCTTCTTTGATGCCAGATCCATCGCCTTTAACTCGTGTATTCTCCAGCGCAAAATCTTTCCCCACGTCTGTCTCACTTTTGTGTTTACTGCTATAGAGCGCCCCCCGGTGGCCGTTAAAAATCTATAAATTAGTCACACCGTTGTATAAGTCAGAGGGTTCAAAGCGTGGGGAAAACGTAGCGGCTTATAGTCCAAAATTTACTGTATATAGATATTTTTATGTGTAAGTTAAGTCATTTTTACTTCAGTGACTTTCCCCTCGGTTGTGACAGGAGGCAGACGGATCCTAGCTAATTGCTAACGCCTAGAGTGACATAAACACTGCCGCAGCTTGTCAATTCTATTTTTATTGCAAATATTCTTTTATATTGTGATTAAAAAAACACGGCGCCCTTAACAGCTGCAACAGTTATCAACCAGTGGGCCATCTTCGCCATCAGAAACCTCCTCGAGAACAACTTGGAGAATCAGAAGGTCGTGGCGTCGTTGGAGCAACGAGGCGCGGCCGACTACTCCGCCCTGAGGGAGCTGGGGTTCGAGGTGGAGGAGAGAGATGGAGGTCTGCTGCTCAAAACTATCAGGAAAGACACCTAAGAAACATCCAAGTGCGAAGGCAAAGGAAACTATTAAGAGTGCATTAAAGCTTTAGATTCATGCTGTGTTTAAAACTCGTGTAGTGTTTGTTAAATACTTTTACAAACCCAGACAATTTTGAGCGTAAACTTTATCTTGCAGTTTAGGAGTGCAGTTAATTACGCTCAAAATGTGTTGTTATAATTATAGTTTCATATGGAAAACAGGGTCAGTTTACTACCGTATTTACCAAAAGAAAAAAAAAAAAAAACGAACCAAAAATCCTCAGATGCTGAACCAAAACATTTTAGTTTGGCGAAGTATCCGGACATTTCCCATATTAAAGCGTCATCGTAAAGTCTTTAAAAATGACCTGTGCGTTTGAAAGATGCCGCTACTTATAAACTAAGACCCGGTGATTATCAGTTTGAAGAAAAGTTCTCAAAAATTCTCAAAAGTAGGAATCTAGGAGCGTTAATATCGAAAGAAAACACGAACTGATAAACTATAAACCAATCCCGTGCATTTCAGAATGTTTGTAGACGCGTAAACAACAGGTACAACACGAGTTTATATTGACGTTGTTTAGCACCGCCCACTTTTACCACCTTTTTGGGATAGTTTTTCCAGTTAAGCAGGAGTTTCGCCACTAAAATATGGTATAAATGAGGTTGATTGGTGTAAAACGTCACCTCTGTCGTCCTTATAGAACTGATTTACTGTCAAAATCGTCATTCCTCTGGCAAAATTTTAAAAAAACCCAACCCCAATGACGACGGCGACGCCCACGGCAACGTCCAGAAAAAAATACACGCGTTAACTCTCTGAGAACATTTCTTTTTTACCTTGGCATTTGCGGTTTGACAATTGCAAAAAGTCAAAATTGCAGTTTTCGATTTGATTGCGACGTATTACCCAGCTCAAAATTCCCGCCCGCCGTATCAATTTTAATCTACGATCTCGGAAAATTAGCACGTAATCCGCTAACGACGCCGCCAGATTTGCAAAGAAAAGGTTGAGAAGTTACGTTTTACCTTGAATTACGTCGGGGGAATTAAAGATCTGGCGAACACAGAGCTGTTTTTGGCAACGCGTTTATGTTTACGTTTTATCCAACGACCTTAACTAACTCCTTACCACAACAACCCCGTGTGATGTAAGAGGCCTATCCTTTCTAATTAAACTGAAGTATTTACCAGAAGTATTCGCGCACTTCCAGTTATTTATCACTAACTTTGAACAAAGTCGAGTAGAACATATTACACAGTGAATACATGGCAGCTTAACCCATTATTAAAGGCTATGCAAAATAAACACTGACTCTTAGACTTGGCGTATTTCACCTCGTATTAAACAGTGGCATAACCAAAAATGTATGTTTAGCTTCTCGACGTGATCCATCTTGCTTTTGGCCACATTATAGGGAGCATGATTAAAGTTTTCCCGGTAAGCATGTTTACTATATTACAAATGAATAGCCATTAATCTGTGTTAGTCGCTTTCGCAACACGCTAACACGCTAACACGCTAACACAGACCGCACCTTTTCACTTCACTTTTATCAGCTGTAAGTTTAAATACGGCGTTTATAGATGCGTAAACTGTGTAAAGAAGTGGACTGAGCGAGTGCGACGTCACCCTCAGCTAGCTCGTCGAGGCTAGCGGTTATAGCGGCTAATTTGCAGCCGAGTTACGTATTTAGATTTTTGACTTACAAGTGTCATAGCAACCGAAGAGCCAATCAGAAGCGAGGATGTGGAAGGTAACGCCCCTTCCCATCCGCACAGCTGGTTTAGCAGGGAGCGGCCACTTAGCAACGCTGTCAATCAAACCTGTTGCTAACGCTAACGGGAGCGACCTCAGGGAAAGAAGGTGCATGATTTGTCTGTTATTAATGTTCATATCTTGATTTACAGACACAATAGTGAAATAAAAACGCCAGGATTACGTAAAGCGGGTTAATACGAACTTTTACTCTTTTTTTAGCCATAAAAATCATGCTAAAGGAAGTGTCAGTACTGCATTTTTTCACACAACTTCCTGTATTTTATCTTTGACGCATCGAATAACTGCGCTCCGATTGGTCGTCTTCGAGGGACAAAGTGAGCGCATTACCGTAATGACAGTAACATATTTAAAGAGCCCCGTGCCTCTGCTTTGAGACGCCGTTTGAATTTACATGAGCGCACAATTGGTTACGTAAATGGAAAGTCCATAACCGCGAGTCTATCGGCAACGTTAGCATCCGACGCTATAGGGTTAAGACCAGAATGACGAGTCTGACGGCAGCAGTTACAGAAAGAGGCAACAGTTTTTCAATAGAAAGTGAACGGAAGCCAGAGTTGATGAAACAGGAAGTGCGCTCATGATCACTTCCTGTTTGGGACGCAACGGCTAGCACGTTAGCTACGTCCACTTATATATACAGTCTATGATATTCCCTTAACTCAGTGATCCATTTCCCTTTTTCGTTAAAGCTGTACTATGTAACTTTTTTTGGGTTAGGGTGGCAGTCTCCTTGTCTGTATCCATGGACACGCCATTGCTTTGCCTAGAATACCCCACAATATGGCATTAAACATCCATCCAGCAGTTATTTAATTGCTCAAAAATCCGACAGACATTCCGTCCTTCCTTGGGTTTCCTTGGAGAAAGACAAGTTTAATGCCACACTGCGCAACATTCCAGGTAAAACAACAGCTAAGATCTGCGTGGGGAATAAACAGGTGACAGAAAGTTACACAGTGCAGCTTTAAATCCTAGTTTAGTCCTTAGTTTTGTGTTTTATTTTAGTAGTTTTTGATTTTTTACTACAGACTATGCAAAGTAGCGACGAAGCCTCAATTATATCTTGCACTTGCAGAGCCAAAAGTGTGTTTTTTTGGTGAATATAATGCTAACGATTGTAATTAAAGACGTTACACTCAAACTGCTTTATATTGTAGTTGTCTGTGAAATCCCTCAGTCCTCCAGGTATGATAAAAAATTTAAATCTGGCAACTGGACAAAACGTTGTAGGAGTGAAGACGTTTGGCTGCTCATCCAAGCCGCGGCTTGGATGAGCAGCCAAACGTCTTCACTCCTACAACTTCGAACGCTTTTTTTTAACTTTAAATCCTCGTTATTACATCGTACGTGTAACAGAAGTCGCTCGATTGTTCACAGTTCGATTATTTAAAACCGATTTAGCCGCAGAGGACACGAACAGCCTTGATAAAAACAGGATTTTGATGAGAGAGTGAGAGCGTGAATCAGACCAGAAGCATTAGTTTGCAGAATGACACCCCTGGGTGCTGCTCGCGTTGCTGGACAAGCTGAATGGTCTTGACACCCTAACAATGCAGTGCTTTACAGGCTGGCCCGTACCCAGCCCCACCCTGTTTTTTCTGCCTCCGATTTTTAATGACAAAATGTATTGAAACAATCGGCTGGACTCTGCGCTCAATCCGCCCTCTCAGTGTAGGGAGCTTAT
Source organism: Periophthalmus magnuspinnatus (assembly GCF_009829125.3). Classification (NCBI taxonomy): domain Eukaryota; kingdom Metazoa; phylum Chordata; class Actinopteri; order Gobiiformes; family Gobiidae; genus Periophthalmus; species Periophthalmus magnuspinnatus. The sequence goes on from NC_047137.1 coordinate 16,936,301, forward strand.
GTGGTTCCGGTCCCCAGGATTTCAGACGGCTAACAAAACAGCTGTTACTCGCGCTCCACTGGCTGGCTGCAATGCTTTTCAGGCCCACAGGAAAGAGCCTGTGTCTGCTGAATGAGGTGGCCCGTCCCTGGTCTGGGCACCTATAATGTATTAGAGACACATCAGGCAGGGGCCAAACGCACGGGTTTCCCATATAAGAGGCCTTGGACAGACTGCGCTGGTGTGAAGCTCAAGGCCGTATGCTAATCACAAACCGCTTTGGAGAAGGGAAACAAGTGTGACATTAGTTTGAGGCGAAGGAGGAGGATCGTGTTTAACTTGTAAAAAAAAACAACACTGCTGACCAGGTTTATTTAGTAAACACATTTTACCACATAAAAATGAATAAAGCCAAGTTGCAATCTGAAGACAGCAATAAGTCTTGATCTAAAAGGACATCAGTAAACACAAACTGAACTCCAGTAACTGTTTGGCTTTTTGCAGAATAGTTTAATGTTACTTAATTACAACTGTGAGCACAGTAGTCCTTGGTTTTGTAAACACTGGATAAATTACTTTGTTGGCTATGTAGAAACATACAGTATGGTAAAACATTTACACTGTACAAGTTCAGACTGGCTTACATACAATAACTTATTGTTTCTCTGAAAACGCTGACAATAATAAACACTTGTAAATAATGACTCTTGTTTTAATCTTTAAATGACATAAAGTGCCACGTTCCTCATATAAAAATATACTCTTCAGCTTGTTTTGAACGTTACATAAAGCCTAAATAAACATGAGTGAATACATTAAGGGTTTTGTCCAAAAATAGCTTTGAGCCTTTGATCCTCGTCCCCTTGTGGTCGGGGCAGATGCCTAAACCGCTGGAGCCTTGTGTAAGCACAGGCCCATGTGAAATTCCTCATTTGTGGAATGTCCAATGTATCTGAACGTGATTACACCTCTATGGAGCGCAATGAGGCCTGAATGCTTTTCTCAGAAGTCAAGAGCCCTTCACAAAGCAAACAGTCAAAATATTGGGATGGAAAGTGTCATACAAGCTGACCGTCAGACGCTTTAAATAGTATGTGGGTATTTTAGCCCGGGGCCCCTAGTAACAAGGGCCTGGGCCCCAGGGGGACAAATGTCTATGAGGGATCTGAAAAACTGAGAACTATTCATCTCGTCAACCTCCCATGCCACTGTTCAAGTGCAAAGGAAGAAGTTTAAAGACGATGCTAAAACATGCTCTGGAGCTTCAAAACAAAAGGCTTTTGAGTGTGTTCTCTGAAGGCCTGTGGGCCTGAGCATCTTTGACATAAATACTTTTATTTTCAGTGTCAAACATACAGTGTGAGTTTACAGTTGCCACATGAGCTACAATTCGCTGTTATTGGCAGTCACGAGCATTTCCAGTTCATGCTTCAATATGAACCACCACTTGTCACTTTGTCTCATCTTTCAAAGATGTTTGTCCTCCTTGTTTTGCTTCGGCTCCCAAACATCAAGCCTCGCATCTTTCATTTCATAATTGTCTTTCCTTAAGTATATTCCCAAGGATGCCAAAATGTGCAAAATATAGAATAAATACTTCCAAGTTCTTCACTTCAAATTGAAAGTCCCTGTCTGCTGCTCTCCCTTATTTGCATGTGAAGACCTCTGATCTTTCGCTGCACGTGTTGCACTTGACGAAGCAGCACCAGTGGAACTTGCAGTTGCATTGCCACACTCGGGTGTACTGGTGGGAGTTGAACCCTCGCCCGCAGCACATGGCGTTGCACCCGTCTGAGCCGGTGGACGTCCCGTTACAGAGCCTGCCTCTCGTGCCCGTGCTCCCCGTGACCTTGTCCTCCTCGCAGTAGTTCGGAGAGCGCTCTAGATACACCAGGTCTGTGTCCGTGGGCTTCTGGTATCCGCGCGCCATTTTGAGACGCAGGAAAGACGGCTGTCGGAGGCGGGACGCTCGTACGGGCTCCACCTGCACCGCCTCGCTGTAGCGTTCTTTCAGCAGGTAGCCGATCTCCCTGAACTTGGGCAGAGTGATCCAGCAGGTCTTTGTGGTGCAGGAGCCGGACACGCCGTGACACTTACACTCGAGCTTCATGCGCTCCTCCAAGATCTGGACACAGAAGAAGAGGGAGTTCAGCTTAGGCCTGGGACGATACTGAAATTTGATTATCATGACCAAAATAAGTGCAATTACATCACGATTATGATTAAAGTTGTTATGGATACGAATAATTATAGCTTTAACTGAGAATATTACAGATGAGCAGGGCCGTCGACTGAAATTTGAGGGCCACGGGACAATAAGCCTCACATGGGCCCCCCCGTAATACAAATTAATAGGAAGAGGGTCCAATTCTGGGCCCCCTAAGACCCTGGGGCCCCGCACAACAGACCTCTTTGTCCCCACCGTTGACTCCCCGGTGGATGAGTCACTTTTTTCTGCACATTCTGTTCGTATAACGTCGATTATCTTTGTTTGCGATTATCACGATTATATAAAATGTCCCACAAACGATTATTGTCGACCCTTTTAATCACGATAAATGATGTATCAAAATAAAAACTTTAAACTGCGTAATCACAGGCCTGTCTCTATATCGATTAAAACAGTACTTTTTTGAGGGGTCAGTATTTATTATGTGCATATGCGCGTTTTCTTTGCACAACTGAGACATTTTTGGTTATTTTTTGGCTATAAAAGGTCAAATAAATAACTCGTATGACTCATTACAGATGCAAACTAATGACTTAAGTGTTTCCTTCTGCTGTTTATTTATTTCAGCTCATGATGGTTTAACAGTATTGTAGATTTAGAAGAGTTTTTGTGGCTTAAATCTCCTTTTGAGTTTCAATATTATCGTTTATCGTCTGTATTTACTTCGGCACAATATCGAACTTCAAAACGTGTTATCGGGAAAAAGAAAATGGACAATGTTTTAACAATTTAATATATGTATTAACTAGTTACTTTTACGTTTAATTATTTAAGCTAGAGTGACACCGATGGCGGTAATTGAGGCGTTAGCTAACATAAAGACAAAAAAACTGAACACGTTTTGGCTAAGACGCTACGGCGAAACATTAACACCACGATTTCGATTGGATCCGATTCATAGATTTTGTATTTTTCTGGTAATTAAAGTCAACTTCTTCCTCTTCGTCTGAAAAATTCCCTCGTTACTGATTGGTTGACTCCAGCTGTCACTCATTTGGAGCCTTACAGATTCCAGCCAATAGGAGGAAAGCGAGCGGGAAAAGCTCTCTGTGTTTGAGCAGCGGCGTTAAAAAGAGAAATAGCGACCATCACCGTGACGGCACGATCAAAACAGCAGATCGTCACAGGGATGAGCTCATAATTCGATTTAATGGTGCGTAATGAACTGGCGTTTTTCGACTCGATCCTGGTGAGAATAAGTCATAATCCAGCCCCGACGAGAACATCGCACTAACACTGACCTGTGCGTTTCTGCAGCTGTTTATGTATAAAGTTACTCTGCGGTTTGAACCTCAGATTTAACATAAAATACAGTTCTCCCTTTAAGTTTCTCCGCTCGCTCTTTCACTGCAGCGTCTTAAATTGCTCTTGTCAGACATGTTATTCTTCATATGTAGGAAATGTTCTGATTTGTTTATTTCGCACATTAGTTATATCCACAAATGTATTGTAGCCAGAATGGAAACAACACATTTTTGGAGTGAAGTTTGACTTTGTCGGTGAAGGACTCCGAGCCCAGAAACGCTGACAGGACTTTACTGTGTTTCCCGTCCAGCCGTCCTGCTCTCTGATCGTCTTGCGGTGGTTTAGAAGGTTCAGCCGTCGTCTGCAGAGATCCCCCACGGCTCATTGTTCTGCGCCACAGACACTTTACCTCATGTTCTCCACCACACGTTCACCATCTCATGTTCTCCACCACATGTTCTCCATCTCATGTTCTCCACCACACAATCTTCACCACATGTTTTCATCACACGTTCTCCATCTCAGGTTCTCTCTAATATTACATGTTCTCTATCATGTTCTCCATCACGTTCTCTATCACACGTTCTCCATCACATGCTCTCCACCACAGATTCTCCATCTCATGTTCTCGCTCATATCACACGTTCTCATCACACGTTCACCATCTCATGTTCTCTATCACACGTTCTCCACCACACGTTCTCCACCACATTCATACCGTACCTTTCTTCCCGCCTCGTTGTTGTGCAGGTTCATGAGTCGTCTTGCGTTCTTCTTGATTTCTCGCGCGTCCACAAACCTCCTGGAGAACTCCACTCCGTACTTGACGTCGGCGGAGCAGCCTCCCCACTTCCAGCCCTCCTCCTGGTCGTGGTATCCCTGTTTGTCCCGGTCGCAGCCGCACTGGCTCAGGTTGCCCTGGCTACAGGCGGCGGTGACGGCGTGGGCCACTCCGGCCGCGGTGATGGCGTAGGTGAAGGCCGCCTCCCGACTGCCTGGACACAACAACATGAACCATCTTCAGAAAAACTGTTTTGGCTTTTTGTTTTACTTCAAAGTTAGTGCGATGTGTGGCTACAGGACAGACATGGGACGATACTGAAAACGATTATATCACGATATTTATTGTTGCTAATGTTTTAAAAATGTTCTGGATTTGATATATTTTAATATTATGAATAGTTTCCATATTTAAACAACTGCTGAAGTGAAAACAACAGGGATCTAAAGGAGAACATCAGGGAGAAGTCGTTTTTTTCTCCACATTCTGGTAACAAAATGGCGTTTATCTTTGTCGGCGATTATCACATTACCACAAACGATTATTGTCAACCCTCTTTATCACGATAAACGATATTATTGTTTATCGTCCCATCACTATTACAGGACCAACACAGAAACACACACAAATATAAGAACTTTAAATATTTGACCCTGTTTTCCACTACAATAAATGTATAAAACTATAATAGGGTCTAAAGAGCCACATGCGGCTCTTTTTAAAGCCTCCAGTGCGGCTCTTTGCACTTTGATTGACATGTCTGAGTCGTCCAGGTTTGATCCAGAGTAAAACGCCAAAAGTAAAATCTGTCACTGCTGGAGTAAAGACGTTTTTCTGCTCATCCAAGACGCTTCTTCAGTTCACTCCAACAACTTTTTTGTCCAGTTGACAGATTTTACTTTCAGCTTTTACCACATGGATTTGGATTTTTGACTTACACTTTATTCAATAAGTTTGTATTTGACAGTATTTGTAGCACAACCAAAGCATATTCAGATTAGTTTTACGTTTTTATATTTGTTTACTATGCGTCTGAGCAAATCCCATGCGTAAAATCGGAAAGAATAATGATCATTTTGAGTAAATATTACACATAAAATGCACCCGAATGCAGGAAATTACATATAACTTGCTAAAACAAAACCCAGACCCCCCAAAAAACACTTCAAATCCAGAAAGTCCAGAGAAATACAACATGTTACATATTCTTTATAACGTGCTAATAGCTGCAAACAGTTGACTTCTTTCAAATTCGTTTCACTTTGTCTCGTTACTCGTAAAAAACGTGGCTCTTTCTGTCTTTCATTTGTTTTAAAATGATCCAATGTGGCTCTTTTAAAGGTCACAAATCTCCGGTTTATAACATATGTAGATCGTAATTGTGCATTTTGTTCATTGTAAACAGAAATGCTGATTTAAAACGTCTGAATCGGTTCGTTACACCCACAAATACAAGTCTGAGGACGTCAATTATGAAGCGACGCCAAATAAAACCTCGTCTTTTATGCGATATGTCCAATTTTAGAGTTGTTTTTTTGTCGTTTAAGTGCTTTTTGAAAACGTATTAACCGTCTCTCGTCTTGACGTACATGTCCTCAGGTCTAACACCGTACATCGCCCTCATTTTAAGGTGTTTTCTCATTTGAGACGGGCAAAATAACCGCACTTAGAAACGACTATCGCCTTTGGACTCGGACGCTCCCTCGGTCAGTTCGGTTTGGACCCGCGCCGACGCCAAACGTTTATTATAAATCTCCTCTTTCCCCCCCATAGTTTCCTTCTCCGTCGAGCAGAAAACCTAAAAGTCCGAGCTTCTAAAACACGTGTCAAACGCAAGGCCTGTGGGCGAAATGTGGCGCGCCGTGTCATTTTACATGGCCCATGACAAGGTAGATTAAAAGTTATGACTATCTTAAAATGTCAGTTTATCAGGACAGACATATTTTTTTACATTTATGAACAGGCATATGCAAAATTTATAACGCAAATACGTAATAAATACAGAAACAGTTAATGAACAAGTTAAAAAAGTTGTTTATTTTTACATCTGGCAGTTTGAGGGGAACCATTTTGCCGACGTGGCCCTCGTTGAAAATGGGTTCGACGATCCTGTTCTAAAAGGTCAAATACGTATAGCGTGTATCTCAAAAACGAGCGAACCCCCCTCCTCCGCTTGGACAACGGCGGTCTTTTCTCTATTACGGCACGCTGTCTTTATTCTGTTGCACTGGCGTCGCTCCAGTCTGACAAACTGACATGGAAAACCTATTGGGCTTGTGGTTCTCTTGGTCCATAATTCATAACAAACTCTCCACTCCTCTCTCATCAGGCGCAATCCGTGACCCATTCCATTATGTTGTACAGGCTGCGTTTGGGGCTGTTGGGCCTTTGCGAGGGCCAAGCAGCCATCTCCTGACACTATGATTTGTTTTGATTGTTGGGGCTGTGCACGCAGGCTTTCATTGTTGCCATCCAGCTGCTGTAGCTGACTTCAATTAGTGGTTAACATGAGGATCTCTGGCCTTTTTCTCCTCCTAATAACTTCACGGGCCTAGCAGGTCAATCGCAGTGAGACCGTTCGCCACACAGAGGTCGGTTCACGTCAAAGCGAGACAGAAGTATGGCAAAACCGCAACGGCCCCAGCTACTGCCATTTTGAATATTCGAAGTCTAAACAAGTTGTGACTCCAAAAGTTATTTTTCTCAAGTTATTGTGAATTTTGAAATACTTAAGCTGCCCACGCGGCGCAGGCTCGGTCGAGGAAAGGCGAGCCGCTGCGTCGACGACCGTGATTAATAAAGGTAGTTTAGTCTCGCTGCGAAGCAAAAAATCGATTTAATGAGATTTGAACCGTTTCGTCATCGTAAAAGTCATGTTCGAAGTCGTGTTTTGATTCGTTCTTTCTGTATCTTTATTTATTCAGAGGAATCCGATGAGAGAAATCGGGCTAAATTTCACGGACGACCTTTTTAAAATCAAATACAAACAGAAAAACAAGCAAAACGAAGAAGTATACAACGACAACAAGTCCATATAAAGCATTAAAACAAGAGCAGTTTGTAAAATCGACACTTGAGTGCTCTGAAAACCCCAGTTTCACCTACCCCCTTTCCCCGCCCCCTGCTCTAGACTCTTCAATTATTCAAACGATTAGTAAATGATAAACAGGCACATTTTTATACAGCGTTTTTCGACCTTCAAGTCACTGAAAAAGCGCTTTACATCAAGGAACCACTCACACATTCACCGGGGCGAGATGGGTTGAGTGTCTTGCCCAAGGACACGACGACAGTATACGTCTGTGCGAGCTGGAATCGCACCGTCGACCTGTGGATCAGTGGATCTCAAGCTCAAGATTGTTCATGTAGGCGCACTGTGTCTTTAAAAACGTATTTGAGCTCATCTTGTTCCGCGATCAGTGACAATTCCAACGACTAACTGCTTTGTGTTAATTCTGCATAACGCACAAGTAGTTCCGGCCGCAGGTAAATCACATTCTCTGTATCACTGCTCTGACGTCACCGTAGCAACGAGTAAACAAATGCTTAACTGTAGAACGCAGGGACTAGCTTAATTTAAAAACACTATAATGACGGATAACTGATATTTCTGTCATTTCTGTCACATAGACTGTTTATATAAATGGACGTGGCTAACCTGCTAGCCGCCGCCGCGTTACAAACAGGAAGTGAGCATGAGCGCCAATTCACTTTACATCGAAAAAAAAGAGTCTTAAATGTTCGTATTAACCTGCTCTTTCACTTTTGTGTCTGTAAATCAAGATACGAACTTTAATAACAGACAAATCAGGCGCCTTCTTTCCCCGAGGTCCCTCCCGCTAGCGTTAGCAACAGGTTTGATTGACAGCGTTGCTAAGCGTACACACCCTGCTAAACCAGAAGGGGCGTTACCTTCAACAGCCTCGCTCTGGATCGGCTCTTTGGTTGCTATGATACTCGCGGTCGGAATTCGAAATATGCAACTCGGGAACAAATTAGCCGCTATAACTGCTAGCGTCGACGAGCTCGTGATCGTTTAATTCACGCTTATGCCTGTTTGCGTAACTTTGTATTTGAAAATTTCAGTTTCACCTTTTCCCCAGACTCACAGGTGATGCGCGTGCTTCCGTCGCCGCGCTAAAACGACGCTAAAATGACCCAACGCTCCGCTCTTCTTCCTCCTTGTCGTCGTTTAACTCACATTCTGTTTACCCCACGTTTTAATTGAGTCAGCGAACGGCCAACGCACTTATTCCAGCGGTTTCTTTTGAGTTCATTTACATGTCACTGGAGAATAGAGATATTTCCCTTTGACAATAGAAATAAAAGCGCAGAGTCGGGTCTGCTTGTCTCCTCTGAGGAAGAACGTGATTGGTTCCAGAGCTGTGAGATTAAAGACGAATCCAATGCCATAGAAAAACCATAACAAAAACCATAACAAAACATTTTCAACTCAGATGTAATTTATGTAAGTGGTTCCTCAATGAGCTTCTGAGAAAGAGGCAGGCGAGCGCTCTTTGTTCGAGTCTTGAAGCTGCGTTTTCTCCGGGCTTTCTTCATAATCCTGCAGTGCAATGTTATGACAACAAAAGGAACTGTCTGCACACAGCTCTAATGGCTTTATTAGCCGCACAATCTGCACAATCTGCACGAGTTTTTCATAGAAGCCAGTGTCGGTGTGGACCAGGAGTGGAACATCTACTCAGTTTTGTTACTTTTTCATGTGATAGTATTTTATTTTTTGCTCAAATATCTGTAGTACGCGTTTAAAAGAGTAAAAAGTAAGTATTTCACGTGGGTTTTGGGCTCTAACAAAGCTTCAAATGTAGTAAATTTAAAAAGATTTGAGCTAATTTGTTGAGCTAAAACAACAGATTTATTTTTTATTTGTATATTTTGGGGTTTTTTTTCAAATTATAAACGTGTTAAAAAAACAAACTCAGACTTTTCAGCAGGTCTCAGACAATAATAAAAAATACTTTTACTTTGCAGTCCTGTTTAAAGAAAACAAAACAAAAAAACATAGTGGAGTAGAAAGTACAGATACCGCTCTCAAATGTAGTGAAGTAAAAGTAAACAGTACTTAAGTAAAGCACTTTATTACTTATACTTCAGTACATTCCACCGCTACTTCATCCAACTACATCTGTCTCCACTCCGTTATACACAAACACAATACTAGTACTTTATCTTGTGTTTACACCTGAATTACATCCGTGTTCTGTGCTACTTTTACACACAACCGGGTAAGTACACACACTCACGTTACTGTATAGAGTAGATTTCTGGAGTAATTGTACTTTTTGGAGTGAATTTTAACCATCCACTTGTGCTTGAGTGTATTTTTAGACATGTAATTGTATTTGAGTGTGTGTAAAATCGTAGGAGTTAAGGAAAAGTCATAGGGATTTACAGTCCGGACACGGCACAAGTCCCAGTCGTCCCAGTCGTCCCAGTCGTCCCAGTCGTCCCAGTCGTCCCAGTCGTCCCAGTCGTCCCGGTGTGTTTTTGTGACGTCTCTGCTCCTTCACACACGTCCTGGGACAAACATCATCGCTGCTCCCTCTGCTCTGATTGTCCTAAACTCAAAGTATTTAAATATTGCTGTTTAAAACTAGTCTGAGTATTTTTTTTTTCTGTTTAAACTGACAGATCTGAAATGCCACACACACACAGACCACATGAAAACTGGGACCAGACCAGGACCAGACCAGGACCAGACCAGGACTAAACCAAGTCCAAATCATGGACTAAACTGAGCTCAAGCAGGACCAAATAATGACAAGAGTGTAACTAAAAAGTAACTAGTACTTTGAGTATGCAAGTGTTTATATTTATCCATGTAATTGTAGTTTTACTTTTTGTTTTGCCACTGTGCCTTTGTACTAACACTTAACGCTGTTTTTACTAACACTTAACACTGTTTTTTACTAACACTTAACGCTGTTTTTACTAACACTTAACACTGTTTTTTACTAACACTTTACGCTGTTTTTACTAACACTTAATTTTTTTATTAACTCAATGCCGTTTTTGTTATAAACACATTTTTGTTAACACTTAACACTGTTGTTGTCATTTACACTTAACACTGTTTTAATTATTAACACTTAACCATTTTTGCCATTAACACTCAACACTTTTTGTTGTTAACACTGTTTTGTTAACAGTTTGTTATTAACACTATTTTTGTATTAAGACTTAACAGTTTTTTGCTATTTACACTTAACATTTTTTTAAGTGTTTGTTATTAACACTGTTGTCTTTAACACTTAACACTGTTGTTGTCTTTATCACTTAACACTGTTGTTGTCTTTATCACTTAACACTGTTGTTGTCTTTATCACTTAACACTGTTGTTGTCTTTAACACTGTTGTTGTCGTTAACACTGTTGTTGTCTTTAACACTGTTGTTGTCTTTAACACTTAACACTGTTGTTGTCTTTAACACTGTTGTTGTCGTTAACGCTGTTGTTGTCGTTAACACTGTTGTTGTCTTTAACACTGTTGTTGTCGTTAACACTGTTGTTGTCGTTAACACTGTTGTTGTCTTTAACACTGTTGTTGTCTTTAACACTGTTGTTGTCTTTAACACTTAACACTGTTGTTGTCTTTAACACTGTTGTTGTCTTTAACACTTAACACTGTTGTTGTCTTTAACACTGTTGTTGTCTTTAACACTTAACACTGTTGTTGTCTTTAACACTGTTGTTGTCTTTAACACTTAACACTGTTGTTGTCTTTAACACTGTTGTTGTCTTTAACACTTAACACTGTTGTTGTCTTTAACACTGTTGTTGTCGTTAACGCTGTTGTTGTCGTTAACACTGTTGTTGTCTTTAACACTGTTGTTGTCTTTAACACTGTTGTTGTCGTTAACGCTGTTGTTGTCGTTAACACTGTTGTTGTCTTTAACACTGTTGTTGTCTTTAACACTGTTGTTGTCTTTAACACTTAACACTGTTGTTGTCTTTAACACTGTTGTTGTCTTTAACACTGTTGTTGTCTTTAACACTTAACACTGTTGTTGTCTTTAACACTGTTGTTGTCTTTAACACTTGTCGTCACGGCTCGTTCTAAGACTGACCTACTCTGAGCTCTTGTCCGAACACCGTCTTCTCTCCGAGGGCGGAGCAGTTCCAGCGTCCGTATCTGAACTGATACTGACACTCGTCGATGCCGAGCTGCGCCCCCTCCCCGATCACGATGATGGCGTCCGGGCGACTTTGGCACAGCGCCCTCTGTCGCGGGGCCAGTCCTGGGATCTTATTACAGATGATGTTCGCCCCCAAAGCCACCACCGAGGACAGCGCCCTGCGGACACAACACACGGACTGTAAGAAAACACGGAGCACGTTTGGGAAGCGGGAAAACGGAAAACATTTTACGACGAAACATAAGAACGATTGAGTTTGAGTAACGAGTGTTTACCGAGCCTCACTCTTAACTCTAAACAACCCTGAATTCTTCTTAATACACAGTTAGTTCATTATGAGTTAGGCGTTTGTTCATGCTTTATTAAGGATAATTAAGGTGTAGTTACTATGAAGTTACACTACAGGAGCATAAGTTCTACAGGGCGTCCGTAAAGTCGTAAAATTTAATTCTAAAGCCAATTGATAAGATATATTTGCTTATTTCACACACAAATATTATTCGGTCCATAGTTTAAAAAAAGAACAAGATACAAAAATATATCAGCACAAGGCAACGAAGTGAGTCCATAAGGTTCATTAAAGAGTTTGGCATCTCGGAGCGGCGTATTAATCTGATTTGTTCTGTTGTTCTCAGCGTTTATAAAAGTTTTTAATCGCACTTTTGAATGAACTCCTAAGAAACGAATCGTACTCGAGAAAAGGCACAGCGCGGACCACGGTTTATCGAGACAAAACGGATCCAAAGACGAAACGAAACGACGACAAACTATGGTAAAAAGTACGGTAATAAATAAATTAAATTAGGTAAAACACTAAATACATCTGATCAACTGTCTTTGTAGGTAAATTTTAAAACTGTACAGAGACTTTACGGACACCGAACAGTATTTATATGAAGAAAACTGTTATTTCGGTTTACGTTTGTAGCTGCATCGCCTTAAAACACTCCATTAAACACAACATTTACGCCGCGATAGTGTTCCTCAGCAGCAGAAAGCAGGGTTTGGATTTGTAAGACACATTTGTGGTTCTTGAGCGCGTTTTGCTCCACATAATCCAAGCTGTTTGAAACGCCTCGTTACACGCCCGTTTCCAGAAAAACCGTGGCACATTTATTGTAAAAACCTCTAACACCAATACTTCTGTTTACCCACATCTCGGACCACAATTTGAGAATCCCTGCCATGGTACAAATACTAGTAACCGAATGAGCGTAAGTGACCTAATGAGTGAAGTAACTGTGGCAACATTTACACAGACATCACAGGCAATTACGCACAGGACTCCAAGACGGAACGCAAAGGTCTTTTATGAAAATTTAAGTCAATATATTACTGTCAGCTTTTCCTGTTACAATGAGCCAGAAGCAGGGCAGTTCTCAGATTGAGGACATGTCTTTCTTGTAATGCCATAGGCGCTCATTACATAGGCCTGTGCGCATGAAATAGTCCAAATTCACCCTTTTCCATATGGCCCATTCCATTACTGCAGCTATTATAGTCTAACGAGGTGCGCCTTTGACGGGAGTGCTGCGGCGTGACGCGTAAATCCATCAGAGCAGGTTATCTCATCAGCTTTACAACAATGAAATCATTTTGACAATTTAATATCGGATTCGGTCACTCTCTCCGATCACTTTTTATAGGCCTAATAGTGCGCTTATGAGTAAAGACACGCGGCATTACAATAGGGGAAACGTGGGAAAAACCCGGACGGAGCACGTGTTGGAGCCGTATTCCGTCGTGAAAATGCACAGCTAATAAAGTGGGTTTATAGTCACGGCACTGAGACGCGTGTGAGCTCCGGGGTTTGGACAATAAGACCCGATCAGGAGTCGGGAGTCGGCAGCAGAGACGTGGTAATTACGCATTACTCTTGACATTACACTGACGAGATACAGCGTGCGTTTCCTCAAAGGTGTTTTGCGTTTTTACGTATTTTTATGGACATGGTAAAAGGGAATTTCAAATCTGTCAACTGGACTAGAAGTTGTAGGAGTGGAGGCGTTTGGCTGCACATCCACGTCCTTCAGTTCTGGTCAGATTACTGCTGGACGCTGATTTCTATCCGTTTGAAGGGTTGTTTATGGAGATGGCATTACGCACGGTTTACGCACGGTTTACGCACCTGTAACTGTTAAATCGATGTAATTACACCGCCTTATAACTATTTGAAGGGTTGTTTATGGAGATAGATTTACGCACCGACAACATTTGAACCAATTTAATTACACTGCTTTATATTTGTCTGAGTGGAGTTAGCATTACGCACGCTTTACGCACCTACAACTTTGGAACCAATGCCTTATATCTGTCTGAAGGATCCTTTATGGAAATGGAATCACGCACACTTTACGCACGCTTTACGCACCCACAACTTTTGAACCAATGTAATTAAACTGCCTTATATCTGTCTGAAAGGTTGTTTATGGAGATGGTTTTACGCACGCTTTACGCACCTACAACTTTGGAACCAATGCCTTATATCTGTCTGAAGGATCGTTTATGGAGACAGCATTACGCACACTTTACGCACACTTTACGCACCTGCAACTTCTGAACCAACGTAATCAGACTAAAGCTCTTTTTGTGCCACAGGTGCGAGAGACAAACCGCCGCACAGAATTCACACTGATACATTGCATAAAGTGAGACGTACAGGTAGCTACCGCTGGTGAGGATGAGGAAGATCTGTGGGTAGTAGACGGACAGCAGCGCACTGCGAGACGAGATGATGAGCATGGTTGCGCATTGAATAAGTTGGATTTCTCTCTCGTTGTTTTTTTAAAAAATGCCACAAAGGGAAACTTCTCAAAAACGTTAGATCCTTATACGGAGAGAAAGTTTTCCACTCGGAGGTGATGGGATGAGCTAAAGCAGCGCTGCGCCTCCCCTGTCTGCGCTGTCCATGTGCCGGACACCACAGGCTGCTGCATCCCTCAGGCCAAAGCGCGTCTGTCACCTGGATGCGCAGAGCAGGGCTGGACCAGACAGAGGGGTGGGCGCGTGGAGAGGAGGAGGAGGAGGGATGGAGGAGGAGGAGGAGGAGGGGGGGGCGCTGGTCTGGTGGTCAGAGGCAGAGGCGTCCCGTTCACATCTCCAAAAGAGACAGAGACAGTGCGCGTTTGAGTATCACCACGTCCAGCACCATAAAACACCCAGAAGTGTCTTGTTTTGTTCCTCTTTGAACTTTGACGTGTTTATTTCCTGCCTTTTTCTTTGTTCTGTGGGTTTTATTCCTCTGAACTCAACCAGAACATGTCATTCATTCATCCAACTCGCTGTGAGGTCGATTGTACAACAGTGCGCCTCCTAGTGGTGCGTAAGGGAACATGTCACAACTGACACATGTATTTTTATCTCACATTCCTATGTTTTTAATCCTGTATTATCCTTTGTTTGATATGTTGAGAATATTGCAGATTTTGTTGTTGCTGTTCTTGATTTAATAATGAAAGTTTGGTTCGGACAGTGAATATCTTAAGGATCTTACATCATTAAAGCTGACAACAGTAAAAAACATTCCCAATCTTACCCGTTTGGCCACCAGCTCAAAACTGTACTAAGTTTTTTTAAGGACACACGGGGAGAAACCTCTTGGAGCCTGGACTCAGAGCGAGGCCGTCTCACACTGACCTTTTTGGGCCACATACCAACGCACAGAGATAAACCCAATAAATGTGTCCTAAAGGGAAATATCAATCACTAGAACAAAGAGGGAGCTGGAGCTGGGCAGCACCTTTTCATTTGGGATCGTCAGAGCTGCCAGCAAAGCATTCTGGGAGTTAGAAGTGAACTCAAGGGGCAACGTGTGCGGTGTGCTGCCCTGTAGAGCGCGCGTTATCGAAACATAATCACAAATACTCTTTAACCTGCTGCTTCTGGATGTATTTTCTTATCATTTTCAAGCTCTCCCAGTACGGGTGACGGGACCAGGCTAAGTTACTGGTCAGATCTGTGGAGAGGCCAGTCGGTCAGTCTGTCCCAGGGCAACTGTGGCTACTATAGCATCTTAACATCTCTGCGTATGGAGTGAATAAAGAACGCACAGTGCTTTTTTTGCTGTAAAAAACATGTAATTAAATATATATGTGATTGAGATAATTTTAATGCCATATTGCGGAACTTTTCAGGCAAAGCAGAAGCGTCCATGTACACACGCGGGGGTAAGAAGTGAAATAGTCCACCGCTGCTTTATTTCACGTTGATCTAAAACAAATAATTTAGATTTTAAGATGATTCATTTAAAATACATGCATTTAAAGGTTCATTACGTAACTTTTCTGGCGGGCGGAGGGTCCACCGCCTGCTCGTTTCCGCGGAGATGGTGTTGCTTTGCCCGTAACACGTAAAAATATCTTGCGTTTATTCAATTAAAGTGGTTTTAGTTCTGAAAATATACCTCGAAAAGCATGTGTCTTATGCTGCCGCGCCACAGATCTGACGTGGAACTTGACCTGGCGTCGTTCTCATGGAGACGCCGTTTACCGTGGAACATTCCAGGCAAAGCGGTAGCGTCTCCATGGAGATAAGCAGGTGACGGACCCTCCACCAGAACAAACTGCGTCTTTAACAGAATCTGCTTCAATGGAAAAAATAACGTCATGTTTTTTTTTAGTTTTTTTTTTTTAGGTCAACGTTTCAGTTCGATTTGAAAAGAGACAGTGTGGAATCTTTGGCTCACGGTCAGCAGGGTCCAGTCCAGTCCGCTCGTAGGCCGTTCGTCTCTCGCTCTCCCTCTCTTCCTCCTCTTTTTCTTCCCTCTCTCCCCTCGTCTTTCTGTCCAAATAAGCCTCCTGACCGCAACGCCAGCGCAGCACTTAGGCGTCCTGCTCTCACCGTCCTGGCTCTGTTTCTTTTCACGTCTCCGCGCCGAAGATGAAGCGGCGCAGAGAGAAGCGGAGAGAGTCAGAGCTGAGGAAGCATCCAGGGCATCTGACGCGATTATCCCGACACTAAGCGTTTCAGGGGTGCGTCAAATAAAGTTGTCACAGGTTTGATAAAGTAGAGACGTTTACGTTTCAGGACGGGACACTTTCAAACCCAGACGTTTTTAGCGCGTCGCTGTTTGTGTGGACGCCACCAGGGGACAGGCTTGGACAGGAAACATATAAAGCCGGGCCGGGTTAGTACTGGGACAGGAGACGTCTCAAAAATAGTGAGGTTGTGTCCTTAAGCAAGACACTTCATCCTCACTGTGTCTTCGGGGCAGCTGTGGCTAAATTTCTTGTAAACTTTGAGCGTCTGGAAAAGCTCCGTTTAACACTAATGTTTTATAATAATGTTGAAAATTACGGCCGGTCCATTTAATTTGATTTTGTATTTTTAGAAACAAATAAAAAATGGCCTTTTATATTAATTTTCCTGCACATAAACAGTAAAGACTTTAAATCTTTGACATTTTAAACAAAAAAAAAGGTCTCGTCTGCTCCAAACCGCGTGCTTTTCCTGACCTCTCCGCTGTAAAACTCGAGCCCATCACTGACCATTAGACGTGACTGAATCTAAATATTGATTAAAATGTGTTTAACTTTAAAGTCGTGTTGAAAAATTGCAGTTTTATCAGTGTCGTTACGAAAGAACAAAGTGTCACGCAACATCTAATAATAATAAGAATGCATCTGCTTTGTACAGCGTCTTTTTGGCACTCTGCTGGTAAGATTCTACTGTCGCCACAGCTGCCCCGGGCCAGACGGACAAAGGTGAGGCTGCCAATCTGCACCATCAGCCCCTCTGAACCTGCACTCACACACACACAACTCACACACACACAACTCACACACGAGGCGATGTGTGTGAAAAGTGTCGCCTAAAGACACAACAACAGTTTTTTTTCACTGTGGCACCTGATGACGAGTTCAGACTTTGGCGAGTTCGGGCTTTGGCGAGTTCGGGCTTTGACGAGTTCGGGCTTTGACGAGTTCAGACTTTGACGAGTTCAGACTTTGACGAGTTCAGGCTTTGGCGAGTTCAGGCTTTGGCGAGTTCAGACTTTGGCGAGTTCGGGCTTTGGCGAGTTCGGGCTTTGACGAGTTCGGGCTTTGACGAGTTCGGGCTTTGACGAGTTCAGGCTTTGACGAGTTCAGACTTTGACGAGTTCAGGCTTTGACGAGTTCAGGCTTTGGCGAGTTCAGACTTTGGCGAGTTCAGGCTTTGGCGAGTTCAGACTTTGGCGAGTTCAGACTTTGGCGAGTTCAGACTGGCGAGTTCAGACTTTGACGAGTTCAGACTTTGGCGAGTTCAGACTTTGGCGAGTTCAGACTTTGAGTTCAGACTTTGGCGAGTTCGGACTTTGGCGAGTTCGGGCTTTGGCGAGTTCAGGCTTTGGCGAGTTCAGGCTTTGGCGAGTTCAGACTTTGACGAGTTCAGACTTTGGCGAGTTCAGACTTTGACGAGCCGCGTGGTCAGAACGTAACGTCTGTCTGACAAAGAACCAGAAGGAAACAACAGTAACTTGTGTTTTCAAAATGACAAACATATTGCAGTAAATTTTGAGTTATAACGTCGGTTTACACGATGGACTCCACGAAGATGCCACTGCGCCGTCTGGAATGTTTCACAGTATGGCATTATAGTTACGGATCTCCATGGAGAACCAAGATACTGGTCAGATCTGCGGAGAGGTGACCCCGATCTCACTAATAATGTCTGCATGTGTTTAGAGTCATGACACGGGTTTACGATGTAGTCACTGTGTTGTGTGAAACAGAGAGTCCTGGACATACCTCGTCCTGGAGTCGGTCACTTCTTCTCATTCTCATTCTTCTTCTTCTCCTTCTCCTTCTTCTTCTCACTTATCTTCTTCTTCTTACTCATCTTCTTCTCATTCTTCTTCTTCTTTTGCTTCTTCTTCGTCGTCTTCTTCTTCTTCGTCTTCATCTTCTGCTTCTTCTCATTCTTCTTCTTCTCCTTCTTCTCATTCTTCTCATTCATCTCCTCCTCATTCTTCTCATTCATCTTCTTCTCCTCCTCCTTCTCTTCTTCATCTTCTCCTCCTCCTCCTCCACATTCTTCTCATTTATCTTCTTCTCATTCTTCTTCTCCTCCTCCTTCTCTTCTTCTTCTCCTCCTCCTCATTCTTCTCATTCATCTTCTCCTCCTCCTCATTTTTCTCATTCATCTTCTTCTCCTCCTCCTTCTCTTCATCTTCTCCTCCTCCTCCTCCTCCTCCTCATTCTTCTCATTCATCTTCTTCTCATTCTTCTTCTCCTCCTTCTCTTCTTCATCTTCTCCTCCTCCTCATTCTTCTCCTCCTCCTCTCCCTCCTCCTCCTCTTCTCCTCCTCCTCCTCCTCCTCCTCCTCTCCCTCCTCCTCCTCTTCTCCTCCTCTTCTCCTCCTCCTCCTCCTCCTCTTAAACAGTAGACCTTCTTTGACGCTCCCTGACCTCCCTGTGGATCATTGCCGTGTCAGGTCTGTGTAAACCTGCACGGGGGAAATTTAATGGAGCTTTTAGTTTGAGCAGGAGAAACTCTGATAAGTGCAAATGTAAACGAGACGTCAGTGTTTCATTTCTCTGTCCGACTTTGGCAAACACAAATAAACTGAGAGGAGAAATAATAGACAGACTTAAATTATGACCTTGTATTTCGTAATGTTTTCTGGAGCTGGTCTGCATCATTAAAGTTGCACTGTGTAACCTTTTAGTGAAGGATACGCCAGCTGCTCGTCTCCATGGAGATGTTCTTGTTCTTGTCTGTTTATTCTTCCTGCTGTGTGGAGGGTCGTCTCTTCACAGATCTGGCCTGTAACTCGACTGAGTGGTGTCACCGGGTGGTCTCTTTAATGCCATACCGTGGGACATTCCAGGCGACACAATAACATCTCCATGGACACAAGCTCGACTATAAAAGTTACACAGTGTGCCTTTAACTGCATACGATGACTTTACCAAAGCTGTGACATTTTTTAAACTTAAAGATTTAACATGTAACTTTCCCTGACCCTGTTGTGTGTCTGTGCTAAATGTTTACACTTTCACTTTGATGAATTTGTTCTGGAATGTTCCGTACATAAGACCAGACTGTGTCAGATCTGCACGGGCCCCGGGGCCAGAGGCATTTGACCCAAACCTCAGGGACAGGGCCTGAAAATGACCCAGTCTGGACATTAAAATGATGTTAAACACAAATGTACATGGGCACACTGTCACACTCACACTGTCACACTCACACTGTCACACTCACACTGACACACTCACACTCACACTGTCACACTCACACTGTCACACTGTCACACTCACACTGTCACACTCACACTGTCACACTCACACTGTCACACTCACACTGTCCCACTCACACTGTCCCACTCACACTGTCACACTCACACTGTCACACTCACACTGTCCCACTCACACTGTCACACTCACACTGTCACACTCACACTGTCACACTCACACTGTCACACTCACACTGTCACACTCACACTGTCCCACTCACACTGTCACACTCACACTGTCACACTCACACTGTCACACTCACACTGTCACACTCACACTGTCCCACTCACACTGTCACACTCACACTGTCACACTCACACTGTCACACTGACACACTCACACTCACACTGTCACACTCACACTGTCACACTCACACTGTCACACTCACACTGACACACTCACACTGTCACACTCACACTGACACACTCACACTCACACTGTCACACTCACACTGTCACACTGTCACACTCACACTGTCACACTCACACTGTCACACTGTCACACTCACACTGACACACTCACACTGTCACACTCACACTGTCACACTCACACTGTCACACTGTCACACTGTCACACTCACACTGTCACACTCACACTGTCACATTCACACTGTCACACTCACACTGTCACATTCACACTGTCACACTCACACTGTCACACTCACACTGTCACATTCACACTGTCACATTCACACTGTCACATTCACACTGTCACATTCACACTGTCACACTGTCACACTGTCACACTCACACTGTCACACTCACACTGTCACACTCACACTGTCACACTCACACTGTCACACTGTCACACTGTCACACTCACACTGTCACACTCACACTGTCACATTCACACTGTCACACTCACACTGTCACATTCACACTGTCACACTCACACTGTCACATTCACACTGTCACATTCACACTGTCACACTCACAGTCACACTCACAGTCACACTGGCATTTTGTGTACACGTAGTGTACATATTGTGTACATGTGTGATACGTTCACACACATGTTGTGTACATGTTGTGTACATGACTCCCATGATGCAGTGGGGCTGTTTACATGTCGGCCCGGGGAGGCACTACTTTGTAATCTCTGATAATTTACTATTCACAGCATGAACCAAACATGAAAAACTGACACAAATGATTTCCAAATTTGAGTGAAAATAGCAGACTCCAGAGAGCAGAGTCCGAGCAGCATCTTGAACCTTTTGGAAACAGATGAAGCCACAGCATAAAAACAAAACAGCTCCAGATTTTTAAACAGCGCCACGAGTCGTATAAATGTCTGCAAAAAGATCCTTTTATGTAAATGGGATTTATGTTTTTGACTCTGTCGAGCTGCAAACATCCTGCAGATGATGGAGAAAAGACACAAGTCTGTCAAACAGGTTCTTCAGTGTAGACACAAGAAACAAGAATGTGGCTCGTTTTAAGTTCAAACCAGCCCATCTACAGTAATTATGTTCTACATGTGTTACATAAAACTTTTTCTACATATTAAAGGTGCTATATGACACAAAACTGACTCTTGTAGCTTTATGTCATGTTATAATGTCATTTCCTCATCACAAACAGACCTGGAGTTGTGTTTTGTTTCATTCACACGTTTAACGCACAGACAAACCTGGATATTTAGGCCCAGTTCTTCTCTCAAACTTAAAGTCACTGTCAAGTCAATGGAATGAAAATGGGCTTTAAAGTAACTACTGTTTAAACCTGCGCAGTATAATAAAAAAACTGAATAACATAATGATCGATCATGATTTTTGCTTCCGTTCAATTTAATTTTGTCTTATAAAAAACAAAAAAAAAAACGGCTTTAAATACGATTTTTCAGAACATAAATTATAGGCCTACAGACATTTAGTTTAGTTATTTCATTATTAAAAACGGCTCCATTTTACTCCTTCAAAGTCTGAACTCTGCTCCAAACGTCTCAAATAAAATTACAAGTTGTTTTTTTTTTATACAGAAGATTTAAAACAACTTGAGCTGACCAAAACGCTTCACATAAAAGTCAACATAAAACAAATGGATAACATGATACATAAGAAAAGAACGAGAAAACACCAAAATATCCTGTTTAGCTGGAATTAAATGCCAGGGAGAAGAGGTGGGTTTTCAGTCTGGTCTTAAACTGCATTGAAGACTGAATTAATTGTTAATTTAATACAATTTCCCGCTGGTTAAATGAATGAAGGAGGAGGACTTTAGGACCAAGTCAGATACAAACAAAGTAAGAGTCAGAGAACACCCTTGTCTTGTGCTTCACTTGTTTTGTTAAGAGCAAATGTTCCATCTGTGCAACCAGATTTATGAATGACTTTTATGCCGAATATGACACAACACATAATAATTAACAAAATATGGAACATCAAAAACAAGAAATGCAGAGTATAAAAGACAAAACGTGTTTGAAAAGAAGGAGGAGGAAGTTAGAAAGAGATAAAAGACTGTTTGAAAGTTAATGGATTCCAGGTCCATGCAGTCAGGCGAGACGCTGCAGAAGAACAGGAAAACATCTGAAACTTAGAGAAATGAATTTGAAACTTGTTCTAAAGTTCACTCACATAAATGTAAGAAACTCATTTATTTTGTCCTGTAAAGTTTTCATATAAAAATAAGACGTTTTATGTGGGAAAAACTGACAAATTGACCATATTTGGGACATTCAAAGCAGAAACGTGAAAAGAGATGGGTTTAAATAGCTTGCTTCTTTTTGTTGTCATATTAGATACTAAAATATATTCAGAGGGGATGTTGGATCTTATTTAGTATTTGAGTAAACTAGATCTGACTGAACATTTGCTTAAAAATTGAAATTTTGCCTAATTTTTTTGAGTTAAAACTTGAATAAATCAGACTCGGAATTAGATATTAAAAAATCCTTCTGTACATTTCGTCAAAATCTTGTTCAGTATAAACCTGTAAATTTTGAGAAGATGATCTTTAAAGTGACACTGTCCTGTTGAACTCTACAGAGGCAGGTGGATTAAAGCAAATACTAAAAAGACTTTTATTATTTGGAAGAAGTATTCAACTTTGCTACTTAAGTAAAAACACAAATACTGGAGCAAAAAAAACAAAACAAATTCAAGTAAAAGCATCACATAAAAAAAAAAAAGTATTAAAGCACCTGTTTAAGAATGTACTTAAAAGTATTAGAGTAGAGTAAAAAGTATTTCATGCAGACTTTGATTTTGATAAAGATTTGTACTGAATTTAGTTTAAAAAAAATTGGGTTGTGTTTGTTTTTTGTTTTTTTTAGCTGTTTTTATTTATTTATTTATTCTTTGTTTGTTTTGGGTTTTTTGTTTTTTTTTAGCTGTTTTTATTTATTTATTTATTCTTTGTTTGTTTTGGGTTGTTTTTTTAGCTGTTTTTATTTATTTATTTATTCTTTGTTTGTTTTGGGGTTTTTTTTAGCTGTTTTTATTTATTTATTTATTATTATTATTATTTTCAAATTATGAGCTTGATCGAAGAAAAAAAAAATCCTCAGCTTTTTCAGCAGCTCTCAAAAAATCATTTAAAAATACAACTTTTATTTTTCAAACCTGTTCATAAATGTACATTGCTCTCAAATGAACTGAAATAAAACTGAAATGTGGTAATGATTAAAAACACTCCTTAGATCTGGATTATTCTGACACTTTAACACTAATAATATCCATATAACACCTTCACATTCCCTGATCACATCTCACAGTCTCACCCTTGATCCTTGTGTTTCCTCTAGTCTGACAGCAGAGGGCGCCCCAGCCTCAGAAAACCTCTGTCTTCTGTCCCAGAGGCGCAAAATGTCTCCTTCACTCCAGCGAAAACTCAACAAAAACAACTTCAGGACAACCACTTTTTACCATATTATTACAAAACTTTATCTTACACACAACTGAAGATAAATGTGTGTGTAAAAGTGTGTAAAAGTGTGAAGTAACTGTGCAGATCATAGAGTAACTTTACATTTATTATACCTGGATTTGGCTGTTTTTTTCTCAGTAATATCCATGTTTATTTTTACACAGTATTATCTTTGCAGTTGTATGTTACTTGTAGTTTTCAGAGTTAAGTATTGACGTGCAGGGTGTGTTATATTGACGTCCTGCAGGGGGCGCTTTACCCCTGTGTTTGGGCCCCTCTGAGAGAAGAGAAGTACCACTGCTCCTCTGCACTTCCACCATCTTGGGTCCTGTCATCACAAGCTTTGGATTTATGATAAAAACACGACACGATGTGGATTTAACCACGAGAAGATGAAGTAAAAGTACAAATACTGCAGAGAAATACTCAAGGGAAAGTTCAGATACTGGAGTGAAGAAATACTCAAGCAAAACTGCAGATACTGGAGAAAAATACTCAAGTAAAAGTTCAGATACTGGAATAAAGAAATACTCAAGTAAAAGTTCAGATACTGGAGAAAAGAAAGAAATACTCAAGTAAAAGTTCAGATACTGGAGAAAAGAAATACTCAAGTAAAAGTTCAGATACTGGAATAAAGAAATACTCAAGTAAAAGTACAGATACTGGAGAAAAGAAAGAAATACTCAAGTAAAAGTACAGATACTGCAATAAAGAAATACTCAAGTAAAAGTTCAGATACTGGAGAAAAGAAAGAAATACTCAAGTAAAAGTTCAGATACTGGAGAAAAGAAAGAAATACTCAAGTAAAAGTTCAGATACTGGAGAAAAGAAATACTCAAGTAAAAGTTCAGATACTGGAGAAAAGAAAGAAATACTCAAGTAAACGTACAGATACTGGAATAAAGAAATACTCAGGTAAAAGTATCAAAGGACAAATCTACTTAAATAAAAGTACAGATACAGCAAAGAGCAAAGAAAAGTAAAAGTATCACATGAACTATCTACTGAAGTAAAAGTATTAAAGTATCTGTCTAAAAATGTACTTAAAGAGTAAAAAGTATTTCATGCAGATTTTTGCTGATCTTTTTGTTTCTCTGTGACAAAAATACATTTTGAGAAACAACTTTTGAACAGGAAGTTTAAATAAAGCATTTTATTTATGTCCTAATGGAAGACGGGGCGGGATTTAAAAAGTTTTCTTCTTCCTGCTCCTTTTTGAGCTTAAATAAGGAAAAAAAAAGTGAAATGTGCCATAAATGAACTGGAAATAAATAAATAAATAAATAAATGAAATGAAATAAAAAGTGACAATTTACACCAAAGAACAGGATGAATTCAATCAAATATTAAAAAGGCCATTTTATTTTAAGAACAAAACTGCAGCAAAAACACACTCAAGTAAAAGAACTGCTTTAAAATATCTACTAAAGTAAAAGTATTAAAGTACCTGTTTAAAAATGTACTTAAACAGTAAAAAGTAAAAGTATTTCGTGCAGATTTTGAGTCTTTAAAGCTTCAAATGTGGTGATTTTGATAAACATTTGAGCTGAATTTTGTTCAACAGAAACAACTGAATCAATCTTTTTTTTCCAGCTGTTTTTATTTGTGTATTTTTTTATTTTTTTTTTTGTTGCTCAAATTATGAAAAAATAAACCCTGAGCCTTTTCAGCAGCTCTCAGACTATAATAAAAATACTTGTACTTTTCAGTCCTGTTCAAAAATGTAGTGGAAAGTAAAAAGTATCCGCTGTAAAAATCTACTTAAGTACAATTTTTAGGTATGTGTAGTTTACTTTTACTTCATTACACTGATTAAACGTGTATATTTTTAATCTCTCACACTTTTTCACACCAAAGTCAAAGATTTTTAAGAGAAAAAAAAACAAAAAACATGGATTTTTTTCCCCACGTGCTGCAGTCAGTGTCATTAAAGTTCTCATTTTTACTCTGGGGATGTTCATGGGGTTAATGTTCGGGGTCACTATGCCGCGTTTGATGCTCCGAGTGTCATTTTGTTGGTTTCTACGACGACGGCTAAAAAAAAAAAACACAACAAACTTTGACGGAGCAAAACAGCAGCGAGATCGAAAACGAATAAAACGGACAAATACACACAACCTAAGATAATATTTGGATTTGCGAGTATCATCAGATCTAAACCCGGGATTTATCAGGTCTAAATTAGAGCTAAACTTGTTTGCGTTCGTTCTACGTTAGCATTAGCTTTAAACTAGCTTATCATTTGCTCAGTTTCATTTTTAGTTTAGTTTAGATCCTCGGAAAGTCAAATATTATCCCAGGTCATCTCTAAAATGACACAAAATTATGAAAAACATTTAGTTATCACGTGCGCATAGACTGTATATACAAGCGGACATAGCTAACATGCTAGCCGCCGTGTTCTAGACCGGAAGTGAGCTTGTGCGCGCTTCCGGCTCCATTTACTCTGGTTCTTTTTGGTCTTAAATGTTCGTATTAACCCGCTTTACATGATCCTGGTGTTTTTATTTCACTATTGTGTCGACAATTCAAGATATGAACGTTAAAAACAAACAAATTAGCTGCCCTTTTTTCCCCCGAGGTCACTCCCGTTAGCGTTAGCAACAGGTTTGATTGACAGCGTTGCTAAGTCTCCGTGTTAACAAGAGTCTAATTTTACTCGTTATTTGTGTTGTTTAAATTTGTTAATGACGTTCCCAGTTTAGGCCTGAGGTTTTCACTACTTTTTTTCATAATTATTCGGACGTTCCAGCCCAGCAACCGTCTTAACCAATCAGTGATCAGCTCTTCTCACTCCTCAACCAATCAGGATTCACCAGCCGCCAGCGGAACTTTAACAGTGGTCAGTTTTGTGTTTTGGGACACTCGCTCCTTCCGTCTTTTCTAACTTTGGACTTCTGAAATTGTTCATGTGTCCTTGAGAACCGGATTGCCTCTTTGGTTGCTATGATACTTGCGGCCATTTTGTTTTTTGTTATAAGCTAAAATTTGACCAGCAGAGGGCAGAATACGCAATTTTTAATGACCTTTTAATGATACTATTTCAAAACTGGTTTACTGGAACGACCCCGCTCTGCGTCAGAAGCGTAAATTAGTTTCAGAATTACAGTTTATCGTTTATTTTCCTGCAGCGACGCGCCGTACTTCGTGACAACCGGAGGTACGCGCGCCGCAGTTTGCGAAACACTCATGTCATTCTTAATCACTCCACCCGAAAACTAAACCCGCTTTATCCT
This sequence comes from Periophthalmus magnuspinnatus, assembly GCF_009829125.3. Taxonomy (NCBI): domain Eukaryota; kingdom Metazoa; phylum Chordata; class Actinopteri; order Gobiiformes; family Gobiidae; genus Periophthalmus; species Periophthalmus magnuspinnatus. The sequence continues at coordinate 16,963,013 of NC_047137.1, forward strand.
TTTCTGTGTGACTACTGCTTTAAAGGCACTGCACCCAGTCGGAGTGCGGGGGTAGATCAGATGCCCTGTCCGGTCTCGGTCGTTACTCGCGCGTGCGGTGGAGCCGTTTACGCCGCGGACCAAACCCTCTGTGTCTCATCATGTTGAATTTCAAAATAAACTTGGCAAAACATGAGTGAGAGGAACGTTTGAAACCCATCCAGCTTCTTCTTGATCTGCCCGACGAAAAGCTTCACATCGGTTTGAAACGATAAAACTTTGCTCACAGAGGCGTTGTGAAAGGTTCTTTGGAAATCTCTTGTAACGCTTTATTTCATGGCGGTGGCTTTCTTAAAGAGACAGTACGCAGTAAAAGCTAACAACATGATAAAGTTAAAGCCGCACTTCTGTACCTTTTTTTCACGGAAATCGATGTATTTTATGCCATTTTCTGGAAGTTTTTGGAACATCGTCCGTGTTTTTAATGACATATTGTGGAACTTTCAAGCCAAACGAACACATTTTCCATGGAAACGAGCAGGAAGAGGCTCTTTTAGCGTTAGCTTTAGCGTGCAGAAAAAGTGGACATAGTGATTATCTGACAGGCCGGACGTTCGCGGCGAGAACACGTGTTTTTCAGCGCAATAAAAACAAAAAATATGCTTTTATTCGGCCAAAAAAGTTACATCCTGTGGCTTTAAATGTCACATGTGTTTGCCCCTTTTCCATTCCTCAGTCAGATTCAAATTTCACTCTTATATTAAACGACTTTTTGATTGCGTCGTGATGTGTTTTAAATGTTTTCTATGTAGTGGTCACTTTTATGTTTTTGTTTGTTTGATGAGTATTTGTGCGAACCAGTTTTTACAGAGTTTGTGTACTCGGCGCTCGATGTGAAACGCGGATCTGTAAAATAAAAACCTCAAAAACTCTGCCTTTGTTCTGGGACAACAGGCACGAAAACTTGTGAACGACACGATAAGTGACATGTTTTTACTTGGAAGAGAAACAGAAGTAAAACCCGCACAACGGATTCAGAAATCAACAGAAATGTTCAAACGGTTTGGGTAGAAAAAGCAGCGCAGCGCAAGGGTTTCTGGGTATTTTCACTAGTACTATCATGCAAAGTGTGGGTACAAATACTAGTACTGTCATGTAAAGTTTTTGTGGGTACTTTTACTAGTGAGCACTGATCCATTTTACAAACTAAAACTTTTATTTGAAAACTGTCCTGAATTGTTTGTTTTCTGCTTTTGCTTTTATCTCACAGTAAAACATGTGAATCCAGTCATTAAAGCCACAGTACGGAACTTTTTTGGCTAAAATAATCAATATTAGGTGTTTCATTATGTTTGTTGAAAAAAACGAAAAAACAAAAACTGCATACTTACTCTGGGTGGGCTCGCATCTCCACAGACCTGACTCTTATTTGACCTCTTCCTGCTTGTTTCCATGGAAATGTTGGTCCTGTGGTTATAATGTTCCGTAGTGTGGCATAAAACAAACGGACGATGGTCCAACTTGTACTTTTACCTTTGTATTTCTATGACATCAGGCAGAAAGTTCCACACTGTGACTTTAACTGATGAGATTAAATAGATCTGTGAAAGTGAAGTGTGAGTGAAATGAGTGAGAGACGACAACTCATGACAGGAACACACACACACACCCCTACGCACACACACGCACACACACACACACACCCCCCCACACACACACGCACCCTCTCTCTCTCTCTCACACACACACACTCTCTCACACACACTCTGTTACACACACACCCTCTCTCACACACACTCTCTCTCTCACACACTCTGTTACACACACACCCTCTCTCACACACACTCTCTCTCTCACACACTCTGTTACACACACACCCTCTCTCACACACACTCTGTTACACACACACCCTCTCTCACACACACTCTCTCTCTCACACACTCTCTCACACACACCCTCTCTCACACACACTCTCTCTCTCACACACTCTCTCTCTCACACACTCTCTCTCTCACACACTCTCTCACACACCCCCTCTCACACACACACTCTGTTACACACACACCCCCTCTCACACACACACCCTCTCTCACACACACTCTCTCTCACACACACACTCTCTCACACACACACACCCCCTCTCACACACACCCCCTCTCACACCCCCCCCCACACACACACACCCCCTCTCACACACACACTCTGTTACACACACACTCTCTCTCTCTTTCTCTCTCTCTCTCACACACACACCCCCTCTCTCACACACTCTCTCACACACACCCCCACTCTCACACACACTCTCTCTCACACACACTCTCTCACACACACACACACACCCCCTCTCACACACACCCCCTCTCACCCCCCCCCCCACACACACACACCCCCTCTCACACACACACTCTGTTACACACACTCTCTCTCTCTCTCACACACACTCTCTCTCTCACACACTCTCTCTCACACACACTTTGTTACACACACACCCTCTCTCTCACACACACACACTCTCTCTCTCACACACACTCTGTTACACACACACTCTGTTACACACACACTCTCTCTCACACACACACTCTCTCACACACCCCCCCTCTCACACACACACTCTCTCACACACACACTCTGTTACACACACACTCTCTCACACACACACTCTGCTGCCGTCTGTCCTTTTAACTCTTCCGCGCTGTAATGGTTTAAACGACTCGCTGAGGACTGAACGCGCCGTTAGCGTCACATAATGTTAGCGTTGACCTTCTGATTGAGTTTGCTCACAATCACGCGGGTCACGGAGGAGGTCAGGAGCAGGGATCGTTTAAGATAATGGCCGCTTCCTGTCTGCGCCGACACACAGTCCCTGTACGCCGAGGTGCACTTTAATATGGAGCGACACGACTTTGGATTTACATCATTTAGAAAAGGAAATTCAAACTTTTTAACTCCAGAATATTTAAATAGAGTTTATATCTTCAGGTCTTTGAAACCGTCTCTGTAGCATAAAAAAAACAAACTACAACTTAATAAAACATGTACAAAGACGACAAACTGTGTAAAGAAGCGTGACGTCACCCAGATCCAAATGTAACTCATCGAGGCTAGCAGTTATCGCGGCTAATGTGGAGCTGAGTTTCATATTTGGAATTCTCATAGCAACCAAAGAGCCAATCAGGAGCGAGCGCTTAGCAACACTGTCAATCAAACCTGTTGCTAACGATACCGGGAGCGACCTCGGGGAAAGAAGTCGTCTGATTTGTCTGTTATTAATGTTCATATCTTGATTTACAGACACAAAAGTGAAATAAAAACCCCAGGATCATGTAGAGGGTTAATACGAACATTTAAGACCAAAATGAGTCTGAAGCAGCAGAGACAGAGAGAGGACAGTTAAAAAAATAAATAAATAAAATAACTAAAAAAAAAAAAAAAAAACCTCAAAATAACTACAAAAAAATAAAAATAACTAAAAAAAATTAAAACCTTAAAAATAATAATGAAAATATATATATAACAAAAAATAACAAAAAAATAAAGAAAAAAAACTCTAAATAACAAAAAAATAATAATAACAAAAAAAAAAAAAAAAAAAAACTCAAAGTAACTCACAAAAAAAAAAAAACAACTTAAAAAATAAACTCAAAAATGCACCCCAGGATCATGTAGAGGGTTAATACAAACATTTAAGACCAAAATGACGAGTCTGACAGAAGTTACAGAGAGAGGACACACAGTTTTTCAATAGAAAGTGAACTGAAACCAGAGTCGATGGAGCAGGAAGCGCTGCCATGCTCACTTCCTGTTTGGAACGCGGCGGCTAGCAGGTTAGCTATGTCCATTTATATAAACAGGATATGACAAAGACTTAAATCATAATGAAGAAATAGCTTAAACTGCACAGGATCTACTTCATTTCATACTTTTTCCTTTTACTTCACTACATTTGAGAGCAGTATCTGTACTTTTTACTCCACTACATTTTTGAACAGGACTGAAAAGTAAAAGTATTTTTTATTAGTTTGAGACCTGCTGAAAAGTCAGAGTTTATTTTTTAACACGTTTTTTAACACATATTTCAAAACAAAAATATGCAATAAAAATAAAAATGCAGATTCAGTTGTTTCTGTTGAACAAAATCCAACTCAAATCTTTTATCAAAATCACCACATTTGAAGCTTTTAAGAAGAAATACTTTCACTTTTTCCTCTTTAAGTACATTTTTAAACAGTACTTTAATACTTTTACTCACGCACATTTTTTACATTTCATACTTTTACATTTACTCAAGTTTTGTTTTGTTTTTTTTATTATTTTTCCAGTATCTGTACTTTTACTTCAGTAACAAAATTGAGTACTTCTTCTTCTTCTGCCACTGCCAGTCTGTATAAAGCCACACTCTGGAACTCAAATAGATGAAAGTGAAAGTGAAAGTAGGATTGTAGATGTGAGAGTGCAGAGGTTTGTCAGTAACTCAACTAAAAACTCAAACTTGTATCAAATCCTGTTGTGTGCGCTGATGTGAGGTTCTATCCGGTTGTTGTGTTACTGTTTTGTCTAATTCAAGGTTTAGAATCGAACCCACAACCTGCAGCCGACGTGTGGTGTAGCGGTGCGACGGTTACTGTTTCCACCTCACTACGAGACGGCTCTTGGTTCAGTTCTCAGACTTGGTGGAGCCTTTTTGCGTCGAGAGCCTACAGTTTTGAGACGAGACGGGAGCGGACTGGGTGAGTGCGACGTCACCCACAGCGATGCTAGCAGTTATAGCGGCTAATTTGGAGCGTGTAATTCCGACCGCGAGTATCATAGCAACCAAAGAGGCAATCCGGAGTGAGGCTGTTGACGGTAATGCCCTTTTTCCACCCGTACAACTAGTTTAACAGGGAGCGGGCCCTTAGCAACGCTGTCAATCAAACCTGTTGCTAACGCTAACGGGAGCGACCTCAGAGAAAGATGGCGCCTGATTTGTCTGTTATTAATGTTCATATCTTGATTTACAGACACAATAGTGAAATAAAAACCCCAGGATCATGTAGAGGGTTAATACGAACATTTAAGACCAAAATGAGTCTGACAGCAGCAGGTACAGAGAGAGGGGACAGTTAAAAAAATAATAAAAATAAAAATAAACTCAAAATAAAAAAAGTAAAAAATAATTACAAAAAAGAAAAACAAAAATAATAATAATAAAGAAAATAAGAAAAAAAAACACCCCTCAAAATAACAAAAAAAAATATAGTGAAATAAAAATAATAAATAAAATAAATAAATAAATAAATAAATAAACTAAAAAATGAACCCCGGGATCATGTAGAGCACGTTAATATGAACATTTAAGCCCAAAATAACAAGTTTGACAGCAGCAGTTAGGTATGTTTTTTTTTTCTTCTTCACATGTTCAACTGGCCACGGAGCTACAAAACCAACCAACCAAAACATCAAAATCCAAAATAAACAGGTACAGTTAAAATTTCTTGTACATATTTAGTTAAAATTGTAACTTAACACAATTATATTTCAGATTTTACTAACAATTTTGCCAAGTTTCTGCTAGTTTTGATGACTTTTATTAGCCATTCCTGCTCGTAACGCGGCGGCTAGCAGGTTAGCTATATCCATTTATACGAGCAGTTTATGGATGGGACAGGATGTCACGCCACAAAACATTGCGAGATTATTGTCTGTTTACAGAACGAGCCTGGGATGTTTTGTCTTTATTAAAGTGTGACCCTCGTGGAAACATGATGTGGATTTAACATTTTTGTGGTTTCGTCCGCTCCATCCTTTCACTAAAAACACCCAAAAACATGAACGAGTGCGTCTACTTTTGGCACGAATCTGCAAAAAAATCATTCTGAATTTCATAGGGACTTTCCTGGTGAAATAAAAAAAAAACCACATCAGTTATCTCAGAGGTGGGTTGCGTTTTCTCCAAAATCATTTCACTCGAGACGATAAAAAACGACCCAAGACTAAAAAACGACACGGGGATTTGGAGTCGCCGTGTAATCCCGCATCCAGCCGGTGTCACTAGCGCCGTGTTGGGGCGACAGATGTGAGGATGATGTCATTAGAAAGGGGATCGGGTGAGGGAGGGGCTGTTCCTGCGCGGGACAGTGAGGGGGCGGAGCTTCGTGCGAAAGGGAAGAAGGAGCAGGACTGTAGCATACTTCAAAGTCACGCAATTTTATTAAACATGATGCGTTCGCCTTTGGGGTCTTTGTTTCGGTATTTGTATATTACATATTTTCAACATACCTCGTTGGTCGTAGTAGTAGTACAGTAGTAGTAGTAGTAGTAGACCAGTTTTCATGGGTTTCAGCTTCGTGTTACGGTGCCATTTTGAGGACTTTTGACCTTTCAAAAGACTAATATTTAGTTTTGTTAATGGCTGACAAAGTTTTTTTCACTTTTTCTGAAACCCAGGGATAAGCAGTTGTAAGTATTTGTTGTTTTTTGGTCACTTTTACTTCTACTTCTATAAGTTTCTTGCGTACATGTAGATACTTTTACTACTTAATGGTCTTGTATTACGCAAAACTGACTCTTTTGAGGTTTACGTCGTGTTATAATGTTGTCTCCTTCTCAAAAACAGACCTGGAGTTGTGTTTTGTTTCATTTGTTAGTTTCCAATCCATCTCCAAAGCTCAAAATGCTCTTGTCCACCTTGTGATGTCATCAAGTGGTACTTTTGAAGTTAACTCCTCCTCCTTTTACCTTTAGTTCAGTCGAGATTCACAATTCCAGAAGCTGAAATGATCCAAATGATTCTAGAAATGAAGGTGTGTGGAGTTTAAAAACACAACGGAGCACTTCCTGTATCGCCACACGATGACATCACAAGGTGGAACAGAGTGTTTTCTGTTTGAGAGAAGAACTCAGCCAAAATCTGCAGGTTTGTTTGTGCGTTAAACGTGCGTGAATGAAACAAAAAAAACACAACTCCAGGTCTGTGTGTGACGAGAAAACAACATTAGATCAGAAAACAGCGTAACATGGCCGCTATAAATCTAAAAAAACGTTCTTTCGTCTCCAAACGACGGCGTTTTTGTGGCTATAATTTACTTAGTGCAGACATCGTTGAAGTTCGCCCTCCCGTCTCTCGACCTGCCGCCGCATAGAAGCCCGATTGTCCCTACGGTCGGCGGTGACAATGGCTTCTTGTGGCGTCGCGAAAAAAGCCGCAGAGAAAGAGAAAAGGGTTTGAAGATGGAACAGTGGAGGGATGTGTGCGATGGCGTGCTAAAGATACAGTGAGGAACATGGTCGTGGTGGGAGGTCAGGCCTGACACTGCCTCTGTATAAACCCGCACAAGGGAACCATTTCTACAGCTGTGCGCCGTCTGTCCAGGTCTTTACCCGTCCGAAAACTCCAAAACTCTGTGCTCTGAACGCAGGGAAAAGTAAAAAAAGTACAGATACAGAGTTAAAAAGATAAAGTATTGAAGTACCCGTTTAAAAATGCACTTTAAGAGTAAAAAATAAAAAAATTTCACATGTGTTGTTCATTTGTTAAAGTGTAAAAGTAGTGATTTTGATTAAAAATTAGACATATTTTGTTCAACGCAAACAATATGAATCAGTTTCTTCCTTTTTCTTATGAATTTTGTGTAGTATTTTCTGAAGTATAAGTCGCACCAGCCAAAAAATGCATAATAATGAAGAAAAAAACCCCATATATTTCACATATAAGTCGCATCTGAGTATAAGTCGCACCCCCGGACAAACTACGCAAAAAAAGTGCGACTTATAGTTTAGAAAATACATATATATTTATTTTTGTTTTGCTCAAAGTTTAAGCTCAAACTCGAAAACTTTAGTCAGAATTTAACCAGGAACATGGTAAAAATACTCCCTCAAATCAGATGAAAAGTACTTTTTACTTTTCAGTCCTGTTCAAAACTGTAGTGAAGTAGAAAGTACAGATACTGCTCTCAAATGTACTGAAGTAAAAGTAAAAAGTACACACTGTAAAATGTACTTAAGTAAAGTACAGATACAGGAAATTCTACTTAAGTACAGCACTTTACTAGTTGTACTTCATTAGCTTACACCGTTATTTAAAGGTGTACTGCACTGCACAACTTTTCTGTTTAAGTGTGTGTCACTTGTCTGGAATATTCCACAGTATGGCATTACATGTTTCTGTCTGGCATTTATTTCGTTATGGGTGTTTTTTTTTTTCTTTTGTTATGGATCTGGACGACTGAGCGATCACACAGACGCCTTTTAAACCTTAAAAAAACACACTGGCTCTCCTCTCCACAGACTGACTTGTAACTCGTATCCATGGAGATGAGTTTAATGCCATAGATTCAACGCAGTAACGTGGAGGAAAGCTGGTGTCCTTCCGCAGTGCACCTGTAGAACTCGTTTTCTCTCCATTTTTCTGTCTTGTTGATGTATTTTAAACGTATTTTATTCAACTTTGGCGACAGTATTTTGGGCTTAAGTTTAAAAAAAGTTCACGCTGACCTTCATTCTTCTGTCCTACATCTTGTTTTTGTGTAAACTCTGAAAGGTTTTTTTGAGAATACTCCCGTTTTAGTCCTGAAACACTGAACTAATCTTAAAATCTCTGTATTTTCCATCTTAAACGTTATTTGACTTATATTCAAAACTTATTATTTGGCTCTTTTGAACGGTTCTTTAACGCGAAAGCCTGGAACTGGATCCATTTTTTAAAAGAACCGAATCTTTTTCTTGGTAGTTTTTCACATTTTTTCACTGATTAACACAAAACCAACACGAGAATCAAGACAGAAGCGGAGAAAGCGACGCGAGAGTGAGAGATTTGTGCCCAGAAACATCATAATAACAGATATCTCTTAAAAAAAATTAAACAAAATTAACCTATTATGATTTTATTTTGATTTCCATAATTTCTTCACCCTCAATTTGAACCGTTTTAATCACATCTTGGCCGTTTCTCTCTTCTCGGTGATGAGTTTGTAGCTAAAATGAGTTCTCGCTTCAGCTTCGGTCACGTAAATAAATAACAAAACGGTAAAAGAGCCAGTTTTTTAACGGCTCTTTGAAGAATATACGTAGATCCAAAAGATTCGGATCCCGCAAAGGAGCCGAAAGTCCCATCGCTACAAACATGTCTGTAATTGGAACGAACTAACAATCATTCCAACGTTAACCTGGGAAAACTGTTGTCGTCGTCGTTGTTGTTGTTGTTGTTGTTGTATCCTTCGGCAAGACACTTCTCTCACGTCGCCGAGGTACGAATCGGATCTATAAGTAATTGAGCGGTTGGGGAATCGTTTATAACAGACCAGTGCACTAACTACTGTCTGATATTTTAGTTTTATCGAGTATATCAGTACACAAAGTCATTCAAAGAGCTTTACAGGATAAAAAAAGACATTAAAATCACAACACAACAAAACAAAACATCGTAAAATTAACATAAAAACTAAAATAATCGAACATATGCACTTATCGTGATCGTTTTACCTCCTCAAACTGTGCACGCCTTTGACCAGCGTCGCTCCAGCTCTTTTGAATTTCAGCACCACACCTCGGGCCCGGTTTGCCCCCACCTGCGTCCTCTGGGCCCTGTGTGCCGGCGGGGCGGAGGGGAGCGAGTGAATGCGGCACAAATACAGCCCCTTCCCGCATTGTTCTGTGTTTGAGTGAAACTGAGGGGGCCTGTGCTCCCGGGCCAAAGCAGGAAGGCAGCTAATAAGTGAGACAACCTGTGGGAATGGAATACAAAGTGCACGCTACGGACTCCACCGTTCCCTCTGAGATCGGGGAAGTAGCGTTTTTTATTGTAGTTAAACATAAAAATCATAGTTGTACGTCGGCGTCTTTATGCTGTTTTTGACTTACGCAGGTTCGAACGTCAGACAAAAATACAAAATGAATAATAAATATAAGATTTGAGGCTCACAGGTGCATTTACAGATTTAGACCATAGACTGTTTATATAAATGGACGTAGCTAAACTGCTAGCACCGGCTCCATCGACTCTGGCTCCAATTCATGTTCTATTGAAAAACTGTCTTCTCTCTCTGTCTCTGCTGCTCTCAGACTCGTCGTTTTGGTCTTAAATGTTCGTATTATCCCGCTCTACATGATCCTGGTTAAGACCTGGTTTAGTTGCAGTTTTGACCTAGTTTAGACCTGGTTTAGTCCTGATTTAGTCCTTGTTTAGTCCTGGTTTAGTCCTGATTTAGTCCTTGTTTAGTCCTGGTTCAGTCCTTGTTTAGTCCTGGTTTAGTCCTTGTTTAGTCCTGGTTCAGTCCTGGTTCAGTCCTTGTTTAGTCCTTGTTTAGTCCTTGTTTAGTCCTGGTTCAGTCCTTGTTTAGTCCTTGTTTAGTCCTGGTTAAGTCCTTGTTTAGTCCTGGTTCAGTCCTGGTTCAGTCCTGGTTTAGTCCTGGTTTAGTCCTTTTTTAGTCCTTGTTTAGTCCTGGTTTAGTCCTGGTTTAGTCCTTGTTTAGTCCTGGTTTAGTCCTTGTTTAGTCCTTGTTTAGTCCTGGTTTAGTCCTGGTTTAGTCCTTGTTCAGTCCTTGTTTAGTCCTGGTTTAGTCCTGGTTTAGTCCTTGTTTAGTCCTGGTTCAGTCCTGCTTTGGTCGGAGACACTCCCGCTAGCGTTAGCAACAGGTTTGATTGACAGCGTTGCTAAGCGCCCGCTCCCTGCTAAACCAGCAATGCGGGCGGGAATGGGCGTTACCTTCACCAGCCTCACACCTGATTGGCTCTTTGGTTGCTATGATACTCGTGGTTGGACTTCCTTATATGGAACCTCGGCCCCAAATCGTCCGCTGTGCCTGTTGTAGCTTCAGTGAGCTTCATTTAGAGCTGAACGCTGCGGGTGACGTCACACTCGCTCAGTCACGTCTTTACAGTCTGTGGTTTATTCTTGATTCACACTCACGCACCAAATGATTCGCTGTTAATTATTTTTAAACGACTTTTTAATTTCAGGACTTATTACACATGACGGCACTCCACTGTGAAGAAGCTCTGTTCAAACTGAAATCACATATTAAAAACACAAAGCTTTTCTATAAAACCATAGTCCTCCCGTTGATAATTCACATTTCTTTCACACACACGATGTTGAGCGTTTATTTACAAAACGACTCGGCCTGTCGCAATAATGTGGGAACTTTTTATTTTACTAGTGGGACATTTGTGGTTATTCTTCTGTGCTTTTCTGAGTTAAGGAAGTAACAAAAAAAACAAGATGTTAAAATGGTGTAAATAAAGTTGTAATTTAATGAACAGGACTGTAAAAAGTAAAGTAACAAAAGTAACTGACTAAAATATTTATGGACATGTAAAAACAAAAGCTAAAAAAAACCAAAAGTAACAGGTTTAACAGATAACGAGGTCAGTGTTGCAAAAAAAATAAAAATAAAACGGTCCACATGTGTCGATTAAAAATGAGAGAAAATGTGGTCAAAATATCAAACTGTGAGTGTCCTAAAATAAACACATGTCACATAAACGAGAGACAAAACAACAAAAACAAATTGGTCAAACAGAAACAAGTGACAAAATAAACACGAATCACATAAACCTACAAACAGAACTAAGAGACAAAACAACAACACACCAAAAAAAACCAAAAAAACAGAACTGAGTGACAAAATAAGGAAGACATGAGGCAACATCAAACTACAAGTGTCACAAAATAAACATAAGTCACATAAACCTTCAAAAAACCACAGACAAAACAACAACGGACAAACAAACAACAAAATAAACATGAGTCACAAAAACAAGAGACAAAACTACAACAAACAACAAACATGACACACAAGTCACATAAACCTACAAAAAGAAACAAGAAACAAAACAACAACAACAACCAGAACAGAGCGACAAAATAAGAGACACATAAAACAACATCGCAAAATGTCGCAAAATAAACACAAGTCACATAAACCTACAAACAGATGACAACAACAAACCTGACACACACAGAACCAAGTGCCAAAACAAGAAACAAACAACAACAATAAAACTGACAAACAGAAATGAAAGACAAAATAAGGGAGACATAACATAACATCAAACTACAAGTGTCCCAAAATAAACATAAGTCACATAAACCTTCAAAAAAAAACACAGACAAAACAACAACGGACAAACAAACAACAAAATAAACACGAGTCACAAAAACCTACAAAAAAAAACACAGACAAAACAACAACGGACAAACAAACAAAATAAACACGAGTCACAAAAACGAGAGACAAAACTACAACAAACAACAAACATGACAAACAGAACCAAGTGATAAAATAAACACAAGGCACATAAACCTACAAAAAGAAACAAAACAACAACAACAACCAGAACACAGCGACAAAATAAGAGACAAATAAAACAACATCAACTACGAGTGTCGCAAAATAAACACAAGTCACATAAACCTACAAACAGAACAGAATGATAAAAGACTAAATGAGGAACAGAATGATAAAAGACAAAATAAGGAACAGAATGATAAAAGACAAAATAAGGGCCACACAAACAGAACTAAACAAACACAGAGTTAGACACAGAGACAAACAAAGGATCAACAACTAAATGAACCACCGAGAAAATGTCAGACAGGACACACAGCCCAGCAGCCTGGACCGTGGAGAAGCTCCTTAAATAGAGGAGGCGGCTGCACGTGATTGGCCAGACGGGAAACCTGTCGTCCAATCAGCAGCGAGGGCTCACACAGACAGGACTCCACGGGGGAAAGAGACAGATTTAAACACACACAAAACAAAACAGACAGATACTAAAAGATGAACGAGCTTAAGGACTGGGGCTGTGACGAGAGGTTTGAATTATGAACTTCTGACCCATTACAGACACAAACGAACTTCCAAAGTGTTGTACATTGAGAATACTTTTTTGGTTTGGTTTCAATATTATCGTTTATCGTCTGTATTTACTTCAACCCTATAACTGAGAACAACACACTTTAGTAACCAGCAAACGAACAAAAGTCAGAGCGGAGTTCACGAGTAAAAAGTAAGAAAACTGAGCTGGGGGCGACTGCAAATTCAAGAATATTTGCTAGAACTATTTTTTTTAAACAAGCAGTGGCCCTGTTCAGTCTAAGTGTATTTAAATAACAAAATAAAACAATCAAAAACAGCCTTATTCAAACGTACAGACTGTATATTTATAAATCAGGGCTGTCCAAACTACGGCCCAGGGGCTAAATACGGCCCTCAGACCATTTTTTGTTGGTCCTAAACTGGCCCAAATGATCAGGAAGTATTTTTACTCCAAACAGTCTTATTAACGGGACAACGTCTCTATCAAACCTGTGTTAAACCGTTTGACTCACTGTATCGACTCCGGTCTCAGTACGCGGCCCTCGGTGAAAAAAGTTTGGACACCCCTTATATAAATGGACATAGCTAACTCGCTAGTCGCCGCATTTCAAATACAAATCGATCACGAGCGTCCTTCAGGCTCCATCGACTCGTCATTTTGGTCTCAAATGTTCGTATTAACCCCGCTCTACACGATCCGTCTGTTTTTATTTCGCTATTGCATCCGTAACTCAAGATATGAACGTTAATAACAGACAAATTAGCTTTCTTCTTCCCCCGAGGTCACTCCCGCTAGTGTTAGCAGCAAGTTTGATTGACCTGCTAGACCAGCCTCGCTCCGGATTGGCTCTTTGGTTGCTATGATACTCGTGATCGTAATTCCTAATATGGAAATCTGCTCCAAATTAGCCGCTATAACTCCTAGCCTCGATGAAGCTCATTTGACTTTACACATAATCTATGGTACAGACACTATGACTTATACGAGCGTCCATTCCCCAGAAAACTATATAGATTGATTAATTTTGATTGTTTATTTCTTTCAAAACCAGAGTCCGTCGAGCTGCATTGACCCCTGACCTCAGTCTCATTTAATATAACGTTATGAAACAAAGCCTCCGCGGTACAATAGTGTTTTGCACAGATGGACGCGGGTTAGCATTAAGTTATATTTGGCAGCTGCAGTGCACAGTTCCTCTCTCTCTCTCATGGGGAAGTGCTTATGACCTGCGTCTGAGGACACGCTCGGCCTTCTGGGTAATCATTGACCTGTTACCGCGGGCAACCAATACCCAACAATGCCGCCTACAGGTACTCGACAATGTATATGTACGGGTAATGTTTACAGTATCATATCACGGGTTGAGTTGAGCAAACAGAGAGAATAGAAACGTGATAAACAGAAGCAGAAAGAGTGTTCAAAGCAGCTCATTAATACTTGTGAAAAGAACGTCAACAAAATGAATGAATGACGTTCACTTTCTGTTTTGGATTTATGCCGTGCTCCTTGCGGCTCTTCCCAACCTGGATGATTGAACGAATAAAAACTAAACGCGTCTAAATGTCTTACCTGAGATGAAATGCCCAAACGAAGCTGATGTAACTTCAGAGCGATGGTTCAACACGGAAGTGGAAAGACCATTTAAGATGATGGTTCTTGTTCTTGTTGTTCCTCTTGTTCTTGTTCTTCTTGTTGATGTTCTTCTTGTTCTTCTTCTTGTTGTTCTTCTTGTTGATGTTCTTGTTGATGTTCTTCTTGTTCATGTTCTTGTTCTTCTTCTTATTCATGTTCTTCTTGTTCATGTTCTTCTTCTTCTTGTTGATGTTCTTGTTCTTCTTGTTCATGTTCTTCTTGTTCATGTTCTTGTTCATGTTCTTCTTGTTCATGTTCTTCTTCTTGTTCATGTTCTTGTTCATGTTCTTCTTGTTCATGTTCTTCTTGTTCATGTTCTTCTTCTTCTTGTTCATGTTCTTCTTCTTCTTGTTCATGTTCTTCTTGTTCATGTTCTTGTTCATGTTCTTCTTGTTCATGTTCTTCTTGTTCATGTTCTTCTTGTTCTTGTTGTTATTATTCTTGTTCATGTTCTTCTTGTTGTTCTTCTTCTTGTTCATGGTCTTCTTGTTCTTGTTGTTATTATTCTTGTTCATATTCTTCTTGTTGTTCTTCTTCTTCTTGTTCATGTTCTTGTTCATGGTCTTCTTCTTGTTCTTGTTGATGTTCTTCTTGTTCTTGTTGTTGTTGTTGTTCTTCTTCTTCTTCAATAGTGCTCAAGTGCATGGTAAATTACAGAAGGAGGCCCCAGGGAAGACCCAAGACAGACACACTGGAGGAACCATGTCTCTCTGGCCTGCGAACTCCTTGGGGTCCCATCGGAGGAGCTGGAGGAAGTGTCTGGGGTGGGGGAAGCGTCTGGGAGTCCCCGCTTAAGACTGCTGCCCCCCGGGATAAGTGGAAGAAAATGGATGGATGTCACCTATGAAGGAGCGCACCTCATCGGACAAAAATGTGACACTTAACCCCAGAAATTCCAGTTATTTCAGGATGTGACTGTAAAAACACGGAGGCTCATTCAACCGACGCTCTGTAAACAAAACGATATTAAAACAGTTAAGTGCATTCCTCTAGAAATATGACGGAGGAGTAACGAGGAAACAGGGCTGACGTCATAACAGCAACAACAACAAAGAACTTCTCGACAATGATTACTTAAAAAAATGTACGTTCGTCTGTATTTCCTTAAGATATTAAAGACACGCCATGTAACTTTTCTGCTGGAGGACATGCCATCTGTTTGTCTACATGGAGATGTTATCGTTTTGCCAGGATGCGCCGCAATATGGCTTTAAAATGATCTCCTGGAGCCAACAGGTGAAGCTGCCAGGTCAAGGTACAGGTTTGTGGAAAGGCGAGCCCACGCACAGTAAGAATGCATGTGTTTAGTGGTATATTTTTTACAAACAAAATGAAAAAAAAAAAAACATGTTCTCATTTACAAGCAAAATAAAAAAAAAATAAAAAAATGTATAAATATGTCAGAACATTTTAAAGTAATAACATCTCCATGGAGACTAGCAAGTGGTCACCAGAAAAGTTCCATGATATCTACGGCTGATGTTAATTCACTCACAATTACAAAAGCATTTCAGGTGTTGTAAAAGTTGTTAATATTTAAAATCATAAATCCGAGCTGCTTCGTCACGTTGGGTTGCCAGACGCTGCGACTAAAAAACAGTTTGCAGAGAACCCAGACTGTCTCTCTGACGTGTTCTCAGTTTTGTGACAGCTAAAGCTTTTTTTTTTAATTTCCATTTTTAAACAAGCAGCAGCACCGTTACAGCTGTTGCTTTTAACCTTATTCATATTTTAGCTTCACGGTCATGTATTTTGAAGGAGAATAGATCTTTCGTGTTCGCTTCTGATTGGTTGACAGGTTTTGTTGACGGGGCGTGGTCCAGCTCTGCAGCCGGAGTCGTCCAGATCGAGGGGAGTTTTCGGTCCTGTCCATACTGAGATTGTCTGAGTGTTTTTTTGGCCTTTCGCACAAGCTCCGCCCCCCCGTGTCTCCTTGCCTAGCCTCCTCTTTCTCCTTGTCCTCCTTCGTTTCTGCAGTCATTGTAAAAGATCTGGCGAGCTGTGGTTTTGGTACAGAATGCTCGCTTTGTCTCCACTTGGCTCAAAATGTCCAAATTTGCTGCAAAAATGAAGGAACTATGGTGTCTTTTG
Source organism: Periophthalmus magnuspinnatus (assembly GCF_009829125.3). Lineage (NCBI taxonomy): Eukaryota > Metazoa > Chordata > Actinopteri > Gobiiformes > Gobiidae > Periophthalmus > Periophthalmus magnuspinnatus. The sequence goes on from NC_047137.1 coordinate 16,979,516, forward strand.
AAATGTGTTTATTTGGTTGTATCAGTCAGAATATTTCCCTTGTGCATAAATCTGAAATCATAGTTAAAAATAACACATGGAATTACTGTATTAATTTTATTCATTTGAGCATGAAAGTTCTACATATGCATCTGTTACGTTTGCCTTTACCTCGGCATAATATAATAATAACTTAAATTAACTCACAAAATATATTTAAATACTACAATAGGTTTTCTAAAACATATTAAAGTTGTTAAATAATGCGTAAAACAGGTTGCAAAAAGTTTATGTAGTATTTTTCACTTTTTTCAGCCAGTAGAAACCACTAATATCCTGCACAACACCAGTGATGGAAGGTAATGAAGTAAAAGTATTAAAGTACTACACTTCAGTACATTAAAAGTACATTTTACAGTGGATACTTTTTACTTTTACTTATCTACATTTAAGAGCAGATATCTGTACTTTCTACTCCATGAAATTTTTGAACTGGACTGAAAGAGTAAAAGTACTTTTTATTTGCGACCTGCTGAAAAGGCTAAGAGTTTTTTTTGTTTTTTTTCCAAGTTCATAATTTGAGCCAAAAAAATAAAAAATAAAAAATAAAATACAATAAAACCAGCTAAAAAAAAAACAAAGATTAGATTTTTTTCTGTTGAACAAAATTCAGCAAAAATCTTTATCAAAACCCCAACATTTGAAGCTTCATAAGACCTCAAAATCGGCATAAAATACTTTAAGTACATTTTAATACTTTTACTTAGATTTTTTCATGTGATGCTTTTACTTTTACTTGAGTATTTTTTACTCTTGTATTTATACTTTCACTTAAGTAACAAAATAGAGCATTTCTTCCATCACTGCACATCTTAAGTTATATGAAAAACCTGTTCTTTTCTCTCTTTATGGACTTTTACCCTTTTAAAAGATATAATATTTTGTTATAAACTGTCACTATCGCTATGGCAACTGTCCTAATTTCTCATAATAATAAAACCTGGATAAAATAATGACATAAAGACTAAAATCCTAAAGTGTTTGCTGTGCACCTGAAGTCACATAAGGCAACAGAACCATCTGCATGAACCGACATCCCCTTTAAATCCCTTTATCTAATCTATAGCTGCTACCTGCTCATCCTGGCGTACAGATCCACAGGTCGTCGCGTTCAGGTAGCGAACTCGACGGCCGCTCACGTCTCCATGGTCACTGTCCCTGTGTGAGAACATGTGGTTAATATGACTGTACCATTCACTAACGCTCTGGCCTCTGTTGTGTAAGTCACTGAAAGAGCCGAGCTTCCACTGAACTAATAAAACCCACAAAACAAATTATTCTAGAGAGAGTTTGTATTTGTTTTTTTCCATTTTGGATATTTTTATTATAGGTTTACATCATTAATTATTATTATGCACAGTTTATTTATGAAGAAATGGCTAAATAGCTTAAATAATGGAAGCTCAGTGTGTGTGTGTGTGTGTATGTGTGTGTGAGAGTGTGTGTGTTTCCATGGATCTAATAAAATATGTGTTGTTGTTTTTTTAAATAAAGTTTTATTGTAAATATAGGTTAAATAAAAACTGTCCTAATTATGTTAAAAATAGATTGCTTTAATTTCAGAAACTATATTAATATTTAAGCTATTAATTAATGAAGTGGATTGGAATTTTGTCGACACTGTCCCAGATTTATTAAAAAAGTTTAGTAGTCTTTTTTTTAATAGTGTTTTTTTTATTTATTTTTTATTTTATGATATAATTAAACATATGCATTTCCAAATATGTGTATTTATAAAGTTTATTTTAAGGTTGTGTCATAAATACACTTCCTACTTCTCAAATAAATTAAAAACAGACCCATGCTTAGAATAGAATATTACAAACCTACTTCAAATCCAGGACTTCACAGCACATTTTCCTCACAAAAATAAAATAAAAACGCAATTATTATTTTAAAAGAACAGCCTGTTGTTTTCTTTGATTACTTTGTTAAAGGAGACAGGCCTGTTTTCTTCCAGACACTTGTTGTTGTGTTCACTTTGCTCGTTTATAATGAACCATGCGCCTGTAAAGCTGATGTAGCACAATGATAATCAATAGAGCAGAAGGGGCTTTAGCATGTCCAGACTTGTCCTTATTTACTGTCATTTAAGCACAAACTACAAACTTATTAACACAGAGACAAGGGACGGCTTCATTAAAGGACACAGATGTGCGAAAAGCTGGTTTATTAGCGAGAAAAGCGCAAAAAGTGAGTCGTGTTTACGTGTAAATAAACCGTTAGCTTGAAACATTAGCTTAAATCATTAGCTTAATTGAGCTGTGTTGCTAGTTAGCCGCACTAGCATAAAGCTACAAGACAAAATTAATGTATTTCCTTTATTTTAAAATACCACCGCGTTTTAACTGATTTTTCTTTTTTAAGTGTTGGCTAAGCGTTGTTTTTTCGGGTTTTTTTTTATAATTAATATTGTGTTAGTATTAATCTTTAAAAATATTGCTAATGAAATATCCAATTTAGAAGGAAAAAGTGGCTAGGATTTGTGAAACAGGGCTCTCCTCTGTGTTCTCTGCGCAAAACGGCACAAACTAAGCTAGCAATGTGATTTTTAATGATTATTTTGTCTGCTTTTCTTTTTTTCCCAGTGACAAAATGTGGTTAAAATGAAACTTAGTGGCCGACATACGGGACTTTGAGTAGAAAAAGCGACGCTGTGTGTCCAGACTCGAGGCGGGGGCAGTGGAGTGGAGGCATCTGCGTAACACCGCGTTCACTCATCTTTTTCACCAAACCTCTCTCTTTTGTCCACTTTTTATTATCATGTGCATGTCCCTGTGCTATTTACAGATACGGAATAAGCTCTCCACGGTCCTGCGAGCTGACTGCACTCCTCCCCGGGCTGGTTGGGTTGTATAATAGGCTTCACCTCAGCTGAACTTGGCGCATCTGGTCCACCGGCGGCGCACTACCCGACGCAGCGAGCTCCGTGTCCCCGCTGAACTCTGCTGACGCTCGGGCTACACAGACACACTCACACGGGAGGAGAGCCTGTGATTTAAACCGCTCTAGGTGCCTTTTTTACGCGTATTCACCTGCAAATCCTGCTACTTTGAAGACATTTACCACGTTGTCAGCTCAGTATTGTGTGCGTAATGCGTGTTTTTTTGCTGTTTTGGAGACGCCAGACAATAGAACTGGACCCAACCGTCTAGGAAATAGAAATCCCCCTCGTGCTGGAGTTTGGACACCTCGCCAGGAAGGGTCACTTTCGTCTTTGAACTTCATCTGCGTTGGTACGTACTCTTAAAGTAATCAATTTCACGAGTTTGTTTGGAAATAACCACAAAACTGCGCGCATTTGGAGTGGCCGCGTTGCGTTTCTTCTGTCTCAAACTTTATTATAGTCTGGCGCGCGCTGAAATGGCAGACAATGCTTTATAATACGCGTAAATTAGACAACAATTTGCACATATTTGGCGTTTTTGCACTCATTTTTCCATGCAGCATCTCGTTATTGTTCGCAATGGAAGAGAAGAGGTGCGTTTTTCCGTGCCCTAGTTTCGAAAAAGGCATAATCTTTGTCTTTGTTGGGCACAGACAGCGCGCTCCGCTTGTAATTCCCGCAAAGAAGAGATTACAACTGCGCAATTTGTCAGTTTTTCAGATGTGTTTGGATGTGCGTTTAGTTAAAAAGGTGCAATCCAAAGCCGTGTTAAATGATAGACGTGGGGACATATGTGCAAGTGTGCGGTTTCCCCAGAGAATCACTGTGGCTTTGCTCTCTCTCTCTCTCTCTCTTTGAAAATACAGTTCTTTTTAGTGAAATTCAATTGTCACAAACTTTTAAATAGATAAAACTGTTTTGTGATAAAAGTTACAGCCTCACAACATATTCTGTAATCCACATTAGACACATTAGACCCACTTGTTCAGTCAGGTGTCTTGTTATTTTGCAGACATCTGATTTAAAATTAAAATTGTTTATAGACTTTAAGATGCTTTGAATAGTTGCTCAAACACTTGGGAGAGACACTAGTTTAACGCAAAACACAGCAACGATAAGGCACGCGTTTGAATTTCAGTGAAAAAGGTTTAGTTTTTGTAAAGTTCTCAAGTTTCTCGACACATTTTAACTTGAAAATCTGGTTTATAATATCATCGTATAATTTACACCATATAATACGCTTGTAATACAGTCTGATTTGTGGTTTAAACTATTTCTAACAACAAAAATCAACACATTTCTTGTAGTATTTCCTAAACGATATGCTTTTATAGGTTAAAATATAACAAGAAATATGTTTAAGCTCGTGTCCGTCTTTATAACCACAATAAAAAACACGTCAGAATCTTTCTTTGTAAAAACGTATGAAGCCAAACACATTATGTTGCTATGATGAAAAAATAAATGAATAAAACTGTATTTATCCGTCACTAATATTAGCTTATAATCTGTTTAAAACTCCTGCTGAAAATAATAAGTTTATTCAAGTATTTAACACACATTTTTTTCCTTTTTCGTGTTCGATCTGCTGAATACACTCCTAATATCACTCAGGCATAGTTCACTGTAAGTTTTATTTTGATCTAATTGTAATAATCTTTAAACAAACTCGTATTATCTCGTGGCAAATCTCATTATTACTAGTAAAACTGCATAAAATCAACACGTTTACAGGCCGCGAGCCAACAACACATTTGCATCTCTGCTTTTGTCTTTTTCCTCGTTGTATTTCGGAGTCGAGGGATGAGGTCAGCGTGACCTTTTAGCCGTGGACTTTCTGGGATATCGTGTACTGTTTCTCCTAACGCCGCGGGTCGTTTATTAAACTGTGAATTCTGAAAACGGTAAAATACTTGGGTGACTTGGAAAACACCGAATAGAAATGACTGAAACGCGGATAGATTTTAAACTATAACTTGATTCGACCTGTTGCAATAATTATCTTATCTTATCTTAAAGGTGAACAGCACTTTCGGGGTTTCGTATTTGTTGTGCGTAGCTTTTCGTGTGCTTTAATTAGGGAACATTTTCATACTTTTTTGCATTGCTAGCTGCTCTATGCCTTGTTATAGATACGAGCTAACTACTGCTAATGTGCTTTTAGTGTGCTATTTATGCAGTGCACTTCGTAGTCGTTTGCAGTGTTGGGAATAACGCTGTTTAACTGTAATGGCGTTAGCAACAGTGTTATTTTTCCCAGCAACGAGTAATCTAATGGCTTTTAACTCTGCCGTAACGCCGTTTTAGTTACTGTCAGTGCAGCAGGGCTCGTTATTTTACCGTGAGCCTCAGCAGGTGACAGGTCAGACTCTGCTCTCTCGTCTCATCCGCAGGAGCTGCCGAGTTTTTTTTTTCTTTGTTTTTTTGGAAGTAAACACGACTAAAACGAGGGATTAGAGACAGTGACTGGGTAAAACGGGGACTGACCGTAAAGGCGACCAATCGGAAGCAGCGGCAGGCGGGGCGTAGAGTCTCTCCCGGCGTTTCATTGGTTTTTTAACGCCGCCACGAGATCAGACACTCGCCGTTTACGACACGCGTGATTTCGCTAAAAAGACGTTACCGCGGTTTGAAGCTTTATTAGATTTGAAATTCTGCGCGAAATACTTTAAGTTTTACTCTTTAAATACATTTTGTTATATTTTTAGTCAAGTCGATTTTTTTCATGTGATACTTTTACTTGAATATTTTTTTTACTTAAGTAACAAAATTGTGTATTTCCTCCACCACTGCACATCTTAAGCTGCATGAAAAAGCTTTTATTTCAGCTTATGCAAAATTTTAAAGACTTTTCCCCCAGTCAAAAGAGAAATATTGTGTTTTAAACTGTCACTATCACCATGGCAACAGTCCTAATTTCTCATAATAATAAACCTGGATAAAAACAACAATTATTAAAGTACTAAACGACACAGCCTCTGCTCATCTTAAACGCGGCTGATTTAATACGTGTCCGTCATGCAGCGTCCACGCGTTTGTGATGTTCTGACGTCAGATCTGTTCGGTTTGGCCGCACTTTTCCGCGTAAAGACGACAATCGTAATAGTAAATTAATTGAACTCTTCGTTGTTGCGCTCCTGAGTTGTGCGTCCGAGCTCTGTGGAGGAGAACAGCTTATAACTCCGGCCCCGCGGCGATTTTCTGGACAAACAAACCTGATTAAAGCTAATTTTTTAGTGTAAAAGCAGCTGTAAAAACATTTCTTATACAGTAATATGATAGTTACTTTATCTGGTAATTAGTAACGCACTGACTAACGCAATTACTTTTGGGGTAAAAGTATCAGATATCTAACTAATTACTTTTTTGAAAGCTCTTGCCCACCTTTGTCTTTTATAATATGGTTCATTCAGAAAAGTGTCAAAGGGATTAGAGATAGATACAGCCCCACTTCTTAGCTAATCGGCTATCGGCCTTAAATCTTCACCTCAGGTCGATTATTTAGTTTTGCCTGTTCTGCTGCCTGAAGAGCACACGCAGAGCTTTATTTGAACACTTAAATGCAAAAAAGATACTGCTCAAAACGTAGCTACACTGCTCTGTGGAAGATTCACGGTAAAAGACGACTGTGGGTGAGTTTTTCGTGAATTAAAAGAACATTATTCAGCGAAAACGACCAAAAAAATCGACTCTACATACAGGTATCAGCCCCATCGGTTTCCCCATATTCTAAAATAAAAGTCGTGTATTGCAGTATTTCCCAACCCTTCACACTTCACACGTTGTTATTGTGACAGAGCAGAGCTACAACGAGGCTTAATGAGATTATTCTTGTTGCAGGAGAGAGGTGCGGCGAAACGGTCGGCTGCAAAGTGAAAGTTAGCAGGAATATTATCTGAAATGGGTCTTCTGAGGAATGGTCAGCGTTCAAAAGAGACGCTTTACCCAGCCCATTTGCTCCCCGGGTCCAGACTTATCCCCGGATTCCCACTCCCTTTGCGTTTCCTCACATCTCAACCGATTGATTGAAACCCTAAACTGCAGGGATGGGTCGGAGCGCCATCCACCCTTTCTATGAATAGTTGATTGGATGCGATGGCAAAGTGGTGTGTTGTTTCTTTAAGAGCATTTCAGGTCGGAGGGCGGGAAGCGACTGGGGACAACGAGGGGGAAGGATTTTCTCTGGCTGTTCCTTTCTCTGTTGACAAGTTGCACATGCCACTCCCTTATCAGGTCATGCGGTTTTTACACGAGGACGGGTTGATACGATGGCGCTGATATCGGTATTGGCGATATCAGAAGGGGAATTCCCACATGTCGGAATCACGTATTGAAAATGTGGCTAATGTTTGGTAGCTATACTTTTCCATTACTCTACGTGACTGTGTGTGATGTCCCAGTTTGTCTTGTCATACTGCCCTTTTAAAACACAGAAATTTGTTAGCAATGAAGCTAAAACATGCGGCTACGCGTTAGCCGATTACGCTACGATACGTTTAATATTAGTATGTGTAGATATAATAATAATAATAATACGTAACCAGATTAATTTGAGTTAAAGACCAGTGTCAGATCCAGTTTAGTCTGAAAGAAAAATCCAGATCAGATCCTCTCGTTAATGTTTATTCACGAGTTTCAAATAGACGTCTTTTTTTAGCAGCGAGTTAGCATTCGTTTAAATTTTTTGCTTCATTTGGGCGTTTGATTGACGTAAAAAAAAAAAAAAAAAAAAAATCAGAAATAGCAAATGTCATTCTTCAACGTTTCCAGTTTGTGACTCTCAGTTCTATTAAATTATATTGTGCAACTCGTGCAGAGGTGGAACGGGACAAAGTAAAAGTAGTACTGTACTTTAGTAGTACTTTATTTGATTTTTACTTTACTTCACTGTATTTGAGAGCAGTGTCTGTACTTCATACTCTACTACATTTTTGAGCAGGACTGAAAAGTAAAAGTATTTGTTTTATTTTTGTCTGAGACGTGTCGAAAAGGCTGAGGGTTTATTTTTAACACGTTTATATTTTGAGCAAAAACAAAAATATACAAATAAAAATGATCAGTTTTGTTTCAGCTCAAATCTTTATCAAAATCACTACATTTGAAGTTTTATAAAACCTCAAAATCTGCACGAAATACTTTTACTTTTTACTCTTTAATTACAGTTTTACAGGTACTTTAATACTTTTACTTAAGCAGATTTTTTCATGTGATACTTTTACTTTTAGTTGAGTATTTTTGTGCTCTAGTATCTGTACTTGTACTCAAGTAACAAAACTGAGAACTTCTCAAAAAAATCACAAACAGGACAAAGTTTTGACATTTCCTGAGTCGTTATAGTTGTATGTTTTTGATTTTCATATTAGCTCGTTTAAGCCTGTGTAATAACATTTGAGTACTATTACTGCAGTACTATTGTGTAAAAGGAGTGTCTGTGATGGTGGTGTTGTTCTTGAAGTGGAGCTGGACACGTCGTGTGTTGTGGCGACAGTTGTGCGTTGTGTGTTTTTGTGTCTTGTTTAATATGTTTTAAATCGTGGGCACATCTCCGCGTTGGGCATTTAAGTACTTGACCTAATTTTGATGCCAGTGCAGAATCCACTGGTGAAGGCCTCACTCTGTGTGTGTGTGTGTGTGTGCACATATCACTCTGTGTGTGTGTGTGTGTGTGTGTGTGTGTGCACGCATCTCACTCTGTGTGTGTGTGTGTGTGTGTGTGTGCGCATCTCACTCTGTGTGTGTGTGTGTGTGTGCGCATCTCACTCTGTGTGTGTGTGTGCATCTCACTCTGTGTGTGCGCGTGTGTGTGTACGTGGGGGGGGGTGTGTGTGCATGCGTGCGTGTGTGTGTGTGCGCGCGTGCGGGGGTGTGTGTGTGTGTGTGTGTGTGTGCGTGCGCATCTCGCTCTGGGTGTTTCCTCCTTTGCTTTTCTAACAGGAAGCTGATGTGGGGTTCAACCGAGGACAAGCAATAGGCCTTTTATTTCCACTCTGAATCATGAGAGAGGGAGAGAGGAAGAGAGGAAGAGAGGGGGGAGAGAGGGAGGAAGGGAGAGAGGAAGGGAGGGGGGGAGAGAGGGAGAGAAAAGGAGAGAGGAAGGGAGGGGGGAAGAGAGGAAGAGAAAAGGAGAGAGGGAGGAAGGGGGAGAGGAAGGGAGGGAAGGGGGGAGAGATAAGGAGAGAGAGAGAGGAGGGAGTGGGGGGAGAGACAGAGGGAGAGAAAAGAAGAGAGGGGGACAGGAAGAGAGGGAGGGAGGAAGGGAGGGGAGAAAGAGGGAGAGAAAAGGAGAGGGAGCAGGGGCAGAGAAAAGGAGAGAGGTAGGCAGGAAGGGAGAGGAGGGGAGAGAGAGGGAGAGAAAAGGAGAGGGAGAGGAGGGGGGAGGGAAGGAGAGAGAGGGAGAGGAGAGAGGGAGGGGAGAGAAAAGGAGAGGGAGGGGAGAGACAGAGGGAGAGAAAAGGAGATGGGGGAGAGGGAAAGGGAGAGAGGGAGGGGGAGAAAAGGAGAGGGAAAGACTGAGAGAGGGAGAGGGAGGGATGGAGAAAGAGAGAGAGGGGGGGAGAGGGAAAGATAGGGAGAAAAATGGAGAGGGAAAGAGGAAGAGGGCAGGGCTGAGAGAGAGAGGGAGAGAAAAGGAGAGGGATAGAGGAAGAGAGAGAGGGAGAAGGTGGGAGGGAGAGCAAGGGGGAAAGAGGAAGAGAGAGGGAGGGGAAGGGTGAGAAAGAGAGAGAGGGAATGAGAGAGTGGGAGGGAGAGAGAGGGGGGGACTGAGGGGGAGAGGGAAAGGGAAGGATAGAGATAGAGAGGGAGAGAGAGAAAGGGAGCGAAAAACAGAGAGGGAGATAGAGGGAGGGCGGCTGCATTGATCGGCTCCTCACAATCTGTCCGTCCTCTTTACTCGTCCGTCTGTCCTTTCTGTTTCGTGCCTCTACATTTTAGGCCTGTCACAATAACAGATTCTGAAGTGAGATTTACTCTTGGGAAAAATAAAACATAAACTCAGTATTAAATAAAAAAAAACACTTTATTTATGGCACCGTGACCCTAAAACTAAACTATTAAACTCTTTTGTAAATGTTAAAAACTGATAAAACACGAGCTGCAATGAGTAAAAAGACAAATGAAACACATCTAAACATTTCGTGCCGTACTGTGGAACATTTCATAGCTCAGAATGTTCCGGAGTGTAGCATTAAACATCTGTATTCATAGAGAGCAGCAGGTGACACTACCAGGCCAAGTTACGGGTCAGATTTGTGGAGAGGCGAGCCCGTTTACAGTAAAAAAATAGATGTTTTTCAAGATTTTTTGTTTTGTTTTTGTAAAATGAGAAAAAAAAAAAAGATCTCCATGGAGACGAGCAGTAATCAATTCAATTTTATTCAATTTTATTTATGCAGCACAAAAACGGACAGATATAAAACAGGACACATCTGTTAAAAACTGTAAAACGATTAAAAGTTACTCCGTTTCAAATCGTATACACAAAAAAAATATCCAAACTAGACAAAAGTACTTTGCCGGTGTAGTGCTGATGTTGACAGACCTGATCATCCTTTTTCTTTTTTTGTTTTAGTTTCATGGATGTAGGATTGACAAATATGTGCGTGAGGAATGCCGCGTTTTTCATGAGGAGTTCGTGAGAAAAGAAAGGGAGGGGTAAAGAAAGAGGAGACCAAAAAAAGCTACTGAACCGGGGCTCTGTGCTGCTCCGCGTCCAGTTCAAATCTAAAACGGCCACAGCTGAGTCGCGTGGGCGATAATCACGCCGACGAATAACGCAATTTTTGAAGTATGTCGATAACATTAATCAGAAGATGTTTTGACAGAGCAGCCCAAATGCGTCTTTACAGCCTTGTTTCAAAGATTAAACATAAAAAAAACACAAAAAAACATGTCTGCCTCTCATTTGTAAAGTTATAAATGTTCTCTTATCATATTTTGCTGCTTTTCAGGTATTTTTTTAATCAAATAATACAACAAAGTTTGCGTATCTGCCCGTGTTTTGGTGTAATTCCCACGTTCACTGCTGGGGGGCGCTGTCATGTGTCTGCACGTTATGATAATATAAAATAAGCGGTGAGTGAAGTACGTAAGTAAAAGTACAGATGCAGAGGTTTGAAGTAAAAGTATCACATGAAAAAATCTACGCGCGTAAAAGTATTTAAGTAGCTGTTTAAAAATGTGCTTTAAGAGTAAAAAGTACAAGTATTTCACGCAAGTTAAAGTGTAAATGTCGTGATATTGATTCAAAATGAGGCGTATTTTATTCAACAGTAACAATATGAATCAATTTCGTAGTTTTTCTCGTGAATTTTGTCTGTTTATTTTTGTTTTTCTCGGCGCGGAAGCTCGAACTCAAAAATGTTAGTCAGGATGTTTCCACGAACACGGTAAAAATAACCCCTCAAATTAGATGAAAAGTACTTTTTACTTTTGCGATCCTGTTCAAAAATGTAGTTGAGAAAGTACAGATACTGCTCTCGAATGTAGTGAAGTAGAAGTAAAAAGTATCCAGTGTAAAATGTACTTAAGATACTAAAAATTCTATCTTCCACCACTGTTAAAACGCTGCCATTAAAGTCGTTACACGTGATTTTTACTGCGTTAAAAAAACAAAAACAAAACAGAACCAGTCAATTTTAAACATTTGCAGTCGTCCAAAGTTACTCCTCGCTGACTTTACACACTCAGAACTTCATAATCCTTCACCACGATGAGTTTAGAACCACTTTTCTGCACTTTTTTTACCCGAGTTTTATCACAGTAAAGCTAAAACGACTAGCCTGCCAACCGCGCACGTCCTGACTCTTTGAAAATAAAACGTTTTTTTCGACTGTAGTGAGACGCAGACAGTTCGCAGCGGACTCGTTTGGACCTTAAGAGCTGTTTGTACAAGATATTTGACCTGGAAAAACAGGTACAAGCGCGTTAGCTAGCACATGTTAGCCTCGCGTTCACATGACCAAAAGTAAAACTAATCACATCAGTTCTCCCAAAGTGTGGATAATTTATATTTATGAAGTGATACCGTGAAACACAAACTGAAATAGTATAAGTTTAACATCACTCTTTTTACTTTTTGGTATTAAATGAAGTATTAATTATAATTTCACGTATAAATTTAACTTTAGGAACTAGTTTTGTCTCGATTTTTGTGATTTTTGAAGGGAAGAAAGGAAGAAATACTCGATTCCGATACCACAATGATAATAAAAAAACAATAGAATGTGATTTTTAAGTTTAAATGTTCATACTTTATTTTCTATTCCCATGTGTCTTATATCTGTGTGTGTTCCATGGGCGTTATTTTAGTATTTTTAGTCTTATACTTGTCCTGATACAGCTCAAAATCATTCTAAATCTATTCAGAAAAGGTTCATTTCTGTCCTGTGAATGTAGTTTTTTAGTATCGATACTTGTTCAAATGAATATCCAGCTTCGATCCTCGTTTTAGGTTTGATTAACAGAATTTCTGATACTTTTGACGAGCGAAATTGCAGCTTAAAGTGCCATATTTTTGTCTCTAAATCATGTCTTCACCGCGTTTTGCATGTTTTCAAACAATAGGTTGGCAGATCGCGGTTGTTTTCTGTTGAACGTCCAATTTTTCCATTCAAAAAATCGAAAACTATTATAAGAATTCGTGTTTTTCAAGGTGTTTCGGAGCGAGAAAAACATCTGTAATCGAATAAGCGCAAGACGGATAACAAAAAAAACAAAAAAAAATAAAAAAAACACACACTAGGAGGGACGTGGGAGGCAAAGACGCAGGTCCTCTAGAAAAGTTACACAGTCCAGCTTTAATAATCCCCCCCTCCGCCCCCGAATCAGTCCATGTGGCAAACCTTTGTTGTGTTTAAGATGCTTTCAAAGACTATAGGAAACTAAATTACTAAACATAACAAGATCCAGATGAAAAGCCTTGACACGGTACAGTGTGTTTGGGAATGTCCTGTCCTCGTCTTATGGGACACTCTGCTCAAACACATTGTAACTATAATCTCAACTTTGATTACAGCCAAATCTGATCCTCGCTTTCTTTTGTTTCAGAAGCCAACGCCAAGAAGAACGCGCGGGGAGATCGTTTCAAAACAGGTACATTTTTATTTTTTTTTACACCTAAAGTCCTAAAGTGAAGTTCAAGTCTGTGGGAAATGGTGATAAATTATGGAAAACACTGATAATTATAACCATTAAATCTTTAAAATACGTTGAATCTGTAACTTTTTTGAGCGTGGGACGGGATCGCCACCTTCTCGTCTCCATGGAGATCTCACCGTTCCCAACTGGAATGTTTCACAGTGCGGCATTAGAGTTCCATCCGTCTCTAGAACTCGTTTGATTTTTACACATTACGTTCTTTCTTACTGTGAGCTGCTCGTGAAATAGAAAAATGCTACTCTGTGGAACATTCTTGTCGAAGCTGTCCACGGAGACTCGCAGAAGTGGGACCCCTCTGCCCCGAAAAGCTCCACAGTGCAGCTTTATTTTGAGAAGCTTAGATTGTTTTCGCTTGCAAAACATGTTTCTGATGTGTTGTTTTTTTTTATTATTTATTTATTTGGAGCTAACACGATTGACATTTGGGGAAAGAAAAATGCACTTAACCCATTGGTAGATTTAATTTCCTCGTTTGAAGCTAAATTGCCTCGTAACCGGGTAGAAACGTCTCAAAAGATGCGAAATAAGATATGTAATTGAAGCTAACCAGATCAATATCGTAGATTGAAACACAACCTGCGTTTTTTTGTGTGTTTTTTTCGCTAGTTAAAGTTGCTCCCACTCGCAAAAAGTTACGAACAGACACAAAATAAAAAAAAAAAAATGCTGTAAAACCACAAAACACAGCAGAAAGGGACTTTTGTGAAAAAAATCATCACAAGAAACAGTGTGTCTTTATCCTCCGGTGCCGTCTTTTCGAGCACATATAAGATTTGCGAGTTCTTAACTACTCCAGCTACACGTCAAGTTTGAGCTGCAAGTGCAAACAGATGTCTGCACCACGATGCCGCTCGTGAGCTGGGTCAATGAGTTCATAAGGAGTGCTGGAGGAAAAAAAAAAGACGCCCCATTCAAACTCTATGTGCTGCGTTCAAGGGAGGTACTGCGAGAATGAAAACACCAAAAAACACGCTTATTTCTCTACGACGGCAGGAAACACGTAAAGTAATCAGGCGCGTACTTGAGTAGCTTTTTAATAACTGTACTTTTCTTGAGTACTTTCCACACCGTGCTGCTTAAGTCACAGGTTTTACAGCAGAACCAGATTTTTTTCACACGTGTTTTAGCAAAATTTGGCTAAAATCAAACCGCATTTTACCGTCCGATAATCAGGAAGTGCGCGTTAACATGGTAGTCGTCAAGGCAGAACTGTTAAAAACTTATGTCGAGGTCATTTCTTTACCACTTTTTCACATACTTTTAAACAATAGGTTGGCACGTTGTAGTTTCTGTTGAGTGTTGTGCCTTGGATCCGGTTTTTCCATTCAAAAAATGTAGTAACTTTTTAAAAAACTGTACTTTTCTTGAGTATTTTCTTAGTTACTCCTATTTAAGGCATACATTTTACAGATTTTTTCCATGTTTTTGAGCAAAATTTGTGCAGATATATTGTACAAGCAGCTATTAAAATCAAAATACGTCGATTGCGCGCTGTCCGATAATCAGGAAGTGTGCGTTAACATGCTAGTTGTCGTTAGCTTCACCGTCAAAACTCCGCTCTGGTCTGGCGAGGGCTGTTAAAAACAATTATAAACTCATCGCAGTTTGGAAAGTTACAGTAAGTAAGGAATAACTTTGGACCACAGTAAAAGAACGATTAAAATGAACTCGTTTATTCAATTTCGTCGTTAAATAGTTGGCGTTGTAGCGTTTGATTCTGCGATTTCAGAAGGAGCGCGGGGGCCTTACGCAGCTCTACGGGAGATTGAGCGTTTTTGAAAGAAATATTCAAAACGAAAACCCACAATTGTTGAACCCGATCATTTTTCAGTAGGGATTGGTTCCACAAACATGTCTCTCTAATCTTAAGGCTTAACGTCCTTTCAGCTGTCACCAATCCCATCTTTGGGCTTGAATAATGACCATTGTGAAAAAAAATATATTTCTTTTCAGTACATTTGTGGTGATAGTGAAAACACAGAAAGGTGCCAGTTCTTGTTTCATGTGGATAGGCGCAGTAATTACATAAATATTAACCAAAATCTAGGTCAAAGCCTTTGCATACTGGCAGTTAAGAAGCGAATTCGACCTGCCCTTCATCTCAATGTTTGGGCGTTTTCGTGTTGTATGTGAACGCAACTTATGCAGTTATGTATTTTTGTTGTGGGTCGTAGCGTG
Organism: Periophthalmus magnuspinnatus; assembly: GCF_009829125.3. Taxonomy (NCBI): domain Eukaryota; kingdom Metazoa; phylum Chordata; class Actinopteri; order Gobiiformes; family Gobiidae; genus Periophthalmus; species Periophthalmus magnuspinnatus. The sequence continues at coordinate 16,994,778 of NC_047137.1, forward strand.
GCGTGAATTCAAATCGGTTGCAATAAGACCGAAGGGCGGACTGGTTTGAGCTTGTTAAATTATTGTTGTATTTAGGGCAGAGCCTTGTCACATCCCTCTATAATTTTTTTTTTTTTTTTTTAATTTTGCGAAGTTTTAGTAGGGCTGGGCGGCATAACAAAATGACTTTTCAATTAGACTAGCGTTCAGTGCGTTCAGTATGGACTTCCTGGACGTAAAGGGAGAGTAGGCTTTCAAAGGTAAGTCGGACAACGGTCTTGAAACGCTTTCGGCTGCCGTTATCAATCGTTAATATTTCAACGCTTCACTGACAGCAGGATGCGAGCGTAATCCTCGACAGCTGTTAGTCGGGCTATCAGACGCTCAAACAAACACCAAAAACTTTTTACACGATTGTTTTTTTAAAAGTTTCATGCATTTTTTTTACCTTTTCTCTTCTCTTATAAATGTATTTGACAAGACAACGTACAGGGTATTCATAAGTTATCTTTACAATAAAACAAAAAAATACTACAAAGGAAATTGATCAGACTTGTCCTGTTTTACTCAGTGGTTTCCAAAGTATTTTCCCTCTTTTAATACACCTCTATTTGTGCTCCATTAGTCACACGAGGCACATCGAGACAAGACTGGATTTTGTGCCGTGTTTTCGCTGCAGCAGAGACTCATCGATGGTTCAATCACATCTGTATCTTTTGTTTTTTCGTTCAGTAATGTCCCGTATCTTTGTTTGACACGAGATTTTTTTTTAGAAACAAATCCAGAGGTGTAACATCTTGTCAGTCTCTTCAGTCTTCAATCCAACGATCTGGAAATGTTTGACCGAGGAACTCCTGAACACGCAGACCCCGCTGTGATTAAAAACTTTTATAACCGCCGAGTACAACAGGACGAATCTAATGAATATATCTGATTACTTCCCTTTGTAATTACTTTTTTAAATTGTAACGAGACTCTACGCACACGCCCTGTATAATAAAAATAATTATTTGACTCGATGACTAATCTAGGAAATGCTCTCTACCTCTCCGTGGGTTTAAGAGTGATGAAAACCAGAGCAATTAGCAAAATATTATATCTGTTGCGTGGCCAAAAGTCTTTAAAACGTGACCTGTAAAACCCTCGTAAAGTCATCTGCTAAAATAATGGTTTTGCTGCGACTTTGAACTTGTGGAATTGCAAAAAGTAGGTCAAGAGTAGGCTCAGGTTTTTAAAATTGTAATCAGTTTTAAAATAGGAATCAGTGGCACGGATTAGCATCGAATGAAAGTAAAATGAAAGTGGCAGATTCAAGTGGGACGTGTGGGGGTGTTTTCCGCCGCGGTGGCCCCCGGTTTGGACCCGCGTCTCTGGGCTGGCGTCTCTGGGCTCGGTGTCTGTTCCTCTGCTCTTCCTCCGGCTCTGATCTGTGGAGATGCGGCTCACGTGTGACCTCTACAGGTGTCCCTACGCACACAGACAAAACTACAGCACGTTTCTGGGAATTGCCAAATCTTACCACCATCTGTCTTTATTCAAATCAGTTCAGCAGTTGTTGTTTTTTTTTTTTGTTTTTTTTTTTTCAATTTTCGGAGTGATTACAAATGTTATGTTTTTTCTTTTTTTTTTTTTCTTTTTTTTTTTTCAATTTTCAGAGAGATTACAAATGTTATGGTTTTTTTTTTTTTTTTTTTTTTTTTTTAAATTTAAAATATCAACATCTCATTTTCAAAAACTGACTGAAAAAGAAACATACATATGATTTTTTTTTTCTAGAAACTATCCAATAACTTCACAGATCTGCAGTCGTAGTAGTGGAATAAAAACAAACAAAACACATAATTTACTTTAAAAAAAAAAGATCTCCAGACTTTTTGTTGTAATCTTTGTTGAGTTTATAACATTATCGTGCGGTTTACTACATTTTGTCCTTTTTGTGTCCTGTTTTCTTGACGAATTGACCGCAGAACATTTTGTCGATAATAAAAATACGTTTACGTCTAAATCGAGTATAGATACAGATATATTTTAGAATTTTAAAGTGCGTTTCTACCAGCGTGCGAATACTTTTCATTTCGGAGATTAAAAATGTTAAAAAACGCTCCCAAACTTCTCCAAAATTTTAATTCAGAACTAAATATTTTACGTTTTGACTGGTGAAACGTTCTCAAAATGGCGCTTTTGAACAAAAATTGGAAAACGATTAATAGTTATAGACTTAATTTTTTAATAAATGAGATTAGCTACTACATTGCACACAGATTAAACCCATACATTGTTACTCTGTGCATCCGTAAAACGCCAGGTGAGTACGACATTTTAGTGCGTGTAGAGTTTCGGCCCATAATAGACGAGGCTGAGGTCCACTGGAGTCCTATGACGAGGTATTACTCATAAGGTAATTGCTGGGTGAAGTTGGGGCAGGGTAAGAGTAATTATGGATTACTAAATGGGGACTAACAAGTGGGCTTAGGTAACATTATCCCGAGTGTGTGAGTGTGCGTCTGTGTCTGCGTGTGTGTTCATAAAGGGTCCATAATGAGACTGGAGGTTGCTCCTCTTACAGACAGCACGTATGAAGTGTTGAGAGGCCAATAGGACCCCCTTCTCTCAGTCTGGAGCTACCCTGCCTCTGCGCCATTGTAACCCGGGGCCTCATTTGAATGGGCCTTTAGTATTTTGTGTGAACAAGTCAGCGCCATTTGCATTTGTTCCAGTCACAAAGACTTAACAGGTCAATAGGGACTCCTGGCAGAAAACTAACACGCAAGGACCCTCTTTTTTTTTTTTTTTTTTTTGCTTTTTTTTTGTTGTCCTCTCCCTCGTCTTTGGTCCGTCATGCTCTGACCCACTTGTATGTAAACTGAAGCATGTGCTGTATGTGCATATGTGTGTCTTTGTGCGACCGCGGGGGGGCTGGCTGAGAAAATACTAGTTAATGCTCTCCAGTCTGTCCACACAAAAGTTTAATTAACATACAATGTAAAGCTTTGACCAGTGAATGAGATTGTTTCACATCCTGCTGACTTTATTTGTTCTGTATTCAACGTGATTAATGAGGCTTTAAATGCGTTTAGGTCCTGTACTGTCTAACTCGGGACTGTGTGTGCTGGAAAAAAGTGGAAAAAATGTCTGAACCGTGGGGTTGCTAACGGTAGCGATACGTTATTTTTTGGGATTTTCGACCAGACAGACGATTATTTATGTTGTTTTGTCGCTATAACAAGTTCTGAAGTACGATTATCTCCCCCAAAAAACTATTCCAAATATATATAGGATTGTTAAAACACATGAGGTGCAGTCGATAAACACTTAAACTACCACTTTACGATCAGTTTTTCAGCGCCGTTCAGTTTATTTCAGTCACACACATCGTTTTAATATTGACGTTTCTACAGCAGAACTTAAAATGGCCGCCTAGCTTACATGCTACGTACACGATTTAGACAAAACGACATCATGAAACGAAGAGAAACGAGTAAACGGGAAAAAATAAAACTACGCAAGCTTCATTTACAGCCGTATTTTTCAGTAAAAGAGGTGAAAATGGCAAAAGAACTGGACGTTTTTAAGTCTGTTCCGCAACTGAATCCCAGCTACTTCTAATCTCTTTTTTTTAGCTCTCGGTAAAATAAACGTCCAAATATCCGCTCCCAGAAACAGTTTGCGTCTACAACGAGCGATAGAAGTTTTTTATTTGACTGTCTACAGCTTAAATCTTATCGCAAAGCAGAAAAAAATGACAAAATATCCCTGCAAATGCGAAGAAAAAGTACACACGGTAAATACTAAAGCCCCAAAAATAACATTCCTTATATGAAAACTGAAACTATAAGTCGATATAGTGATTAGCATGAGAGGCCTACACTGAGATTTAACACATTTTGATTCATTAATGCCACCGTTTTTGTTATAAAAAAGGTGTTCCCGTGTGTTTTAAAGTCTTTACAGTCCAGACAACGACTATGTTTATCCAAATACAGCTACGTTTTCTCGTTATATTTGACTAGTCACGATTCGTCAATGATTTGTCGCAGCTCTACTGAAGTGGAACCCTAGCCATAACATTCTATGCAAATCGAGAGCGCGGACATACCTTTTGTGCGTTATATAAGCTATAGGAGACCTCACCTGTTCCTTTCCTTACTCCACAAAGTACGAGTGGCTTTTATAATATTTGTACTCGCTTTGGGCTGTGTAACCTACAGCTGCAAAGTTCTGCGTCCACTCTCCGCGTTTTATCTCGTTCGTTATCGGAGTTTTTAGCGTCTGCCGAGCCTCCGCAGTCGACGTCGCTGTAGTTTTAGCGTTAGCAATTAGCCACAATCTGTCGCGACTGGGATCAAATAGGAACGTATCTTATTTACCTCTATTTACAGGCACATTTCAAATTTCTAGTAATGTTTTTTATTACCAAAATAATCCACTATTATCAAGATCAAGAGGTCAGTTTTGCCACTTATTTTAGTACCTCCCATCCCATAGTACGGCGAGAAATAAAGTCCAAATACGTTTTTTTGTGCGTTTCCTGTTTGCAGATTCCTCTAAAAATAGTGACGCAATTCAAAACTTCAAAACTCTAAATTAAATATGTCTTTTGACTGGTGAAACGTTCTCAAAATGGCACTGGAAAACCGCGAACGACAGAATTTGTAAATTATAATCCTTTTAAATTCAAGTCCAAAACAGGCTCACGATGATTAGCAGAAATAGCTGGTACGACCGCACTTTCTCCACTCGAGCCTAAGTGTGTGTCTGTGTCTGTGTGAGATGGGCCTGTGTTGTTCAGGTGCTCTGCTAAAGGGTCCTCAGGCAGAACGATAGATTCCACATCAAGTGCCTTTTCAGACAGTCCTGCTCTTGTAGCGCACGCTGTGGCAAATGTGAGCAACAATTCACATCAAAATATCATCCTCCTTGTGCTTAAACTAAAAAAAACCTGATAAAATTATAATTACAATTACAAAGATACACTGAAATATGCCGGTATAAAACTGTTTTAAATATTTGAGGACGACCAGAATAAAATTATCATACGTTTCTTTCATAATTGTGTTTGTTTTGATTAAAAAAAAGACCAAACTTGCATAAAAAGTATAAGTATATCCACTTTATTATTACGTAGTACATGAATTAACATTAATAACTATGAAAAAATAGTAAAATGGGGTTCATAAAAGTGTGGTCGTTATGCACAGGAGCTGTAGTCCTTTACGTTGTGATATTAGTGGTTCATTTTAAGAGTTATTTGCCTGTAACAGCTGATAGGACAAAGCACGCGCTGGGTTAGGTGGAGTTTTGGGAGTGACTGGACAGTTTAACCTGCTGTTTCACTTATGCAGTGGTTGTTTACTAGTACTCTTCTGTGCACTTGTTTTTATGGAGAGCCGTTGTAGTTGACTAATCGACGCACAGGACGAGTCTTAAGGTGACCACAGTCGACCACAGCCCTGTTTTCCACCGCTGTTCTATGTCAGTGATCCAGGAGTGTCCAGAAAACATCAAAAACACGTCAGAGCAAATTTAGAGAACTGCAGAGCTATTTCTGTGAGTAAAAGTCAATGATTTTTACAGGAAGCCACAAACAGAGATCCACTGAACTAAAGGGGCACAAAAACAGAGCACAGCCCGTCCCCAGAATGTTTCCCAAAAAGAATCACATGTAATTCTTCATTATTTCACAACATAATTGCACTTCGTCCTCTGAGGATTTTATGGCATCTAAAAATCTATATTTTGTGGATTATAAATCTTTTTACATTGTTAGTGTGACTAAGCTCCGTACATATAATCCAGAAGGGTTTTCAGACTTTTCCACCGGACATATTGTCTTATACTCTGAGCCCTGGCGGCCATGTTTACTGCTGCCTCGTGTCGAGCTGCTCTGCCCACGTCGTTTCTCCGTACTGTATTTTGTGATGATTGATCCTGTTGAGTCGTGGGACGTTCTGTTTGGACCTCGGCTCCATTCTCCTTTCGAACTGTCTGGACCCTGGTCCCATGTAAAGTGCAGTGAGAAGCCAGCGTCAGGTGCTACAAGCTGCTAGCTAGGCCTGTAGCCAGGCACAGAGAGCAGACCTGGCAACGCTGAGGCTGCGACGTGTGAAAGCTGCACACAAAGAGCCCGCTCCATCTGTATGCGCCCGACAGAGGAGGGCTTTTGTTGGATCGACAGGCACATGACTGTGAGCATCTTAACCCCTGAGCAGCAGAGGCTCTGCACATAGCAGCAGACGCCTCAGTAACACCATGAGACAGACCTGCAGAGCTCAGCCTGGAGAGGAGCTGTCAATCACACACTGTTTTCTCTCTGTTTTACGGTGGTAAAGTCCTGTTTGTGGTCTGCACTCAAATTTATACTTAGAGGAAATATTTTCATTAAATCGTAATTAGTCTTTTACTAATTGGGCTCTTGTAATAAGTGGATTCTTTATAGAGTTGATCAAAGTAAATCGCAGCTATTTCAAAAGTTTTAAAAAAGAAAATCAGCCCTCTGGAGCGAGAGCAAGTGAATGCAGACGTATTAACTGGAAATAATATATGGAATCTCATGGTTTTTCTGTAAAAATGTAAACTCCAGGGCTTTTTTTTGGTACAACTCTCAGTGCAGACAGTCGTTCTCTGCAGAGGACAGTCACAGTGTAAGATTTTCTGTCTTTGAGAATTGCAGAAATCTAAGTTTGACAATGATGTGAAAAGTCAGAAGTTTAAGCAGAAAACATGTTTATGCTTTATCTGTGGTGAGTGTGTGTTTTACTTATGAAGGGTTTTTATGGGGTATTTTAAACTCATCGATAAAAGTAAGAAATCCTAATTAAACTATAGCCTCCTGTTCCAAATACAGTTATTAATCCACACTTGTATTTGTCCAGAGTTTGCGTCAGATACTTTACACGTGGACACATATTTTAATGGCGAAAGTGCGTCTCAGCCATTCGTCTGATTCTGACATTAATGAGAACAGAGCGAAATAACAGAAGAGACTTGAGTGTTAAAATAAATCACTTCTTCAAAATCCCACTTCCTCGTCTCACGTCGGGGGCTGGAGCGGCCGACGGTCCTATCCGGGCCGAGCTGGGTCACAGGCCTGACGCTGGTGGGGCGCTGACGTGGCACCAGAAGCAGGTCCGAACCGTTTAAGAGCTGGCACTGCTGAACCGGGGCGTCTGAAAAATACTGGTTTAATTACGCAGAGGAAGAGATGGACAGCTTCACACGTGAGAAAAAGGAGCGGGTAAGATACAGGGCAGCAGCTCCGTAGCATCTGGGAATATCTGAAAGTTATCCGGAAAATTAAAAGTTTAGATTAACGCGATCGCTCGTTCGTTTTCCGCATCATTAAAGCATATTCCGGTTTAATCATGGAGAGGAAAAAACGTTTAATTTGATGCGAGAGGTGGACAGTTTCACGTGGGGGAAAGGTTAAGTAAGATAAAGGAAATGTATAGCTTAGATTAACGCGTTGTTTCGTTCATTTTTAAAGTGATAAAAGTATATTCTGGTTTAATTACGGAGAGGAAAAAACGTTTAATTTGACGAAAGAGGTGGACGAGGAATAGGTAAGAGTCAGGACAGTAGCACAGTAGCAAATGGAGACAGGAAAAATGTATAGTTTAGATTTAAATGAGTTTGTTCGTTCAATTTCTAAGTCATAAAACTGTCTATATTTTAACTACAGATATAAAAATATTAATCTGCATCAGTATAATTTAAGAAGCCTCGTTTTATTTGTCTAAATCAGTTCAGTTCACAATTTTTGCTCTTAAATACACTCCGATTACTCCACTACTCTGCAAATAAATGTGTTTCCTATAGTTGTTTTCATTTATTAAACTGCACATCGTCTCGTTTTGGTTTTTTACTGTTAAAATCCTCCACAACGTTCGGATTAATCTAAACTTTCCTGCAAATTCTTCATTCTAAAAATTAAAAAAACGCTATTTAATTTCACTTTTCTACTAAGATTAGCTTAAAAAAAAATCAGTTTGTTTTTTTTTTCTATAAATACGTTTTTTTTTTTTATAATTACGCCGACGCCCTTCACTTGACCAGATTGAAAAAATTACTAACCAAAACTTTTGTAATAAATTTGCTCGTTGCAGAATGACCTAGAGAGGGGAGTCTCATGGTTAACTGAAAGTAGGACAGTGGTTTTCCCAAAGCACTGCCCAAACTCAGAGGAGAGGCTCGTCGATGAGCACAAGTACACGTCAAACTGAACTTCTTGGGGAATTATTAATAGTTTATTTCGTATTTAAAGACGTTAGACTCTTGTCACTTTGTCGTCTTTTCAAACTTTGCTCGTTTTACCTCTGCTCACTCGGCCGAGACACAGAGGTGAGTGGATTAATGATTTTCAAATTAACCGAGTCTGTGCCTGTGTTTATATTCGCTTCTTTTACTGTGTTTTTGTTTATTCAAACTTTTATTTATATATAGTTTTTTTTATTTTTTTTTTGTTTAACCACTGACGTTTTTAATTAAGTCCGAAAAGACGTTTTAATTTATTTGACTCTCCTGCAACTGCTGCTGTGTTTAAAGGGGAAATAAGGAATAAGTTCTAAAATAAAAATACTATCCTGTGTATTTATTAATGAACTTAATTACACATGCATTGTAATTATGTTTTATTATTAGTTAAATTTAAAATGAGAGAGTGTTTGGATCATTACCTCATTTATTTAGTTAAATGCTTTTCTTTGCACACAAATAGACAAAAAAACAAACAAACGTGTGAATTAAAACGACTGAAAAAAAAATCCTCATAATTTAAAATGTTTTTGGTTATTTAAAAAAGTTTTTGTTTCTCTATTTTTTTATTACTTCTCCTTCTACTCGTTTTACACATATATGACATGAAGTGTAGATAATGGTTTGTTGGCTTTTATTCTTTTGAACAGCTGTAGAGAATGTGTTAATAATTATTGTAAAAGTTTGAAAAAAGCCACGTTGAGATTAAATGAAGCTCACCTTAAGTCAGTGCTGCTCCTGTTGTGTGTGTGTGCTTCAACTTGGCTGTGGCCTTAACTTAAAAAGCCAGTTTTTCACAGAGATACGTATAATGTGACATTTGTTGTTTTTGGAGTGGAATGAAAGCAGTGTCTGTGAGAGTGTGTTACTCGGGCCCGCCATGTTGTCTTCTCTCTTCCTCCATTTTGTGATCCGGTCTCTGAGTTTGTACCTCATCCATTACACGATGGTGAATTCGGCAGTGCATCCAAAGGAAATTCTTTCACACGATCGCCTTTTATTATTATTTGTCCTTTATATTTTTGAGTAAAAACCTCTTGGTTAGTTTTATATTCTGCATGTGTCCCCATGTGAGTATCTTTTTAAACACATTCCAGTTCGTCAGAGTCGTGCCAGCCTCCTGAGCACGTAGAGCACTGCCTGAACAGGCCTCACTGCTCAAAGGAGCGGGCCCCTGTTTGACTAGGCGTTTACCTCCTTAAGTGATTTGTCCATGTAATGAGTGTGTGAGTGAAGGCGGCCGTGTGGTGATAGCTTTTACAGCTCCGCTGTGTAAGCCGACGTGACCCGGAGCCTCAAAAGGTCGTCAGGGGTCAGGGGGGTTAATAGAGACTGATGTATGAGGCCCCAGTGACATCCCAAAGGGGATGGCCCCTTAATCCTTATTAGGCCTCTGTAGTGATCTGTACCTTTCAAAGCAAACAGCACGCTGCCTTTACTGAGGGGCCCGGCCTGCCCCCGGCGTTACACTCCTGACCCGGGGTCGTGCCCTTTGTTCAAACCTCTTCAGAGTTTGACCTTTAGGGTCACGCTGTAATCGAGAAGTCGTCAAGGCACGTGCGGCTGAGAGGCCCCGCGCCGACCACCGCGTAGACGGAGTGCAGCAGACAGCGCTGTGGTCATGTGCACAGAACAAGGTCCTCAGTTTAAACACATACAGACATATCATTTTTAAATAGAAATATCATTTTACAGGTTTAGTTCTCCAATAGCTCAGAGGTCAGGCATTTGACCTCATCTTAAAGACAGAAACTAAAAAATGTGTGTGGTATGAAACGGTGACAACCAGGTTAGGCTTATTTCAAAATGAATATAATATAAAAATGATCAGTTTTCCATGAGCCTTTTTAATGCTGCTGTTTCAGATTTACGAAAATAACAGAAATCTGACCAAAATGCCACTGAAGTGTTTTTCTTGGGCTGAAAAGCAGCGCACAGGGAAGTATCTGTTTACTTGCTGTAAATTATGTTGATGGTATTTTTGTCAGTAACTGCGGCTGATTCAGAAAGACATCCTCTTAAAAGACCACAGCGTCACCAGCAAACACTTTTTATGTGAGAGACTGAAACATTATGGGGATGCAGACGTGAGTAACAAACACTGATGTTTTAAACTCTAAACTGACTTCCTGTGTGTATATCTGTGTGTTCGTATCACGAGTATTTCCAAGAACGCATCAGAAACGTGAGTGACAACAACAATAAAAGGAGGAATATTGCTGTGATAATCAGACTGGCTGTTTGTTTAAATGCCGCGGTGTTGGACTCGTGGAGATGTCATACATGGGGCTGTTAATACCGGAGTTTCATCAATGGTAGAGTTAGCAGACCGCTCCTGCAGAGGCGAGGCCGCGCAGAGGGCTACAGTGTCAGGAGTTGGCAGCTGAGCCAAAACCAGAGCAGTATCCTCAAATGAACTCTCCACGTACGGCGCTAGTCACTCTGCCAAGTTTTTTGAATTCTTGCCACATGTTTCGATGGTAAACAACAGCCCAACAAGAGCAGCGTCGCACACGGACGGGCGAACGAGGCGCTGCTAATTGAGATTTTTTTGAATTATAATGTCAAACGCGATCGTGTTTTGTTCTCGCAGTCGTTCTTATTGGTTCGTAGCCGTGGCGAGATGTGACGTCATCGGCCCTCGGATCAGCGTCAGGAAGCGCGGTCACTTTTCTGATCGAGAATAGCTAAATATTCACCTATCTGTTTTGTAAAATGAGCTGTTTGGCGACTAGATACGTGTGAAAATCGTGCAAATGTTCCTGATCTGCGCTGGTGTTTGAATGGGAGTACGGCAGCTCTGCGGTGAATACAGTGCACCTGAGTTATATTTGACTTTGTAGTGAGTCAAGGACAAGCACCGCAGCGTAACGCCTTCCCTTTCGTGTCGTGTGCAGTTTTGAAAAGCCTACAGCCTTCCTCCTAACCGCTACGCTAGCTTGCTTACACGATTCTTCTTTTTTTTTTCTTTCTTTTTTTTACATTTAAACAAAACAACTGTTGATCCGAAAATATTTCACTTGTCAAATATCGGTCAGCAGCAGCAGCAAAACGAGACTAGTCATTTGTAATTCCCTTTCGTTTTTTTCCTCGATTGAATTTAAGGAGGGAAAAATCTATCCAGGCTTTTAGGAAAGACTCTGGAAAAGGGAAACAGAATTTTCGCGATGGTAAATCTGGTGCAAATAGCTGAGGGCCATTACAGCATTCTGGCCACAGCGAGTAAGGGGGGGGAGTTGGGTGGAGCTTTGCCAAGTGTGCATAACCTTGTGCAGTCTGCAGAGGTGTGTGTGGGGTCGGTACGGTACAAAAAACATTATTAAGGTCCACCTCTCGCAAGCTAGCATTAACGTTAGCGCTAGCTGCTCAGAACACGGCTGTTTATTGCCACATCCTGTAACCGTGCTACGCGAAGGAACTGAAAAGGGGTGGGAGTGAGAAAACTGGACATTGGGTTGAAAGAGGAAGGAGGGCGCCGGACTGAAGCAGGCGCTGTTCTCGTCCCGAACGCGCCCCAAATCAGAAAAAAAAAAAAACGAAAGCGCGGTAGGAATCAATACCGAAACTAATATTGAAACTAGACACTCATTGTAAGTGTCGAAAATCTGTACCGTTCTGTTTCGCTCTAAATAATGTGTTTGGACTGTGGGAAACATCTTGCACTGGACATGGAGACATTTTTATTGTATTTTAGTGCTAATGCTAACGATGCGCAGATAGTTTTATAACATATTTGTAATAAAAGTGCGTTTTTAATGTGTGTTCACCTGCAGACGGACAGCGGCAGTAGCTAAATCTCGCACAAATCTTCTTCTCTTTTGTAAGATTAATGATTTTGCGCACGGCCCCTGACAAATAAATAATAATTAATGAAATGAACAAGCAAAATTTGACGTTTCTGGACCAGTTTTCGAATGAGCTGCGTCAGAACTGGTATTGATCAATAGTAAATCGTGGTTATTTTGTGTTGAGAAGTACAGTCTGTTGTTTAAAATCAGTATTAAGGCTATTTCTTAGGATCTAAATGTGGTTTGAAACAGTAGTGGGCTGCTGCTGTGGGCATGTCCTCATGGGGAGGTGAGGTGGCTGTGTAATGACTCTCAGGGGCCACTGCAGTAAATATTACAGGTTTTTATAGCTCAGTTCACTGTTGCAATCAAGGCCGGCCGGTCGCGCCCAGGTGCTTATCTGGCTTTGATTGTGTGCCAGAGCAGCCGGTGCAGTGCTCAGCTCATTACCGTGTTTGTGGCGGGGAGAAACGTGGAGTCGGGGGAAACGTGGAGTCGGGAGAAACGTGGAGTCGGGACAAACGTGGAGTCGGGAGAAATGTGGAGTCGGGAGAAACGTAGAGTCGGGGGAAACGTGGAGTCGGGACAAACGTGGAGTCGGGACAAACGTGGAGTCGGGACAAACGTGGAGTCGGGACAAACGTGGAGTCGGGACAAACGTGGAGTCGGGACAAACGTGGAGTCGGGAGAGCAGTTTTCCTTCGTTTACTTTGTTTATTGGGCGAACAAACAGATCACATAGATGTTCAGAATCAGCAAAAAAGTAAATTATAAAGAGCAGAAACGTTTTACTTCACAATAACCGGTTTGTTTCTCATAACGACCTGAAGAGTCCAAGGTTATAAATCGAAATGACATTTTCAGTTGGCGCAATTGTTAATTTGTAAAGGCTGTAATTGTTTAGATAATAGAGCGTCTGCCAAGAGCAAAATGTCCTGTGTTTTTATATATCCTGTCTGTCCCTGTAGTTTAGGCCCTTAAAACCTGCTCTGCTAATCATGGGATTCTTGTATTAGTTTATGAGTCTTCTCTCAAAAGTCAGTGCTACTCTGAACAGACTCCTGCTTTTTAAACGTATATCGCAAGTGTTATCTCAATACTTGTCTGAAAAATCGTGATTCCTTTATTTTTTTAGGCCATCGTGCTTCCGTAACTGATCCTTTACAGTCCCAATCGAGCTTTTGGAGGCACAGCTTCTCGAAATACCACATTTGCTCTTCACTTACAAACTCTGCCATTGGATACTCCTAGTGTTTGAAATAGTTGAAGTTGCTGTTGCTGTCCTAGTCTGAGGTAGTCTCTCTCTCTCTCTCTGCCCCCCCCCCCTGCCAGCCCCCTCCTACTCGCCTCGCTCACGGGCACGTCACCGCGATGCCGCCGATGGAACGCCGTACGTCCGTGTTTCATCATCAGCTGAGCTCTCTTTCCTCCACTCACAACGCGCTCGTGGGCCCTCCCCTCTGCGCGCTAGCCTCTTTTTCTGTCCATCTCTCTCCTCCTCCTCTCTCCCTCCGTCCCGGCCACATGCGAGAGGGTAGGCTAGGACGCTGCAGCTCTGAAAAAAAAAGCGGGGAAAAACGCTCCGCTGCTATTTCTACTGGCAGGCCCTCCCCTTTAGCTGCTGTGTGCCAAAAGAGGGAGGGATCTTTACTACACCGAGTCCCAGGATTTTAACCCTCTGCCTGCTCTGGCTTCTCTCTGCAAGATTTGCTCCTCAATATCGTGCAACAAGTGGCTTCTTTCCCTTACTCTTCGATATTCCAGCGCCATTTTTCGAAGGCGGTTTGAACGAGTCTCCGTTTTTGTCTTTTCCAGGCATCGATCGAAAACGTAGAATTCAGTTTGTGGTTCTTCGGGTTGTAGCGAGTAGAGTTAAACCGAAGCTTTTTTTGGGGTTTTCTCGTGCATCTGTGGCACTGAATGCTTTTCGGCCACGTGCTCCTCTGTTCTGCGCCATGATTTCTCGGCTCGTAAGTGGGATCGCGGTCCCTAAACGTTTCGCAAAGACGACCTTTAGCCCTCTGCATGCGCCTAGGACCGTTTTCGTGTTTTTGAGTTATTTTTTGTGTGTTTTTGACTTAAACTGCAATCAAATTTCGATATGATTTGCCTAATTTTTATGCTCTTATCTCCTTTGCCCTCTCTCTCTCTCTCTGGGTCTTTGCCCCACCCTCACTTTTCCTCCACCCTACTCTCTCTCTCTCCCGCCCTCTGCCTCTCTCTCTCTCTCTCCCTCTCTCTCCTGGGCAGTCAGTGAAAGGGGAGCAGGAAGGCGGAGCATCGACGAGCTTTTTCTTTCTGGGACAGGTGCCAATTTTAGACAAAAGACAACAAAAAGAAATAAAAAAGTATGTGGTAGCTTGGACTTGATATGAACATAGCCTGCTGTAAATATCGGTTGTTAGAAAGTGTATTGGTAGCATGTGTAACACTTTTCCTCTTGCAGGAGTTGTGCTGAGATCCAAAAAGCTGTCTCTCTCTCTCTCTCCTCGCCTCCTTCCTCCCGTGAAGGCATTTGAGTTTGGAGCGGGGAGCGGAGGGAGGGGCAGCTGGAGATAGGAAGGGGCAGAGGGAGGCGGAGTTTAGTTTTCTCTGCTCCCGGTTGGCTCTTCTGCATTATTCATATGCCCGGGCCATTGCTGCGATCTGACTGGCTGCTCGGCCTAGCATTCAGCCGACATTCAGTGGCCGTGTTTGCTAACATTCCTCATTCAAAGCCTTGTTAACTGCCAGACGGGAGGAACACGCGACTCCATGGGAAATCCACATGGCCTCCCCATTGTGGCGGGCCCTGACAGCCAAGGAGTGAGAGCAGCAGTTTGTAAATGTTATCAAGCAGTTAGCAGGACTTGTGCGCGTTAGACAGGCTCGGGGGAACTCTGCTGGACTAAAGGTGGGCAGATTGACAGGGGGGAGATCCAGACAGCGGGGCAGACAGGCAGACGGGAGGTTGGCACTCTGCGACTCTCTGAATGGGGCTCTGCTCACTGTGCCCGCCTACTCCTTGCAGGGAGTGCAGAGCTGTGTGACTGAATCCAAGCTCCTCTCTGCCCTTCTCCACACAGAATCTCCAGACAAACTGTGCTGCGGAGGGGTCCCCGACAATAACCCGAGAAAGAGATTTCGCCGCTTAACCCGAACGGACCGCCGCTGCCGCCGTGCGAGACCGCCGGACCTAAACTCTCCCCGGGTAAGTCCTAGCTCTGTCTGGGTGTGGAGTTGTGTTCATGTGTCTCCCGAAAAAGAGTAGACTAGCCCTGTAGTTCAAATGATAAAACGTTGAAAAGGAAGCGATTCTTTGGACTAGTTTCCGTCTTTGAACAATGTTTGGGTGTTATCCGCTCCAGGACTTGTACGTCGGTTGCTAAAGGACTAGCCACAGACTGGAGCTGTAACTATCAGGCAAAATCCGAGGTAAACGTGGCACCGCTTTCAAGTCCAAACAAACTCGGCTCATCTCTCGCCTGAGGTTCCTTTAGCTGTAGTTTTACCTTGTTTGGCCTTTCTGTGTGAAAAGCAGCTTTAGAGGGAGCAGTGTAGGTCTGAGCTGCAGATGGGCTGAGGGCCAGACTAGGCCTGTATGAGGCCGAGCCCCTCCACCACTCTGCCTCTGCCTCTAAAGCTCCAACGTCTCTCAGCTCAGCATCACACTTTTTACCTTTATTATAATCCACTTTTCCCTTTTCAAAATGTGGACTTTTGGGGAAAACTGAAGGTCTAAAATACGTCCGCAGTGACACGTGGCTGCGTAAAACTTACATGAGGAGAAAATAATCACGATTATATTCATTTCTTGTGCGCTACAAATACAAAATGCATAATAGTGTTTTTAAAAGTCTGTGGACAAGCATAAACACGACCAGTGCTTTAAGGCAAACAGCGCCATGTGTTTCTCTGTTTCTTTATTTGATTGTTGCTAGGCTAAAGCTCAAACAGAAAAGTTCAGTTTTTTCTATGATAATAATGATGGTAATATTTAGTCGTGTGTATTTGCGCAGATACAACTTTATAAAAAATACACTTCGCTCATAACAATAGTTAAATTGTACCTGGGGGTATAAATAAAGTTCCTTATCCCTGTTCTTAGCTGGTTTAAGTTGCCCTGTGTGTGAGGACACCCTGAGCTCGTCAGTATCGACTTTGGCCAATAGGTAGGAGTGGAGGCAGCGTGACTCATCAGTCATAGCTACAGACGTTCCTCCTACGTCCTGCGTTTTCAGGCCTGTTCAGACGCCATTGGTGCAGAGCCCTGAAGGAAACCCTCTCTCCTACGCCTCAGCTCGGACCCCGTCCTCAGACCCCAGCCCTTCGGAGGGTGTAAATACGTCAGCGTTCAAAAAGCAGCACGTCACTGTACCACACCAATCAGAGTGCACTGCAGCAAAGTAATCAGACAAATTATCCCCCACAGACAAACGCTGCGTGTTGGGTTCAGGCGCTTTCGTAAATAGGCGATTTTATGTTTTTCCCCTTTTTTGCTTTTTCACCAATTTATTTTAAATAAGTTGATGCACAATTACCTTTTGGTGGATTTTTTTTTTTTTATGCAATCTAATTTTACAAGATTTTACTCGTACACTACGCGCTGCACATCCAGATACAGAAATTAAACTGAATTCATCAACTATACGTTTATTATTCGCTTTTTTGACCTTTAGTTGCTGTTCAAATTCATACAAACCTGTTGCTCTGACAAAACAAAAAAACAGTGCACTTTGAACATTTTTACTTACAGCCGTAAAAGAAAAAGAGAAAAAAAATTTAAAAAGTTGAATTTAAAATAAAACTTTGTAAAGCAGCGCTCTGTTTCACATGAGGGGGGCACAGCCACAGGCTGGGGCACATCTGACAGGCTGTACCCCACAATGAGCCCTGGTCTCTGGGATGAATGGGGTTCCCACGCCTCCTCCTCTGAGGCCACTCACTGCTCACACTGCAGATGCACACAAGGCCACGCACACACAGAGCCACGCACACGGGGCCACGCACACAGAGCCACACACACAGAGCCACACACACACAGAGCCACGCACACAGGGCTACACACACGGGGCCACGCACACAGGGCCACGCACACAAGGCCACGCACACAGGGCTACACACACGGGGCCACGCACACAGGGCTACACACACGGGCCACACACACACAAGGCCACGCACACAGGGCTACAGACACGGGCCACGCACACAGGGCCACGCACACGGGGCAACTCACCAACAGGTGCAGGTCAGCCCAGTCGGACACACACACACACACACACACACACACACTTCAGAGCACGAGGAGCATAAAAATGAATATTTGTGGCGTCTCGTCAAGTTTAGACAAACTTTAAGACTTTGGTTTTACTTTGACAGTTTTGAAGTTTTAAACAGTTTTATTCATCACAGAAAAGTTCCTCCCTGAAAAAACAACACAGAAAGTGACAAAACAGAAACTGAATCCTGCATTTGTGGTTTCCTGACCTCTCAGTTTCAGCTCTGCTCACCTATGTCACGTGTGTGTGTGAGGAGTGTGTGTCGAGGAGGGACGGGGTGTGTGTGTGTGAGGAGTGTGTGTGTCGAGGAGGGACGGGGTGTGTGTGTGAGTGTGAGGAGTGTGTGTCGAGGAGGGACTGTGTGTGTGTGAGTGTGAGGAGTGTGTGTCGAGGAGGGACTGTGTGTGTGTGTGTGTGAGGAGTGTGTGTCGAGGAGGGACTGTGTGTGAGTGTGAGGAGTGTGTGTCGAGGAGGGATGGGGTGTGTGTGTGTGTGAGGAGTGTGTGTCGAGGAGGGACGGGGTGTGTGTGTGAGTGTGAGGAGTGTGTGTATGTGAGGAGTGTATGTGTCTGTGTGTGAGTGTGTGTCGAGGAGTCTGTGTGTGTGTGTGTCCTCCGAGGATTGTGTGTGTTCAAGGAAGGAGTGTGTGTGTCAAGGACTGTGTATGTATTTGTCGAGGAGTGTGTGTCGAGGGGTGTGTGTTGAGGAGTGTGTGTGTGTGTGTCAGGGAGGAAGTGTGTGTGTTGAGGAGGGAATGTGTGTGTCTCCTGGAGTGTGTGTGTGTGTGTGTGTGTGTGTGTGGTGGAGAGTTTGTGGAGGTGTGTGTCGTGGAGGGGGTGTGTATGAGTGTGTGTTTGTGCAGTTTGATTTTTCTAAGGAAAAAAATTCACTTTTATCAATTTATCAGTTTATCTAATTCTATTAAATGTATTAATGCAATGAAAGACACACACACACACACACCCCCACACCCACACTCCTCAACACACACATGCTCCTATGACACACACACACACACACACACACACTCTATGGTTTAAATGCACTGACGCACATTTATTTAATTGTTTTATTATTTGTTTTATTTTGAACATTTACAGATGCTTTTTTTTCCTTCATTAATTGTAATAAATCAACTGGTTTTTGTTTCGATTTCACTTTTTGTGCAAAAGGAAAACACCACCTACAAAAAATGTCCTTGATTTATTTTTATTTTTTTTATAATTTGCACAATAATAAAATATTAAAAAAAAAAAATACAAACCACATAAATCAAATATATTTTCGTCGCTGTAGAATGAAAAAGAAATTAAACAATTATAATGTTATTGTAAATTAAATTATTATAGTTTTATGTAGTTTAATGTTCAGAAGTGCAGTCTGACCTTGAGTTACTTAAACCTCAGATCTCGTCGTTATGTGAGTTTGGCAGAGACGCCGTGGCCCCGTCTCTGGACTGTGGTCGCTCTGTGGTAGTACTGCACTTCTGTCTGCGTTAGTACTGCAGTTCTCTCTGTGGTAGTACTGCAGTTCTCTCTGTGGTAGTACTGCACTTGTGTCTGTGGTAGTACTGCACTTCTGTCTAAATGTGGAGCTGTGATCTTTTCCACATCTGCTCCTGGGCCTTAATGACACAGTCTGAACGTGTTTGGCTCGTTTAAAACCTGGAGCCGCCGGACGCCACAGCGAGTCCCGGCCCGGAACGCTGCAGAGCCAAAGTGGTGCCAGTGTGTGTCGCTCACAGTCTGTCTAATTCCATTTTTTTTTTCTGTTTTATTTTCAGGAAACTTACTCATTTTGCTGCATTTATGCCACGGTAGGTCTGTGTTTTTTTTAATCTATATTTATAATTATATTTTACGTTGCGTTTAAGTTCAGGGTCAGCTCTTGGTTTGCAGTTGGAGTTGAAGTTACACAAACTATTTTTTCAGACGTTAAACAAAAAAAAACATTATTATAGACGCAAAATTATAGTTAATAATCCATCGTTTCTGTCATTACAGTAGAAATTAAGTAGTGTTGTGTCTGTTTTAATTTTAAATCAAGCTGTTTAGATACACAACCCATGATCCTTTGCTCTAATTTAGAAAAAAATACTGCTGTTAATTAATTATTTTTTTGTTTTGTTTTGTTTTTTAAGATTAGAAGACGTCACGTTATCAAAATACAGACAATAGTGTGAATTATTGTTTTGGAAATATGCATAATTATTAAAATATTAAGTGTCAGTTTTCAACACTTTACAGACAATATTTTATAACACAAAACTTACACACACACACACACACACACACACACACACACAACTGACATGTCCCACTAAAACCTTCGCCAAAACTTTATCCCGTATCTATTTATTCGTTTTGTTTTTTGTTTTTTTTAAACAGAGACAATGCACATTATAAAGCTCGTAAAAAGTTCTAAAAGTTACGAGGTCACATTAAAGCCGATTACCGGAGGAAACATGTAACGGCATTATCCAAAAAACCACAACAGCACTCGCACAACACAATCATAATTAAATATAAATATAAATCAGCGCGTTTCTGTCGTTGTCCGGCTGATAATCTGCTCAAAGAAAATTAGCGGGAAAAGAAAAGCAAAGCCAGGAGCCTAAAGGTCAAATGAAGATTAGAGGGAAACAGTACACGGCGGCTCACCGGCTGGCACCCGGACACTACAAAGCCCTCATTGTCCCGTATGAGCTGCGCGCCCATGACACCTGTTGGTCGGTTTAGTCAACTGCAGCCCAGGCTCTGCTCAGGGAGAGACAGGACGTTTAAAGTGGGATTAAGGCGCTTTTTATCTTGATTTTTTAAGTTTTTTTGTTTGTTTTTTTTGACAAGAAACAAGAAATGTTAGCTTGTGTTGAAAGTTTGTTGGGTTACACTTTAATTCGCCTTAAATCGTAATGAACAATGTGACGTCACCCGTGGCGTTCAGCTTCAGTGGAACGAACCCACTCGCACCGATCGAAACCACGCCGCAGGGTTTGAACTCGTTTTTCGTAAAGACGGGGGGGATTCTGATGAACTTTTTGGAGTTTTCTACCATGTTTTAATGTCGTTCCTTCATCAAAAACGCGTCCGAAGAGGTTTTAGATGTGGATTTAGCAGGTTTGAGTAATCTAGTGATCTCTCCCAGGCTCTATTTGAACCCTCCTAATGCTTAGCTGTACGATTCTGTACAAAGCTCCGCCCGCATCGCCTATGTCACCCAAGCTCCTACACGACAATCCTCCATAAATGTACAAAAACTGTACACTACGACTTCGAGGCTAGCAGTTATAGCGGCTAATTTAGAGCAGAGTTTCATATTTTAATTCTCACAACAACCAAAGAGCCAATCAGGAGCGAGTTTGTGGAAGGTAACGCCCATTCCCGCCCGCATCGCTGGTTTAACGGGGAGCGAGCGCTTAGCAACGCTGTCAATCAAACCTGTTGCTAACGCTAGGGGAAAGAAGGCGCTTTATTTGTCTGTTATTAATGTTTATATCTTGATTTATGGACAAAATAATCAAATAAAAAAATCCAGGATCGTGTAGAGCGGGTTAATACGAACATTTAAGACCAAAATGACGAGTCTGACGGTAACAGTCGGTAGCTAGCAGGTTAGCGACGTCCATTTATATAAACAGTTTATGGTAACTATTAATTAAAGGTGACAGTTTAGAGAATAGAGCTACACTTAATACCAACTACACTTAAATTAACCTTAAAAAAATGCACACTGCTTAATAAGGAGCTAGGAGTTAGGAGTTAGGGTTTAGTACGTAAGGTTAAGTAGCTACTAAGAGTGAATCGTTCTTAATTAACTATTAGTTCATCATGAATTAAGTCTATCTTCATGCTAAAGGCTAATGTTGCTATTATAAAGTGGTACCGCTCGTATTTAAAATGTTTGACATAGCCAGAAAATTTTAAATATAATTACAGTGAGGAATTTCTGTCCTTACTGTTTTAAATCTTGTCTAAATAAAAAAAAAAAAAAAAAATCAAGTAAAAAAAAAAAAGTCATATCAAGACAAGTGAACAAAATAAGTCACGTATATCAGATCTTTAGCTATTTCGATAACACGTTGATGATTTACGAGCTGACACTAGTTCTAAAGTTGATAAAAACATTGTAGAACTATCCGGAAAAGTTCACATTTCGTTTGAGCGATTTTCAAAAGGTTAATTTGGATTAGGAATGCAGATGCCCAGGGTTCTTCTCGTTTGAATGCGGAGGACATCAGCCGTCTCGCACGCAACTACCTTCACAATTTTGTCACGAGCTGTTTGAACTTTCCTTACATCACCGCTGGAAAAGTTCACTATTACATAAAAATCAAATGTTAACCGAGGAAAAAAAACATGGAGGTAGTTAGCTTATTGTAGACTTTATAGTTTTTCCCCTTCGCTGCAGAGACACAGGTTTGACTTCAAAGCGAACCGTGGGTCATTTCCGATCATTTCGTGAATGACTCGCGACAGGTTTACAGTCGTTTGCTGCGTTTGTCCCAATCTTAAGATAATAACGGCGTTCAAAAGCACGTAGCTGTAAGGCGTTCACTGTTAAGACTCGTATTAGCTTAAACGGTCTTTATATTATTCGCAACGCACGGATTTACAGTGGACGTGGTTTTGATCTATGTTAAAAAATGGACTCAATGAAACGCAATATCGTACCACACAAAATAAATCATATAGAAACTGGACTCAGCCTACAGAAAAAAAAAAAAACAAAAAAAAAAAACTTTAATGATCCACAAGAAAAATCCAAACTCAGAAATACAGTTAAAAAATATTTATTTCAAAGAGCTAATGCGATAAAAGAAAATAAAAAATAAAACATAAATAAATAAATAATAATAATAAAAATAAAACATAAATAAATAATAATTAAAAAAAACAAAACATTAATAATAATAATAATACATGTTGCAAATGTTGTTGTTTTAATAAGAAAAAAAATGGAACAGATCAAAAAATATAGAAAAAAATATTACTGATATGATAAACAAAGATTAAAAAATAAAATAAAAAACTTTATTTTTTTTACTGTATCACCTTGTCCTAAAATGTAGCTTGGCACAAATATAGAAATAGTACAACATTAGTAAAAATATATACACTAAATATGCATGGATTTCAGAAGGATGAAAAATTGGGAAAATGGGAAAAGGGATTTTTTAATCGGGAAAAAGTCCTCAAAATGTCACATATAACAGAAAGTTTAAATCCATGACTTCACACGAACGGTTTGGGTCGTGTTCGTTATTTATATATTTATTTATTTATTTATTTATTTATACAGGGGAACCCAACGAGAACACTCAAGCGCTCTTTGTCATGGGTGCCCTGTTTAAAATACAATACAAACAGAAAAAAAACTGAATATACAAGTATAAAGGTCCATTTAAAACATTAAAAACAGGAGCAGGTGTGCGTATAAAAGTTCATTTCCAGATTATTAAACTCTGATTGTGTCTCCAAAGTCTCCAGTTTTGCTTTTCCGTGGAGTTTGTTCCATTTTTTGTGAAGTAAAACAGCTAAAATCCTCTTTCCCGTCTCAGTTTTGTTGCGTCTCGTCTTTAGCCTGTGACTCATGTGATCTGGGATTAAATGTTCCAGCATCAATGATTAACAAACAGGTGATGCATTCTGGGAGTTTTTATAGACACATTTCATACAGGACTGTTCTTTTCTAACAGACGGTGATGGACAACCCACTTTTTCATACAGTGATGGGCTTAAACACACACCTACAATCTATTTATTTATCAGCAAAAACAGAATGACACAGTGTAGATGTGTTTTTACGTATTTTTTTTCATTTTATTCAAGCTTAAAAAACACCCACTGTAAAAGAAAAAAACAAAAAACAGTTCACTTCACATGTAAACCGAGCTAGCTTATCAAACCTCGCTTTAGCGCACATTAGCCGTGTAAGTACAGCCGCGCCGCAGACCCGGGTCACCGTGCTCCGCTGTATTTCTCACAGCGCTGGACATTAAGTAGCTCGAGTAGAGATTTGTGTGGCATTTATGGGATAACCAGACTGCAGTAAAACGACCGCGAAACCCCGTATACGCGTGTGTCGAGGGCCTATAGTCGAGGGAAAGCAGTTTTTTACGCGTAGACCCCAC
Source organism: Periophthalmus magnuspinnatus (assembly GCF_009829125.3). Classification (NCBI taxonomy): domain Eukaryota; kingdom Metazoa; phylum Chordata; class Actinopteri; order Gobiiformes; family Gobiidae; genus Periophthalmus; species Periophthalmus magnuspinnatus. The sequence goes on from NC_047137.1 coordinate 17,018,183, forward strand.
CCGGCCTCGCTATAAACACGCCGTAGCCCAGAGCGAAACCGCAGTAGCCACATCCTCCGCCGACGTATAGGCCTGTCCTAATAACGCAATTTACAGAGCGCTGTTACCGGGGTTCAGATTACATAACAACAACACGCCGCTGCTCCTTAATTACGTCGTTCTCCCAAGTTTATTTTCATAATTGGTGATACAGAAATCAGCTGTTCGCGAGTGTCATCTGCAGCTATCCATTTTAGATTAAATATTACGTTTTAAAATGAAAATATAACACAATAACCTACAGATGTCATAGAATATAACATCATTTTCTCAATACAGTAAAGGTAAAGTTAAATAAATACTGTTATAATGCAGATTTTTGGGTGGAAAACAAATGACAAAATACGTATGATCAAGCTCAACATTTGTGGCTTTGCTTTATATATATATTTTTATGAGCCTAAGCTACTTTGCGCCACTGGTATGATAACTCTCAGGCGTGATTACCGCAGTAAACGCTTTCAAATTAAATGTAAATGTAAATTAAATGAGCTGGAATCCATTAATAACACAGTCAAACGCTATTTTCATACCTGCTCGCTCCGTCCCAGTCCATCATGGGACAGAAGAGAGCGCAAGGGACTTTAAACCGGGACGAGGGGGCGTTTTTACTCTCGCACACCCATAGACTGTTTATACAAATGGACGTAGCTAACCTGCTAGCCGCCGCGTTTTAAATAAGAAGTGAGCAAGGGCTGCGCTTTTGGCTCTGATTTACTTTACATCAATAAACTGTGTCCTCTCTCTGTCTCTGCTGCTGTCAGACTCGTTATTTTGCTCTTAAATGTTCGTATTAACCCGCTCGACACGATCCTGCGGCTTTTATTTCGCTGTCGTGTCCGTAAATCAAGATAAGAACATACGTAACAACAGACAAATCAGCTTGGACGCAGCGAAATATCTTCACTCCTACAACAATTCGTCCAGTTGACGGATTTAAACGTCATCTTTTGCCGCGGGACGGACAAATCGGGCGCCTTCTTTCCCCTGAGGTCGCTCCTGTTAACGTTAGCAACAGGTTTGATTGACAGCGTTGCTAAATATTGTCTGAAGAAGTCACAGTAACATCACGTGACCACCCTGAGGCGCTAGTGAGCAGTCGAAACCCGTCAGGGATGAAAACAAAGTCAACCTCGGTCTGGAAAAAGAACCTATTAAAAAACATAATCGGACGACCAGATGAACCTCGTCGCGCTGCAGCAGATATTAATAGGGCCGCGCAATTAATCAAATTTTAATCAAATCGAGATCCAGTAATTTCCAGTGATAATGAAAAGCTCGGAGCGGTTCAGTCTGAGGGTCCACAGCCAGTCCCCCGTCGCTCCGAGGATGTGGTTTGGAGCGCTCTTCAGACGCTTGAATTATAGCGATATTTAACGAGGACAAAATACAAACCCGCGTCGGTTATGTTCAGGAAATAAAGAGTGAAAAACAGTTTAGATTTAGTTTTACAAAGACAAAAATAAAACGGGGATTGACCAATACGAGAAAAATATCATCTCACGTACTAGTATTTACATTTAGCCTCGTTTTTGTTTAATTCGTGCGTTCGCCAAAGCTCAAAATGCTCCGTTCCGCCTTGTGATGTCATCAAGTGGTAGTTTTCAAGTTAACGTCTTACTTTTTTACCTTTAGTTCGGTAAAGATCACAAAATTCCAGAAGCTGAAATGACCCAAATGATTCTAGAAACGAAGGTGTGTGGAGTTTAGAAACGCAGCGGAGCACTTCCTGTATCGCCACACGATGACATCACAAGGTGGAACAGAGTGTTTTCCGTTTGAGAGAAGAACTCAGCCTAAATCTGCAGGGTTTTTTTGTGTGTTAATCACGTGTGAATGAAACAAAAACACAACTCCAGGTCGGTTTGCGATGAGGAAACGACATTAGAACAGATCAGAAAATCGTGTAATATTTGCGCTTTAAATTGACGAAGTTGGAGTTTTTCTGAATAGTTTTAGAACGATCTGGATTTATCTCAGAACTTGTATGAAACCGCACGACATTAACAGTAAATAAATCTAAGTTCTGTCGTGCTAATTGTCTAAAAAAAGCAGCTGCGTCTCGAATAAAATCAACCTCGTCGTCGTGGTCAGAATCAAACTCAAGCTCCTCCATGATTTCCACGACAGATTATTTATTTATCACGATCAGACGTGTTATACAATATTCATTCCGGGCAGCGGCGTCCTCTCTTGTGTTAAAGCGAGATACGAGTCTGACCTTTTGACCCCCGCGGTAACAGCAGCTCTCTGACACAAACAGGAAGTGAACACAGACGTGGCTCGGTAAATAAAACATGGTGGTGCTGGTTAAATGCGCTCCTCTTCAGTTCTCGTCCAAAGAGCGCGAGCGAAGCACATGGCTTAAAATATTTCCCCCCGTACATGTGGTGACCTTTGCTTGTTTATCGCAGTCGTGTTTTGAATATTTTATGAATGTTTATTTCGTGTTCAATTTGGCGAGGGGACGACACAGTGTTGAGCAGTTGTTTTAATGAAATGTGTAAATGTTTTTTCTGTTTTTTTCCATTACTAAAAGTCAAAAGTTTGGAGTTTTTTTTCTTTATTTTTACTACTTTCTACATTTTATAAACACACAGAAAAAAACTAAATATATGAAGTAACATATATGGAATTATGTAGAAAAAAATACAACTCTACTAAATATTTTTTTTTAATATATTTTAAATTCAAATCTTCACTTTTATAACTTTTTTTTAAATTAAATTTTACTTTTACCTTTTGCTTTGTCGAAACACATTTACCGTAGTAGAGTTATTTCACTTTTTTTTTTACTACATAAGACATTACTAGAAGTGTATATTTAAAAAACACCAGTCAAAGTTTGGACACACCCTTTTATTCATTCATGTTCGTTTTAATTTTTTTTTATTTTTACTACTTTTTATATTTTATTTACACACAAGACACCAAAAATATGAAGTAGAATTTATGGAATTATGTAGTAAGGTTGTGTATTTTTTTCGACAAAGCAATAAGCATAATTCCATATATTTTACGTCATATATTCCATGTCTTTTGAGTTTTTTCATGGCCGATACTGATACCGATTAATTAGAATCCCCCCACAACCGATTGGGCCGATATACACGGCCGATTTCGATAATTTTCCCCAAATTTTTACCTCGTTTTTACCACAGACCTTTAAGAGAGCTGTGTACTCGTGTTTCGTGCAGATTTAAAGCTTTTTGTGTTTTTTTTTTTAAGGCAGCAGATCGACCAAATCAAAATATCGGTCTACGCTGGAGATTTAAAGTCGATAGTCCATACGCTGAAAAGGCCAAATATCGAAAAATGTATATCTCTAATAACAAATGTAAAATGTAGTAAAAAAGAACGTAAAGAGGGTGTGTCCAAACTTTGACTGATATTTTTATAATTAATATGTACAAATGTTTAACAAATGCTTTATTAAGTGTTGTACTTCATGTTATCCGAGGAAAACCAGTGTAAAACGTCTTTTTCTTTTTTGTATTTAATGTGTAAATTAAACTTTACTTAATCATAATGTGAATATGCTCACCTGTGCGTGCAGCTCTCCTCCTGCACAGACCCCACTGCAGTCTGTCAGCACAGCGCCACCTGCAGGAGGCGGCTGTCCTTTGGGGTGAGGTAGTAGGTTGTATAGTTTTAGGGTAATTCCCAGTTTGTAAGATGACTATACAACTTACTGTCTTTCCTGAAGCGATTAGAAATGCTCCGTGGACTACGACCCCGAGCTCCGCCCTCTCCATCATCTCTCCGTCATCTCTCCATCATCTCTCCATCTTTAGTTAAATATATATTGATGTTTGTACAATTAATTATATAGAAAATGCCTCACATGTGTACATTTGTTTTATGGTTGTCAAAGTGCACGCTCTTTATAGTTTATATTTACACTTACCACTCAAAGGTTTGGACAAATCCTCTCTTTTAGTGTTTTTTATTTTTATTTATTTTGACTAATTTTTACATAAACATCCTTTATGTAAGATGTCAGATATAAAAATTGTGGAAAATAGTCAAATAAATTAGATAAATCAAGGAGAAAAAAAAAAAAAAGTCTTTGAACGAGAGGGTGTGTCTAAACCTTTCGACTGGTAGTGTAGGTTTTCCTGTTTAAAGCCGCACTATGTAACTTTTTCTGGTGAAACGGTCCGCTCCCTATGTGCCCGCACCCTTGGACTTGTTATTGCTTTTCTTGAAATGTCCCACAGTATGGCATTAAACTTGTCTTATCTTTCATTATTCCAATTACAGATGTTTTTAAATGCATTATAACTGTGAGCGGGGTCGCTTCTCCGCAGATCTTAACTGTAATACAGCCTGATGGCATCACCTTCTCTCATTTTCTCTTCATGCCATACGTTGTACAATGTTCCAGGCGAAGCAGTAACATCTCCATGGAGACAAGAACAAGGTTATGTGTCAGTTAATCAATGGATTTTTTTTTTTGTGTGTGTTATATTTGGAATTTGGTTCAACTCAGGTCAATTTTATTTCTATAGAACGTTTAAAACAACTTGAGGTGACCAAAGTGTGTCAGATAAAAGTAAAAAAATACAAAACATAGAAACAGAACAATAAAACACCAAGATGTTCTGTGTAGCTGGTGTTCAATGCCAGTGCAAAGAGGTGGGGAAGTCAAAATTCACTTGGTTTTAATGCAACTTTCAGTCTTTAACGCGTTTATTTTATCTCCTTTCTCATGCTCATATACTCACAGTTACTTCACGTGTTTTGTATTAATGTTCTGTCCTTTCTTACACAGTTGCGGGGTCCGATTGTCTCCGTCCCAGGTCCCCGCTGTGACCTGGGTGACTTATGATGTTCGCACAGGGTGAGGTAGTAGGTTGTGTGGTTTCAGGGTTGTGATTTTGCCCCATCAGGAGATAACTATACAACCTACTGCCTTCCCTGGAGGGCAGCAATACTTCACAGGATCTCACACTCACAGCCCAGACAATACAAGAGAAGAAGAAAAAGGCTTTAGTTCAGTGACAAAGAGGGAGATTTCATTACAAGGCTGTGTTTTACCTCTTCTGCTGCTGCTACACACCGCATAGCAACAGCAGCAGGAACTGAGCTTGTGGGTTGTAATTGGTTGGTTTTAAGTTGCCTTTTTTGTTTCTATACTGAAATAAAATAAAATAAAAATAAAAACTGAGGACTGAAAAGACAAACACCTCAGAAGCAATGACTTAAACTTATTACAAGTCATTATTTTACAGCTGGTGTTGATTTTCTGCATAGCAACAGCAGCAGTAAATGAGGTTCTGGTTTGTAATTGGTTGCTTTTCATTTTATTTTTAATTTTTTTTTAATTATTATTATTATTTTTTATCTATACTAAAATAAAATAAAATAAAAATTAAAACTGAGGACTGAAAAGACAAACACCTCAGAAGCAATGACTTAAACTTATTACAAGTCCTTATTCTGAGGCAGCTGTTGATAAACTGCATAGCAACAGAAGCAGTAACTGAGCTTCTGGTTTGTAATTGGTTGCTTTTTAAGGTATTTTTGTTGTTGTTGCATCTTTATTAAAATAAGATAAAACATTTTAATGAGGACTAAAAAGACAAACACCTCAGAAGCAACAGCTTAAACTGATTAAAAACACTTATTCTGCAGTTGCTGTTGATAAACTGCATAGCAACAGCTGCAGTAATTGAGGTTCTGTTTTGTAATTGGTCAGTTTTAATGTTGTTGTTTTTTTTGTGTAGCTATAATAAAATAAAATAAAAACCGAGGACTGAAGACTGAAAAGACACCTCAGAACCAACAAATTAAACTGATTACACGTCCTATGGCTGGTGTTGATTATCTGCATAGCAACATCAGCAGTAATTGAGGTTCTGGTTTGTAATTGGTTACTTTTTATATTTTTTAAATGATTTTATTTTGTTAGTATCTATAATAAAATGAAATAAAATAAAATACAAAATAAAAATAACACCTGAGGACTGAAAAAACAAACAACCCTCAACCAAAAACTAATTACAAGTCCTTATTCTGTGGCTGCTGTTGATCAACCGCATAGCAACAGCAGCAATAGTCAGGGTACTGGTTTGTAATTGGTTACTTTTTATATTTTTAAAAATGTTTTTATTTTGTTAGTCTGTATAATAAAATACAAAATAAAAATAACACCTGAGGACTGAAAAACAAAGAACTCAGAAGCAATAACTTAAACTAATAATTACAAGTCTTTATTCTACTGCTGTTGATTTTCTGCATAGCAACAGCAGCTGTCGTCAAGGTGCTGGTTTGTAATTGGTCACTTTTTATTATTTAAATGTTTACAGTTTTTTTTTTAGACTATATCGTAAAATAAAAATGGTGATGGTGAGACTGTACTTGAACCTTGAACACAGCCTTGAAATCAGTCACTTATGTAGAGTTACTAACAGAAATTGTCAGTAAATATCTGTTTTTATTGGTGACTACATTTTAAATAAAGTTAAATCGGAAATAATTTTGTGTTGGTCTATGTATTCAAACATGTTAAGCTGTGTAATATATAAGATAATCTGCATTTCTTTCTATTTGGCAAAGGAACTACGATGATTTAAGTTCGGTTTCTCAAATAAAACCGACATTAAACTAATCTACAATCAAAAAACAGCTGTAATTCTGAAAAGGCTGTACAAATGAGGGTTGTATGGAAAATAAACAGTTGTACGATTCCAGTTTCATTAGTTTTTCCCTTAAAAACCACAGTATATTTGTAATAATGTCTGTACTAACACATGTTGTAGCTGCATTTATAAAACACGTGAAAAAACACAGTGAAAAGAAACATGTTTTATTAAAATCTTCCTTCCATAAACCCAAATTGCCTCTATAATATAGTTTGTTTTGTTTTATTTACAGATTTAGTTCGATATAAGTTCACTTTTCTTTTTTTCTCTAAACTTTAAACAACCAGGTCAAGTTACAGGTCAGATCTGTGGAGAGGTGACGCCGCACAGCATTTAAATCCTCATCCTCAAGATATTTTAGCAATTAAAAAAAACAAAAAAACTACACTTTGTAACTGAAACAAAGCGAGATGATTCCATTTACTGCTCTACTGTGGAACATTCCAATCAGAGCAATAGCATCTCCATGGAAACAGTGCTCTGCAGCCTCATGAAGGTGCGCAGGGAGCCAGTAGAGGGCGCCACACGTCAAACCATCCGCAACTTTGTCCACAACTGAACTCGCAGCTAAATATTAGTTTCAGAAAATGAGATATACTTATGGGATCCGAATCTTTTGGCTCTTTTACTGTTAATTTATGTGACAGAAGCAAATGTGAGAACTTATTTAACTACAACCAAGGCTCAGATGTGTTTAAAATGGTTCAAACTGAGAGTGGGACTGTGTTTACTCTCAAATGATTCCAAATCTGAATAAAAACTCGTCTTACAATAATAATAATAATTAATAAACTAACTGTTATTATGATGCCAAATATGTTTGTTCTGCTCAAATCTGTCCTGATTCCTGAGTCTGTTTAGTGTTAAAACTATAAAAACGCACAAATTAGAAGGAAAAAGATTCAGATTCTCTTTTTTAAAAATGAGATCCGGATCCAGCCGTTCAAAAGAGCCGGCTCGTTCACTATTTCAGAAGGTTTTTTGGGGGAGATTAGACACTGTACAGATGTTTATTTCCACTGCACAAAACATCTACTTTACGCATTTGCCCTGTTTTTGCTCCAGAACAGATCCGCTGTGGCACCATTTTTACGCACGGTCCTCTCCAAACGTGCGCACTCATGGCACATCCCTGGATCGCGCCCCCAGCCCCCATCCCAACCCCAAAACCTGTTTCTTTCCTGCTTTGCGATGCCCAAAGCGCGTCTGTCCTCCATTGGTTTGAGGCAGAGGTGTGTCCGGCCCGTGGGGGAGGCGCGTGGAGTGACGCGCGCCGTGGCTCCGTGCGTCCTGACGCTACTTCCTGCTGCTGTGAGCTCGTTTTCTTTTCTTTTCTTTTTTTTTGTTTCCAAGCCCGGCTGTGGCTGTGGCAGCGGACCGGAGGAGGGCTGCTGTCAAAACGTCCCGGGACACTGACACTGACCCACGGGACATCTTTGGACATGTTTGAGACCGCGCGCTCAGAGGTAAGTGCGCTCATAAAAATGCGACTTTATTTGCACTTTCTTTGATAAAACTGTGATTTTTAGTAGTTGTTTTAGTTTTTTTTAGATTGACTTCATGTGCTGCTCCTTTGTTTTTTATAGTTTGGACTTTAAATGTTAAGGTCTATATACTTTTGTAGCCAAATTAGACAGAAATACCTCAACTTTTTTCGCTTTTTTAATGAACTTGTTTGTGCAATAAGCTGCTGTCATGCACATTAGGCAACTCAACATAGTCATTGTGGTGCAGAGAAAGTTTTAGCTGACCTCAAGCTCACACCTACTCTTAAATATCCCCTATAACTCGTGAATAGTTGCTCTGTTCTGTCTTTGTGATGCTGTTGGATGGTCTGGAAGCTGCACAGTTTGTTCAATTTGGTCACGTCACAACTTGACCTTGGAGAGGGTTCTTAAAGCAGCTGAGGACATTTACTCAGAGGGGGAAAAAAAAACACTCTCAGTTTCAGTTTTGGTAAGTAAAAGTACAGATACCGGAGCAAAAATATCCACAAGTATCACATGGAAAAATCTAGTTAAGTAAAAGTGTGAAGTAGCTGTTTAAAAATGTAGTTAACGAGTAAAAAGTTGAAGTTTTTTGTGCAGATTTTGAGTCTTATAAAACTTCAAATGTGGTGATTTTGACAAGATTTGAGCTGATTTATTTTGTTCAACTGAATCAATATTTCTTTCTATCTGCTTTTATTTTTGTTGCTCAAACTATGAACGTGTTAAAACTAAACCCTCACACTTTTCAGTAGCTCTCAAACTAATAAAAAAAATAGTTTTACTTACTTTTCAGGACTAGAAAGTACAGATACAGGCTCTCAGATGTAGTAAAAGTAAAAAGTATCCGCTTGAAAACGTACTCAAGTATAAATTTTAGGCGTCTGTACTTTACTTACAGACAATACTTTACTACTTTTACTTTGCTACATTCCACCACTGATCATTAGTTTCCTGCATCTTTGAGTAATCCACCATTTTCCCGCATTTAAGACGCTACGAAAATGTCACTTTTCACCTTCCCCCTATGTCCGCCCACTTCCACGTACCTTCTTGTGCCATTTTTCAACGATAAAAACACTTGATAACAATCTACCGGCGTTCGACGAGGCTCCGCGGACGTCGGGACATCTCCAGCGCTCCCCCTCGGCTTCCCCTTCCCTTATCGTCCCAAGATAGACGCTCCTATGTCTGGAATAACGACTCCACAGGGAACGCAGCACAATGTCCTTTGAGCTGTGGAGGAAAAGCGCTGCATTCTTACTTTAAACTGACCCAGGACAAAACACACACAGTGACAGGTTGCATATAGTTGTGTTTTATACGTTTAAAGATGTACACAACTCCTTTTTTCTCGTAAATGCCGTTGGAAAAGCCGACGTCAGGCCGCTACACGCCGTCTCCGTCCAATTAGAAAACATTTATCTGCAGCAATTTTGTACGAAAGATACATTCTGTGCCAGGTGTTAAGACTAAGAACACGTTAGACCATAGACTGTTTATAGAAATGGACATTGCTAACCCGCTAGCCGCCGCGTTCCAAACAGGAAGTGATCACGTGCGCACTTCCGGCTCCATCGACTCTGGCTCCGCTTCACTTTCTATTGAAAAAAACTCTCAAATCTCATAATCAAGTGCAGAGAAAATGTTCTGTTTTGTTTTAGCCCCAAAAACATGGCCCCCAAATAGTGAAAACCAACACAAAGATGAACTAACGCATTAGTAAACATGACCAGTTTTCCAAAATATTGATTGTAACTATAGACTGTTTGTATAAATGGACGTAGCTAACCTGCTAGCTGCCGTGTTACAAACAGGAAGTGATCATGTGCGCATCGACTCTGGCTCCAGTCCACTCATCTCTGTACCTGCTGCTGTCAGACTCGTCATTTTGGTTTTAAATGTTCGTATTAACCCTCTACATGATCCTGGGGTTCATTTTTGTGAGTTATTTTGAGTTTATTTTATACTTTATTTATTTTCGAGGGTTCTTAATTTGTTTGTTTTTTTTATTTTCTTTATTTTTTATTATTTTTTGTTTGTTAGTTTTTTTGTTATTGTTGAGTTTTTATTTATTTATTTATTTAGTTAGTTTTTTATTTATTTTTTGTAATTTTAATCATAATTTTTGTAGTTATTTTGAGTTTTTTTTAATATATATATTTTCTTTATTTTCTTTCTTTTTTTGAGTTTATTTTTCTTTTTTTTTCTTACTGTGCCCTCTCTCTGTACCTGCTCTACATGATCCTGGGGTTTTTATTTCACTATTGTGTCTGTAAATCAAGATATGAACATTAATAACAGGGAAATCAGGCGCCTTCTTCTCCTGAGGTCGCTCCTGTTAGCGTTAGCAACAGGTTTGATTGACAGCGTTGCTAAGCGCCCGCCCCCTGCTAAATTAGTGATGAGGTTGGGAAGAGGCGTTACCTTCAACAACCTCGCTCTGGATTGGCTCTTTGGTTGCTATGACACTCACGGTCAGAATTCCTGATATGAAACTCGTCTCCAGATTAGCCGCTATAACTGCTAGCCTCGATTAGCTTCATTTGGAGCTGAACTCTGCGGGTGACCTCACACTTTACGCAGTTTATATGTTGGACAGACTTAAATAATTCCTCATTTTGTGTCAAGTATCAGATTTAAAATAAGAATGAGCCGCGTCCGTGTTGTTTAAACGGTGTCTCGATACAGAACTGGGAAATAAAAGTGCAGTTTGTTTACATCAGGGGCGTCAAACTGATTTTACCAAAGGGCCACATCAACAAAATGGTGACTCTCAAAGTGCCAGATGTCACCAACTGTAAGATAAATGTCACTAAATGTAACCAAATTTAATGTAAAATAAATGCAACTACTTTTGAATCTTGTTAATTAACCGTTTCTATATTTATTACGTATTCCAGTTACAAATATCGCATATGGATTTGCATAGATATGTAAAAATGGCTGTTTAACTGTGTATCTAATGATAAACTGACATTTTAAAACAGTCAAACCTTTTAATTTACTTTGTCGCGGGCCACATAAAATGACATGGCGGGCCGCATTTGGCCCACGGGCCTTGAGTTTGACACATGTGGTTTACATTAATGACACTAGAATGGGACGACGGTGGCTCAGTTGGTAGAGCGGTTAGATCCACTGACCCACAGATGGCTGCTGTCGTTACGTCCTTGACCATTTACCACAAACAAATGTACGACAACGTGTGCGTTTTCACAATAACGATTAAAATGGCGTCTAACACATGCACTTCTTAAGCTTCTCAAACATTTCTCTGTCCTTCTTTCTACGTCTGAAGCCACAGCTGCTCCAGGACAGTTTGACCTTAACTTTCGCTGCCAATCTGTGGTAATTATTCACGCGTCGCAGTGAGACAAATGTCTTGCCCGAGCGCACAACAGCAGCAGTTTGAACAGTCTGGAGCAGGGATCGGGGTCTTAAATCAGATTCTATCATGCAAAACTGAATTTTCAGAGGTTTTAATCATGTTATAGTCATTTCCCATCAACATTTACTCACTTGAAGTCGTTTTCGGAGCGATTCGTGTTTGAGTAAAGTTCAATCGACTATTTTCGAGACGCCATTTTGTTGCTCGATCCCCGTTTTCACCTCCACCTATACACACACAACGGCGGATTTGTCTCTTGTATTAAGTCGTTTTAGCTGAATATTGTGATTTAAAACGTGTAAATTATAACAAAATGATCCACGAGTGTCACAGATTATAACTTTAATCTCTTTTTTTTAATAGAATCACTGTTTAATAAGCGACTAAAGCTCATTGTTTTCATCAATAATCACTCTCGTTTCAGCTTTGTTTTGTGTTTCGGGCATAAACATAAGTCAGATCTACTAAAGCTCATCCCTGGAGTATTCTTTCCGTCCCGTCCGTGGTGAAAAATCCGTCTTTTGCCTCGGAGCTGTAACCTGACACACTTGTTAAACTGCCGTTAACAGTCAACAGATGTTCGTCTTGTTCTGTACATGCCTTTATGTGAAAACAACATCTCCTTCAGGCTCCAGCTTTACTCCGCTCTTACTAATGTCTGTGTGGACGAGGCCCCTCCCCCTTTAACAAAAACGAGACAAACACGATCGCATCATGTCTCCAGACGCACACGGGCGTTTGGTGTTTTGATATTGTGTTTTAAATCTCTTGTTTGATGAAGTTAAAGTGGATTTTAGAATAATTTAAAGTGGCGTTACCTGATTTTTTTTCTTTCGTCTCTTGTATTTTGTTAAAGATCTTTGTTCTAATGTCGTTTCCTTGTGACAAACAGACCTGGAGTTGTGTTTTTTCGTTTCACTCGCACATGTTTAACGCACAAACCCTGCAGATTTAGACTGGAAACGCTCTGTTCCACCTTGTGATGTCATCGTGTGGCGATACAGGAAGTGCTCCGCTGTGGTTTTAAACTCCACGCACCTTCATTTCTAGAGTCATTTGGATCATTTCAGCCGCTGGAGTTGCCGCTTATCTCGACTGAACTAAAGGTAAAAGGAGGAGGAGTTAACTTGAAAACTACCACTTGATGACATCACAAGGTGGAACAGAGCGTTTTGAGCTTTGGAGATGTAGACAGACTAATAATAAAGGAAACAAAACACAACTCCAGGTCTGTTTTTGAGGAGGAAAACAGCATTAGAACATGACTTAAACCTCACAAGAGTCAATTTTATGTCATATAGAACCTTTTAAGGAGCAATTTCTGACAAAAATCAGATTCCTGCTCCATCGACTCTGGCTCCAATTCACTTTCTATTGAAAAACTGTGTCCTCTCTCTGTACCTGCTGCTTCAGACTCGTCATTCTGGTCTTAAATGTTCGTATTAACCCTCTACATGATCCTGGGGTTTTTATTTCACTATTGTGTCTGTAAATCAAGATATGAACATTAAAAACAGACAAATCAGGTCCTTCTTTCCCCGAGGTCGCTCCCGTTAGCGTTAGCAACAGGTTTGATTGACAGCGTTGCTAAGTGCTCCAAAATATATTACGATGTGCCAAAGGGTTAGATCGATTTAAAGCTGCACGATGTCGTTTTTCTGATGCGGCGTCCACCTCCTGCTCGTCTCTTTCTACCCTAAAAACATGGATTCTTACTGTGAGCGGGGACGCCTCTCCACAGATCTGACACTCAGTTAACATACTTCTCTTTGGAGACCAGCAGATGGGAAGTTACACAGTGCAGCTTTAAATATCTACCATCTCCTTCCATAGTTTGAAAATCAGACACTTCCTGGCGACTTTAATGGAAGATTTCAGATGTTTAAAGTTGTTTTTTTTATTTTATTTTATTTCTGACTGGTTCATGTTTGAGTTTAATCTTTAATCGACTATTTTCAAGACGCCATAATGCATAACTCAGCGGATTTGTTTCTTTTACGATGTCGTTTTAGATGAATTTTGTGATTTAAAATGTGTAAATTATAACAAAATGATCCACAAAACGCACAATACGTCTGATTTAACCCATTTTAGACGATAACATTTCAAATTTATAAATGCTAGCTGCCATTTTGCTACTACGTTCATTCAAATATCTATTAAACTACTGCGTACTGTACTGTAAATATTCCTGTTTGCGAAATGTACTCGTCTAACCCGCGGTAACACGTGCGAATGAGACAAGAGTTTCTCAGAGGACGCACATTGAGACATAGTTGGTCGTAGTCGATGAAGAGTTGAAACAGATGTTGGGAGCTTCACCAAATCCCTCCTGCGCATCGTGTCGCGTCCGTCTGACCGAGTGAAAGTCCGAGTGTAAGTCCATGCACGAACTGCACGCGAATAATGATAATATATTTGGAAGTTATGGCGAAAGACGAAGTTTAAATCTGTCAAATGGGCAGATCGAAGACGTTTGGCTCTCCGGTTTCAGCCTTAACGACTCTATTTAACCTTTAATGGCCCTCCTATTGTTCTTTTTGTTGCTTTGGGTCAATATATTGAACTTCAAACTATATATTCGTCAAAAATAATATATATTTGGAGGTTCGATGTGTTGCTGAAGCAGGGGCGGCTCCAGGAAAAGGCTTAAAGGGGCACTAGCCACCCCTATAGCTCCCGCAAAGAGTTTTCCTCATTTTCGCAGCACTAAATTTGAAAAACGTTCAAATGGCGACAACAAAAACACCTCCACAAACAAATACGGTAGACGGGTGACGGGGGGGTACGCTTTATTCTTTAAAAAATCTAAATTTAACGTGTTAAGTTGAAGACCTTAGCGCCCCGTTTAGCTCTTCAAACCAAAAAAAGTGTGGCGTTGTCCCTGCGCTGAAGTAAATATAAACGATAAATGATAATATTAAAACAGATTTACGCCCAAAAAAAACACACAAAAGCTATTCTAAATCTACAATATTATTAAAAATCATGAGCTACAAATAAATAAACATCAGAATGAAACACTTCTGCATCTGTAACGAGTCAAACAAGTTATTTATTCAGCTTTTTACGGCTTAAATCTGATCATACAGCCAAAAAAATAATCAGGAATGTCCCAGCAGTGCAAATAAAAAGTCCACGTGATTAATATTGACCGAAAAAAACATGGTTCCAGCTTCATGAAAAACTGAGCGACAAGTGGATATAGTGATTATTGTGAGTGTGACACATCATTAGTTAAATAAAGTACATTTAATTTGTTGTGTATTTGCCTGGACAATAGCGATTAATGCACTAGAGCCTCATATCGACTTACCTGAAACGAGCTGATTTGTCTGTTTTTAATGTTCATATCTTGATTTACAGACACAATAGTGAAATAAAAACCCCAGGATCACATAGAGCGGGTTAATACGAACATTTAAGACCAAAATGACGAGTCTGACAGCAGCAGGTACAGAGAGAGGAGCGGCAGCTTTTCAATAGAAAGTGAATTGGAGCCAGAGTCCATGCAGCGGTTTATCTATGTCCATTTATATACAGTCTTACCTGAGTTTATTAGCGCTTTTTTATAACTTTGAGAGACCAGAGCGGAGTTTGGCTGTAACGCTAAAGCTAACAACATCTAGCATGCTAACGAGGACCTCCTGATGATCTAAATTTAATCTGATTAGACGCAGACGGTTCACAGCAGACTCATTTTGACCTCAACAGCGGCTTATAAAATATATCTGTACCAAGGCAAGACAAAATTTGCTCAAACACATGGGGAAAAATTTTATGTTTTTATTATTTTTTACACATCCAATATTTGCGTTTTCTTCCTGATTTTTCTCGTTCTTTTCTCAGGCTGGTGATTGACACTCGGGAGCATGGCAGGGGACGTGTACTGCCCCCCGTCCCCCCTGGGAGAGTCCCTCCTGGGAAGCCCTCTGTGCGGAGACCTGATGGACGACCTGGCTCAAATCTCCCAGTCCATCGAAGCCAACAGCCTGGGCTTCGACTTCCCCGAGTACCAGAGTCCAGAGAGCCCCACGGCGCTCGGTAAGTCACGTGACCTCCGCGGTATGACGCAACGTGTGGGACGTTATGTGCGCTCAAGAAGATTAGAGTCGGAAACGTTGCAATACTGTACATGTAAGAGGCTCTGTAAGCGTTTTAACCATGCGTAAATGGACAGAGCTAATCTGTTAGCCGCCGCGTTACAAACAGGAAGTGAGCGTAGGCGCACTTTCGGCTCCAGTTCGCTTTACACTGAAAAAACGTAGCTCCTCTGACTGTTCAAAGAAGTGGACTAAGTGAGTTTGACGTCGCCCACACCGTTCAACTTGAGTCAAATGAAGCTAATCGAGGCTAGCAGTTATAGCGGCGAAATTAGAGTAGTGTTTGTAACGTTTAGTAAAGATACAGACTTGGGGTAAAAGTTTCACAGAGTTTATTACAAACAAGGAAATGTGAATGTCGGTTGACGGAGCAGGTAGTAGAGAGCTGGGTCGGAGGCGGAGGTGCAATGTGAGTCCAAGAAACGGGGAAAAAACAGCTGAGCACTGTGACCATGAACGCAAAAACTAGAGCGGAACTGTAACACGGGGGATACACGGACGACCTGGCGGCGTGAGCGGGGTCGAAGGTTGAGGTGTTCGCGCCGGTCGTGGAGAGCTGGGTCGGAGGCGGAGGTGCAAAGTGGGTCCAAGAAGCGGAATCTGGCAAAAAAAAACGAGAAAAAAGCTGAGTACTATGACCGTTATCGACCATAATCGCAAAAACTAGCGTGGAACGATCTGGCGTCTCTTTGTACGCGCGAGGTGGAGGCTTGATCGCTCGTGGGCTGCAGGTGTGTAGTGGGCGGCGCCAGAATCTCCGACCAGCTCCAGGTACAGACACAGAAGGAAGGAGGAAAGACGGCACAGAAACGCAAAGGGACAGACTCGGATCTTGACGGTATCATAGCCACGAAAGAGCCAATCAGGGGCGAGGATGTTGTTAAAAATATAAAATGAACAGAGAAGTCGTCTTGAATCGAAGAGTCTCGCCCTCGGCTGAAGAGTGAACATACAAACAGTGTATTTAAACCGTCCAAACAATCGTACCGGTTTCGTCCAAGTGGCTCGATGTCGCCGGACGCAACTTCTCGTAGCGTCCAAGAGCTGATAAAACAAGATACACCCGAGTATAACAACAGATGACGACAGCAAAAGACGAAATTTTAATCTGTCAACTGGACAAATCGTTGTAGGAGTGAAGGCGTCCACCCTCAGACCCATCCTCAGAACAATAGTAGGGCCATTAAAGGTTGAATAGGGCCATTAAAGACTGAAATAGATGTTTACAGTTTCAGTGTTGTTAGCTCTTCTTTTCAGACAGATATAAGGCAGTGTCCAGCGGTAATCTGACTCAGAACTGAAGAAGAAACGGCTTGTAGGAGCGAAGACGTTTGGCTTGGACGAGCAGCCAAACGTCTTCGCTCCTACAACTTTTTGTCAGTTGACGGATTTAAACTTCGTCTTTTTGCGATGGATCAGACTCGTACAAACTGCCCCGTCTCTGATTCACTCTTCTCCATTCACCCTTTAAGGCTTTTATATTTTATTTTTTGCCCGTGGGAGTTTTTAGTTCCTTCCACATTTTCAAAAATAGTCATTCACCTTTTGAGCTCCGTACGTCGCTTCAGGGAAATATTGCGATGAACAGTAATATTGAAACTACTTTAAGACACTAATAATCCCAGTGAACCATTTTAAATCGACTGTTTCATTAAAAAAACAGTACAGTTACTTAAAATTAAAGCACGTTACAGTTTTGGATCAGGTTGTTTTGGTTTCTAACGACACAACATTAGTGAGAAAAATATAAACCGTGATTTTTCCTTCTCGAATTCATATAAACAAACATAAATCTGTTTTTAATCATAAATTGTGTTTTTAAAGTAACAGTGGTAAATGAAAAATGGTAAATTCACTCATTCACACACCAGTGCAGCAGACACTAGGGGCGAGGTGGGTTAAGTGTCTTGCCCAAGGACACAACGACAGCGTTCATCCAAACTGTGGGTCAATCGATTTGACCGCTCGCTCACCCGATGAAGTGCTAACCTTTGGCTCACTGGGCAAACGCTCCACCAACTGAGCCACTGTCCTGCAACTCAATGTGAAAGTATTTGGAGTAGTCAGAATTTTTAATGTTCTTCATTGTTCTGTCATTTTCAAAGTGTTTTTCCCATCACTGTAGATTGGGAATTTGTCCCAGCACACACAGCCTAGATTATGATTTGTATTTTCATTTTTATTTATTTAATTTTTAAATGTATTTATTTTATTTTGTTCTTTCAAGTATTATTATTATTATTATTATTATTATTATTATTATTATTATTATTATTATTATTATTTTAATCATTGTTAGTATTAGTATATTTATTATTATTTATTTGTTTTTATTTTATTCATTCAAATATTATTAGTATTTTATTATTATTATTATTATTAGTAGTAGTAGTAATAATAGCAGTAGTATTAGTATATTTATTTTTATTATTATTTATTTGTTTTTATTTTATTAATTCAAATATTATTAGTATTTTTATTATTAGTAGTAGTAGTAATAGCAGTAGTATTAGTATTAGTATATTTATTTGTATTATTATTTTTATGTATTTATTTTTATTTTGTCCATTCAAATATTAGTATTATTATTATTAATAGTAGTAGTAGTATTAGTATTAGTATTATTAGTATATTTATTTTTATTATTATTTAGTTTTATTTTATTCATTAAAATATTATTATTATAAATAGTATTACAATTTTATTATTATTAGCAGTGGTAGTAGTATTTGTATATTTATTTTTATCATCATTATTATTGATTTATTTTTATTTTGTTGATTTAAATATGAACTAAAGCAGCTGCTCTCTCTGTGTGTCTGTTGTGCTGCAGAGACCCTGACCCCTGCGTCCAGCCCGTCCTCTGGTGTGAGTGGGACGGCCCCGAGTCCAGAGGAGTCCAGCGTGCCTCTGTCTCTGGACTGTAGGGTCTGCTCTGATAAGGCGTCGGGCTTTCACTACGGAGTCCACGCCTGCGAGGGCTGCAAGGTGAGACCCCCCTGTGTGTGTATGTGAGAACTGTATGTGCGTGTTCCTCTGGGGCTATTTACAGACCAAACACAGAACCCGACGTGTGAGGACGGGGTTTATAAAGTCTACGGGACAGACTTTATAAACCCCGCCGTGTGAGGACAGGGTTTATAAAGTCTATGGGACAGACTTTATAAACCCCGTCGTGTGAGGACGGGGTTTATAAAGTCCCATAGATCACATACACACACTTACATTTATAGTGTCTGATACCACGATGATAAAAACACAATATACTGTCATTTTCTATGTTAAATGTTCATCCTTTGTGTTCTATTCCATGTGTGTTATGTGTGTGTTATATGTGTGTTATATGTGTGTTATGTGTGTTATATGTGTGTTCTATGTGTGTTCTATGTGTGTTATATGTGTGTGTTATATGTGTGTTATGTGTGTTCTATGTGTGTTCTATGTGTGTTCTATGTGTGTTATATGTGTGTTATATGTGTGTTATATGTGTGTTATGTGTGTTATATGTGTGTTATATGTGTGTTATATGTGTGTTATATGTGTGTTATGTGTGTTATATGTGTGTTATATGTGTGTTATCCTCAGTGTGCTGTAGGTTCTCACTGGTCCATGGTGTAAACTCGTCTGTGTGTCTTACATACAGAGACACATCAGTATAAAGACTTGGACTGGTCCTGGTTTAGTCCTGGTTTAGTCCTGGTTTGGTCCTGGTTTAGTCCTGGTTTGGTCCTGGTTTGGTCCTGGTTTAGTCCTGGTTTAGTCCTGGTTTGGTCCTGGTTTAGTCCTGGTTCATTCCTGGTTTAGTCCTGGTTTAGTCCTGATTTGGTCCTGGTTCATTCCTGGTTTAGTCCTGGTTCATTCCTGGTTCATTCCTGGTTTAGTCCTGGTTTAGTCCTGGTTTGGTCCTGGTTTAGTCCTGGTTCATTCCTGGTTTGGTCCTGGTTTGGTCCTGGTTTAGACCTGGTCTTAAATATTCGTATTAACCCTCTACATGATCCTGGGGTTTTTATTTCACTATTGTGTCTGTAAATCAAGATATGAACATTAATAACAGACAAATCAGGCGCCTTCTTTCCCTGAGGTCCCTCCCACTAGCGTTAGCAACAGGTTTGATTGACAGCGTTGCTAAGGGAGACTGTGGGTGACATCACACTCACTTATTCTACGTTTCAGACACAGCTGTTTTAGAGTGAAATAACCTCTTAACACTCTGATTTCACACTTGTCCTTGTTTGTTCCCGGCAGCAGTGGTTTAAACTGTTGATGTTTTGGTTGTGTATTGTCCAGCTGTAGTTTTATTTCCTGTTTTGGTTTTTAAAAGGAACAATAGCTCTTTAGTTGTTGTAAAGGAGGAAACCGACTCCTTTGACTTGGACTTTAAAGGGACACAGACCTGAACGGAGTCGACCTCAGGCCAGTGGAAAGTTTGTGAGACATGCAGAGGGTCATGTGAGGTGCACTCAAACCTCTGCCCCGTTTGGCTCCGCTCCCAAACACAAATACATCAGAGCGCACTGCGGCGATACTGGCTCGTCCAGAGGGAGGGATGTGTGTGTCTGAGACCGGCCTGGGCCTTTTTAACTGAAAGGTAAAAGTCAATCCTCGGTCAGTGAGTGTGTCCAAATGTTTGAACTTTGTCCTGTTTCTGCTCCAAATCACACACTCAAATTTAGTGAGTTTTTTTAGTTTATTTTTACAACTTTTTACATTTTATACATAAGAAAGACATCAAATATATGAAATAAGATATATGGCGTTATGTACCATATTTTCTGAACTATAAGTCGGACTTTTTTTCATAGTTTGGCCGGAGGTGCGTCTTATACTCAGATGTGATTTATATGTGAAATATGTTTTTTTCTTCATTATTTTGCATTTTTTTGGCTGGTGCGACTTATACTCCAGTACGACTTATACTCCGGAGCGACTTATACTCCGGAGCGACTTATACTCCGGAGCGACTTATACTCCAGTGCGACTTATACTCAGGAGCGACTTATACTCAGGAGCGACTTATACTCCAGTGTGTATTTGTGTGTCTGTCTTGTGTAAATGTATTTGTGCGTCTGTCTTGTGTAAATGTATTTGTGCGTCTGTCTTGTGTAAATGTATTTGTGCGTCTCTCTCTTGTGTAAATGTATTTGTGCGTCTGTCTTGTGTAAATGTATTTGTGCGTCTGTCTTGTGTAAATGTATTTGTGTGTCTCTCTCTTGTGTAAATGTATTTGTGCGTCTGTCTTGTGTAAATGTATTTGTGCGTCTCTCTCTTGTGTAAATGTATTTGTGCGTCTCTCTCTTGTGTAAATGTATTTGTGCGTCTCTCTCTTGTGTAAATGTATTTGTGCGTCTGTCTTGTGTAAATGTATTTGTGCGTTTCTCTCTCTCTCATGTAAATGTATTTGTGCGTCTGTCCTGTGTAAATGTATTTGTGTCTGTCTTGTGTAAATGTATTTGTGTGTGTCTTGTGTAAATGTATTTGTGCGTCTGTCTTGTGTAAATGTATTTGTGTGTCTCTCTTGCGTAAATGTATTTGTGCGTCTGTCTTGTGTAAATGTATTTGTGCGTCGTTGCCGTGGTGTCACATGGTCGCGCTCAGTGTGACGTTATGAACGCCGAAAGGCTCTAGCGCCGTTTCCAGTGCGTCGGCTCCACGGCTCGGTTCAAACGGAGGAGCTGGAATGTGGGAGGAATGTGAGCGACGCCGGGGAGGGGGCTTAACTCGAGCTGAACACGACTGTAACACGACACGTTTAAGATCAGGCCGTTACTGCGGTAGACGAGTGTGTAACAGACACCCCCATAACACAAAGTACAAGGTAATTATATGTGATTATATGTGATTATATGTGATTATATGTGACTCTACTGTGATGTTTTACTTCAGTTAAAGCTCTTTACGAGGTTTAAGTCATGTTTTAATGTGTTACTTCATCAAAAACAGACCTGGAGTTGTGTTTTTTGTTTCATTCACGCACGTTGAGTCACACTTTATTATTATTGTCTCCATCTCCAAAGCTCAAAACGCTCTGTTCCACCTTGTGATGTCATCAAGTGGTGGTTTTCAAGTGAACTCCTCCTCCTTTTATCTTTAGTTCTGGAGAAATTTTGCGTTGAGTTTCATTGGCAAGTTTAACACCAGAGACGCCCCGAGCGTAAACGCCATTAAAGGAATAATAAGTGTTTTTCAAAGACAGGGGGCAGTATGTGATCTCCACAGACCTGACTAGTCCCGATTTCTTCCTGTGGGTTGATCTTAAAGAAAAGGTGTTTGTGAATAAACCTCAGACGACTTAATAAACGACTTAAAACGTGATATCGAGGATCAAATAAGAGACGTGAGCCAGAAATTATTTAAATGTGATGCACAGTGTGTTGGATCGGGCGATTCAGGGACAAACACAAAATGGCGGAATGATTAACAGAAGAAATAAAAATAAAATAAATAAATGAAATAAACTTAAAAATAAATAAATAAATTAAAAAAACTCAAAAAGTACAGAAAATGGACAAAAAACTGAAATAGACATAAAACAATAAAATAAAAGTTTTTAAAAAAAGTATATATCACAAAAAATTACAGAAAACAAATTAAAAAAATGAAATAAAAGTAAAAAAATATATATATATATCACAAAAAATACAAAAAAGAGACAAATGATAATAATAAAAAAATTTAATAAACTTAAAAAAATTAAATAAAAGTTTTTAAAAAATGGTGGATGCTTAAAAAACATTTATTTTTATTTTTTTTTATTTAGGTCATTTTTACTTTCCCTAGTTTAAGTTGTGATAAGTTCAAGTGTAAGTGAACAATTATAACCGTATATATCGCCAAAAATCTCAGAAGGTTCAGTTTATCTACTGCTAAAATTTGGTGAGTTTAACTTAAGAATTAGAGGAGCGACTGAAGATTTAGTAGTAAGTTTAGTAGTAAAATGGGACAATTTAGTTCATGTTCAAAACTGAAAAACACCTCGTCAGATGGGAATTTTATCGCAAAAGTTAATGATGATATTTCTGTTATAATGTGCTCAAACAGCGTCTTGTCCCAATACACAAATATGGTATAAGGTCCAAATATATCCACTGTGTGCTATGTAATCAGAAAGTGTGTGTTAGCATGCTAGTAGTTGTGAAAAGTGCTTGGATTGAGCTGATTTAAAGGTCCCACATTACGCTATTTTCTCTGCGATGTCCTAATGTCGTTTCCTCATCACAAACAGACCTGGAGTTGTGCTTTTTTGTTTCTTCTGTCAAACATCTGTCTTCTATCAAACTGAAAACACTCTGTTCCACCTTGTGATGTCATCGTGTGGCGATACAGGAAGTGCTCCGCTGTGTTTTTAAACTCCACACGCCTTCATTTCTAGAATGGTTTGGATCATTTCTGGAGTTGCCACTTATCTCGACTGAACTAAAGGTAAAAGGAGGAGGAGTTAACTGGAAAACTACCACTTGATGACATCACAAGGTGGAGCAGAGCATTTTGAGCTTTGGAGATGTAACAGACTAATAATAAAGTGTGACTCAAACATGTGTGAATGAAACAAAACACAACTCCAGGTCTGTTTTTGAGACGCTAACGGCATTTTAACACGACTTAAAGCCACAAGAGTCGAGTCCAATGGAAACTTTAATTTAAGACATTTTATTTTTGAATAGGTACGCGACATTTTGAACCCTACATGTATAACTCGAAGTCTTAACTTTTAAAAAAATCACAACACAACCACAAGTAAGTGTAGGGATGTGGGCAGAGATGGGGGGTAGGTGAAAACAGAATTTTTCCTTAATTCCAGGAGTTATATTTTGATATTTTCAGAGCTTTTAACAATGTTGTAGTTGTTTCTCTTCAACATTTACTCACCTGAAGTTGTATTTGGAGTGATTTATGTTTGAGTAATCCTTAATCGACTATTTTCACGACGTTATTTTATCGCTCGATCGCTGTTTTCACCTCCGCCGCACGACATCGCAGTTTTCTAACATGGAACTCGGCGGATTTGTCTCTTTTATTACGTCGTTTTTAGATGAATATTGTGATTTAAATGTGTAAATTATAACAGAATGATCCGCTCTCTCTGTACAAATGTTGAAACAAATAACATTTACTGGTACAGGAGCGTTTCCCAATTGGTTACGTTTGATTACATCTTCTGTGTGTTCGTCAGCAGCGGTGAATCATGCTCCAAAGTCCAAACATGTGCTGACAAGAAGCTCCTGTTTGTAATTTTGGCAGAAATGGGGAAGTCGTGCGCGTGTAGAGTCAGCTCCTCGCACCTCCGTGAGCGTAAAAACCACACACTGACCATATGTTGTGTAACGAGCCGGTTATGGGGCAGTGGACGCCGCCATGTGTCAACACTGACGTTAATCTGATCGTCCTGTCACGATACGAACATTTCAGACGAGATTAGAGACAGGAATTGACACGATACTTGAGACCAGGAAGAGAATAACAACATTTTCTTTCTTTAGACAATAGAATGTGTTATCTGTGTGTTATATGTGTGTTATATGTGTGTTATGTGTGTGTTATGTGTGTGTTATGTGTGTGTAATCCTCAGTGTGCTGTAGGTTCTCACTGGTTCATGGTGTAAACTAATGTGTCTAATACTGAAACATACAGAGACACATCAGGATAAAGACTTGGACTGGTCCTGGTTTAGTCCTGGTTTGGTCCTGGTTTGGTCCTGGTTTGGTCCTGGTTTGGTCCTGGTTTAGTCCTGGTTTAGTCCTGGTTTGGCTCTGGTTTGGCCCTGGTTTGGCCCTGGTTTGGTCCTGGTTTGGTCCTGGTTTAGTCCTGGTTTGGCCCTGGTTTGGCCCTGGTTTGGTCCTGGTTTGGTCCTGGTTTGGTCCTGGTTTAGTCCTGGTTTGGCCCTGGTTTAGTCCTGGCTTGGTCCCGGTTTGGTCCTGGTTTGGTCCCGGTTTGGTCCCGGTTTAGTCTTGGTTTGGCCCTGGTTTGGCCCTGGTTTGGCCCTGGTTTGGTCCTGGTTTGGTCCTGGTTTAGTCCTTGTTTGGTCCTGGTTTGGTCCTGGTTTGGCCCTGGTTTGGTCCTGGTTTGGTCCTGGTTTAGTCCCGATTTAGTCCCAGTTTAGTCTTGGTTTGGCCCTGGTTTAGTCCTGGTTTAGTCCTGGTTTAGCCCTGGTTTAATCCTGGACCAAACCAGGACTAAACCAGGACTAAACCTGTACCATAGGTGAGGGTTGGACCACAGATCTAGTTTTCGTTCTTTCATAATAGTCTGATGTGCAGCTTCATATGAAACGGTTAAATCCTTTTACTCTTAAAGGCTTTTGAATAACACCCCGTCATGAGGAAACGATGAAACGAACAACATGTCCTGGTATAGGAGCATTTCCCAATAAATTATGCCACATTACATCAGGTAAACCAGGACTAAACCAGGACTAAACCGGGACTAAACCAGGACTAAACCAGGGCTAAACCAGGACTAAACCAGGGCTAAACCAGGACTAAACCAGGACTAAACCAGGACTAAACAAGGACTAAACCAGGACTAAACCAGGGCTGAACCAGGACTAAACCAGGACTAAACCAGGACTGAACCAGGACTAAACCAGGGCTAAACCAGGACTAAACCAGGGCTAAACCAGGGCTGAACCAGGACTAAACCAGGACTAAACCAGGACTGAACCAGGACTAAACCAGGACTAAACCAGGACTAAACCAGGACTGAACCAGGACTAAACCAGGACTGAACCAGGACTGAACCAGGACTAAACCAGGACTAAACCAGGACTGAACCAGGACTGAACCAGGACAGAACCAGGACTGAACCAGGACTGAACCAGGACTGAACCAGGACTGAACCAGGACTGAACCAGGACTAAACCAGGACTAAACCAGGACTAAACCAGGACTAAACCAGGACTAAACTAACCCAGGGGTCATAGGTGAGAGTAGGACATAGATTGAGCTTTGTCTTTGTCTCAGTTCCTTCGTCACAGAATATTCCGGTGACACTGTTGTACATAATAATACTGCAGACACACTGTACATAATAATACTACGTCCTGTACTGTCCCAGGGCTAAATCGTCTTTCACACTGAAGGTGGAGGAGTCGCTCTGGGTGAAATCTCAGTCACGTTGTCCACTGTGTACTGCAGATACTTTCACATATGTACAGACACTGGGGACCAATAAAAATACTTTCCATTGCCTCCAAACGTAACCCAACCTGTGTATTTAAGAGTCTGTGCCCTATGTAAAGAACTACACACACATACTATACAAAAAGACACATACGCTTTTTTTTCTCATCGTCTGACCTGAAATCAGACTAAACTTTATGTGTTTTAGATCAATTAGGATTAACAAAATTAATTCTATTTGCTAAATGCCAGAATAATGAGAGAAGGATTATTTTAGACAATTTTTATGACTTTTTTTTGATACACTAAAATTACTATGACATTAAACAATTTGATAAAACCCAGATGATGATGTTTTGTCTTTGGAAGCATCTGATCGGTTTATTGACAATATTTGAGTTAATTAGAGATGCACTTATGTCTTATACTTGTTCTGATACAGCTCAAGATCGTTCTAAAGATATTAAAGGTTCATTTCTGTCCTGTGAATGGGACTTTTTTAATATCGATACCTGCTCAAATGAGTATCTGGTTTTAGTACTAGTTTTGGTATCGACTCGAATCTGATTTTTTATACAAATAGAAATTATTTTGGTAATTCTAATTGACCTAAAACAGGAAAGGTTTAGTCTAATTTCATGTCAAACAGTGAAGAAAAAAAGCCTTTTTAGATCAATATTGCGACTTACGATGAGTGAAATGTAAAATTATTATCTACATCTGTTATAATTTATAAAGAAATGCCCAGTAAATGTATAATTTGCTTCTGCATTGAGTTGAGTGACAGTTTATTATTGTTTTTATTTCATTTTTTTAAGGGTTTCTTCAGGAGGACCATCAGGCTGAAGCTGGAGTACGACAAGTGTGAGCTCAACTGTAAAATCCAGAAGAAAAACCGGAACAAATGCCAGTTCTGCAGATTCAACAAGTGCCTTTCTGTCGGCATGTCCCACAACGGTAACAGTCTAAACCTTTGAAGAACCTCAAAATACAGCCATGTCCCTCAACAGTAACATTCTAAACCTTTGAAGAACCTCAAAATACAGCCATGTCCCACAATAGTAACATTCTAAAGCTCTGAAGAACATCAACATACAGGCATGTCCCACAACGGTAACATTCTAAACCTCTAAAGAACCTCAAAATACAGCCATGTCCCACCACAGTAACATTCTAAACCTCTGAAGAACCTCAAAATACAGGCATGTCCCACAACCGTAACACTCTAAACCTTTGAAGAACCTCAAAATACAGCCATGTCCCTCAACAGTAACATTCTAAACCTTTGAAGAACCTCAAAATACAGCCATGTCCCACAACAGTAACACTCCAAACCTCTGAAGAACATCAACATTTAGGCATGTCCCACAACGGTAACACTCCAAACCTCTGTAGGAACCTCAGTATTTAGGTACGTCCCACAATGGTAACACTCTAAACCTCTAAAGAACCTCAACATACAGACATGTCCCACAACAGTAGTATTCCAAACCTTTTTAGGAACCTCAGTATTTAGGTAGGTCCCACAACGGTAACACTCCAAACCTCTGAAGAACCTCAACATACAGGCAAGTTCCACAAGGGTATCACTCCAAACTACTGTAGGAACCTCAACATACAAACACGCCATGAACATTTATTCATGTTCAACTGAAAACGCAGCTGAAACAAAACATTTAACTCACGTTCTAATGGAAGCCAGTGGTGTTCTTCTTCTCCCCACTCCATTTTGAGTTTAAATAAGTAAAAAATACGTGAGGGACTGTGTCTCTCTGGCCTGGGAACGCCTTGGGGTCCCACTGGAGGACCTGGAGGAAGTGTCAGGGTTGAGGGAAGTCTGAGGGTCCCTGGTCCCTGGATAATGGACCACGTTATTTATCTGTTTATTTATTGTTAGAAACCCTGTTAGCTTTCACTGTCATGGATGCTAACGCTAATTTTCGTAGCGTGCTTTTTAAAAGTGGGACGTACATGACATTAACCCGTCGCCTTTCCAATAAAATGATACTAACATAAATATACATAAATACAACTTCACATTACGTTTTTTCCCTTTTTGAAAGTACAAACGTTGCGTAAATCATTCAACTCTTTCGCCGACATGTTCCAAAGTCGCTGGTAAAGTGGCAAAGTGCTTTTAAAAACTTCCTCCGTAGTAAATACTTGAGGAGTGAGTTCACGTTTGGCCCCGCCCCCTCCGTCCGCCGCATATTTACACTGTGTCTTTTTGCATTGACACTGAGATAAACCAGGCTCCTGTGAGAACGCCACATCTGGAGCATCATCTGCGCAGCGCTCGCGGAGGTCAGCGGGTTTATTTTCCGCCGGGAGGATGCGCCGGCCACAGAGAGCTGGAAAGGAATGTTTTTGAGTGGGTTTTTACGCTGCAGGAGGTTCAGGTTATACAGTAGATGCCGTGTATTTCTGAAATGTACAGTACCGTATTTTCCGCACTATAAGGCGCATCGGAATATAAACTACTGTAGTATCTGGGGTTGTGTTATGCAACCACAAGATGGAGCTAAAGGGAAAGAGCTAAAGGGAATGTCAACAAAACAAAAATCTTATTGTGTCTCTCTGTATGAGTAGATTAAATGGAACAATCATTTTTGGGGGTCAATATTAATCATGGGACTTTTTTTTTTTAGTGCTAGTCGGGAAATTTCTGTTTTTTTTCTGTCCTCTCGTACCTGCAGCTAATTGGTGGATTCGTACATCAGTAAATCAACACGTTTTTCTATTGTAATTATTTCAAATTGCCCATTTTACACTATTTTCTCTGTTCTAATGTCGTTTCCTCGTCACAAACAGACCTGGAGTTGAGTTTTTTTGTTTCATTCACACGTTTAACACATAAACAAACCTGCAGATTTAGACTGAGTTCTTCTCTCAAACTGAAAACGCTCCGTTCCACCTTGTGATGTCATCGTGTGGTGATACAGGAAGTGCTCCAGTGTGTTTTTAAACTCCACACACCTTCATTTCTAGAATCATTTGGATCATTTCAGACCTGGAACTGCCACTTATCTCTACTGAACTAAAGGTAAAACGTAGCTGATAACTTGAAAAAAAACTACCACTTCGTGACATCACAAGGTGGAACAGAGCGTTTTGAGCTGTGAAGATGTAGACAGACTGAGAATAGAGTGTGAATGAAACAAAACACAACTCCAGGGATGTTTTTGATGAGGAAACAGCATTAGAACATGACTTAAAGTTCACAAGAGTTCATTTTTGCGTAATACACGACATTTAAATTCAGTCATGTGTTTTTCTGTCGTAGCCGCACACTCATCGACCTTCTGTCTTTCCTCTTTCCTCATAGCCATTCGTTTTGGGCGTATGCCGCAGGCGGAGAAGCTGAAGCTCAGAGCCGTGTGTAAAGTTTTGCAAAAAGAGGAGCCGCTGCCGTCCGACCACCGAGTCCTGATCTCTCAAATCCACCGGGCCTACATGAAGAACTTCAACATGAACAAGGCCAAAGCTCGGCTCATCCTCACCGGGAAAACCAGCCAACCGGTGAGGACGAAGATACAACTGTTTGACTATAATCACATGTATTTACCATCCGACCTGTCACGATGACTACTACAGCGTGTCCATAAGTGTGTCTTTACAATTTAAAACATGTGCCGTATTTTCCAGGATATAAGTCGCACTTTTTTCATAGTTTTGTCAGGGGTGCGACTTATACTCAGGCGCGACTTATACTCCGGTGCGACTTATACTTCAGAGAGACTTATACTTCAGAGAGACTTATACTCCAGTGCGACTTATACTCCAGTGCGACTTATGCTCCAGAGCGACTTATACTCCGGTGCGACTTATACTCCGGTGCGACTTATACTCCGGTGCGACTTATACTCCAGAGCGACTTATACTCCGGTGCGACTTATACTCCGTAGCGACTTATATTCCAGAGCGACTTATACTCCGGTGCGACTTATACTCCAGTGCGACTTATACTCCGGTACGACTTATACTCCGGTGCGACTTATAGTCCGGTGCGACTTATAGTCCGGTGCGACTTATACTCCGGTGCGACTTATACTCCGGTGCGACTTATACTCCGGAGCGACTTATACTCCGGTGCGACTTATACTCCAGAGCGACTTATACTCCGGTGCGACTTATACTCCAGAAAAGGCAAGGCAAGTTTATTTGTATAGCACAATTCGTACACAAGGTAATTCAAAGTGCTTTACGGAATAAGAAAGACATTAGAATCACACAAATCAAAACATAAATAATCACAATTAATCGTCATAAAATTACCATTAAAACA
The DNA here is from genome assembly GCF_009829125.3 of Periophthalmus magnuspinnatus. NCBI lineage: Eukaryota > Metazoa > Chordata > Actinopteri > Gobiiformes > Gobiidae > Periophthalmus > Periophthalmus magnuspinnatus. Next base: position 17,048,250 of record NC_047137.1, read on the forward strand.
GAAAATAGTGTTTTACAAAGGCAGTTGAAGAAATGTGTTAATCAGACTTGTTTTGTAGTACTTTTTTAGTACTTAGTGGTTTCCAAAGTGTTTAACCTCATGTAATCCTCCTCTGTATAAGCTCCGTTAGCGGCGCGAGGTTCATCAGTTCAGTTAAATTTATTTTTGTAAAACCCAAAATCACAACGGTAGTCGCCTCATAGGACTGAACATGAGAACTGATTTAACCAATAGAAAGTTAGAAAATCAACATTGAAACAGAAACAGACAAATTAATCAATAAGAAAACAAAAAAAAATGTTTCCTGTCCTTAGACCCTCCTTCTGCAGGAACCACTGTCCCAGAGCGCCCCCTGTCCTTAGACCTTAGGAAAAACCTTCTCGGCAAGAAAAAACATCAAGAAAGGACTGGATTTCTTGCCAAGAAGAATCCAAACAGCACAAAAGCAGCTAAACTAGGAATGAAAGCTAAACATGTGACGTCCAAGCTAGCTTTCACGTAGCGGTACGGAAAACAGATAAAGTGTCACAGCGATACTACATCTGTTTACCGTTCAGTACTTGAGAGATGGAATAATATTTTTGGTATCAATATTTCTTGTTTGTACAATTTTTTTGCACTAGTAGGAAATGTTTTGGGTTTTTTTTTTTGGCTGCAAGATAAGATTTTAAAACTTATTATTGAATTATTACTGCATTCTTCAGTTTATTTATTTATTGCAGATTGTCGGTTTTGAATAGTTTTTGTGGTTTAAATCTGCCCTTGGGTTTTTGCATTAGTGGCATAAATCTTTCAATATTATCGTTTATCATCTATATTTACTTAAAAAAATAAATCTGGCATCATGACAGGCCTAAACAATCATCAGAAAAGTGCAAACGTGTCAGTAAACATCTGGGTCATGTTTACTAATGCGTAAGTTTAGCTTTGTTTTGGTTTTCACTATTTATGGCTAAAACAAAACAGAACATTTTCCCTGTACTTTATAAACTCTATATGTGCCCAGTGAACGTTAGTGATTAAGAGATTTGAACAATCCCTCTGTAATCCAGCCGCTAATGCTATTAGCGTAGCATGCCTTCAATACCAGACCCATTTTCTATCGATACATCATTTACGGTAACTGTTTTAGTCCAATTGAAAAGAAACATCAGTGAATGTTGTGTCCTTGGGCAAGACACTTAACCCAACTTATTCCCAGTGTCTGTGTGCGCGGTTGTATGAATGTGTGTGTGAATGTGTGAGTGGTTTCTTGATGTAAAGCGTTATATTAAACAAATAACAGATCCCCCACGATATTTTAACGTCTCGAGCATAAGTCACTTTGGAGTATAAGTCGCTCTGGAGTTTAAGTCGCACCGGAGTATAAATCGCTCTGGAGTATAAATCGCTCTGGAGTATAAGTCGCTCTGGAGTTTAAGTCGCACCGGAGTATAAATCGCTCTGGAGTATAAATCGCTCTGGAGTATAAGTCGCTCCGGAGTATAAGTCGCTCTGAAGTATAAGTCGCTCTGAAGTATAAGTCGCACCGGAGTATAAGTCGCACCGGAGTATAAGTCGCTCCGGAGTATAAGTCGCTCTGAAGTATAAGTTGCTCCGGAGTATAAGTCGCTCCGGAGTTTAAGTCGCTCCGGAGTATAAGTCGCTCCGGAGTTTAAGTCGCTCCGGAGTATAAGTCGCTCCGGAGTTTAAGTCGCTCCGGAGTATAAGTCGCTCCGGAGTATAAGTCGCACCGGAGTATAAGTCGCACCGGAGTATAAGTCGCTCCGGAGTATAAGTCGCTCCGGAGTATACGTCGCTCTGGAGTATAAGTCTCACTGGAGTCTAAGTCTCACTGGAGTCTAAGTCGCTCCGGAGTATAAGTCGCACTGGAGTATAAGTCGCACCGGAGTATAAGTCGCACCGGAGTATAAATCGCTCTGGAGTATAAATCGCTCCGGAGTTTAAGTCGCTCCGGAGTTTAAGTCGCACCGGAGTATAAATCGCTCTGGAGTATAAATCGCTCTGGAGTATAAATCGCTCTGGAGTATAAATCGCTCTGGAGTATAAGTCGCTCTGAAGTATAAGTCGCTCTGAAGTATAAGTCGCACCGGAGTATAAGTTGCTCCGGAGTATAAGTTGCTCCGGAGTATAAGTTGCTCCGGAGTATAAGTTGCTCCGGAGTATAAGTTGCTCCGGAGTATAAGTCGCTCCGGAGTATAAGTCGCTCTGAAGTATAAGTCGCACCGGAGTATAAGTCGCACCGGAGTATAAGTCGCTCTGAAGTATAAGTTGCTCCGGAGTATAAGTCGCTCCGGAGTATAAGTCGCTCCGGAGTATAAGTCGCTCCGGAGTATAAGTCGCTCCGGAGTTTAAGTCGCTCCGGAGTATAAGTCGCTCCGGAGTTTAAGTCGCTCCGGAGTATAAGTCGCTCTGGAGTATAAGTCGCACCGGAGTATAAGTCGCACCGGAGTATAAGTCGCACCGGAGTATAAGTCGCTCCGGAGTATAAGTCGCTCTGGAGTATACGTCGCTCTGGAGTATAAGTCTCACTGGAGTCTAAGTCGCTCCGGAGTATAAGTCGCACTGGAGTATAAGTCGCTCCGGAGTAGAAGTCGCTCTGAAGTATAAGCTGCACCAGCCAAAAAATGCATAACAATGAAGAGAAAAACATCTTTCACATATAAATCACATCTGAGTATAAGTCGCACCTCGACCAAACTATGAAAAACGTGTGAGTTATTACTTATGACTAACTATGATCAAAAGTGTGAGTTACGTCTCCTGGTGTGTTCTCTGCGTCTCCAGCCTTTCATCATCCACGACATGGACACGTTTCAGCTGGCGGAGCGCACCCTAGCGGCCCACATGGTGAACGACTACCCAGAGCCGCCCCGGACGAGCCCCCCTCAGTCTGCGGAGGTCCCTCAGTCTGCGGAGGTCCCTCAGTCTGCGGACGTGCCTTTGTCTGTGGAGGTCCCTGGGTCTCTGGAGGTCCCTGGCTCTGAGGGGGTCTCTGGGTCCGAGGTGCAGCGGAGGGAGGCAGAGGCGCGGCTGTTCCACTGTTGTCAGAGCACCTCGGTGGAGACGGTCACCGAGCTGACGGAGTTCGCCAAGGCCATCCCGGGTTTCCAGAGTCTGGACCTCAACGACCAGGTGCGACTTTGACATACGACGCTATCACATTCACACATAAACGGGACTGGGGACAAACAGAGGGACCCGTGAACCCTCCAGCAGAAAAGTTACAGAGTGCATCTTTAACATAAGTGCGGGTGATGTTCTGTACACTGTGGCACTATGTAGCTCTTCTGCATGAGCGTGTTTTTTACTTCATTTGGAATATTCCACAGTCCACAGAGTAATTCAAAGTGTTTTACAGAAGAAGAGACATTAAAATCACAATACGACAAATCAAAACGTAAATAATCATCATAAAATTGACATTAAAAGTGTTTCTTATGTTACATTTTTTCATTATCGCTCAAATCACACACTTTTTTTGTCACTGTGTTTGGGCGTTTCCTCTTTACAAATCTGGAGATAGACAAACAAAGAGGTGGAAGGTAATGAAGTACAGGTAGTAAAGTGCAGTACTTAAGTAGAATTTTTAGGTATCTGTGCTTTACTTAAGTAGATTTTACGGTGGATACTTTTTACTTTTACTTGAGTACATTTGAGAGCAGTATCTGTACTTTCTCCACTACATTTAGGAACAGGACTGAAAAGTAAAAAGTACTTTTCATCTGATTTAAGGGGAAAAACATCCTGAATAAAGTTTTACAGTTCAGGCTTTGGCTTTGAGCAACAAAAATAAAAAAAGTAAAATTCAGAAGAAAAATGTAGAAAGTGACTCATGCTGATTCTGTGGAACAAAATATGTCATTTTTCATCAGTATCACTACATTTACACTTTAACAAATGAACAATACTTTTACTTTTTACTCTTAAGGTACATTTTTAAACCGGTACTTTAATACTTTTACTTAAATCGATTTTTTCATTAGATACTTCTACTTTTACTTGAGTTTTTTTTACTGTGCCCTCTGTACTTTTACTTAAATAAGATCATTTCTACTTACTTATATAGTGAAATACATGGATTTAACATTTTCTCAAACTGTTAAAGTGGAAAAAAACACTAATTACTAAACAAAAACAAATCAAAACACACACATTTACGTCAAGTTTAATTCCCATTGTGTCATTTTGTTGCGTTGCGTTTCATTCAGAGGAAAATCTAACAAACATTTTGCTTTGTTCATGATATAAAATGATCAATTATTAATCTATAACCAAAAGTATTTAGCTATAGTTCCCTGTTTTTTAATCCAAATCCATAATTTTTGTCCTATTTTTACATTTATTTACATTTAATATGAAACTGTACACACCATATAAACTGATATTACCCAATGGCTCTTTCAATACTGTCCGATTCTCATTTATTTAATTGATTTACAGTTATAATTACGTCACAGATTAATAATAAAACAAACGTCTAATTCTCTAGGAACCTAAAATAAACCTTTTTGCCTCTGTATTTGTACTTTTACTTAAATAACACAGCTCTGCAGACAGTTTGTTTCTTTACTGTTGAATATAATTGCAAAGTACTAACATCTCCATGGAGACAGAGTAATTTTGCGCTTCCTCTAGGACAGGGACGTCAAACTCAATTTCACCGAGGGCCAATTCGCACAGATGTAAAAAAAATACGACTGTGTAACTGCGTATTTACCGATAAACTGACATTTTAAGACAGTCGTACGTTTTGATTTACCTTGTCACGGCCACATAGAATGACATTGTGGGCCAGATTTCGCCCCTGGGCCTTGAGTTTGACACGTGTGCTCTAGGACACATATGTCAAACTCAAGGCCCGGGGGTCAAAAGGTAAATTAAGGCTTGACTGTCATTTTAAAATAAGTCTGTGCTGATTTAATATTTGCATCGACAATAAACTAATGAGATTTTCCCAACAAGTGACACTGAGGAACATTTGCAAATAATCATCCCAAATTGTTCAGGAAGAGGAAAATTGTCGGCGTGGAAGGAAGTTTCAAGAAAGACGCTAAAGGTGAATACAAGTTTGTGCTTTAAGGAGAAAATCTGTATGTTTTTTGTGTTATGAGGCGCGGTCGGTACAATCTACGTCGACATTTTGACACCGAACACAGAGCTAAGTATGAAAAAGTGAGTCTGCAAGAAAAACAACAAATAATCCAATAATTAAAAGGCTAAAAAAGTCTGTTTTTGAAGCAGAGCTGAAGGTTCTGACCAGATCCACACTTTTAAAAATGTCAGTTTATCAGGAAATTCACTTACACAGATACATAATATTTGCAGCTTGAATAAGTCATAAATAAATAAACAGTTATTTAACAAGTTTAAAAGTATTTACATTTATTTGACATGACATTTGTTTACATTTGGTGACATTTATCCTGCCACAGTCACATCTGGCCCTTGATGGCGGCCATTTTGCTGATGTGGCCCTCGGTGAAAATGAGTTTGACGCCTCTGGTCTAGGAGAAAAGTGCCCTAGTGCAGCTTTATTATTTTTTTTTTTTTTTTTTTTTTTTTTGTAATTCTTTATTTTCAGATAGTGGTATAAACAGGGTTCATTATTAGACCAAATACAGGACCATAGTCAAGAGAAGAAAATTAAGTACAGAAATCAAAACAAACCAGGACTAAACCAGGACTAAACAAGGACTAAACCAGGGCTAAACAAGGACTAAACCAGGGCTAAACAAGGTCTCAACCAGGACTAAACCAGGACTAAACCAGGGCTAAACAAGGACTAAACCAGGACTAAACCAGGGCTAAACCAGGACTACACCAGGACTAAACCAGGACTAAACCAGGACTAAACAAGGTCTCAACCAGGACTAAACCAGGACTAAACCAGGACTAAACCAGGGCTAAACAAGGTCTCAACCAGGACTAAACCAGGACTAAACAAGGACTAAACCAGGGCTAAACAAGGTCTCAACCAGGACTAAACCAGGACTAAACAAGGACTAAACCAGGGCTAAACAAGGTCTCAACCAGGACTAAACCAGGACTAAACCAGGGCTAAACAAGGACTAAACCAGGACTAAACCAGGGCTAAACCAGGACTACACCAGGACTAAACCAGGACTAAACCAGGACTAAACAAGGTCTCAACTATAGTATAAAGTTACAGGGTTTATTATTAGACCAAATACAGGACCATAATCATCCACTTTGTCGTTTTCTTTTCTTTTTTTACAGAAGTGACACACAAAACAGAACTTTATACAGAGGAGAGAAAAGTGCACTTTAGGTAGACGTGTAATAATAAACAAGAGAAGAAAATTAAGTACAGAAATCAAAACAAAAACAAGGGTACAGCTTCTTTACGGCGAGGTGAGCCGGTCGAGTCTTTATCCTGTTGTGTTGTTGTTGTTGTGTTGCAGGTGACTCTGCTGAAGTACGGCGTGTACGAGGCGCTCTTCACGCTCCTCGCCTCCTGCATGAACAAAGACGGGCTGCTGGTGGCTCGAGGCGGAGGCTTCATCACCCGAGAGTTTCTTAAAAGTCTGCGGCGGCCGTTCGGGGACATGATGGAGCCCAAGTTTCAGTTCGCGACAAAGTTCAACTCCCTGGAGCTGGACGACAGTGACCTCGCTCTGTTTGTGGCGGCGATCATCTGCTGCGGAGGTAAACAGCGGGTTTGTGGACTGGAACGAAAGGACGGGCGAGATATGTTCATGTTTTTAGTTTATATTTGCAGGTCGGCACAACAAACAGACCGGATTATGCAGAATTTACAGAGCAATGTGGAAAAAATAAAACAAATTTGGATTTTCAGTTTTATTTTCTTTGTTCTTATTAATTCGATATAGTTTATTTTTGTAAAGCCCAAATTCACAATAAAATTTAACCAACACAAAGTTAAAGACGGGAACAGAAACAGACAAACAAATGGAGAAGTGTCCCAGAGCAGAGCGCCCCCTGTGCTCAGACTGTGCTTCTACACAAGGAAAAAAACAAAATAAAACAGTAGGAAAAAGAGAAACACCGAGGAGAACCACAGTGAAGGACTAAACCAGGACTAAACCAGGACTAAACCAGGACTAAACCAGGACTAAACCAGGACTAAACCAGGACTAAACAAGGACTAAACAAGGACTAAACAAGGACTAAACCAGGACTAAACCAGGTCTCAACCAGGACTAAACCAGGACTAAACAAGGTCTCAACCAGGACTAAACCAGGACCAAATGAGGACCAAACCAGTGCTAAACCAGGACCAAACCAGGACTAAACCAGGTCTAAACCAGGACCAAATGAGGACCAAACCAGGGCTAAACCAGGACCAAACCAGGACTAAACCAAGACTAAACCAGGACTAAACAAGGACTAAACCAGGACTAAACCAGGACTAAACCAGGACTAAACCAGGACTAAACCAGGACCAAACCAGGTCTAAACCAGGTCTAAACCAGGTCTAAACCAGGACCAAACCAGGACTAAATAGAGTAGAGTGCAGATATAGTTCAAGTCTGTGGGGCCAGACCCACTCAGCTCAGAGACAGAGAGGGGCCCACCCAGGGCAGGACAGGAGCCGCCCCGGCCTGGCACCGGGGCATCCGGTCAAGCGACGGGAGGAGAATGATTAAAAACTAAAACACTTAAAAAAATGTCTTTCAATATTAATTAACATAAAAAATGTATCCAAAATAAAATACAGGAACCACTGCCATAAAGCACAAGAAATAGTCAAATCTGTACCTCCACACACTGCCATTATGTCCTTGAGCAAAACACTTCACCACTTTAGCTAGTTGTGAATGTGTGTGTGTGTGTGTGTGTGTGTGAGGGATTGTACATTTACATCACTACATTTAAGAGCAGATATTTGATTTTTTTTCAAATTATTGTTAAATAAAAACAGCTAAATTGAGTTGGTAGAGAGTTCGTCCTCTGTCAACGGCTCAAATCCCAACATAAACATCATTAGTTGAGCGGTCAGATCCAGTGACCTACAGGTTGTCGGTGCAATTCGAGCTCCCACAGATAATGAATATTGTTGTGTCCTCGGGCAAGACACTTAACCCACGTGTCCCCCAGTGTCTGTGTGCTCTATTATATGTAAAGTCTGTATAAAAATGTGACCTTTTCCCACATGACCTGTTGTTTTTTTTGTTTTTTTTTTGCACAAATCTGTATCAAAATCAGTCAAATCATCTACGCAAAATACTTATACTGTTTACTTTTACCTCTGTATCTGTACTTTTACTTAAGAAACACTGTATTCACCTGGTCTTTTTGTCCTTTTCCCTCAGACCGCCCGGGTTTGGTGGACACGGCTTCGGTGGAGCAGCTTCAGGAGAGCATCGTCCACGCTCTCCGGCTCCACCTGCTGTCCAACCACCCCGACGACACCTTCCTCTTCCCCAGGCTGCTTCAGAAACTGGCCGACCTCCGCGAGCTGGTCACCGAGCACGCTCAGTTAGTCCAGGAAATCAAGAGGACGGAGGACACGTCACTGCATCCGCTGCTGCAAGAAATATACAGGGACATGTACTGAGACGAGGACGAAAAAGACCAGGACTGTTTTGTATTTTTAAGAGTTTATTTTAGACTTTGAGTAAATTAGATGTTTGTTTTAGTGCCTTACAAAAACATTATTAATCTGTGACGTAATTATAACTGTAAATCAATTAAATAAATGAGAATCGGACAGTATTGAAAGAGCCATTGGATAATATCAGTTTATATGGTGTGTACAGTTTCGTATTAAATGTAAATAAATGTAAAAATAGGACAAAAATTATGGATTTAGTTAAAAACACAGGGAACTATAGCTAAATACTTTTGGTTATAGATTAATAATTGACTCCAAAATGGGTCTCACACACACGAGAGCTTGAAGTTTTTGAAAAATAGTGAAATTGTCGGTCTGTATAAAACATCTCAATATTCCGATTTGTATTTTATGTAAATACTAATATAGGAAAAATACTGTGAACAAACTGTGTGATGCAGATCATTTTATATCATGAACAAAGCAAAATGTTTGTTAGATTTTCCTCTGAATGAAACGCAACGCAACAAAATGACACAATGGGAATTAAACTTGACGTAAATGTGTGTGTTTTGATTTGTTTTTGTTTAGTAATTTGTATTTTCCAATTTAACAGTTTGAGAAAATGTTAAATCCATTTATTTCACTATATAAGTAAGTAGAAATGATGTTATTTAAGTAAAAGTACAGATAGCAGAGTAAAAAATTCAAGTAAAAGTAAAAGTATCACATGAAAAAAATGCACTTTAGGAGTAAAAAGTAAAAGTATTTCACACAAGTACAAGTTTTGTTATTTTGTTAAAGTGTAAATATAGTAAAATTGGTTAAAAAAAAAGAGACATTTTGTTCAAGAGTAACAATATGAATCAGTTTTTAAATTTTTTCTCATTAATTTTGTGTATTTATTGTTGTTTTGCTTAAAATTGTCAAAAGTCATCAAAATGTTACTACAAACATGGTAAAAATAACCCCTCAAATCATATGAAAAGTACTTTTTACTTTTCAGTCCTGTTCAAAAATGTAGTGGAGTAGAAAGTACAGATACTGCTCTCAAATGTAGTGAAGTAAAAGTAAAAAGTACCACTGTAAAATGTACAGTTTAATTAGTACAGTACTTTACTACCTTATACCATTTACTAGTTCAATTAAAATACACCATATAAATAAATAAAATATTGTAATTAAACTCGTAAATCAATTATAATATCTATAAAAAAAATAATAATTGAGTCTTTTGAGTCTTTGCACTGCCCCTCTGCTCTCCCCCGTCCCAGTAGATGGCGTAAAAGCCTCGTGAAACGTTTACGTCGTGACGCACGCAACAAAACCCGGAAGTTGCTTAGTTTTTCTGTCAAAATGAGCGAAAGTACAAGTGAACCACCGCCTAAACTGTTCGTGTGTGAGTTGTGTGGTTTAAGCAGCCCGTTCTCCTACTACGGACAGAAACCACCGAACACCAGGGCGATTGTGTGAGTGAAAGAACCGTTAAAAACTGTAAATATGTGTCCAGAGCTAACTATGCTAAAGCTAACAAGCGGCTTTCCGTGCATCAAGAGGCTCTGAGGAAATTAAAGATGTAATGAACGGACTGCTCGAGGTTAATATGTTGTTTTTGCAGGCTGCTGGAGGAGTGTTTCGTGACTAAAGATCCCTTCAGTCCGGATAAAGAGAAGTTTTTGATTTTGGGGTCAACGTGCAGCGTGTGCAGCAAGTGTGTGTGCGCAGGCGCAGTAAGACCACCTCCACTACTCATGTTTAACTCAGCTGTTACTCAAGTAAAAGTACTCATACACAGTTTAAAAGTTACTCAAGGAAAAATCTACTTGTGTAAAAGTATTTAAAAATGTACTTTAAGAGTAAAAAGTAAAAGTATTTCACATTAGTGCTGTTCATATGTTCAAGTGTAAATGCGGTGGTGTAGATTATAAAATGGGAGCCAAAAGTTAACTCTGTCAATCACTGCAGTAGCTAAATCTGGTACAAATCATCTCTTTTTTTGTAAGATTAATGAATTTGTACATGGATCCTGACAAATAAAGAAAAAAGAAGAAGAAACTGGACATAAAGTTGTAGTTCTGTAGTCTTAGCGAATCTCCTTTTCACTCTTACAATTTTTTGTCCAGTTCACAGATTAAACATTTGGCTTTTATTGTGGATCAGACCTGGACAACTGAGAGACACACAGATATTATAAAATGAGACATATTTTGGTCGACAGTAACAATATGAGTCACTGTTTTAGTTTTTCTTCTGAATTTTGTGTATTTATTTTTTTTACTCAAAAATTTTAGTCAAGATGTTTCCACAAATACAGTAAAAATAACCCCTCAAATCAGATGAAAAGCACCTTTTACTTCTCAGTTCTGTTCATAAATGTAGTGGAGTAGAAAGTACAGATACTGCTCTCAAATTTACTGAAGTAAAAGTAAAAAGTATCCACTGTAAAATGTACTTAAGTAAAGCACAGATACCCAAAAATTCAACTTATGTACAGCACTTTACTACTTTTACTTTATTACCTTCCACATTCTATAATACTGAGCCTTCACTGGAGCAATTAGACTGTGATCTTATTTCTTCAATAAGTTTTTTTAAATTTATATTAGTTAAACACGTTTGTTTTTCTAATGGGCCTGTTCCATTCAGTTCTGTTCAAAGTTGTGTAAATTCAATTCAGTCTTATTTATAAAGCACATTTAGGCAAAGCAAGTTTATTTGTACAGCACAATTCATACAAGTAATAAATCAAACTATAAATAATCACCATAAACACATTAGAAGAGAAGAGAAGAGTGCAGGGGAAAAAAAACAAAAAAAAACATTTAAAACAGCCGACCAAAGTGCTTCACATTAAAGTCAACAAAAAACAAACCTACAGATAACACAATACATAAAAAAAGAACAATAAAACACCAAGATGCCCTGTCTGTGTCGTGTTAAATACCAGGGAGAAGAGGTTGGTCTTAACCTGCTTAAACTGAGAGGATCTGACCGGCAGAGGGCGCTGTTCCAAGTCCTATATTTATCAGTGTCGTGTCAAACTTTAAAGAGATGCTCCCACTTCATTTGAGGACGTTGTACCTTTTTATAACATCAGTTTTATAGATGTTTTTAATTCTGTAATCTATGTTCCTCAGCTAATAGAGTTTTCAGGATAAACTGTGTATTTTAAAACTCCTTTAACTCCCCTGTCCTGGGTTTAATCTCGTGTCCGTGAACAGTGTTGGTCCTGCACTTTCCCTCACTTGACTCTATAATCATGTGGTTTATGTTTGTCCCGAGTGAATCTGTTGGATGCCGCTATCAAAATCAATTAATACAGTACGTCTCGGTTTAACAGCGAGACTTTTCCTGCAGCTCCATGTTCTCTGAGTCGACATAGCTGCAATTCTGGTCCCTTTTTTTTACACAGAAAGCTTGTTTTCAAATCATTATAGCCACAATAAGGCGAGGGAGAGGAGAATGAGAGGACCAGACGCGTTTTCATGAGCGTCCTGTTAAAATGTAGAGCAATACAGACAAACAAAACAAAACAAATGCCTGTATAAGTCAATTTAAAAGAGTAAAAACAGGAGCAGGTGTGAGTGTACATGATTGGCGGTGGGCGGGGCTAATGGTGCAGATTGGCTCATTACTACAGAGCGTGGAGTGAATAAATCATGCAGTATAAACGGAGATTATTATTATTATTCCTAAAATTTGCGTGTAACTTTCTTCACTCTACTCGTCTGTATGAAACTGTTCTCGCTTTACCTGAAATATTACAGCTTTAACGTGGAAATCTCTTACATTTTTACGTTACATCTGTTCTAAAATGTCTCCAAAACGTGAAAATGGACACGTTTAATGCCGTACCCTGGAGCATTCTTCTCGGAGACAGGCACATCGGCTCACACCCCACCAGAAAAGCTGCGGAACTTAGTTATAACCAGGGGAAATCCATGACCCGACTAAATCCGGCCCAGAACTAAACCACAAACACTACCATAGTTTTAAAGCGCTGGGCTATTCATGAGTTTCAGACAAACAGTTCCTTCCTGATTTGAAGGACTTTGCGAGGACCTGGACACGACATTTCCCCTTCTAAAGTTGTAATATTTTGATTATAAATGCTTAATTACCAGGCAAACGAGTTAAACACATGCACACACTTTGAAAACCCTGACTCTAAACTTGTTCTTTTTTTCATTTTCTCCAAGGACTGCAGTCTATTCTACACCAAGAGGTTCTGCGTGCAGTGTGTGAACAAGCACTTGGACCAGTTCCCCCATCAGATCCGCGCCGAGCTGGCCAAGAAGAGGCAGAACTCCGCGGCCGCAGTGTCGTGACGCTGGGGCGAAAAAACCCGAGTTCAAATCCAGGACACCATTGAGAGGCTCGCACTGAATGGCCTTTGTCATCGAAAAAGAGGAAAACGAGTCTGCAAAAAGCGATGCCAGCGCACTTCCATTTACACCAACAAGGACGGTGTTGTTAAAGACGCAGCTCGTTGTTGTTTTTTGCGCCGAAATCAGCAGTTTTATTTGTGTAATTTTGTGATTTTTACGTCGCTTAAGACATGTACTTTTTGGAGGATCACTGAAGTAAACGCTGACATCAAGTTACACACAAGTTACACACAAGTCCTCTGCTTACGTCTGTATTATTTGTGTTGTTTTTACATATTTTTAGCGACGTGTGCACAGTAACAATAACATAAACGTGCGAATTCTTGTGTTTGCGTTAACTTGAGACACATTGTTTCACTTGAACTTCAATTTTCCTCATTCCCCGCTCTGTTTTATCATCCTTTTCTATCTTTTTCTATCTTTCTCTTCAAGTATCCAGCTCTGGGATCACCATGTACCGTACTGTACCCATTTGTTGCAGTTTAAACACATTATGGATTAGGAGAGATGCGGGAGATAAGAGTGAAATAACAGATGACCTCGCTGTGTTTATCACGAGACGCCTGGCTCTGTTTTTACTGTTTTAGGGGTTAATTAAAACTGCATGGTCCTGAAGGCAGTCCCAGTGGGGTTTTTTTTTTTAGTGTTTTGTTTTTTTACTGCCAGGGCTGTAGAGGAATGCGCAGTGACACTGGCCCCAGAACATCTTGAACTCCTAAACTCAAGTAGCGGCTGATGTCCTGCCAATTACCACCAGATCTGTCCCTGTTGAATAAGCTGAGACACGGACCACTCAAGAGAAATGTGTCTGCAGCTCAAGGTCTCCATAAACAGCTCGCTTCCTATCTTGTTTACACGTTATTGGAGGCAGTAAAGCGCGCAGAGCTCCAGCCCCTTGGCACAGGCAGTGACAGTCTGACAGCGATAGGCCGCGTGCCAACCATGACGCAAGGCTCCGCGCGCAGCGACGTCACCCCCCACACAGCAGCAGAAGACACAGACAGACACATTTGAGGCGCGTTTACTCACTGTCCCTGCGTGACCTTGACTCTCACCCGAATAAGCCTGCACTGATTCAATCACGTGCGCCAAATCTGATCAAGCTCCGTGCGTAAAACCAGTCCGCGCTTCTCCTCCTTCTCCTCCTCCTCCTCCTCCTCCTGCTGCTGCTGCTGTGGTTGAATGAAACGATAAAGTGACCTCCCCGCAGCGCTGTGTCCATAAGCAACAGACCCTTTCATTAGTTCCATATCAGCTCTTACACTTGGGACATAAGAGCCGGAGGAAAAACTGCGTAAACGCGTAAAGTTAAAGCGTTTACGCGGGTGCAGTTTTGGCACGCGCTGTCCCTGATGAGCTCCCCTCGCGCGTCTTATCTTCTACACGTATTTTTACACTTGTATCGCGCCGTAATTACACGTTAATCTCGTCCAGCTCCAGTTGTAGTTGCCCCTGTTTGACTTTAAGAGCGCGCAGTGGGCGGTCCTTACGCGCAGACCAATGAATCGGCTCCTCTGTTTAAATAGTCCTTGATGTCAACTTTCCTCCCTCACTCACAGCTCCCTCTAACGCCATGTTGGCTGTTATGACTTGACTTGTTGTTTTCTTGCGCTTACTACGGACCTGACAGGAGTGGCTTCGCGTTAAAGCCCGCAGCGCCGTGTGGAGAGCTTTTTCGTCTCTGATTTTCATGCCTCTTTTGGATGAGACGCGCGGAGGATATATGCGTCGCTTCCATTTTTGCGCATTTAAAAGGAATACCAGTTTGGATTAACAGTGTTCACGGGGGCTTTCTTGTCTTATGTGCATAAAAATGTCAGATGTGCGCCTTTCTAACGCGAGCCCGACCTTGGAGAGGGTGGATGCGCGTCAGCCGGACAGCGTGCGGCCGTCCGTGCGCAGATGTCTGTTCGGTTCACCTGACCGCGAGGAGCTGCGGGAGACTTTTCAAGAGTTTATGCAGGAAGAGGCGCGTCGCTTCAGGGACACCTATAACTTCGACCCCGTAGAGGACAGACCACTTTCTCCCGGAAGGTTTCAGTGGGAGGTGGACGAGGACGCGCCGGAGTTTTACCGCAGATCGCCTCACGGGAGACTGCGCGACAACAACAGCGGCAACAACAACCAGCGGGACCAAGTGGAGACGACACCGGGGCGCACGGACACCGAGCGCTCCAGGAAACGACCCTCAGACCCCTCAGGTGAACAACACTCTACTGTGCGCAACGGGAGGGGTTTGGTGCTTAGACTAAACTTTAAAACATGATTGTGATTAAGAAGGACGCAAGACACTGAAGTTAAAATAGTTTTGTGTGTTTGTGTTGTCCTCACAGTGGCACAGTGCGTGTTTGGAGCTGTGGTCTTGACAGGAGCAGTGTTTGTGTGTTTGTGTGTTTGTGTTGTAGTCCTGACAGTCGCACAGGAGCAGTGTTTGTGTTTGTGGAATTGTCCTGACGCAGAGTCTCACTCTGCAGGTCAGTCGCAGGTGCCGCTGTGACAGTGGACAGGACTGTCCTGTGACCGTGGACGTGCAGTTCGTCCATGTCTCACTCTGTTTTTGTTCCTTCAGGATCCAGCAGCAGCAGCGCCGCGCCGCGCAGTAAGAGCTCGCGCTCTAACGGGGAGCACGAGGGCGCGCAGCCGGAGCGCGGGACCAGCCGAGCGGCGCAGGTCCCGGAGCAGGCGCCCCAGGACCAGTGACAGGTGAGGGTGACAGGTGAGGGTGACAGGTGAAGCCTCTGTGGCGCACACAGTGAAACTGAAGCTCTGTTCTGCAGGAGACTTTACGCGGCACTAACGCGTCACGAGCCTCTAAACTGCTCATTGTTTCACTGTTTCACTGTTTCACTGTTTCACTGTCATGTTTCACTGTCATGTTTCACTGTCATGTTTCAAACACACTCATGTTTTCAACAGTGTGCTTCCTCTTTGTCCACAGCCGCGCGGAGCTGGTGAAATACTGTAGCCTTCTCCTCATCTGACACGCAGCACAGAGTGAAAGGGCCTTTGGAGGGAGCTGCACAGCACTGAACATGTACACTATGAGTTTGGCACTCTTTATCTCCTCAGAATCAGCAGACAATGTAGCAGTGTGCAAAAGGATTTTGCTCATTTTTTCTACTACCTACGTTTCAGATGTAGCACATAAAAAGCATAATATGCTTTTCATACGTTGTTTTTTTTTTTTTTTTTTTGTCCAATGTTTTTGTGTGAATTTGACTCAGAAGTTGCAGTGCAATTTCCAACAGAGAAATGTTGTTTGTTGAAAGTGATGTAATCTTATTCAGGTAAATTGATGTAAGTTAAATGCAGATTTCAAAGTCAGGGTTATTGGGAAACGTGGCTTTACTCCCAGTGTTAATGAAGGCCCAGGTGGAGTCACTGTGAGTGCTGCTCCATCTGACTGGGACAGCCATCACAAAGTTTACATGCAATTCACCTCCTATTCCCCTTTGGTTTGGATGTTTTGTTTTATTCTTTTCTATTTGTGGCCAAAGTCAGTGCCTTTAGTGGGGGGGGGCGGGGCTTCACTGCTGAGCAATAGTCAGAACAGTATTTGCTAATAGTCCTAAGATAACGTTCTTAAATTCGGCCTTTCACTTTCCCTCGTGTCCAGGAGGTTCATGTTTCAGTCACTGGGCCACATTATGCAAATATGTGAATCAAAGACGAGTTTTGTGTCGTGGAATTCATGTGGAACATGTAATTGCACTATTATTATTGATTTTGATTTTGTGAGGGGCAGAAAACAAAGTTAAACTGCCTCATTTAAAACTGAAGTGTACCTGTGTGGCTTTTATAAGAAAAACACTGAAAAAATGAAACTAACTTATTTATGTTGAGATTGGTGGGTGTGTGTAAAGCTTTCCAAAGCAACATTTTTCCACATTTGTAAATGTTATTTTCATTATTGTTTTTATGATCATTAAACTCTCGCTAAACTGAGCCCATAATTGGTTTGATGTCGTGTTGTTTTTGTCCTGATGTCGACGCAGCTGGAACGTGCTCAGTTTTTTAATTGTTCTGCTTCAGTTTGAACCAACACAACTTTTTATCCAGAGACGCACACGACACAAACCTGACACAACCCCAGCAGTGAAAGGGTTAAACTGACTCCAGCACAAACACCAGCTTTTTTTTCCTTTTTTTTATTAGTTATTTGTCAGGGACCGTGCACAAATTCATTCATCTTACAAAAGAAAAGATGATTTGCACCAGATTTAGCTCCTTGCTGCTGTCTCTGTGCAGCTGAACACACATTAAAAACACACTTTTTTATCACAATTACATAAAAAAAAAACTGTCAGTGCATCATTAAAATTTTCAGGAAAACACAATAAAATGTCCCCATGTCCAGTACAGCACGTTTAACATAGTCTTTTCACGTGTTAAAACTGATTTTGTGCAGGTTTTTACAGGAAAAACCACAGCACAAATGATGCTACACACTTTATTAAACGTGAGTCTGCTGTGTTAAAGCTGCACTGTGTAACTTTTCTAGCAGTGGGTGCATTCTCCTGCTGGTTTGTCCCACATTGCACAGGTACAAAGGCTTATTTAAGGCGTAATAGAGCTTTTTTTTTGCACTGTTGACACACACAGATGCACTCGGTGAGAGGTCTGCCACCCGTTTCCATGGAGACCGGCTGAAATGTTCCACTATGCGGCATTACGTGGATGTTGTTTATCCATTTGTGTGTGTCGCCGCTGGAAAAAGTCACGTACAGCGCGCAGAAAAGTTGGTTTTGAGCCCAGCTGAACGTGAAAGGGTTAACGTGACTACAACCAAACGTGACGCAGGAGACGCACGAGCCCCTCCGCTCTGCACTTTGTTTATGACATTTCTGTGCACTTTAAATAGCATGCAAATTAACAACTACTGTATACACTGATTTGGGCCGTGGAGCTTTCAAAATGTTGTGTGTATTTGCAGAAAAACGCACGAGGCTGTAGCTTAATTTGTTTATTTGTGTGTGAAATACTGGCGCTTTTTGCAAGATTTAATGTGTTTTCTGAGTTAATGAGCAAGAATAAGTTGTTTTTTTGGGTTGAATTTGCTTTAAAATGTTGAGTTGCACGAGTTTAAAAAGCACATTTGAGTCTAAAACATGGCACAGGTTCGTAGTTGCAGCGGTTCAGACCTGCGTCAGGCGAAAACAAGAAGAAAAAGGAGAAGACGAAGAGTCCAGAAGAAACGAGGGAAAGTTTTGTGTGACTGACGTGTCCAGGAGCCAATCAGAGCGCAGGAAACGAAAGCACACCACTCAGAGTCAGCCAATGAGAGAGCAGGGGGCGGGACCGCAGACAGTACAGCCTGTTCTTTTCAACAAATACACACCAGATACACAAAACACACATTAACACACTAAACACACACTAAACACACACCAGATACACAAAAACACACACTAACACACACCAGATACACAAAACACACATTAACACACACCAGATACACAAAAACACACACTAACACACACCAGATACACAAAAACACACACCAGATACACAAAACACACATTAACACACACCAGACACACTAAACACACACTAAACACACACCAGATACACAAAAACACACATTAACACACACCAGATACACAAAAACACACACCAGATACACAAAAACACACACTAACACACACCAGATACACAAAACACACACCAGATACACAAAAACACACACTAACACACACCATATACACAAAAACACACACTAACACACACCATTTACACAAAAACACACACTGAACACACACCAGATACACAAAAACACACACTAACACACACCATATACACAAAAACACACACTAAACACACACCAGATACACAAAACACACACTAAACACACACCAGATACACAAAAACACACACTAACACACACCAGATACACAAAAACACACACTAAACACACACCAGATACACAAAAACACACACTAACACACACACCATATACACAAAACACACAAAAACACACACCAGATACACAAAAACACACACTAACATACACCATATACACAAAAACACACACTAAACACACACCAGATACATGAAACACACATTAACACACTAAACACACACTAAACACACACCAGATACACAAAAACACACACTAACACACACCAGATACACAAAACACACATTAACACACACCAGATACACAAAAACACACACCAGATACACAAAAACACACACTAACACACACCAGATACACAAAAACACACACTAACACACAGCAGATACACAAAACACACACAAAACACACACCAGATACACAAAAACACACACTAACACACACCATATACACAAAAACACACACTAACACACACCATATACACAAAAACACACACTGAACACACACCAGATACACAAAAACACACACTAACACACACCATATACACAAAAACACACACTAAACACACACACCAGATACACAAAAACACACACTAACACACACCAGATACACAAAAACACACACTAAACACACACCAGATACACAAAAACACACACTAACACACACACCATATACACAAAACACACAAAAACACACACCAGATACACAAAAACACACACTAACATACACCATATACACAAAAACACACACTAACACACACCAGATACACGAAACACACATTAACACACTAAACACACACTAAACACACACCAGATACACAAAAACACACACTAACACACACCAGATACACAAAACACACATTAACACACACCAGATACACAAAAACACACACTAACACACTAAACACACACTAAACACACACCAGATGCACAAAAACACACACTAACACACACCAGATACACAAAACACACATTAACACACACCAGATACACAAAAACACACACTAACACACACCAGATACACTAAACACACACCAGATACACAAAACACACATTAACACACACCAGACACACTAAACACACACTAAACACACACCAGATACACAAAAACACACATTAACACACACCAGATACACAAAAACACACACTAACACACACCAGATACACAAAACACACATTAACACACACCAGATACACAAAAACACACACTAACACACACCAGATACACAAAACACACATTAACACACACCAGATACACTAAACACACACCAGATACACAAAAACACACATTAACACACACCAGATACACAAAAACAAACACCAGATACACAAAAACACACACTAACACACACCAGATACACAAAAACACACACTAAACACACACCAGATACACAAAAACACACACTAACACACACACCATATACACAAAACACACAAAAACACACACCAGATACACAAAAACACCCACTAACATACACCATATACACAAAAACACACACTAAACACACACCAGATACACAAAAACACACACTAACACCCCCCCCACACACACCATATACACAAAACACACAAAAACACACACCAGATACACAAAACCACACACTAACACACACCAGATACACTAAACACACACCAGATACACAAAAACACACACTAACACACACCAGATACACTAAAACACACACTAACATACACCAGATACACTAAACACACACCAGATACACAAAAACACACACTAACACACCATATACACAAAACACACACTAACACACACCAGATACACAAAAACACACACTAACACACACCAGATACACAAAACACACAAAAACACACACCAGATACACAAAAACACACACTAACACACCAGATACACAAAACACACAAAAACACACACCAGATACACAAAAACACACAGTAACACACAACAGATACACAAAACACACACTAAACACACACCAGATACACAAAAACACACACTAACACACACCAGATACACAAAACACACACCAGATACACAAAAACACACACTAACACACAACAGATACACAAAACACACACCAGATACACAAAAACACACACCAGATACACAAAAACACACACTAACACAAAACAGATACACAAAAACACACACCAGATACACAAAAACACACACTAACATACACCAGATATACACTAACACACACCAGATACACAAAAACACACACTAACACACACCAGATACACAAAACACACAAAAACACACACCAGATACACAAAAACACACAGTAACACACAACAGATACACAAAACACACACTAAACACACACCAGATACACAAAAAACACACACTAACACACACCAGATACACAAAACACACACCAGATACACAAAAACACACACCAGATACACAAAAACACACACTAACACACAACAGATACACAAAAACACACACTAACACACACACCATATACACAAAACACACACTAACACACACCATATACACTAAAACACACACTAACATACACCAGATACACTAAACACACACCAGATACACAAAACACACACCAGATACACAAAAACACACACTAACACACACCAGATACACTAAACACACACCAGATACACAAAAACACACACTAACACACACCAGATACACTAAAACACACACTAACATACACCAGATACACTAAACACACACCAGATACACTAAAACACACACTAACATACACCAGATACACTAAACACACACCAGATACACAAAACACACACCAGATACACAAAAACACACACTAACACACACCAGATACACTAAAACACACACTAACATACACCAGATACACTAAACACACACCAGATACACAAAAACACACA
This sequence comes from Periophthalmus magnuspinnatus, assembly GCF_009829125.3. Classification (NCBI taxonomy): domain Eukaryota; kingdom Metazoa; phylum Chordata; class Actinopteri; order Gobiiformes; family Gobiidae; genus Periophthalmus; species Periophthalmus magnuspinnatus. Next base: position 17,069,880 of record NC_047137.1, read on the forward strand.
CTAACACACACCATATACACAAAACACACACTAACACACACCAGATACACAAAAACACACACTAACGCACACCAGATACACAAAACACACACTAAACACACACCAGATACAGAAAAACACAAACTAACACACACCAGATACACAAAAACACACTAACACACACCAGATACACAAAAACACACACTAAACACACACCAGATACACAAAAACACACACTAACACACACCATATACACAAAACACACAAAAACACACACCAGATACACAAAAACACACACTAACACACCAGATACACAAAACACACAAAAACACACACCAGATACACAAAAACACACAGTAAGACACAACAGATACACAAAACACACACTAAACACACACCAGATACACAAAAACACACACTAACACACACCAGATACACAAAACACACACCAGATACACAAAAACACACACCAGATACACAAAAACACACATTAACACACAACAGATACACAAAACACACACCAAATACACAAAAACACACACCAGATACACAAAAACACACACTAACACAAAACAGATACACAAAAACACACCAGATACACAAAAACACACATTAACACACAACAGATACACAAAACACACACCAAATACACAAAAACACACAGCAGATACACAAAAACACACACTAACACACACCAGATACACAAAAACACACACCAGATACACAAAACACACACCAGATACACAAAAACACACACCAGATACACAAAAACACACACCAGATACACAAAAACACACACTAACACACAACAGATACACAAAACACACACCAGATACACAAAAACACACACCAGATACACAAAAACACACACTAACACACAACAGATACACAAAAACACACACCAGATACACAAAAACACACACTAACACACACCAGATATACACTAACACACACCAGATACACAAAAACACACACTAACACACACCAGATACACAAAAACACACTAATCACACACACGATACACAAAAACACACTAAACACACTCCAGATACACACTAACACACACCTGATACACACAAACACACACCAGATACACACAATCACACACCAGATACACACTAACACACACCAAACACACAAACATACACCAGATACACAAAACATACACGAAACACACACCAGATACACAAAAACACACTAAACACACACTAACACACACCAAATACACAAAAACACACAAACACACACCAGACACACACCAAACACACAAAAACATACACCAAATACACAAAACACACCAGACACACACCAACACACACCAAACATTAAACCAGGACCGAGCCAGGGCAACTGTGACGACTGCACTGACACCACATCAAAACTGGACTAAACCAGGACTAGACCAGGACCAAACCAAGTCTCCATCAGGACCATACCAGGATCAAACCAGGTGAACACAATCTGAGTGTAAACAAAATGCCTTTCTCTGTTTCCACACGTTTGTGCGTTTGTACAATACAAAAAGTGAAACATTAACTCAACTCTGAGTCTGTGACACATTTACACTGAGTCCCACTGTACAGAGACACATACTTCACATACTCTGTACTACTACTGTGTACTCATGTGAGCTCAGGATGACCACGTATGTGTACTACGTGTGTGTATGAGTACTATGTGTACATATGTGTACTATATGTATGTGTACTATATATATATGTCGACATTTTGTTCATAAAGTTTGTTCTGTGGAAACACACAGAACTAAAGTGACTTTAAATATCAGTAAATGAAGAGGATCAGACTGAACTCATAAATCTAATGTTAATTACACTGAGTCCAAACTGTTAATCAGTCATTTGGGGGACTCCTTTTTCTATTAGTTAGTAGTAGTAGTAGTAGTAGTAGTAGTATTAGCAGTAGTAGTAGTATTTTCTTTGTACTTCAGATTTGAGCCTCCCTCCAGCCCGAGTGTTACTGATAAGATTTTACAACAAAGGAGAAACTGCACAGACTGAGGCCGAACCAGTGTGTGGGGTTAAAAGTTGAGCTTGTCTCCACGTAGAGCACCACCCTGATGGTGAAGAGTGCAGAGCACCACCCTGATGGTGAAAAGTGTAGAGCACCACCCTGACGGTGAAAAGTGCAGAGCACCACCCTGACGGTGAAGAGTGCACTTCTGTGTTGACTCTGAGCTTTCGCTTAAATTCAGATAAAACCTCAGTATTTTAAAGATGCACAGAGCCGAGAGTGTGGAGGCATTACACACACACACACACCCCTGCACAAACACACACACACGCACACAAACACACACACATAAATAAACTTGAACATTAGAAAAGCTACGTAGTGCACCTTTATAGTAGGTTACCATGGTTGCCAATTAAAGTCATCTCTTTTTCACAAGACGCCTAAGGGTTTTTATTTAACATTACCGTAAATTTCGGACTACAGAGCGCACCTTGATATAAGCCGCACCAGCTAAATTTGAAGAGAAAATCAATTTTGTACATATATAAGCCGCACCTGAATAAAAGCCGCAGGTTTTCATATTGTAACATGAGATATTTACACAGAAAGACGGTGCACCGACACGCTTTTTTAAAACTGTGCCTGAAAATTGGAACCAACACGACAACAACACGGGATGAACACATCTGCAGGTTTAGAAAATAAAGCTGCACCAACACGGAAAATCTGCTTTTATTTCCTCTGAAAACTTTTGTCGTCTTTTTACATTGACCAAGTTGGATTCATTGATGTCGAGCTCACGTGCAGTGGCTCTATTTCAGGGGTCGGCAACCCGCGGCTCCGGAGCCGTATGCGCCTCTTTCAGCCTTATACTGCGGCTCTGCGTGGCTTGGGAACTGACAGACACAGCTCACAGTCCTGCGTAAAGAGCCCTGATTTTCAGACGCTGTGCGCACAGGGGTCAGGAGCAACTTTGGCCCGTCCCTAATGACACACTAATAAGCTCGTCCGTAGATGAATCATGAAAATCCTGCTGGAAATCGCCACAGAAATCTATTTGATGTAGTAGCAAGTATATTATCTGCTCTTGTCTCCGCGGTGACGTATCACGTATAACACATCAGACACGACGCACAAAAGTAGAGCCACAAGCGAGTGAAAATGAGCCAAAACAAAAGTCTTTGGAGATCTTTTTAACAAAGGGGAAAAGGACAACTGAGGAGCCAGAAGAGGAGACTACGACCTCCAAGAAAAAGAAAGATAAATTTAACAGACAATGCCTACTTAAAATCTGGGTTTGTCGCTGCAGGTGACTCTCACGCACAGTCCGCTCTACGTAACATACGGGAAAAGCAAATAAGGCAATGAAACCTTCAAAACTGCTTTGGCACATGGAGAATAAGCACCTGGGATAAAATGATACGCTACGAGTTTTTTTGTTGTTGTTTTTTTAAAGAAACTGCGGAGTAGAGTAGACATAATCACATAATCAGCGCGATGCATGATGCAGCGGTTTGGTGAGTTGTATTTTTTTAATGCACTTAAGTTGTTTTTGCCATATTTATCTGCCACGTGTAGAAGGCTTGTCCGTGAAAGTAAAACCTACATTATTCCGTTACATTATTGTTATTATACAGTGTTATCTTCATTTTAGATGTCAAAAAGTATTTGCGGCTCCCAGTGTTTTATTTTACGTGGAAAGTGGGTCCAAATGGCTCTTTGCGTGTTAAAGGCCGACCCCTGCTCTGTTTCCTTTCTGTTTCTTTATCTTAAAAACTGCATCATATCCATTTCATGATGCGCAAAATGATCGTTCAAAATCAAAACTAGTGAATTCTTCAGAGCAGAATCTTTCCCCACGTCTGTCTCACTTTTACGTTTACAGCTAGAGAGCGCCCCCCAGGGTCCGTTATCCAGTAAAATTCCATATATAAGCCGCACTGCTGTAAAAGCCGCAGGGTTCAAAGCGTGGAAAAAAAGTAGCGGCTTATAATCCGAAATTTACGGTAATCTCAAAATACAAAAAAATACAAATTTTTTGGTCTTGTCATTATCACGAAGTTGAGAACAAATTGTGTCCTTTTTTAATTTATCATTTATTATTTAAAGTCCCATTTGCATAAAAACTGCCACTACACGACATCACAAGGTCGAACAGTCTCACTATTATCACAAAGTCGACAAAAACGAAGAGTTCTCTGCCCAAAAAACAACTATAACTTAAATCCTGTTCTTTTACCCCTGCTGGACAAACGAGGGATTACACGACTTCACCTCCTCCATCTGTTTCTTGTTGCCCGTAATTTGTCTGATTTTTTTATTTCATTAGAGTTTTTACAAGGGCAGGGTAGCTTTGTTTTTCCGCTCTGCCTCGTGGTCATGTGACGCGGGCAGCTGTGGGAATAGCGCAGATGAGGTGCAGATAGTTAACAAGGAAGGAACCCGGTGACGAGAGGACGAGAGGAAGGAAGGAGAAGAAAGAGTGGGAGAAAGAAAAAAGAAAGGACAAAAGTTTTGGCTGCGGCCGGTTTCAGGACCGGTCCAAAATTACATTCAGAGCAGGATGTAAATAGACGTAGGTGCCAAAGGGAGGACTGACACTTCGGGGTGAGTCATTTCACATTACCTCAGTCCTGCTGCTCACACCACCTGGAAACCTCAGGATCCGGACTCGTTAAAGGTCCACAAATAAAAATACACTGTTTAGGAAGTTACAGAGCTCTGCAGATCACGAGAGGAGAATAATGTTTACATAATTAAAAATATATATTATCTTGAGGGAACAAAATATTATCTGAGGAAATGACATAATTATCTGGAGGTAACGACATAATTAACTTGAGGGAACGAGATATTATCTTGACAGAATGACATGATTATCTTCAGGGAACGAGATTTATCTTGAGGGAACAACAAAGTTATCTTGAGGGAACGAGAAATTATCTTGAAGAAACGAGATTATCTTGAGGAAACGACATAATTATCTTGAAGGAACGAGATATTATCTTGACAGAATGACATAATTCTCTTGAGGAAATGAGATATTATCTTAAGAGAACGAGTTATTATCTTGTTGGAACGACAATTATCTTGAAGAAACGAGATTATCTTGAGGAAACGAGATATTATCTTAAGGGAACGAATTATTATCTTGAGGGCACGAGATATCTTGAGGGAACAACAAAGTTATCTTGAGGGAACGAGATATTATCTTGATGGAACGACAATTATCTTGAAGAAACGAGATATTATCTTGAGGGAACGAGAAATTATCTTGAGGAAACGAAATAATTACTATGAGGGAACGAGATATAATAACATAATAACATAATAAATTCTATACATCTATTTTCATGAGCGTAAAAGATATTTAACTTGAAAAATAAAAATAATCCCGTTCCCTTATGATAATTAAGCCATGACAATTAGGTCATAGCTAACCTGCTAGCTGCCAGGCTCCAAACAGGAAGTGATCATGAGTCCAACTCGTCATTTTGGTCCCTCGTCATTAACCCTCTACATGATCCTGGGGTTTTTATTTCACTATTTTATCCGTAAATCAAAATATGAACATTAATAACAGACAAATCGGGCGCCTCCTTCCTCCGAGGTCTTCTTCTTCTTCTGTGGGTGACGTCACACTCCACTTTTTGTAGTTTTTGTAACATTTCAGGCGGTAAACGCTCGTACAGCAGATGATTCCTGCGATTGCCCCTTTGGCTATAACTGTACACAGCTGAGTCTGAACTCGACTGAACCTGAGCGTTTTACTATCTGCTCGTGTTTATCCCTCTGAAAAGCACACGTCTTTACTGTGAACGGGCTCGCATCTCCACAAACCTGACTGAGTAGGGCTTGTTTTCATGGAAATGTTGTTCCTTTGACTATAATCTTCCACATTATGGCATAAAACCTATTTAATCTACAAGGAGAATGTTCCTAAGTTTGGTTTTAACTTTCTGTTTCCTCATGCAGGTGACGTCGCGCCACTGCTAGAAAGTTACACATTGTATCTTTAAACATGAGTCTGAGTGTGACTGTGTTTGTCGCTGGACCCTGAATATCTCCTGAGGGGGTCAACGGAGTATTTATGTATCACACAAGAGTGAGCAACGTCAGGGAAAGAAAGCACCGGATTTGTCTGTTATTAATGTTCATATTTTGATTTACGGACTAAATATAGAGAAATAAACGCCGCAGGATCATGTAGAGGGTTAATATGAACATTTAAGACCAAAATGACAAGTTTGACAGCAGCAGAGACAGAGAGAGGACAGTTTATCAATAAAAACAATAGAAATAACTAAATAAACTCAAAATGACAAAAAACAAAAACAAAAAAAAAACCCCAAAAAACTGCTAAAAATAACAAAAAAATTAAGAAAATAAACACAAAAAAACAAAATAAAAAATAAAAACAACTAAAAAAATAAATAAATAAATAAACTTAAATATAAACACAAAAATGAACCCCAGGATCATGTAGAGGGTTAATACAAACATTTAAGACCAAAATGAGTCTGACAGACGCAGAGACAGAGAGAGGACACACAGTTTGTCAATAAAAACCAAAAAATAAACTCAAAATGACAAAAAATAAATAAATAAATTAAAAAAAACAGCTAAAAATAACAAAAAAATAAAGAAAATAAACACAAAAATAAAAACAACCAAAAAAAAAAATAAATAAATAAACTTAAATATAAAAACAAAAATGGACACCAGGATCATGTAGAGGGTTAATGCGAACATTTAAGACCAAAATGACGAGTCTGACAGCAGCAGAGACAGAGAGAGGGGCGACGTTTTTTCAAAAGAAAGTGAATTGGAGCCAGAAAGCGGCTAGCAGGTTAGCTATGTCCGTTTGTACAAACAGTCTATGAGCAAAAACAATACAAAAAACAACATGTATTTATTATTTTAGTGACCCCTGGAGGCAGAGATCAGTATTAGTGCCTTTCAGATCCTCTTTGCCCTTTGACCCTACTGTCCCCAGAGTCATGTGTCCTTAATACAATCATAAGCTAACTCCATTCTTCTTATTGTTCCCATCATTCCATTTGCACGATGGCGTCACGTGATCGCCGCGGCTGACCGTCACGTGCCGCTCCGTGTGCGTTAAACTGGAGCACGAGTCGCTGCACAGTCGCTGTTTCCCTGTTGTTGTTGAATGTTTTGAATGTTGCTGTTGGTTTTTCTCCTTAATCGTCATGGCGACCTTCAGGCCCGGAGAGAGAATCAGAGACATGTGACCTGCAGAGCTCGTGCGCCGCGGCGTTCGGTTCAGTTCAGTTTGACTCTGGGCCATAAGATCGACTCTCGTTTACACGTGTTTATTTCAAATATACACGTGGAGTTTACAAGAAAATAAAACTCGTTTAGACTCCTGTTCTCCTCCTGTTTTCCTCCTTTTCTCCTCCTGGTCTCCTCCTGGTCTCCTCCTGTTCTCCTCTTGTTCTCCTCGTGTCCTCCTCCTTTCTTCATCCTGTTCTACTCATGTACTCCTCCTTTTTTCTTGTCCTCATCCTGTTTTCCTCCTTTTCTCCTCCAGTCCTCCTCCTGTCCTTCTCCTCTTCTTCTCCTGTCTTTCTCCTGTCCTCCTCAGGTCCTTCTCCTCCTCTTCTCCTGTCCCCCTCCTCCTGTCCTTTGCCCTCTGTCCTCCTCTTCTCCTCTTGTCCTCCTTTGCCCTCTCTGTCCTCCTCCTCTTCTCCTCCTGTCCTCCTTTGCCCTCTCTGTCCTCCTCCTCTTCTCCTCCTGTCCTCCTCTGACCTCTCTGTCCTCCTCCTCTTCTCCTCCTGTCCTCCTTTGCCCTCTCTGTCCTCCTCCTCTTCTCCTCCTGTCCTCCTCTGACCTCTCTGTCCTCCTCCTCTTCTCCTCCTGTCCTCCTCTGACCTCTCTGTCCTCCTCCTCTTCTCCTCCTGTCCCCCTTTGCCCTCTCTGTCCTCCTCCTGTCCTCCTTTGCCCTCTCTGTCCTCCTCCTCTTCTTTTCCTGTCCTCCTGTGCCCTCTCTGTCCTCCTCCACTTCTCCTCCTGTCCTCCTTTGCCCTCTCTGTCCTCCTTCGCTCTCTCACTTCTGTTTTTACATTCTGAAATTTCAAACCTCAGTCTATAAATAATCATTTCTTTTCTTTCGTTTAGATTTTCGTCCATCAGATGTTCAAACGTTCACAAATGTCCATTAATGAGAAACCTCTTGGTAACTCATGGTGCAGCTTATGTTTAAATACGTATATCGAACTTATATAAGGTCTGACACTGGGACGAGGTGGTTTAAGTGTCTTGCCCAAGAGCACTCATCTGTGGAAGCTGGAATTGCACCATTAACCTGTGAGTCAGTGGATAAACACTCAACTGAGCCACTTGTTCATAACACATTTTCCAATCCAATTTGCAAACATGACTCACGCTCTTCTTCTTCTGGCATCATGTCCGTTATATTAAGTGTCTTGCTCAAAAGCACAACGACAAAAATCAGCAGAGACAGTACGGGTAAGTCTGGGGTTAGACGCCAAACTGCTTGACTCCTGAATTCTGTTCATTTGGATAAGTCAAACTGTTTAACCAATTAAACTGCACTGGTTCACCACAAAGACCACGACAAACGCCACGACAACAACATCCATCCATCCATCCATCCATTTTCTTCCGCTTATCCGGGGCCGGGTCGCGGGGGCAGCAGTCTAAGCAGGGACTCCCAGACTTCCCTCACCCCGGACACGTCCTCCAGCTCCTCCGGTGGGACCCCAAGGCGTTCCCAGGCCAGCCGAGAGACATAGTCCCTCCAGCGTGTCCTGGGTCTTCCCCGGGGCCTCCTCCCGGTGGGACATGCCCAGAACACCTCCCTAGGGAGGCGTCCAGGAGGCATCCTGAGCAGATGCCCGAGCCACCTCAGCTGGTTCCTCTCAATGTGTAGGAGCAGCGGCTCTACTCCGAGCTCCTCCCGTGTGACCGAGCTCCTCACCCTATCCCTAAGGGTGCGCCCGGCCACTCTGCGGAGGAAGCCCATTTCAGCCGCTTGTATCCGCGATCTTGTCCTTTCGGTCATTACCCAAAGCTCATGACCATAGGTGAGGGTAGGAACGTAGATTGACCGGTAAATCGAGAGCTTTGCCTTCCGGCTCAGCTCCTTCTTTACCACAACGGACCGATACAGCGACCGCATCACTGCAGACGCTGCACCGATCCGCCTGTCAATCTCACGCTCCATCCTTCCCTCACTCGTGAACAAGACCCCGAGATACTTGAACTCCTCCACTTGGGGCAGAGACTCACCACCCACCCGGAGAGAGCAAACCACCTTTTTCCGGTCGAGAACCATGGCCTCGGATTTGGAGGAGCTGATTCTCATCCCAGCCACTTCACACTCGGCTGCAAACCGCCCCAGTGCCTGCTGCAGGTCCTGGCTCGAAGAAGCCATCAGGACAACATCATCTGCAAACAGCAGAGATGAAATCCTGTGGTTCCCAAACCAGGCCCCCTCCGGCCCCTGACTGCGCCTAGAAATTCTGTCCATAAATATAATGAACAGAACCGGTGACAAAGGGCAGCCCTGGCGGAGTCCAACATGCACTGGGAACAGGTCTGACTTACTGCCGGCAATGAACACAGCTCCTGCTCCGGTCATACAGGGACCGGACAGCCCTTAGCAAAGAGCCCCGGACCCCATACTCCCAGAGCACCCCCCAAAGGACACCACGAAGGACACGGTCGAATGCCTTCTCCAGATCCACAAAACACATGTGGACTGGTTGGGCATACTCCCATGAGCCCTCGAGGACCCGATGGAGAGTATAGAGCTGGTCCAGTGTTCCACGACCAGGACGAAAACCACACTGCTCTTCCTGAATCCGAGGTTCGACTATCGGTCGGATTCTCCTCTCCAGCACCCTGGAATAGACCTTACCGGGAAGGCTGAGGAGTGTGATTCCCCTGTAATTGGAACACACCCTCCGGTCCCCCTTTTTATACAGAGGGACCACCACCCCGGTCTGCCATTCCACAGGTACTGTCCCCGACCGCCACGCGATGTTGCAGAGACGTGTCAGCCAAGACAGTCCCACAACATCCAGAGACTTGAGGTACTCAGGACGGATCTCATCCACCCCCGGAGCCTTGCCACCGAGGACGACAACAACAACGTAAAATAAAGCTCCTGTACCAGACTTTTCTCCATATTTTCTCTCATATTTTGAGCAAAATTAGTCTGTCCCCAGTACTGAAGCAAAGTCTCCTGTGTACTGTCTGCATCTAAGTATTGTCTGATTTATTTTATTTTTATGTATTATTTATTTTCTCATTTTTGTATTTTATTTATTATTTATGTAATATTATGTTTTTATTTATTTATTTTATTTTATTTTATTTATCATTTATTTAATTTTATATTATTTTTATTTTATTTATTTATTTAGTTTATTTTATACAATTTTTATGTATTTATTTTACTTTTTTTTATTTTATTTTATTTATCATTTATTTAATTTTATATTATTTTTATTTTATTTATTTATTTTACTTTTATTTATTTTTATATTTTTTATTTTATTAATTATTTATCTAGTTTATTTTTATTATTTATTTATTTATTTATTTTAATTTTATTTTATTGTCTGGTAAGTGAAAAGTGTGTGTTAGCATGCTAGGCGTTGTTAGCATTCCTGGCCTCTGTGCTTATAAACTCATCGCAGTGAGTAATTAGAATGTTCAGAATGTGTAAGGTGATTTCTGGACTAACTTTGGACGACTGCAAACCGTTTAAAATGAACTGATTCTTCAAGTTTTTCACGTTTTTAAGATGGTAAAAAAATCAGGAAGTGTCTTTAAGTTAACTGGTAATTCTTGTGAAACGCCGGGCGGACGTGTGGCTACAGGAAGTATCAGTGTCAGTCAAAGGTCACAGGGGTCAAACTGCTGCGCTCCGTGCTCTGATTAGCTGAAAGGTGGGGTCGTGACCTTTTTCGGAGGAGTTAAGAGCGCGGCACCAAAGTCGGGGATTGTTTTGGGGTCAGACTCGGGACGCTCCTGCAGAACATCTAAAGTTCAGACAATATCGACGTCGTTTTGAGTCGGAAAATCCCAAACGGCGCGCACAAACGTCTGGTCCCCGTCACCTGCTTCATTCGCGTTATTATAATATGCAAATCAGACGAACTTGAAACGTACTAGGACTTCACGTACCTTCCTACCGGTTGCGTTTAGCCGACGTTTCGGAGCCAAGGACATTGCGACCTTTGAACCCCGACAACCGTTGACATTAAGTTGGTCCAAAGAGAAGAAAAACAAACCGCCATGTAAATACTGTTAGTTATATCCAGCCGATTCACACGTTCTGTTTATGATCCAGTCGAAATCCTCCATCGCTTTCATTTCAACGGGATGATTCTTTAACCTGTGACCTTTGACCTTTAGCTTTCGTCTGTGGAACTGGTTTGTCTGTTGGTCTGTGTGATCCACTCGTCCAGGTCTGATCCGCAGTAAAAGAAAAGTTCAAATCTGTCAACTGAACGAAAATTTGTAGGAGCATAGACTGTTTATATAAATGGACGTAGCTAACCTGTTAGCCGTCGCGTTTCAAACAGGAAGTGATCGTGAGCGCGCTTCCTGCTCCATCGACTCGTGTTTTTATTTGTGTCTGTAAATCGAGATATGAGCATTAATAACAGACGAATCAGGCGCCTTCTCTCCCTGAGGTCACTCCCGCTAGCGTTAGCAACAGGTTTGATTGACAGCGTTGCTAAGCGCCTACTCCCTGCTAAACTAGTTACCGTTACCGTCAACAGCCTCGCTCCTGATTGGCTCTTCGGTTGCTACTCGCAGTCGGAATTCGAAAATATGTTGACCAGCTTCTGTGTTTAGAAAGAGAGATGCTAACGCTAATGCTAATTTTGATGCAGCCAGGTAGCCACTACATTATTTCATTTTAATTTTAATAGGATGTTTATTTTATAGTTTTTATGATTTAATAAAGAAAAGAAAGAAAAGAGAGATGTTTGTGTCTCTGTGCTAAGGCTAATGCTAATTTTGAGGCAGCCATTAGTTTATTTAATTAAAATTTTAATAGGTAGTTTATTTTATGTTTTACGCTTTAATAAAGAAAAGAAAAGAAAAGAAAAGAGAGATGCTTGTGTCCCATTGCTAACGCTAATGCTAATTTTGAGGCATAATAAATACTAAAACAACTGCACAAACTGACGCATTCTACATTTAAAAATAATTAATAGGTTGTTTATTTATGTTTTCCAGTTTCAACAAAAGTGACTGTTAGCTTTGAGACCATGGAGCTAGCTAACACGCTGTGGGCCCAATCTTTCACAAAAATAATCGAGTTCAACATTCAAAAACAGTCCATTTGAGTTATATTATCGCGCTCAGGAACTTTATTGACAAGACGTGCCAAACGCCCATAGAGATGGATTAACCAAAACAAAATAAAAAAGTAAACAGAAGAAATGGAAAAACCCCAATAATCCGCGCGCTGGGAAACATATCACACACGGACCGTTGCCATAGTGATTAACAATTTTAAACACAACATTATATCTTTTGAATGGGAAAAAGTCTTCAAAATGCCTCACGTAACAGGAAGCAGGATAGCATCGGAATAGTTTGGAATTAGTTTAGCGTAGCGTCTTCGTTTGTTTTAGCTGCTTCCTCTTCTCACTGACGAAGTTTTTTAGACGCCGTCGCTCCGATCAACCTCCGTTATCACCGCGACCAGCTCCCGTTGGGCACCGCAGACTTGTTTCTTTTGTTTTTTTTTAAAGATGTCTGCGTGCTACATTAGCTAGCTCAGTCGTGCAGGTGTGATCCGTAGTGAAAGAAAAATTCAAATGTAATGTACCAGAGTAAACATGTCGCTTGTTTTTTATACTTTATTTATCTGATTAACTGTTAATATCGTACGTTAAACCAGACACGTGTTCAGTTCTGTCTGTGCTTCATGTGGCTGATTAAATATAAATGTGTTACGTTAGCGTTAGCGTTAGCGTGCTGTACTGATATTCAGCCATTTTATTGTGATTATTATAAAATGTCTGTTCTTAGTCTCGGATTTTGTAAAATAAATTTCGCGTAAAAATGCGACTTATACTCCAAAGCGACTTGTATATATTTTTTTCTTCATTATTTTGCATTTTTTTTGGTGCGACTTATACTCCAGAGCGACTTATAAGTGTTTTTTTCTTCATTATTACGCATTTTTTTGGTGCGACTTATACTCCAGAGCGACTTAAAAGTGTTTTTTTCTTCATTATTACGCATTTTTTCGTTGGTGCGACTTATACTCCAGAAAATACGCCAAATACGCAGCCAAACGTCGTTACTCCTACAACTTTTTATGTGTTTTATTACTTTTATTAAGTCGTTTGAGGTGAATATTGTGATTTTTAAATGTCCAAATTACAACATAATGACGCACGGGTGTCATAAATTGTAACTACACAGCAGACACAAGCACAAAACGTCTTCTGTGACGCTAACACGACTATTTATACCCGCGCCGCGTGCAGATATTCATAGTAGGGAAGTCAAATTAGTCACTGGAAAACTGACTTGTCATGTCGCAATCTTCCGCCAAACGCACTTCCTTTACTACTCCTTTCTGGCCTCTCGTTCACACCTCTTTTTTTGGTCCAAGGACACAGTAACCTTTGAGACTTGACAACTGTTGACATAAGGTTCTGGTTCGACGCCAAAAAAAACAGCAGATAAGTGAGTGTTTCGACCCAAAATGGATATTTAAAAAAAAAAAAAGCGCGTAGGAGTGGACTGTGTAAACGTTTAGCCGTGTTGTTTGCAGTGGGGAGAGGACATTTTGCCCTGTGTTCGGTCTCCCGGGGAGCGAGGGAGGTCTGGGTGGCTCTTGGTTTCGGGCGTTAGACCAACAGGCTCTGGTGGTGCGTTCTGTCTCCGAGCGGATTTGTTTTCATTTCTTCTTTCCCTCTCGTCTTTAACACGGTTTACCACAACCATAGCCTTCAGCGTAACCCGAAAACCAGCTCGGAAAGCAGCAGAGCAAATGAAATAAAACATGGGTAGTTGTTGTAACCTATAGTGCGGTTTGTGTATACAGAGGAATATTGTATTTCTGAGGTAATGCCACAGGCCAGGGTATAAAGGGTGTGATTTTAGAGTTGAAGTGAACTTTTAAACTTGAATTTGAAGTGATTCTTTGGTGAAAAAAGCAAAAATAGCCACAGTTTAAAGGTCATTTACTGCACAAAATGGACCGTTTTGAGCTTTAAGTCTCGATCTAATGCTGTTTTCTCCTCAAAAACAGACCTGGATTTGTGTTTTGTTTCATTCACACATGTTTAAGCAACACTTTATTATCAGTCTGTAACATCTCCAAATCTCAAAATGCGACGTTCCACCTTGTGATGTCATCAAGTGGTAGTTTTCAAGTTAACTCCTCCTCCTTTTACCTTTAGTTCAGTCGAGATTTGGCAATTCCTGGGCTGAAATGATCCAAGTGATTCCAGAAATGAAGGCGTGTGGAGTTTAAAAACACAGCGGAGCACTTCCTGTATCGCCACACGATGACATCACAAGGTGGAACAGAGCGTTTCCAGCCTAAATGTGCAGGGTTTGTGTGTTAAACATGTGAGAACGAAACAAAAAAACACAACTCCAGGGCTGTTTGTGACGAGGAAACGACATTATAGGCCCTTTAAAGACTGCAATCAAGTGGAAAATAACATGACCTCACAGCGAGAAGGTCCCTGGTTCTACTCCCGAATGAGTCTTGTCTTATCTTTATTAATTAAGGAAATGTTCAGGCTCACCTCACTGTTAGTCATTACTTCCTGTCCAGTTTTATCTCTGAGGTTTTTGCAGGGTCATGATAAAATGAATAAATATTTAAAATCGAGAGCTTTGGGCGGGGTCAGAGGTCAGAGGTCAGAGGTTAGGGTCAGACAGTGGACAGGGAGCTGCGGGTGGAGGTCACTGACGACACGTTAAACACGACGCAAATAAAATAAATACTTCACCAGAGACACTATAAAAACAAACTGAAGTATTCTACGTGTAAAAATAATTGGGCAGAGTTGGACTAGTGGTCGTTCATTGGTACTGCAACGACAAAAGAAGAATTTAGTGTCGATTTTGACCTATTTTCAGATCATAAACGTTTTCTCAGCTCAAAATCTGTCTGTTATCTCTAAAAAAAAACCCACACTTTTTAACCGTTAGCTTCGACCGCTAGCTCTATGTTGCTCTGGCTAAACTCGAGCTCTGATTGGTTAGCGCGGTCACGTGGTACGACACGAACGAGCCTGTGAGCGACGTGAACGAGCCGCAGGTTTAGAACATCCAAAACAATATAAAAAAAAGTAAACAGAAGAAATGGAAAAAACCCAATAAGCCGCGCGCTGGGAAACACATCACACACATCGTGAAAAAAAAAATCGGACCGTTGCCATAGCGATTAACAATTTTAAACTCAACTCAGAAGCTCCTGGAAGCACAGTTATGATCATTTATATCGTTTATTTATTATTCCCTTGCCTCCTTGGCTCCGCCCCACTTGATCTCGCCGCTCAAAGTCTCACGGGGGAGTCGCTCGGGACCGGACGTACGTAGCGGCTAAAGGCTAAACTTGACTTCGATGGACGGCCATGTTTAAACCCCGAGTCTTTAATGTCACAAATACTTCTGTAAACTTGTACCGCGGGACACATCTGCTCGTCTCCATGAACACTCAACTGAATGTCCCGTAATATGGCATTAAACTCGTATATCTTGCATTAGTTCGGTGTGGATGTTTCGTACGTACTTTCAACCGTGGGCCCGCCTCTCCGCGCGTATCCGATCTCGTAGCTTGTTTCCATGGAGACGGCCGCGTCCTGACCCCCGCCTGTCCCGCCGCTGACCCGCTGCCCCGCGTTTGACACGAGAGTTTACGCGGACGCTCAAATCCCCGATGACAGACGACCTTAAGACGCAACTACGAGGAGGTGAAGTGAACACAGCCGGAGTGATGCAATATGTAGATTATGCGTAAAAATAACACAAAAACCCTTCTGTTTTCTTTCTTTTTTTTCTTTTTTTTTTAAAGGAGTCACTGCCAACAACCACATCAAGCGATCGTATTTATTTTTGGACAACTCGGGTCATTTAGTAACCCAGTTAAAATGTGAACCACAGACTGTTTGTTCAGACGCGAGCGGCAAGACGAGGGCGAGTTTAATTTAAAGTGTTTTACAGAATAAGACGGACATTAAAATCACAAAACAACAAATCAAAACGCAAATAATCATCAGAAAACTAAGATTAAAAGAGGAGAAGTTGTAGTCGTGGTCTTCCTAATTCCTGGTTTTCTTTGTAATCTCTTAAACCACGACTTTACACTTGTCCGCAGGGCCGGCTCCAGCGTTCAGGGGGCCCCTAAGCATTTGAATTTTGTGTCTCTGGGGCACCCTCCTGGCTCCGCTGTTGGTGATTCACATTTAACACATTCTGACTCTGCTCTCGTCACTTTGTCCAGTTTTATTTGTGTTTTTACGACGAACATCAGACTGAAAACCTCCAGAACGTCACAGCTGCCACCGTCACAAGAACAGAACACGAACGTATAACAATTCTAGACATTTGTTCTTTGTTTTTTGGTGGATTTTAACGTGTTCCAGTTGGCGACAGTCGTCTTAAATTTACATTATGTGGGGTCCTTGCTCCGGCGTAAACACAGGGCTGCCCTCACCTCTGCCCGACTCAAAAACAAACAGAACAGCAGCAGATATTTTAAACAAATGTAATTGTTTAAAAGCTGCTGTAAACACAAAAACCCTGTGTCCAATAAAACTTGACATATTATATTATTTTTAACATAACTGTATCATCTCTTGGGGGCCCCCTGCTGGCCTTGGGGCCCTAAGCAGCTGCCCAGTCTGCTTATACGCTGAACCGGCCCTGCGTATACTTATAATATTACTTTGAAGTACGTTTTTTTGGCTACTCTACTCACCTCTAGCATAAGGGAACGCTCGGGTCCAATCGCATTTTTCCCTCAAGCTTTGTCTCGAAAACTAACAATCCAAATCAAAACAAAAGCCCCAAACTTAAACAGAATGTGACAGGCCCGTGTGAAAGGGCGCGCCCACAGCGTCCAGCGCAACAGCAAAACATCTGAGGCTGCGTTCTGGGCTCGTCGTGTTTGTGATGATGGAGTAAGAGTCGTTTTCTTTTCACCAAAGTCATGATTGATGATATATGTGCGAGCTTTACCGCGGTATCCAAAGCTTGTTTTCGGTTACACCCTTGAACAATAAGCGTCCGCCTCCTCCACACTTTACGGAGCGAGCGCGTCCAGGAGCGTCCACGGGCGTCTGGACAGTTTTCAGCATTTTCTAATTATAAGTTTAGTCGGAGGGCTGGTACCTGTGGTCAATATTTATCATAGTTTTACATCAGTTTGAGTGACAGTTTGTGGAAAGTTGCTAAATACAGGAAGCAGCGGTGAGTTCAAAAACGATGTCGAAAACACCAAAATATTCAACCGAAATGTCATTTTTTGGGAAGGAATTTTTGTGGCGGTTTAAACTTTAACAAAATATAAGTGTTGTTATGTATTTCTGTTTATTTATTATGCAATTTAAGCAACTTCTGGACCTCGTTAGTGGATCATTTCGTTATAATTTGCACATTTTAAATCACAATATTCATCTAAAACCACTTAATAAAGAAACAAATCCGCTGACTTCCGTGTTAGCAAACCGCGGTGTCCAACGGGAGCTGACGTCGCCATAAACGTCATCGCAACAAAGCGTTGTGGAGCTGTTGGCGCCCCCTATGGACAGCTGCACATCACACTAGCAGGTAGCAGATTTTTAAAAATTTGTACCTGCTGAATCCATCGATTAAGAACATAAAACTCGAGAACTAAGTAAGTACGTCACAGTGGACGTGTAAATAAGCAGTTACAGATTACAGAAACATGCACGAATCACTCCAAAAACAACATGGAGACGGTAAAATAGAAGCGGAAACTATAAACGCTCTGAAAAGTCCATTTTACAGAACAGGTCTGCTTTAACGTGATGGTTGCTACAGGTAACAGATAAACACATAGACTGTTTATATAAATGGGCGTAGCTAACCTGCTAGCTGCTGCATTGCAACTAGAAAGTGATCATGGGCGACTCTGGCTCCATTTTTTTTTCTTTTTGATTTATTTTGAGGTTTTGGTGTTTTTTTTAAGCCATTTTTATTATAATTTTTATTTTTATTTATTTTTATTTTTTTGTTTTTTTTTTCTTTATTTTATGAGTTATGTTTATATTTATTTATTTATTTTTTAAGGTTATTTTGAGGTTGCTGTTTTTTTTTTGAGTTTATTTAACTTTTTTTTTTTGTTTTTTTTTTTAAATCTGTGTCTCCTCGTATTAACCCTCTACATGATCCTGGGTTTTTTATTTCACTTTTGTGTTTGTAAATCAAGATATGAACATTAAAAACAGACAAATCAGGTCCTTCTTTCCCCGAGGTTGCTCCTGTTAGCGTTAGCAACAGGTTTGATTGACAGCGTTGCCGTGGATGACGTCGGACTCACTGACTCCACTGGGAACTAAAATGAAATGATAAACCTCACCAAAATTGAAAAAAAAGAGGCAAGAATATGTTAACTTTGTCTTGTGAATAATCAGTCTGACCTGTCTTACATAAGGGGAGGGCATCCTGTTCACTTTCACTCCTGACACAGCGGGTTTACTCACACACAGCGATGGTTCACAGATGTGCGCGGAGCCGACAAGTGCGCACAAACGAAACGAGTAAAAGAAGAGAAAAAAAAACTCAAGAGAAAAAAGATGGGGAACAACAGGTTTCTTGTAAATCGTCTGCGCTCACAGTTCAGCAGCTCGGGCCAAGCCGCAACAGAATCCAAATGTGAACAGCTTAAAGGCGCAGTATGTAACTTTTCTGGTTTTAATGTGTTTCTGGGTTTAATTTCTTTCTGTCTTGTTCTCTTGTTCTCTAAAGCACTTTTAATTACTCTGTGTACAAACTGTGGCTCATTGGAATCAAACCCACAATGTCAATTCTCATAATATTTTTTTTAATTTTATTTTATTATCATCATCATCATCATCATCACCATTATTATTATTATTATTATTATTATTATTATTATTATTATTATTATTATTATTATTATTATTATTATTATTATTATTATTATTATTATCATCATTATTATTATTATCATTATTATTATTATCATCATTATTATTATTATTGTCATTATTATTATTTTTATTATTATTATTATTTTTATCATTATTATTTTTATCATTTAATTTTTTATTATTTATTTTTTTATATTTATTTATTTAATTCAAGACAGACATGGTGATAAGACAAACCAAGACATAAGACAAGAAATAACATGGTTTGTAGATTTTTGCTATTTATAATTGACAAGTGACACGTCTGTATTGTGTGTGTGTTGTGTGTTGTGTATAAGTATGTGCATGACGTGTGTGTATGCGTGTTTGTGATATTTCCGTGTTTTTTGATGGAGTTAAGGTGGAGACAATGTAAAATATAGACAATGTAAACAGGTGAAAAAATAAATAAATACAAAATAAACCCTCTCATCATCTTCTCTCTAATGTGATGTTGACCTTATTCAGCCCCGCCCACTTTTGCCTCTAAACCAGGAGTCTCAAACACGTGGCCTGGGTGCCAATTGCGGCCCGCGAGACGATATTTTGTGGCCTGCAGAACAATATGAAAGTTTAATGTTTGTGTGGCGTTACCATGTTGCGTGTAGAAAGTAAATAAGTAATAATAAGTAAAAATCGGTAAACTCCAAACACACGTCACTCGCGCTGTGTACTCCCCTCAAATAACAACGTATATCCATAAAATCCACAAGAATTGGCGATAATTTGAGTTTGAGACCGCTGCTCTAAACGCTCCAAACCGCGATTTGTTTGAGTTTTTCCGGTTAAGAGGGAATTCCTTTCTTTCCGATCCCAAATTCGACAAAAATTTCACCTCAAAAATCTGATATAAAGTGGTTTGATTTGTGTAAAATGTCATATATTCAAGTGGCCAACGAGTCAACACTGCCCCCTGTGTTTGGGAGGCTTTAAAACACCAGCACTAGACAAAATAACACAACGAAAACGACAATGGCGGCGCACACGGCAACGTCCGAAATAAGGCGAATAGCGTCATATATTTCACTATGGATATTTTAATTGCTCATAAACACCTTGCACACCATACTTCTCCGCAGATCTGACCTGTAACTCGGCCCGGTGGCGCTACTCGCTTATCTCCGTGAAATAGAAACGTTTAAGGTTCTACGCAAAAGCAATAACACCTCCATGGAGTTACACCGTGTCGCTTTAAATTTCAATTGTGGGCAAATCCGTAGTGGAAGAGTTTTGATTTTTATCCCGTTCCTCCGCTCCTGAAACATGATGTAACGTTGCACCAGCCTCGTTTAAGCTGTTACTAATTCACCCGAGTCATGTGACACGCTGCTCTTATCTACAGTCTGTGCTTCAAGTGTGAGCAAAAATAGAAAATACTACGAACGAAGTAAGTGGGTGGATTGTGGAGCAGTGAACCTGGCAGATTATTATGACATGAACTGAAAAGAGGAAGAACTACATCTAAAGACTGTACAGTTCAGTGAAATTTACATAAACGTTGGATCACAGTGTGACTCTGAAGTGCTGTACGTTTGCGATTTGTTTTCTCCCCGACAAAAAAACCCACAATGTCGATGAAACGTTCTGCACCGACAAAGACGCCGACGAAGGTTTGAACTTTGAGAGAGTTTAAACGAGAGAGAAATGTGAGAAAATGTTAACGCCTGTGTGAGAAAAGTGTATAAAGTGTGTGGTGAGGGGTTTTACAGACAAAAACAGAGAGAATAATGTAAAAAATAAAGCTGATACTTCGTGGATTTCGTCTATTGCCGGTTATTTTTAGAACGTGACCCTCACGATAAATGAGGGACCACTGTTTATATAAATGGACATAGCTAACCTGCTAGCCACCGCGTTCCAAACAGGAAGTGAACATGGGCTGTGCTTCCTGCGCCATCGACTCTGGCTCCAATTCACTTCACGTTGAAAAACTGTGGCCTCTGTCTCTGTACCTGCTGCTGTCAGACTCATCATTTTGTTCTTAAAAGTTCATATTAACTCTACATGATCCTGGGGTTCATTTTTGAAATTATTTTTTAAGTTTCTTTTATTTTTTTTTAATTTTGAGGTTTTTTTTTAAATTATAATTTATTTTTATTTTGAGTTTTTTTAAATTATTATTATTTTTTTGTTTTTGTTTATTTACTTTCTTTTTTTTTAGTTATTTTGAGGTTTGTTTTTTTTAAGTTTTTTTTATTTTGAGGTTTTTTTATTATAATTTATTTTTAGTTTTAGTTTTTTTTTAAATTATTATTATTTTTTTGTTTTTGTTTATTTTCTTTTTTAAGCTATTTTTAGTTTTAGGTTGTTTTTTTTTTAAGTTATTTTGATTTTTTTAAATTTTTTTTTTATTTTGAGTTTTTGTTTTTTTTCATGATCCTGGTGTTTTTATTTCACTATTGTGTCTGTAAATCAAGATATGAACATTAATAACAGACAAATCAGGTCCTTCTTCCCCCGAGGTCACTCCCATTAGCGTTAGCAACAGGTTTGATTGACAGCGTTGCTAAGGGAAGGGGCGTGACCTTCATCAGCCTCGCTCCAGTTTGGCTCTTTGTCTCTTTTTTGCAATAACGATTTATAGTTCAAAAAGTGTAATATCTTTGTCATCTTCCAATCTGTAGAATATAACAGTGAGTCGAAGCACAAACCCAAACTCCATGTGTGTGCGTCTCCATGTGTGTGCGTCTCCATGTGTGTGCGTCTCCATGTGTGTGCGTCTCCATGTGTGTGCTTCTGTTGTGCGTCTGATCGAGAGGAAGAGTCGTGTTCTTTATTCTCTCTGGTTAAAGCTGAGCAAACCCACACACGGAGATATGTACAAGCCTGGTGTTATTGTCAACATGTGCGGTGTCAGGGTCAGGACCTCCCACGCAACTGCCGAGCCGTCACTTTCACACAACACACACACAACACACACACACACACAGGGCTCGAGTGTGTTATGGGGACAGTTTTACAGTATTACGTCCTGTTGCTTTGGAACATTTTCTTGAGCTTATACTAGAGCTTCAAGAAGACGTAGCCATATTTTTCGCATATAGTACGTACTTGTTTTATATTTTACTGGCTCATTCTAAAGCAAAATATTCACGCGCCTGATTTTTTTGCATGTAGTTGAGCAAAATTTGTCTTGGTCTTGCTCTTTAAAACTGTTTTTTGCTTTGTATTTTGTGCCAAAATTTGTCCGGAGCTCGTCTACGATCGCCGGGTATTTACTGATCTAAACTGATCTCGTGAATCGTTTCTTAATCACAGTTTCAAGATTCTTTTGAGGGTTTCAGATTCCCTCCTCACCCTCCACATAAGCCTGCCGCACTCGCCTGTCCCGTCACGGAGGAATTAGTCCAGAAAGGCGTTTCATAGTGAGTCTATTTCAGGATTTTTTTCTCTCCTGACCACGCCTGAATGCATAATAATGAAGAAAAAAACATATATCTGCTATGTAGTTAAAACTTAACACACTCGTGAGTCGTTATGTTATAATTTGCACATTTGAAATCACAATATTGACTTAATAAAAGTCGTAAAACTAATAAAAAGTTGTAGGAGTAACGACGTTTGGCTTGGACTTGGATGAACAGCCAAACGTTGTTACTCCTACAACATTTTGTCTAGTTACATGACCGTATTTTCTGGAGTATAAGTCGCTCTGGAGTATAAGTCGCACCAGAAAATACATAATAATGAAGAAAAAAATATATATAAGTCACACTGAAGTATAAGTCGCACCAAAAAATACATAATAATGAAGAAAAATATATATATAAGTCGCTCTGGAGTATAAGTCGCACCAAAAAATACATAATAATGAAGAAAAATATATATATAAGTCGCTCTGGAGTATAAGTCGCAACAAAAAATACATAATAATGAAGAAAAATATATATATAAGTCGCTCTGGAGTATAAGTCGGACCAAAAAATACATAATAATGAAGAAAAAAATATATATAAGTCGCAAGTTTCTTCTATTTTTGGGGGAAATTTATTTTACAAAATCCAAGACCAAGAACAGACATTTTATAATAATCACAATAAAATGGCTGAATATCAGTACATCACACTAACGCTAACGCTAACGTAACACATTTATTTATTTATTTATTCAGCCACATGAAGCACAGACAGAACTGAACACGTGTCTAGTCTGACAATAACGAAGATGTGAAATTATGTATTTGAATAATTTCAGATATAAGTCGCACCCCTGGACAAACTATGAACAAAAGTGCGACTTATTATCCAGGAAATACGGTACTTCAAACATCAGACAGTGGATCCAGCCTGACACCTGCGACCTGCATCACCTCGTGTCCTGCTGGGGGCGCCGCGGTACAAGTTTCCAGCCAAAAAACCCGGTATGGATTTGGGATGTTCCGGTCACTGCACTGTGGCTCCTAATTACACATTCCTGACGTTTTCACTCCCCGGAAACTGGATTTTGCGTCGCTTACAGACACATGACTCCAAATCGATGAGACTTCCCCAATTTCAGAACTTTTATCACCTTTTTCTGAACTTAAGTCTGACTACGGCCCGAGGTGGGGAGCTAGCAACGGCGTACAAATCCAGCTACGTCTTTTGGCAGGTTCTGATGGACTCGTTTTGGAGTTTTGAGCTTCAGACCTTCACAGTTCGACATCTCAGTCTTGTTCGCGTTGGTGTATCGTCTTCCAAAGTTCTTTAAAGACTTATTCAGGACTTTTACTACGCTATGCCCGGGTTTTGATTGTCTGGGATTTTAATATTCTTGTCCGTTATAAATCCAGACTTTTTAAAAACTTGATCGAGTCGTTGAACTTAACCCGGTTGGTGTCGGGCTCAAGGACTCACCCTGAACTTTGGCGTTATCCTTCAGTCTTGAGGTAAAACTGATACAGGTTTGTGAAACTTCGTCGTGTCGTTCTTTATAACCCCGCCTCAGCGCGCGGTTAGTCCTTGTGTTTCAACGAACTCTGTGACTGCCTCTTTGTTTTCTGGAGCGTTAAGTGCGTCTGAAACTATAAATGGACACGATTGGCAGAACAACACACGCAACAAACGCCATAAACCTCAGAGGCTTTTTAGCACTTTGAAGTCTCTTGTAAATCCATGTAACGCAAACGTTGTTGTGCTCATTTACAGTCTGTGAAAACTTCTTCTCCTTCTTTAGGGATGAAGTCTCCGCTGCTGAGACTGACACTGCCCCCTGGTGTCAACTTTGTAGCTCCAACAGTCGCAGTTTAGCCTTTGAATGTCTTGAGCCAGTGTTTCTAAAGCCTTCCTTGTGTCCTCTAGATATTATTCCAAGTCTTTCTGCGTAATTCCTCCGTCGTCCTGGTCTGATCCGTCGTAAAAAAAACAAAGTTAAATCTACCAACTGGACAAAAAGTTGCTAAGTAGCTAATCCAAGACGATTCTTCAGTTCTAGGTCGTTTACTGCTGGACACGGCCTTATATCTGTCTGAAGGGAGGAGCTAACTATTCAACCTTTAATGGCCTTACTACCTCGCGCTATTGTTCTCTTTGTTTCTTTTGTTTGCTTTGGGTCTGAGGATGGAAATATACATTGGGGATGGATGATGTCAAAGGCCTCAATTCCCGTTCAAGGAAGGATTGTGATTGTCTTTCCTAACAAAAATAGCTTCTCTGACTCCCCTCTCCTACCATTTATTTCCAGTTTCAGTGTCGTTAGCGCCTCCTTCAGACAGATATAAGGCCGTGTCCAGCAGTAAACGACCTAGAACTGAAGAAGAAGCGTGGACGGGCAGCGAAACATCTTCACTCCTACAACATTTTGTCCAGTTGGCAGATTTAACTTTGACTTTTTATTATTCCAAGTCATTTGTTGAGGGATGTTTTTTGATTCCATTGGACCTTAAAACGCTAAAACGTCGTGAACTTATCTCTGACGTCTTGTTCTTTACCTTTACCCTGAAGCTTGCTGTGGTCTTTCTAACTTCAGCCCCATCTTAAAGTTCCTCGTTTCGTCTAAGGTTTTGTCTGCAGCTCTTCGAATCAAAATAAAAAAAGTCGCCACCTGGATTTAACTAAGCAAATAGGTCTGAGTCTCCTGTTGGATAATTATCTTTCATCTGCAACGAGTTATTTAACCCCAACTGGTGCAATGAGCTGCTTCTCGTTTCTTAAACACCCACGTGGAAAGACACATCCTGTGGTTATTTAAAAGATGTTAGTCTGTTCGCGAAGGGTCAAATCGTTGGCGTCCAGCAGAGAAAACTTCTACGGACATCACAGAAACGACAAAAAACGGGTTAAGAACTGTCCAACGCAGGAAAGTGGGGACCCGTCGTCTTCAGAGGAAAGATCTTGATCAAAAATTCATGCAAAACTGGATGGAAATAAACCTTGTGACATTACAGAAGCGAAATCGAATCCGCGCCATAATCAAAACTAAACGCATTCCAACCGAATATTAGAGTGTGCGACCTTTTTTGTTTTTTGGTGGCGACTTTTTTTTTGGCCGTTGTGTTCCTGTCTGCGTCTAATTACAAACCAATAACCAGGAAGTGTGTCAGCGCGCTTCACGTTGAGGCGAAACTCTGTCCGCACTCGTGAAAACCGCTCGTAAACTCAAACTGCTACCCGCGATATTGATTTTTTTTGAACAACTTATTAATAGAAATGGGTCTTTTGACTTCCTGTGCAAGGGTCTCACGTGTTTTCAGTGACGTTTGACAATAACAAAATGCAAATCGGACACTTTCGAACGCGCCGGTTTTAGTTCTGCTGCAACTCATCAATTTAAAACTATTCAGGAAAGGTTCAGTTTCGTTATTTTTATGCAGTTTGGTTTCGGTTTCGACACATGGCCAAATCTGTATCTAGTTTTGATCGTGGTTTTAGCTGTGAAGACAACACTGGATCTGCGCTTGAAGACGTTTTGAGTCCCCACGTGACTCGGTAAACACGTACACACACGCCTCGACGCAGAAAACACGCCGCGCTCGTGTTCTTCCCACGCACTTTCACTGCCGACCCCGCACTTTCATCCAGCTCCCGTTAAAAAAACATCCAGAAGGAGACGTCCGCCAAAATCGGCTCGTTTCTCGCGTCACCAAACCGGGCACCAGAGGCCGCGATGGCGAACCGCAGAACGACTCGTAGTTTACGTATCGGAGGCGAGAGAAAAGAGGAAAGAGTCGAGCTCGGAGGAATCAACATCACGTCTGCTGCAAAACCACAAAGCAAATGTCACTTCCAGGACATGAGTGAAGACACGAAACCACCACACCGACGCACTCAGACGAAAACAAAGACTAGACCAGCAGCTTTTCACAGGCACTTTGGCTTAGTTAAAGGCCCATTATGTCACTTTTCTCTTTATCGCCTCAGAGATGTTATTGCTTTGCTTAGAGTATTCCACAGTATCAAATTAAATACATGCATCTCCATGGACACGAGCGGGTGACGGGTGAGAGGTGGGAAAAGCTTTTCACTGGCATTTGTGTTTTGTGAAAGATGCATGAAATGAAACATGTAACTTTTCTCTTTGTCTCCATAGAGATGGCCTTGCTTTGCCTGGAATGTTCCACAGTGTGAGATTAAACATCTCCGTCTCCATGGACACAAGCCTGTGATGTCACCAGGCCCAGACACAGGTAAGAATACAGGGTTTTCAATGGATTTGGAGTTAAATGTGGAACATTCCAGGCAAATCAAGTGCATCTCCATGGAGACAAGCAGGTGAGGTACCATCCAGCAGAAAAGTTACATAGTGCAGCTTTAAAGGGGCAGTACCCATTTTTTTTTTTTTTTTTTTTTTTTTGGCAAATAAAGCAATAAAGTAAAACAGGTTTTGCCCTCCACCAGAAAATGTGATTTGAGGTCACTTATGAAATGGTAAACATGTAAACAACATATAAACAACATATAAACATGTAAAAACCATATAAACATGTAACAACTTGTAAACATATAAACATGTCAGAGCTTTGACTGAGACTATTTCTTATTTTTGCTTCATCACAAAACACTGGACACGAGGCCGAGTTGTTTATTTTGTCATTTGTGGCTGAGATGATGATACAGTCGACTCACATGACTCACTCATTTGTGTGGCCAGTTTCGATGCTGAATTCCAGTTGTCTTAAACCTAAAATGTCTCTTTCAGATCTGAATCATCACTGTCTGAACCGCAGCACCTGCAGACGATCATGAGTCAGAGCCAGTGCAGCCTCTGCAGCTCAGAGAGGGAATGTGGAGCATGAAGAATGAGAAAAGCATCAATGTCTGTGTGTGTATGTATGTATATATGTATATATGTATGTATGTGTGTGTGTATGTGTGTATATATTAGGGATGGGACGATATACGATAATATCGTTAATCACGATAAAAAAAAAGGTCTGCAATTAATCGTTCGTGGCATTTTTTTTATAATCGCGATCATCGCGCACGATTATAATCACCTTTACGGCACCACACTGCATCATGTTTCCAGTTCCAATCTAACGTTTAGATGTTAGTTTGTGGTGTTTGCCCACTCTGACATAGCAGTGACACTTGTAGCTTCTGTGCTTATCTCTGTCTGAACTATATTCTGTCAGATATCAACAATAAAGTCTGATCCGTAACTCTCCACAGGAACGTACCAGCGCGCCTCACCCGTGCGCACAGATGAGACGCTAATGTGGCACATCTTATATTTTTACCTACAATAATGCAAACTGCAGAATAAAACAACACCTTTTAAACAATAGACAAATTAAGTCTAATTCATACAGCTGAACACAAATGTGCCAGAGCGCATGGTCCGAATGCACACTATGTGCACAGAAGCAATGCTAAAGATTATACACGGTATATTTTACCTACAGTTAAGTCAATAGCAGAATAAACCTCGCTTACCGATCGAGAACAGCATCCAATCCATCAAAAAATAAGGTCCTTTACTCCTGAGTCCACTGTGGGATCTTTACTCTTTGCCATGAACCGCTCCAGGTCCAGATGCCTCTAGTTTAACTTGTACAAACATCCACAGTGTCCTCGATCACGTCCTCCCTTTAGTTTGTCCGTTTCGTCGTGTTTAAAACACAAAACAACAGTGCGTAAAATGCGCCATTATGCGCACATTTCTGCATCCACTCGTTTCCCAATTCACCAAAGATTAAAAAAATTAAGTGTTCGTCGACGGGCACTTGCGTCACTTCCGGCGCGACAACGACTGGTCTATTTCGACAGCATGGCATTGAGGAGTACACATTTTCTTCCGGGTACGTCTGTTCACAGAAAACCATTGCCTGTCATACATCCTGTCCCGCTGCTCATTGGCTGTAAGGGGAAAACGTCACTAAATGTGTGTAATGTAATTGGTTGATTCTACAAGGGCCTCAGTAACCCACAACCCCACCTTATTGGCCAACACTGGTGTCAGTCACAAGCTAACATGTGTGTTTAGCACTGGGGAACAAAGTTGGCGCTATCAGAAGTTTATTATGCCTGAAATCGACAAAAGAAATGCAAAGAAGTGACGGAGCAGATTTCATATTTGGAGTACTTTCCTGCAGCAGATTGGACATGGAGGATCTTATTTTGTGGACATAATTTCTTGACTGGATTATATTCTCTGGACCTTTACGGACACTTTGTGTGAATATGTTGATGTTTGATAGAACCAGAGCGCTCAATGGTAAGTGAAGTCCAGATTCACACTTTGTGACTTTTCTGTAAAAACGTCTTTCCTGTCAGCTCTGTGGTGATTGCAGGTGAAAATGGTTTGCACATCCAGAAAGACGAGCGCCGGAGCTTTCATTTGATGTGTTTGTGTGGTGACGCAGAAGTGTATGTACATTGCTGTAAAGTTGTAAAGTAGGCCCGGGCCGTCGGAACGTTAACAGGTTAATAATAATCGCGATAATATCGTTAATCGCGATTATTTTGGCCACAATAATCGTGAGTCTAAAATTTAATATCGTCCCATCCCTAGTATATATGTCTGTATGTGCATATGTTTGTATGTATGTGTGTGTGTATATATGTATGTATATATGTATGTATGTAGACTGTTGTAGACTCTCGTAGACTCTCGTAGACTCTCGTAGACTCTCGTAGACTCTCGTAGACTCTCGTAGACTGTTGTAGACTCTCGTAGACTCTTGTAGACTCTCGTAGACTCTGTTTGTGAGACTGCAGACGACACACGGCTCATTTAAAGTGTCAGTTTCTGTTTTGTTTTGAAAAGTAAAAACACTACACATCTGACCACAGCGTTGTGTTAGATGCAGGTGTGCGGCTGATGTGTGTGTATCACTGTTGTGTGAAGAGGCGTGTGTTAAACCTCTGTCCTGTGTCTGGACGTCTGCGCCTCATCACCAAACGGCGCCCGTCCCACCTGAGTCCACCTGAGTCCACCTGAAACACGCCTCTTATGACTGATGATAATGACGTGTGTTTAACGCTGATATCGGTTGATTATTAGCTCTAATTAAACAGGACGGAGGTTAAAGTGTGACTCTGGCTCTTGTGGCTGAGGAGCAAACACGCAGAGCAGACGTGGATCACCCTGAACGAGCATAAAATGTTTACTCAGGTTTATGGTGTTGTATCAGTGCAATTATAGTCATTTATCCTCCATATGTGTGTGTGTGTGTGTGTGTGTGTGTCAAAGATAAGTGTCCTCACAGAGACACACACACACACAAACGCACACATACATACACACACTTCAGCTTGGGTTTGTAAATAAAGATGGTGCAAATTTTATGTATCTGTACGTTACTTAAATACATTTTACACTGTGTACTTTTTACTTTTACTTGAGTACATTTGAGAGCAGTATCTGTACTTTCTCCTCCACTACATTTTTGAACAGGACTGAAAAGTAAAAAGTACTTTTCATATAATTTGAGGGATATTTTTACCACATTCCTGGTCAAATTCTGACTAAAGTTTTCGAGTTTGAGCTTAAACTTTGAGCAAAACAAAAATAAAAACACAATATTTTTAAAAAAGTGTCATTTTAAATCAATATCTCTTCATTTACACTTTAACAAATGAAAAACACTTGTGAAATACTTGTACTTTTTACTCTTTAAGTACATTTTTAAACAGGTACTTCAATAGTTTTACTTTTACTTGAATACTTCCACCAAAACCACCACCAAATTACACATTTTCCTACTTTTTCTACACATTTTCCACAATAAAAACCTGATTTCTGGTTTAGATAAACAGTTTTTACTCTCAGCGTAGCACCGGTTTAGCTCTTTTAGCGCTAGTTTAGCTAATTTATACTGTTTTTGGCGCCTCATTACGTAAAACGGGGCCTGAAAACTCTGAAAACGACTTGAAAATGTATTTTTAAAAACAGAGAACAGCTGAAACAGGATCCATGTCTTGTTTATTTGTTTATGAGGAACAAATAAAGGGTGGTTTTTACTTCCTGTTTCGCCGACGCTCGTCCGTTTGTGCTCGTCTGAATCTGCTGCAGTGCATTGTGGGTAGACAGTTTGATGAATAATCTCAGGTCGAAATGACACAGGGTTTTAATCGACAAAAATCACAGACAAAACAACAGAAGAAATGAAACAAAAACTCAAAACTAAAGTGTTTTTCCTCTATCTGGATGCCTCTGTAAATGACTTCAAAACGCTCTTTGTTCGAGCTTTATTGTGCTTGTGTCCCTATGGTTCTCATCTTTGACGCTCGTGGATCTTTTTGTTATAATTTTACACAATTTAAATCACAATATTCATCTAAAACGACTCGATAAAAGAAGCACACCAGGCGATTTCAAGTTCAAAAACTGAGTGTGGATGTCCCAGTGGGCGTGTCCCAGTGGGCGTGTCCCAGTGGGCGTGTACAGGTGGAGGTGAAAATGGGAATCGGTCAACAAAATGGCGTCTTGAAAATAAGCTATTAGATAAGATTAGTCAAACATGAATCACTCCAAACACAACTTCAAGAGAATAAATGAGAATAAATGACTAGAACGTGGATAAAACCTCTGAAAAAGTTAAGTTTTGGGGCCAAATCTTGCATAAGAATAATACAATTTTACTCATTTATTGATGTTATAATGAATCTGTCATTTATGTTTCCAGTTTCGATGCTGAAAATCAGTTGGTTTAAACCTAAAATGTCTCTCTCCTGATCTGAATGGTCACTAGCTAAACCCCAGCGCCTGCAGCTAATCATTACCCAAGTGACAAACGGGTCAAAAGTGCAGGAACTGTGACTCTTTTTTCCTTTTTAACAGACACGATTCCTCTGTGTGTGCGATTAAAGCTCCTAAATTACACAGTACAATGTGTAAAATACAGAAATGAGAACTACACTGTCACTTCTTTACACAGACTGTGGTTCTCAAGCATCGTATCGATAAATAATAAAAGAGCCGGTCCTTTGAACGGCTCTTTGGAATGAACGGATCCAAAAGATTTGAGCATCGTTTGAGTCTGGAGTTAAACTTAGTCAAAGTCGAGGCCTGAGTCACATCTTCAGGAAGAATGATCCAGGTTTTAACTGAACAAAACTGAAACACTGATTCAACATGTTTAGACCTGGTTTAGTCCTGGTTTAGACCTGGTTTAGTCCTGGTTTAGACCTGGTTTAGTCCTGGTTTAGACCTGGTTTAGTCCTGGTTTAGACATGGTTTAGTCCTGGTTTAGTCCTGGTTTAGACCTGGTTTAGACCTGGTTTAGTCCTGCTTTAGTCCTGGTTTAGACCTGGTTTAGTCCTGGTTTAGTCCTGGTTTAGACCTGGTTTAGACCTGGTTTAGTCCTACTTTAGTCCTGGTTTAGACCTGGTTTAGTCCCAGTTTAATCTCAGTTTAGTCCCAGTTCAGTCGTGTTCTAACGCTGTTCCCTCCTCAAAATCAAACCTGGAGTTGTGTTTTGTTTCATTCACACTTGTTTGAGTCACATCTCCAAAGCTCAAAACGCTCTGTTCCACCTTGTGATGTCATCAGGTGGTAGTTTTCAAATCAGCAGCTGCGTTTTACCTTAAGTTTAAGAGAGATTGGCAATTCCAGAGCAGAAATGATTCTAGAAATGAAGGTGTGTGGAGTTTAAAAACACAGCGGAGCACTTCCTGTATCACCACATGATGACATCACGAGGTGGAACAGAGCGTTTTCAGTTTGAACTCCAGGTCTGTTTGCAGTGAGGAGTCAACATTAAAACGCAGATCAGAAAATAGAGTAAG
Organism: Periophthalmus magnuspinnatus; assembly: GCF_009829125.3. Taxonomy (NCBI): domain Eukaryota; kingdom Metazoa; phylum Chordata; class Actinopteri; order Gobiiformes; family Gobiidae; genus Periophthalmus; species Periophthalmus magnuspinnatus. Next base: position 17,102,140 of record NC_047137.1, read on the forward strand.
ATGTGGGTAAGTGAGCTAAAAGTAGCGTCTGTGGTCGTGGCTCCGAGTCGCGTTTACAGAAAAGTGGGCGTGGCTTGTGGCTAAATCTGTGTGGGTTCTGCCTCAGTGATAATGAAGGCCTCGTTTTATCAAGTGTAAAAGTCGGACTGAACACACTCTCTGGCAGCTGAGCACTAAGATAGCACTAAGATAGCACTAAGCTAGCACTAAGATAGCACTAAGCTAGCACACGCAGACGGAGGACGAGGAGATAACGACAAACATCCTGCTTCCAAACGCACTCACTCATGTTCTAGTGACGGGACTTTCGGCTCTTTTAGGGACTCGAATCTTTTGGATCCATTCAGTCCAAAGAGCCGTTCAAAGGGGACTAAACTTGGACTAAACTGGGACTAAACTGAGACTAAACTGAGACTAAACTTGGACTAAACTGGGACTAAACTTGGACTAAACTTGGACTAAACTGGGACTAAACTGAGACTAAACTTGGACTAAACTGGGACTAAACTTGGACTAAACTTGGACTAAACTGAGACTAAACTTGGACTAAACTGAGACTAAACTTGGACTAAACTGAGACTAAACTTGGACTAAACTGAGACTAAACTGGGACTAAACTTGGACTAAACTGAGACTAAACTGAGACTAAACTGAGACTAAACTGAGACTAAACTGAGACTAAACTGAGACTAAACTGAGACTAAACTTGGACTAAACTGGGACTAAACTTGGACTAAACTTGGACTAAACTGAGACTAAACTGAGACTAAACTGAGACTAAACTGAGACTAAATTGAGACTAAACTGAGACTAAACTTGGACTAAACTGGGACTAAACTGGGACTAAACTGAGACTAAACTGAGACTAAACTGAGACTAAACTTGGATTAAATTGAGACTAAACTGAGACTAAACTGGGACTAATCTGGGACTAAACTGGGACTAAACTGAGACTAAACTGAGACTAAACTGAGACTAAACTGAGACTAAACTGGGACTAAACTTGGACTAAACTGGGACTAAACTTGGACTAAACTGAGACTAAACTGGGACTAAACTTGGACTAAACTGGGACTAAACTGAGACTAAACTTGGACTAAACTGAGACTAAACTGAGACAAAACTTGGACTAAACTGAGACTAAACTTGGATTAAATTGAGACTAAACTGAGACTAAACTTGGACTAAACTGGGACTAAACTGAGACTAAACTTGGATTAAACTGGGACTAAACTGAGACTAAACTGGGACTAAACTGAGACTAAACTTGGACTAAACTGGGACTAAACTTGGACAAAACTGAGACTAAACTTGGACTAAACTTGGACTAAACTTGGACTAAACTGAGACTAAACTTGGACTAAACTGAGACTAAACTTGGACTAAACTGAGACTAAACTGAGACTAAACTTGGACTAAACTGGGACTAAACTTGGACTAAACTGAAATTTACCCTTTCAAATTATTCAAAATCCAAATAAAACGTTGCTCTACAATATTTTTTAAATGTTTTTTCCAGGCATGATCCATAGAAAGAGAAAATTTGACAAAAAGAAACGTTTTGTTTTGAGTTTTTCCTGTGTCTGTTCAACGTTAATCAGTATAAAAATGCATAAAAACTCGAAACAAATAGATCTGGCTCTTTTTTTGGAGAAAACAGCAGAATAAAAACCCCAGGATCATGTAGAGAATTTTAATACAAACATTTAAGACCAAAATGAGGAGTCTGACAACAGCAGGTACAGAGAGAGGACAAAAAAAAAAAAAATAAAATCAAAATAAAAAATCAAAATAACAAAACAAAAAAATATATAAATAAAGAAATAAAATAAACAAAAAAAAAACAACAACAAAGTATCGAAGTAATGAAAATAAAAAAACAACAACAAACAAAATTGTAAAAAGTAATAAAAAACCCCTCAAAATAACAAAAAAAAAACCAAACAAACAAAAAAATAATAATTAAGAAAATAAACTTCAAAAATAAATTAAAAAATGAACCCCAGGATCATGTAGAGCAGGTTAATACAAACATTTAAGACCAAAATGATGAGTCGGACAGTTACAGAGAGATGAGACAGTTTTTCAATAGAAACTGAATTGGAGCCAGAAATACAGCTCCATGATCACTTCCTGTTTGTAACGCGGCCGCTAGCAGGTTCGCTACGTCCATTTATATAAACAGTCTATAGATATAATAAATCGTACCTTTAAAAGTATATTGGACTCACTTTTGAAACAGATAAACCCGGACTTTCCCGCTTCAGTGACGTGTTCCATCGTGTGAAGCTTCAGTGATGTGATGGTCAGCGGTTTGGACCATTGCCCATAAAACTCCCTTTTCATAATTGGCCCAAAGGCAGGACTTTAACGGGCCCAGGTCAGCGCCGATCACCTCCGTCCCGTTGTGTTCACTGAGCACTTCACCGATGGGCAAATTCCAGCTGGACTTCAAAGAGCCACAGTCCCGAGGAAAGCGTCGGTTCAAAGGAGGAAGGTTTAAGTGTTTTAAGGTTTAAGCGCGAGCCGCAGGGGAGCTGCTCCCCGCCGGGTTATCAGACAGGAAATAGATCATTTAGTGAAATAAGGGAAGTTTATTTGTACAGGACAATCAGGACATGAAGTCAATTACAGAATAAGAAAGAGTTTAACGTCATAATACTGCAAATCAAAGCATTAAAAGAGAAGAGGCGGAGTCAAGAGGTTTAGAGTGTTTTAGTCCTGGTTTAGTCCTGGTTCAGTCCATGTTCAGTCCATGTTCAGTCCTAGTTCAGTCCTGGTTTAGACCTGGTTTAGTCCTGGTTTAGTCCTGGTTCAGTCCATGTTCAGTCCTAGTTTAGTCCTGGTTTAGACCTGGTTTAGTCCTGGTTTAGTCCCGGTTTAGTCCCAGTTTAGTCCATGTTCAGTCCATGTTCAGTCCATGTTCAGTCCTGGTTTAGACCTGGTTTAGTCCTGGTTTAGTCCTAGTTTAGTCCTGGTTTAGCCCCATTTTAGTCCCGGTTAAGTCCCAGTTTAGTCCCGGTTTAGCCCCACTTTAGTCCTGGTTTAGTCCCGGTTCAATCCCGGTTCAGTCCATGTTCAGTCCTAGTTTAGTCCTGTTTTAGCCCCATTTTAGTCCCAGTTTAATCCTGGTTTAGTCCTGGCTTAGTCCTGGCTTAGTCCTGTTTTAGTCCTGGTTTAGTCCCAGTTCAGTCCATGTTCAGTCCTAGTTTAGTCCTTGTTTAGTCCTGTTTTAGTCCCATTTTAGTCCCGGTTTAGTCCCAGTTTATTCCTGGTTTAGTCCCATTTTAGTCCCAGTTTAGTCCCAGTTTAATCCTGTTTTAGCCCGACTTTAGTCCTGGTTTACTCCCATTTTAGTCCCGTTTTAGTCCTGTTTGAGTCTCGTTTTAGTCCTGAGTTAAGTCCCAGTTTAGTCCCATGTTCAGTCCTTTTTTAGTCCGGGATTAGTCCTAGTTTAATTCTAGTTTAGTCCCATTTAGTCCCATTTTAGTCCCAGGTTAGTCCTGGTTTAGTCCATGTTCAGTCTGGGATTAGTCCTGCTTCAGTCCTGATACAGTCCTGGTTGAGTTCTGGTTGAGTCCTGGTTTAGTCCCAGTTTAGTCCCTGTTCAGCCCTGGTTTAGTCCTGATTTAGTCCCGGTCCTCCTGTGGCCCCAGAGTCAGGACTGAACCTGGACTGTTTTAAAAGGCAAAAAGTCCTCAAAATGGCCGCTATAAACAAAAGTCTAAAATCCAGTTTGTCCACAGCAGTTTAATAAAATCCAAAATGAGCCGTTTGACCCACACGTCATGAACATCACACTCCTCAGCAGATATAATTGTCTTTGTGAACACATTTTGAACTCAAGTGATCGTAGCGTCCGTCACTTTCACCGCTGAGATGGAAAATGACTTAATTTCAGGGTTAAACCAGAACAGTGGAAAACAGCAGCTGGATCCTGTGGTTCACCAAACGATCGAATCATAAATAAACACGACTTGAGCTCATTTGACCCGCTTGATCTCACTCACAAATACTATAGAAATACACTCGTTTGCTTTAATCCTTCTTAAATTCAATGAAAGGTCACACAATCGGGTCAAATATACGCAAGAGTTTAACAATTTCGGTTCAAATTTTGTACCGAATTATGTGCGGTGAAATTTTATCAGGCACCAGATCAAAACTTCCGAGTGTGTTTTCATTTAAATTTCACCAAGAATCCAGTATTTTTATAGTTTTGTTGTTGCCAGAGTGGACCAAAACAGAAAACCACCCCACCGCAGGATGATAAGGAAATCATTACGTTACAATGAGGAGTTTGCAGTCTCCCACTAAAGCCCGGTGACCTCAGCAGTGACACGGGGGCCCGGGGTCCCACGTGGCCCTCAGACCTATTTTAGTTTAGTCCTGAGCTTCTAAAATGCTCCCGATGAGTATTTAGAACTTTTACTGCGATCACAAACCCTCCAGAGACTCCACAGACCAGAGACGGTTTATGTAAATGGACGTAGCTAAATCCGCTCCAATCCACTTTCTATTGAAAAACTGTGTCCTCTCTCTGTCTCTGCTGCTGTCAGACTCATTTTGGTCTTAAGTGTTTGTATTAACCCTCTACATAATCCTGGTTTAGTCCTGGTTTAGTCCTGGTTTAGTCCTGGTTTAGACCTGGTTTAGTCCTGGTTTAGACCTGGTTTAGTCCTGGATTAGTCCTGGTTTAGCTCTGGTTTAGTCCTGGTTTAGACCTGGGTTAGTCCTGGATTAGACCTAGTTTAGACCTTTTTTAGTCCTGGTTTAGTCCTGGTTTAGACCTGGATTAGTCCTGGTTTAGACCTGGTTTAGTCCTGGTTTAGTCCTGGTTTAGTCCTGGTTTAGACCTGGTTTAGACCTAGTTTAGATCTTTTTTAGTCCTGGTTTAGTCCTGTTTTAGACCTAGTTTAGTCCTGGTTTAGTCCTGTTTTAGACCTGGTTTAGTCCTGGTTTAGTCCTGGTTTAGTCCTGGTTTAGACCTGGATTAGTCCTGGTTTAGACCTGGTTTAGACCTGGTTTAGTCTTGGTTTAGTCCTGGTTTAGTCCTGGTTTAGACCTGGATTAGTCCTGGTTTAGACCTTTTTTAGTCCTGGTTTAGTCCTGTTTTAGACCTGGTTTAGTCCTGGTTTAGTCCTGGTTTAGTCCTGGTTTAGTTCTGCTTTAGTCCTGGTCTTAAATGTTCGTATTAACCCTCTACATGATCCTGGAGTTTTTATTTCACTTTTGTGTCTGTAAATCAAAATATGAACATTAAAAACAGACAAATCAGGTCCTTCTTTCCCCGACGTCGCTCCTGTTAGCGTTAGCAACAGTTTTGATTGACAGCGTTGCTAAGCGTCCACTCCCTGTTTAACTAGTGGTGATGACGGGAGGGGGCGTTACCTTTAACGTCCTCGCTCCTGATTGGCTCTTTGGTTGCTATGATACTCAAATATGTCCACATCAGTCTAATTAACTTGTCCTGTTGTTATCACTGTACAAACCTGCACATAACGATTTTTTAAACTGGTATAGACTGAAGGAAACACATTTTATTGTATTTTACTGCTAATTTCAAGAATGGACTGATATTTTTATAATGTAATTGTGATAAAAGTGTGTGTTTAGTGTGTGTTCACCTGCAGAGGGACAGGAGCAGGAGCTAAATCTGGTGCAAATCATCTTTTCTTTTGTGAGATTAATGAATTTGTGCACGGTCCCTGACGAATAAAGAGTGAAGAAAGAAAACTATAGCTGCTCTGGCCTCGATGAGCTTCATTTGGAGCTGAAGCTGTGGTGACGTCACACTCACTCAGTCACTTCTTTACACAGTCTTTGGTTTAACTGATTGCAGATGTTTTGACCTGGTTTATGGTTAATATCTGTGTAATTACGGGGCCGGTCCATATGATCTCTGCCATTTTCTCTGACAACGAAGGTAAAATAATGTTTGTCACGACATCTTCACAGAACGGCGTCGTTAACCCTCCCAAATCACATCACAGTTGTTCGTTGAGAGGAGAGTAAATCCTGAGATGAATCATATGAGTCTGTGGAGCCAAACCCCGACAAAGAATGAGACGACTCAACGTGTAGGGATTAGAAACTGGGCATTTCACTCAAAGATATCCTTCCACCTGAAATAAAGACATCTTTAGTCCTGGTTTAGTCCTGGTTTAGCCCTGGTTTAGTCCTGGTTTAGCCCTGGTTTAGTCCTGGTTTTGTCCTGGTTTAGCCCTTGTTTAGTCCTGGTTTAGTCCTGGTTTAGCCCTGGTTGAGTCTTGGTTTAGCCCTGGTTTAGTCCTGGTTTAGTCCTGGTTTAGACCTGGTTTAGCCCTGGTTTAGTCCTGGTTTAGCCCTGGTTTAGCCCTGGTTTAGTCCTGGTTTAGCCCCGGTTTAGCCCCGGTTTAGTCCCGGTTTAGTCCCGGTTTAGCCCTGGTTTAGTGCTAGTTTAGCCCTGGTTTAGTCCTGGTTTAGCCCTGGCTTAGTCCTAGTTTAGCCCTGGTTTAGTCCTGGTTTAGCCCTGGTTTAGTGCTAGTTTAGCCCTGGTTTAGTCCTGGTTTAGTCCTGGTTTAGCCCTGGTTTAGTCCTGGTTTAGCCCTGGTTTAGCCCTGGTTTAGCCCTGGTTTAGTCCTGGTTTAGCCCTGGTTTAGCCCTGGTTTAGCTCTGGTTTAGCCCTGGTTTAGCCCTGGTTTAGACCTGGTTTAGCCCTGGTTTAGAACTGGTTTAGTCCTGGTTTAGCCCTGGTTTAGCCCTGGTTTAGCCCTGGTTTAGCCCTGGTTTAGAACTGGTTTAGCCCTGGTTTAGCCCTGGTTTAGAACTGGTTTAGCCCTGGTTTAGCTCTGGTTTAGCTCTGGTTTAGCTCTGGTTTAGCTCTGGTTTAGCCCTAGTTTAGCCCTGGTTTAGCCCTGTATATAACCCGTAGTATCCTGTGCTGTATTTAGCCCTCGTTTTTACCCTCTTTGGCCTGGTTTTCTGGATGAAATCAGAGACAGTTGTGGTTTGCGTGAGGGTCGTACCACGCTCCACCCCGGGGGGAAGCGAGCGCGAGCGGACAGGGTTTTTTGGTGATGGAGAGAATTTGGAAAAACATGGAAGTGTAGATCAAAGACTCATATTAATCTTGTTTATTAAAAGTTCCACACGCCAAATGTCGGCACTCTGAAACTCCCCAAATGTTTTTATAGCTCAAATAAACAAGGGCCCTAAATTATTTCATACACACAAACTTCCCGAGCTTTGACTATCCAAACACATTAACTATTAGCATATTTATCCCAAACGCTTTGCAAGTAAACTTCCTTTGAACTTGAGGAAATTAAAAGTACAAACACAAGCACATTATGTCACGTCGCTTTGGTCCATTTCAGTATTTTACAGTAAAGCTGCACCATGGAACTTTTCTATGCTATAAAAATAAAAAAAATTCGAGACGGTAAATGTTCATCTGTGAGGTATAAATATCTCTTTATACCTACTTATACTCAGTTACACGTGTTTTACTGCTAATAAATACTTCAAAAAACATGAACCGTTACTGTGTCGCCTTCTGCAGATCTGACCCGGTTTCCATGGTGACACATACAACGCAAGCAGGTGAACCAAATAAGTCCAAAAAAGTCACATATCACACCTTTAAATGAACATATATGTTGTAAATACATCATCTACAAATCAAAATGATGCTTTGGATCAACGTAAAGCAACAACGGACATGGGCGGGGATAGGGGGTAGGTGAAAATGGACATTTTCTGACGCCGTTATAACGCAGTGAAAGCTCAGAGAAGTTAATTTGTCTATAAATATATATTACTCAGTTCGTAAGAGTTGTGTTTTACAGTTGGACGGCGCAGAAAGTGCTGTAATCTACCGTATTTTCCCGGAATATAGTTTAATTTTCATAGTTTGTCCGGGGGTACGACTTATACTCAGATCCGTCTTATACGTGAAATTATTAAAATATATAATTAGATTCAGAGTAAGCTTGTTTTTTCTGCTTTATTTATCTGATTAACTGTTAATATCTTACGTTAAAACCAGATACGTGTTCAGCTCTGTCTATGCTTAAATATAAATGTTAGCGTGAAACATTAGCGTGATGTTCTGATATTCAGCCTGTTGTTCCACATTTTATTATTATTATTATAAAATGTCTGTTCTTGGTCTTGGATTTTGTAAAATAAATCCCCCAAAAATGCGATTTATATATGTTTTTTCTTCATTATTATGCATTTTTGGCTGGTGCGACTTATACTCCGGAGCGACTTATACTCTGGAGCGACTTATACTCCAGAGCGACTTATACTCCGGAGCGACTTATACTCCGGAGCGACTTATACTCCGGAGCGACTTATACTTCGGTGCGACTTATACTCCAGAGCGACTTATACTCCGGAGCGACTTATACTCCAGAGCGACTTATACTTCGGTGCGACTTATACTCTGGTGCGACTTATACTCCGGTGCGACTTATACTCCAGAGCGACTTATACTACTACTACACAAAATGCACGTGTTCAACTTCCTTATTTTTGTTTTTTTTGAGACCGTATCCACTCTTGACGGGACTTTCTGCTCTTTTATGGGATCCGAATCTTTTGGATGCGTTCATTCCAAAACGGCGTTCGTAAATCTGGCTCTTTTATTGTTTATTCAACTCGTTTTATCTACGAAATAATCACAGAGAGAAACAACCAAAGCCTCAGATGTGTTTAAAATGGTGAGTTTACGCTTGGGAATTATTCAAAATCTTAAATAAAACTTGCACTATAATAATAATAACTCCAAAACTAACTGATATTATGATGCCAAATGTGTTTTTTTTCTGCACAAATCTCTCATTCGCGTCGCCTGCTTTGCTTCTGTCCCGATTCTTCTGTCAATTCAGTGTAAAAATACATAAAAACTAGAACGAAAAAGATATTTATCCAGCCGTTCGAACCGTTCATCGTACGCAAACATCACATCTCTCGTATCCACATATTTGCTCTATTAATCTTGCGGTTTTGCGTCCGTTTCGACTGTCAGCGTCCGAGTGTTTGTTTCCATAGCAACTAAATAAAAGCTCCTCACTGATTTGGCAGAGTTTAGAGACGAGTTTAAACTTCGTGCCAGTTTTTGTTTCATGTGGATCGGCCCAGTGATTACAGAGATATTAACCTCAAACCAGGTCAAAACATCTGCATTTATACGTATCTTTTTGGCAGTGACGCGTAGCTATTTTAATTTATATAAAAGCACCGGATTTTAGACGGAGTTTCGTTCATCGTCTCCCGTCACGTTTCCACATTATCAACTTAAAAAAGAGACGGGTTAAAATAAAGTACGAACAAATCTATTTATATACACATCCACGCTGTTTTTATACGTTCACTGCAGCACGCTAGCTAGCACAATGTGTCTCAACGCTAACAGCCACTTATTAAAAAAAAGAAAACATGAAATAAACAACCTATTTAAATTCAAATTAATTAAAATAAAGACTAGCTGATTGTTTTTATACGTATAATACTTCAGTTTGTGGTGTTTTAATAGGTATTACGTCTCAAAATTAGCATTAGCGTTAGCATTAAGGCACAAAAAATCAATCCATCCATGTTCTTCCGCTTAGCCGGTGCTGGATCGCGGGGGCAGCAGTTTAAACAGGGACTCCCAGACTTCCCTCACCCCAGACACGTCCTCCAGCTCCTCCGGTGGGACCTCAAGACGTCCCCAAGTCAACTGAGAGTCACAGTGTGTCCTGGGTCTTCCTTCTTCCGGTAGGACATGCCGGGAACACCTTCAAGGGGCATCCGAAACAGCTCGACGTGGAGGAGAAGCGGCTCTACTCCAAGCTCCTCCTTTGCGTTTAAGCTCCTCCCCCTCCTCTCTCTAAGGTAGCGCCTAGCCACCCTGCGGAGGAAGCCTATTTCATCTTGTGCCTCTGGTGTAAGTATTTTATTTGTGTCGCGTTTAACATGTTTCAGAGACGTCCACCTGCGGCTCCACTGTCCGCTGTCTGACCCCTAACCCCCTGACCCCTGACCTCTGACCCCTAACCCACCCGTAGTCCCCCGTCGACGGCCTCATCTTTAAATATTTACTCATTTCAGCGTGACTAAAACTGGACAGGAAGTAGTGACGCTAACAGTGAGGTGTCGCGCGCAGAGCTAATTCTGTCTTTTGCAGCTAAACTATGACTAAAAGAAGATTCTAGATGTTATATTTACAAATTGGGGAACAAGCGCTAGTTTTCAGCGTAAAAAAAGTTTGTCCAAATACTGTAACTTCACTCTCGTATTCAAAAAAGTAGAAGTAACTGCTGTAGTAAACGTTGTATTACTTCTACGTGAGTAAAAGTACTTTGTTCCCTCACCTTTGCAACAGTGACAATAAATAACGACGAGACGACACCAGATCTGGCTGAGGAAATTTTCCACTGTAAGAAAATACGTCTCTTTAACTTTCATCTGGATCTGAGCACGAGCTTTTTATACACATGGGAGACACGCAAGGTATTTGATTTCCTGCCAAAAAAATATACAAACCCTGAATAATTTCCATACGCTGCAGCCACATATGGGCCTTTTATTAACAGAGGGAGATATCGCTGGCACTCGCACTCGCTCCATACATGTTTAATACGCTCACTCTGACCAGGGGTGGGCAAAAAGAGACAAAAAACGTACTCAAGTAGTACTTCAAAATGTTGTTTACGCAAGTAGAAGTGCAAAGTATCGGTCCGAGTCATTGTGTAATAGTAAAAATGTATTTATGGAAACTGCAGGGAGGATCTGTCTGCGCTCGAGATCTGGTTAATTTGAAGTTAATGTAATGACGCACAAAGTCTGGTGTTTTTAGGCCACGAAATGAGGGTCTGCTACCTGTTGAAGATGTTAGAATGTTCCACAGTAAGGCATTAAACACAGTAAGGCTCAAAAATACTGCAAACATGTGTTCTTACTGTGAGGTGAGTGGATCTGACTTAGGCCCAGTCCCATCCATCCATTTTCTTACACTTATTTCGGGGGCGGTAGTCTAAGCAGTGACTCCCAGATTTCCCCTCACCCCAGGCACTTCCTCCAGTTCCTCCGGTGGGACTCCAAGGTGTTCCCAGGCCAGCCGAGAGACATAGTCCCTTCACTGTGTCCTAGGTCTTCCCCGGGGCCTCCTCACGGTGGGACATGCCCGGAACACCTTCCTCCTCTCGACGTGAAAGTCCAATCCCAATTCTATTTTATGCCCCTACTCCTTCCCCTTAGCCCTAGCCCATCCCCATCCCTTAGCTCCACCCCCTCAACTTAGCCCTAGCTCTTCCCCCACCCTTTAGCTCTTTCCCCACCCCTTAGACCTTTGCCCACCCCTTGGCCCTAGCCCTTCCCCTTAGCCCTTCCTCTTCCCCTTAGCCCTTCCTCTTCCCCTTAGCCCTAGCTCTTTCCCTTAGCCCTTCCTCTTTCCCTTAGCCCTTCCTCTTCCCCTTAGCCCTTCCTCTTTCCCTTAGCCCTTCCTCTTCCCCTTAGCCCTTCCTCTTCCCCTTAGCTCTTCCTCTTCCCTTTAGCCCTTCCTCTTCCCCTTAGCCCTTCCTCTTCCCCTTAGCTCTTCCTCTTCCCTTTAGCTCTTCCTCTTCCCCTTAGCTCTTCCTCTTCCCCTTAGCCCTTCCTCTTCCCCTTAGCTCTTCCTCTTCCCTTTAGCCCTTCCTCTTCCCCTTAGCTCTTCCTCTTCCCTTTAGCTCTTCCTCTTCCCCTTAGCTCTTCCTCTTCCCCTTAGCTCTTCCTCTTCCCTTTAGCCCTTCCTCTTCCCCTTAGCTCTTCCTCTTCCCTTTAGCTCTTCCTCTTCCCCTTAGCTCTTCCTCTTCCCCTTAGCCCTTCCTCTTCCCCTTAGCCCTAGCCCTAGCAGTAGTAAATGGAACAGCCCTCGTTTTTCTTTGCTTATTTTTGTATTTAGAACAAGCCCAGGGCTGTGATGTCACTGATGAAAATGTCAAATTAATTAGACTTTTATGATCGTTATAATATAATGATAATATAATATAATGATTATATAATATAATGATAATATAATATAATGATTATATAATATAATGATAATATAATATAATGATAATATAATGATAATATAATATAATGATAATATAATGATAATATAATATAATGATAATATAATATAATGATTATATAATATAATGATGGGTCTTATATAACAGGCCTCAGGCTGTGACACTTCATAATCATTTACCTGTTATATAAATACTATAATAAAGTGACATTTAGACAAGTTCAGTGACACACACAGATAAACGCGAAGATGTACACACACACACAGATACACAAACACACACTTATGCACACACACGGAGATGTACAAACACACAGATGTGCACACACACAAATGTACACAAACAGATAGACACACGCTCACACACACACCGATGCACACACACACACACCCCCACACACACACAGATTTACACACATAGAATGCACACACACACACACACTTACACAAACAGATGCACGCACGCACTTACACACACACACACACACACACCCCGATTTACACACAGATGCACGCACGCACTTACACACACACATGCAGATACACACAAGAGAGGCACGCACACACAGATGTAAACACACACATAGATGCACACACACCCCTACATATACAGATACACACACACACACACACAGACACACACTAATGATTAGACGACTGTATTGATTTGTTCTGATACTCTGTCGCTTTTATAACTTTTCTCCACAGTGCTGCTCATATCCACGGACATAGATAAGTTTAATGCCATGCTGTGGAACATTTGCCACGACAGTTACACAGTGAACCTTTAAGTAGTACTGCAAAAAACATAAACACCCTAATATAGTGAAGCAAAAGTAAAAAAAAATCCACTTTATAATCAGAGACAAACCAAAACTTAAGTAATAGTACTGTTACACCTTAAAGTATATTACATAAGTACAAGTACACAGTCTAAAAAAACTACTCCGAGTAAGTAAAATGATATTAAAAAGTGACCCCGGTAAACGCGGTTGACCCTGGCCTGTAATTTGCGTTTCCCTTTGAGTCAGTCATTTCCATAGGTTTGTATAAGTGAAGTTTCCGCTCGTAAAACCCGGTGATGTCAGTGGTGCAGCTGATTATGTCCTCACCATGTTGTTTTGTCACCACAGTTTTGTTCTGGGGCTGCTGGGTAATATAGTGTGTGCGATTTTACGACGAGGGTGTGGCCACGGCTCCTCAGCACGCCACGAGCGCACGCCAATTGCAAATGTGGAACTTGTTTAATGCAATTTATTTCTTCTACGCCGCAGGGAAAATCATTTTGCAAAACCTCCATAACATGAAATGACCTCGGTTACTGATTTTTTTTGTGCGTTTACGTGCGCGCGGTTGCCAGAGCAGCTGGTTAAATCACACGTGCGACGGCTGTTTTTACTTAACGTGTTCCGTGTCGTCGTCGTCGTACGGGAGTGTGGAACAGCGACGTTTTCAAACCTTCAACCGCATCCAAAATAAAACATTACGGCGCGTCGCACTTCAGAATGAACCGCTCACACTCCCATTCGCGCTCGCACAGTCAAACCGGTCCGACCTGAACGACCGCGCGAGTCGCCTGATTTGGCTGAGCTCGACAGGGAACCGCGCCGCCGAGCCTCATTAAAGCTTCACTACGTAACTTTTCTGACGCAGAGTTCGCCGCCCGCTGCAGTCCGAGAGAAGCAGGTGACGCCGCCAGGCCGAGTTATTCACGGGTTTAAACTTCCACAGCAGCTTACAGGCGACATTTTGAAGACTTTTGCTCGTTCAAAATGCAGAATATACCGTTTTACTGGTTAATCGCTACGGCAACTAGTGCTAGATTCGAATCAGCGCGCCGAAACCCACGGATAGGTTGGACCCGCTCGCTACGAATGCTTGTTTTTTTTAACAATACAAAGATTTGTCATTGATTAAAGGCGATATAGAAACGTTTGTAATAATGCTAATGCTAATGCTAACGGTAATTAAGATGATTAAAGCAGAAAAAGGCGGAATACGTAAAAAAATATGTCTTTTTCTCGTCACAAACAGACCTGGGGTTGTGTTTTTGTTTCATTCACACGTTTAACACACAAACAAACCTGCAGATTTAGGCTGAGTTCTTCTTCTCTAAATGAAAAACACTCTGTTCCACCTTGTGATGTCATCATGCGGTGATACAGGAAGTGCTCCGCTGTGTTTTTAAACTCCACACACCTTCACTAGTAGAATCATTTGGATAACTTCAGCGCTGGAATTGCCAATCTAGAGCTAACCAGATATGCTAACCAGATTTGTGCTAACCAGCTACGTGCTAACTAGCCAAAACTGAGTACTTCTTCCACCTCTGCACCTCTTTTTGAGCTTATATAAGGATTAATTTGTGAAATGTACTTAAAGTGAAGCCGATACATGTGCTTGAAATAAATTTACCGTAATAAAAAAAAAGCCATGTGCTAACCAGCTACATGCTAACCAGATACGTGCTAATCAGCTATGCACCAACCAGCAACGTACAGAACTAAAGATAAAAAGTAGACGTTAACTTGAAAACTACCACTTGATGACATCACAAGGTGGAACTGAGCTTTTTGAACTTTGTAGCTGCACAGACTAATAATAAAATGTGACTCAAACGCGGGAACGAAACAAAACACAACTCCAGGTCTGTTTTTGACGCGGAAACATCTTTATAACATGGACTAACGCTCACGAGAGTCAGTTTTTGTACTAATACGTGTTGACTAAGCTAGCCGGACACTAGCGCGCGCGGCGATGTGTGTGTATGTGGATGGGGGGGCGGGGTCAGAGGGGGGTCAGAGGGGGGTCGGGCCCAGCTGATGAACTGCAGCCGTGCGGTATAAGAAGTGCGAGCCTCTGTTCCTCTGTCGGGGAGGAAGCACGTGCTCTCACTCACCGTGTTTTATTGTTAGCTCAACGTTTTATGACTTTATTGTTCTGAGATGGGTCTGTAATGATAATATGACCCGTATGTGCAGTTTAATGACTGTTCCCTGCTCCTCCACCGCGGAGTAAAGGAATTGGCTTACTCACAACTGGGTTAAAGGCCCTGTAGCACATTTTTCCCGTGTATGTCAGCGAAAACCTGTCTCACCCCGGCGCAGATTTATCGTATAATCAGCTCTCAAGGTCAAAACGAGTCCGCCGCGCGCCGCCTGCGTCGAATCTGAAATACTTTTTATTGTTTGATAATAAGGAAGCGCGTGTTAGCACAGATCCGACCTATAAGTCAACCTGGCGCTGTCTTTTCCAGGAAGACAGGTAAGTTTAAAGGCAGAGCGTGTAGAAAAGTTGCACAGTGTAGCTTTAAGGTAAAACTGTGTAATCCAGTTCAAATAAAGCAGGACCAAAAAGTACATGAAAAAGTATATATATATATATATATATATATGCAGAGGTGGAAGAAGTACTCAGACATGTTAAAAGAAAAAACATATACCGGAGCAAAAAAAATACAGCAGGCGCTAAAACTGCCTGTTAGCTTCGGCGTTAGAACTGCCCATTAGCTTTGGTGCTAGAACTAACCATTAGCTTTTCCACTAGAACTGCCCGTTAGCTTTAGCGTTATAAAAAGTTATCTGAAGAAGCAGACTAAAGCTACACAGTTTTGTTATTGTACAAGACCAAAGATAGCGCTGTTGTTGTGTTAGCGGTGCTGTCATGTTAGCGCTGTTGTTCTGTTAGCACTGTTGCTGTGTTAGCACTGTTGTTCTGTTAACGCTGTTGCTGTGTTAGCACTGTTGCTGTGTTAGCGCTGTTGTTCTGTTAGCACTGTTGTGGTGTTAGCGCTGTTGTTCTGTTAGCACTGTTCTGTGTTAGCGCTGTTGTCGTGTTAACGCTGTTGCTGTGTTAGCACTGTTCTTTTAGCGCTGTTGTTGTGTTAGCGCTGTTGTCGTGTTAACGCTGTTGCTGTGTTAGCACTGTTCTTTTAGCGCTGTTGCTGTGTTAGCACTGTTCTTTTAGCGCTGTTGTTGTGTTAGCGCTGTTGTCGTGTTAACGCTGTTGCTGTGTTAGCACTGTTCTTTTAGCGCTGTTGTTGTGTTAGCACTGTTTTTCTGTTAACACTGTTGCGGTGTTAGCACTGTTGTTCTGTTAGCGCTGTTGCTGTGTTAGCGCTGTTGTCGTGCTAACGCTGTTGTGGTGTTAGCGCTGTTGCGGTGTTAGCGCTGTTGTTCTGTTAGCACTGTTGCGGTGTTAGCGCTGTTGCCATGTTAGCACGGCTGTAAAAATAAAAATATCACATGAAAAAGTATTAAAAGTACCCATTTAATATTAAAAGTATTTCTTACAGATGTTGAAGTTTTATAAAGATTTAAATGTAGTGATTTTGATAAAGATTTGTGCTGTTTTTATTTGTATATTTTTGTCACATCATACCATTAAAAAACACTTTTACTTTTCAGTCCTTTTCAAAAATGTCGTGGGGTATAAAGTACAGATACTGCTCACTCTAAAATGTATACTGAAGTAGTACTGTACATATGACATAAAGATGATGTAAGATACTGTAAAAGGCTTTGAGTCACGGTGGAGGCGGGACTTCCTTATGTATGTGTACTTCTGCAGTCACTTCTGTTCCCGTTATATTCTTTGAAATACTTCCACAGTGATTTCAACACGTACTCCTATAAATACACCACACGTTCTCACACAGAGTTTATATACGACGGACTTTACAGCTCGGATCATTACTTGTACTAAAACAGGACACAGTGTCACTTGCATGTCTGGAATACTTTGCTTGAAATGTTCCACAGTACGGAATTAAACTTATCTTACATGTATGCAGTTACCAGAGGTGGAAGGTCATAAAGAGAAAGTAGTAAAGTACTGTAACTGTACAAATGTTAGGTATCTGTACTTTACTTAAGTAGATTTTACAGTGGATACTTTTTACTGTTACTCCACTACATTTAAGAGCATGTATTTGTACTTTCTACTACCCTACATTTTTCAGCAGGACTGAAAAGTAAAAGTATTTTCATAGTAGTCTGAGACCTGCTGAAAACACTGAGGATTTATACAAATAAAAACAGTTGGAAAAACGAACAAAATTCAGCTCAAATCAAAATTAGCGTGAAATACTTTCTACTCTTTAAGTACTCTTTTAAATTGGTACTTTACTTAAGTAGATTTTTTTCCATGTGATACTTTTACTTAAGTATTTTTTTTGCTCTGTTATGTGTACTTTTACTTAAGTAACAAAACTGAGTACTTCTTGCACCACCGGAAATTATGTTTAGCAAGTGTTAAATACCAGGGAGAAGAGGCGGGGCTAGTGTTAAATACCAGGGAGAAGAGGCGGGGCTAGTGTTAAATACCAGGGAGAAGAGGCATTTTTGTGTTAAATACCAGGGAGAAGAAGCGTTTTTGTGTTAAATACCAGGGAGAAGAGGCGTTTTTGTGTTAAATACCAGGGAGAAGAGGCGGGGCTAGTGTTAAATACCAGGGAGAAGAGGCATTTTTGTGTGAAATACCAGGGAGAAGAGGCGTTTTTGTGTTAAATACCAGGGAGAAGAGGCGGGTTTTCAGTCTGGTCTTAAATGGCGTTAAAGACTATGACGATCTGACAGGCAGAGGGCGCTGTTCCATAGTCTGGGCTCCGTCACCTTCCAGCCAAAGCGATAACATCACCACGGAGACCAGCAAAAGGCAGACTCCCCCACAGAAAAGTCACACAGTGCGTCTTTAACCACAGCCGTCGTTGCATGTGTGTTTTCCGAGATGTTTTTCCGCCGCTGTGTTCACATGTGCTCTCGCTCCGCAGAGGACCTCGTTGACCTTTGATTGGCTACGGCGCGTCTCAGGACATGTTATCATCACATGGAGAACACATCACGCCTGATTAATGCCCCTCTCCACGCCGCGTCTGTATAAATCACTGATCCTTGTCGAACTTCAGACAGACAGAGACAGTCCAGACAAACTCACCAAATGTTACATGGATCTTCAGAGCGATTCAAAGTTAGGACCCTATATATATATAAACTGACATAGATAACAAACAGGAAGTGAGCGTGGGCGTGCATCCAGCTCCGTCGACTGGCTCCAATCCACTTTCTATTGAAAAAACGTAGCTTCTCTATCTGTACCTGCTGCTGTCAGACTCGTAATTTTGGTCTTAAATGTTCATATTAACCCTCTACATCAGGGGTCACCAACCCTATGCCCGCGGGCGCCATGTCGCCCCCAAGCCCCAGATGAGTCGCCCGCAGACCGGTTCTAAAAATAGCACAACTCATTAATGAGCTGCATCTAAAATTTAATCTTATTCTGTTGCTATTTTTTTTTTTTTATCACCCTTGCGTTTATATAGATTTAAAAATGACAATATCTTAAACATATGTTCATTATACGTGAAGTTTAGATAAGTTAAGGTTAACTTTGACCTACTCACTTCAAAGGTCAGTATTGTGCGCGTGACAAAACCAGTGCTTCGCTCGCGAGCGCTGTGACGATGCGCTGAATGCAGTTTCTTACTCCAAAACATGGTAGAAAATAAAGAGATAATTTTCACAACGATTTAAGACAGTAAAAGAAACCTGCGCGTATCTCATCTGCGGAGCGACTGTGGTGACGGCAAAGCGGCACAATGTGTAGGGACACTTCACTATGTCTCACAAAGTTCCACACTAACTACCCATGGGGACGCGCACTCCCCACGGGGGCGCACACTCCCCACGGGGGCGCACACTATGGGCAGAATAAGCCCAGAGCTAAACGCAGCTTTGGGTAAACAACAGGCTTTTTTTCACGACACCGGTGAAAAAGTCACACAACGCAACCGTTTATTTAAAAATATGTAAGCTTATTTTTCTTTAACATTACATAATTGATAACTTTATGAAACATGGTGCAATGTGTATTATTTATGTTTTGTTAAAAAAAAGTTTGTCAATGGATAGTGAAAATGGGACACTTTTCCTATGAGATGTAGTGATGTAAGTGTCATCTGGAAATTTAACAATTACTAAGATTAGTAAAGTTAAAGTGCTGAATACTGATATCTGTTTCCCTCCTTGCTCATTGTTGATAATTATTTTGAGAAATTATTAATGTGATCAGTGTCTTGCAACATGATCAGTGTGTTCACATAGATGATTATCATTTATCATTATTAATAATGTATAACTAAAGGCAAACTGAGAAAATTTGTTATTTCAGAAGAGCGTCTCAAACTGGTAGCCCTTCGTATGACTCAGTGCCCATAAAGTAGCTCTCAGGTTAAAAAAGGTTGGTGACCCCTGCTCTACATGATCCTGGGGTTCATTTTTGAGTTTATTTTTTAAGTGTTTTATTTTATTTATTTATTTTTTTGTAATTTTGAGTTATCTTTTTTTTTTGTTTTTTTTTTTTTTTTTTGTTATTATTTTTTTTTTTTTTTTTTTTTTTTTTTTTTTTTTTTTTTTTTTTTTTTTTTTTTGAAAAATTATGTCCCCTCTCTCTGTACCTGCTGCTGTCAAACTCGTCATTTTGGTTTTAAATGTTTGTTTTAACCCTCTACATGATCCTGGGGTTAATTTTTTAGTTTATTTTTTAAGTTGTTTTTTTGTTTTGTTTTTTTAGTTATTTTGCGTGTTTTTGTTTTTTTTTGTTTTTTTTTTTGGTTATTTTGTGTAGGTTTTTTATTTAGAGTTTTTCTTTTAGTTATTTTTTATTTTATTATTATAATTTTTTGTTATTTTGAGGGTTTTTTTTGTTTATTTTCTTAATTTTTTTGTTATTTTTACTTTTTTTTTTTTTTTTTTTTTGCTATTTTGAGGGTTGTTTTTTTTTTACTGTCCCCTCTCTCTGTCTCTGCTGCTTCAGACTCATTTTGGTCTTAAATGTTCGTATTAACCCTCTACATGATCCTTTTTATTTCACTATTTTGTCCGTAAATCAAGATATGAACATTAATAACAGACAAATCAGGTCCTTCTTTCCCCGAGGTCGCTCCTGTTAGCGTTAGCAACAGGTTTGATTGACAGCGTTGCTAAGGGCCCGCTTCCTGCTAAACTAGTGGTGTGGGCGGGAAGGGGGCGTTACCTTCAACAGCCTCGCTCCTGATTGGCTCTTTTGGTTGGACGTCACACTCGCTCAGTCCACTTCTTTAAACAGCCTGTGGTTCGGACAGTTTCCATAGTAATTAACAATTTAAAATATAATACTCCATCTTTCTAAATGGCACTAGAGGCACTTCATCTCACCTTAAAATTGTGATTGAGAGATTATAATTAGTAACAGTAATGTGTATTGTGTTTATTCAATTCCATTTTTTTTCCAGTTGAAACACATTCCCTGTTACATGCTCTCCATAGATCTGACCTGTAACCTGACTTAAAGAAATAAACACAGCCACATAAGTGTTGAAGTAATGAACTACTTGCACAGTTGTTGTTTTTGTTGTTGTTGTTGTGTTAGATTTAAATGTATTTTAAGATCTGTGTCATCCATCAGTCGTCCAAATATGAGACATAGTAAAAAAAATAAAATAAAAGTATAGTATAAATAGTATAAATATGCAGTGCTGGCAGAAAACATGCTCGAGTAAAAGACTAACTTATCTACTTAAGTATCTGTTTAAAAAAAGGACTAAAAGAGTAAATAGTACAATTATTTCTTACAGATTTTGAAGTCTTAAAAGCTTTAAATGTAGTGATTTTGATAAAGATTTGTGCTGTTTCTGGCTGTTTTTATTTGTATATTTTTGTTTGCTCAAACTACAATGGCGTTAAATATAAACCCTCAGCCTTTTCAGCGGGGGGAAGCTAACGACACTGAAGCTAACAAGCTAACACATCTGTTTGTTTACATTTTCTGTTTGTTAGCTAGGTCTATTAAACTACACAAGAGTGAACCGTGCCTGAGTCATATTTAGCATAATGGTTCAGGCCCTTAATGGACGCTCTCACACCTATTAGCATACTGGCTGTTAGCATACTGGCTAATAGCGCACTGGCTAGCACTGTGTTTTCCCTTGTTTTCATTTAGAATAGACACAATACGCTTCAGCTTCTGCCTACACCTGATCACTTACTCGAAGTTCCACACGCTGAATGTTTTATTTTATTATTTTTATATAATGTTTTCGACCGTACTGAGTTATAAACCGACCAAAACGAAAAATAAACGAAAGCTGCGGTCTGAGGATGGCGTTAAAAATAGGATAAAGATGATGTCTGAGGCGTGGATTGCGTTCCCCAAACAAAAAAATGGCTTCCTAAACTCCCCTCTCAAACCGTTTCTTTTCTTTGGCTCAGACCTGCACCTCGCTATCTTTTTTTTTTCACTCTCTATTTTAATAGTTATGTATCTTTTGATTGCAAATTCCAGAGGGCAGACGCTCCAGCAGCAGAAGTTACACTGTGTACCTTTAATGCGGGACAAAAGCATTACTGTTCAGCACTTCCAAATGAAACGCTGACTGCGCAAAAACTCCCGCTATCTCTTTTGCGTGCGCTTATCTGCCTTCCCTCCTTATTTCACCTGTACAGACGCAGAGCTCAGGAGTCAGCTGGTCTGGTCCTGGTGGAGTTGATAAAACGCCTCCTCCTCCCACAGTTTTCATGAGAGCGGCCACTGCGGTACACAGCCTCTGATAAGACTTAGAGCTGCCTGTCCTCCCTCCTGTCCTCGCTCCCCTCCCCTGCGCAGACGTCGCTCTCACATCCACCTTATACGAAAACATTCAACTTTGCATTAAACTTTGTCAAATGTGAGTTTAAAGTGCTCGTATTACGTCAAATTCGCTGTTTCCGCATCACAAACAGACGTGGAGTTGTGTTTTTTTGTGTTTTTTTTGTTTCATTCACTGAAATCCTGCATATTTAGGCTTTTTGAGTTCTTCTGTCAAACTGAAAACGCTCTGTTCCACCTTGTGATGTCATCGTGTGGTGATACAGGAAGTGCTGGACTGTGTTTTTAAACTCCACACACCTTCACCGGTAGAATTATTTGGAGAATTTCAACGCTGGAATTGACAATCTAGAGCTAACCAGATATGCTAACCAGATTTGTGCTAACCAGCTACGTGCTAACTAGCCAAAACTGAGTACTTCTTCCACCTCTGCACCTCTTTTTGACAATCTAGTGCTAACCAGATATGCTAACCAGCTACGTGCTAACCAGATATATCGGCTAACCAGCCACATGTTAACCAGATACGTGCTGACCAGCTACATGCTAACCAACCATGTACTAACCAACCTCGTGTTAACCAGCCACATGCTAACCAGTCACGTACTAACCAGCCATGTGCTAACCAGCTATCCGCTAAATAGCCACGAGCTAACTAGATATGTGCTAACCAGCCCTGCACTGAAGGTAAAAGGAGCTACTAACTTGAAAACTACTTGACACTTCATGACATCACAAGGTGGAACGTCACATTTTGAGCTTTGGAGATGTAACAGACTAAAAATAATAATAATAAAGTGTGACTCAAACATGTGTGAACGAAACCAAACACAACTCCAGGTCTGTTTTTGAGGAGCTAGCATCTTTCTAACGTCGTATACTTTTGCAGTTTATTTATTTACAGGTTTGACTGGTGTAAAAAACTCATATTTGCGTCTGGTATTATCCACCGAACTGAGTCATGGTAATAAAAACATAAAAACCCGCCGTACGCACGTCCACATGCTAAAGCTGAGCCCGGACGCCTCACCTCTTTTGCCTGTTCCACATGCGAACGGAACACTCCATCCCACTCGTCCTTATCTGCAGGGCGCTGCTTTAGCTCTGTCGTCACGCCTCCTACATGCGTCTGTCCGGTTCATATAGGGATAACTCATGACCGTGGAACCGCTGACCCGCTCCTGTGGCCTGGGAGTCTCAAACACGGGACAAAAGTGAAGTGACTGTAAATCATTTGCCAATACTTACGTGTTCCGCTTTTTAAAGTACAGTAGGCACTTTTTTGTTCCTAAAATAGTGTTACATAATAGTCACAAAACAAAAAACCCTCTTATGGAACAGTGACGCCTGCTCACGTTCCGGAAATATATTTTTTATTAATTTTTCTCATGGACTTTTCGAAAAAATCTAATATTAAGAAGGCATTCAAAGGCATCGCACAGGCTAACCAGCTACATGCCAACCAGCTACATGCTAACCCGCTACATGCTAACCCGCTAGGTGCTAACCAGCTACATGCTAACCAGCCAAACCCCGGGGTCTAAACATGGCCGCCCATTGGAGTTAATGGGTCGTGCTTTAGCAGCAGCTGGTACAGTCCATAGACCATGTGCAGTAGAGCCACGCCCCCTGAGACTTTGAGCGAGCGACGAGAGCGAGCGACGAGAGTGAGCGACGAGAGCGAGCGACGAGAGCGAGCGACGAGAGCGAGCGACGAGAGCGAGCAGAGTGGCCGTGAAGAAGGGAATATAAATTATAAGTGATAATGTTTGTGCTACAGGAGCTTCTGGTTTAGTCCTGGTTTAGTCTAGAGGGTCTGAGGGTCTGAGGGTCTGAGGTCTGAGGGTCTGAGGTCTGAGGGTCTGAGGTCTGAGGGTCTGAGGTCTGAGGGTCTGAGGTCTGAGGGTCTGAGGTTCTAAGGTCTGAGGGTCTGAGGTCTGAGGGTCTGAGGTCTGAGGGTTTGAGATCTGAGGGTCTGATGGTCTGAGATCTGAGGGTCTGAGGTCCTGAGATCTGAGGGTCTGAGGTCCTGAGGGTCTGAGGTCTGAGGGTCTGAGGATCTGAGGGTCTGAGGTCTGAGGGTCTGAGGTCTGAGGGTCTGAGGTCTGAGGGTCTGAGGTCTGAGGGTCTGAGATCTGAGGGTCTGAGGTCTGAGGTCTGATGGTCTGAGGTGTATTTTCCCTCTGAATGGAGGAGCTGGAAAAAGGCACAGAGCGTTTAAACAGGATAAAACTGTAACGCGCGGCGACCGCGCTCTGCTCAAAATAACCCTGAGTGTGTCATTATCATTAATGAGGCTGAGTGACCTCAGACTCACAGCCAATCACATCCAACTCTGATCCTCTAAAGGCCAAACGAGTACTTTTATACCACACATGCAGTAATATCAGACTGTCAATGTGTTTTTAAAGTTAATGTACCTCATCAGAATTTAAATAAACAGGGTCAGGAGTTCTGTTACTTAAGTAAAAGTACAAATACAGAGGTAAAAAGTTACTCGAGTAAAAGTAAAACATGAATAAAATTGACTTAAGTAAAAGTGTTTAACAAAACCAGGACCAAACCAGGACTAAACCAGGACTAAACCAGGTCTACATCAGGACTAAACCAGGACTAAACCAGGTCTACATCAGGTCTACATCAGGACTAAACCAGGACTAAACCAGGACTAAACCAGGACTAAACCAGGTCTACATCAGGACTAAACCAGGAGTAAACCAGGTCTACATCAGGACTAAACCAGGACTAAACCAGGACTAAACCAGGTCTACATCAGGACTAAACCAGGACTAAACCAGGTCTACATCAGGACTAAACCAAGACCAAACCAGGACTAAACCAGGACCAGACTGGGACCAGGACACGTGTGAATCCTCAGGTCAAAGGTCGAGGCCTGTAAACTCATATATTAAAATAGTTTCCATAGTAACACAGCAGAACGGCTGATAATGATTCAAGAATGTAAAGCTGCATTACGTAATTTTTCTGGTGAACATCTACCTGCCTGTTTGCTTGAAATTTCCCACAATTGACATTAAATTTGGTGACGTCTCCAGTCAAAGTTACACATCAGAGCTGCGGAGAAACGAGTTAAACACATGTACAATTCAGCTAATGCAAAATAGACACGTTTAAAGCCACTGCGGGACATTGAAAGAACAATGATAGTGCATTTTTAAGCGTCGATACGTTCGTCACGGCTGCGTATCCGTTTATAATCTGAAAAAGCGCAGTGTTCAGTGTGTTCTAGTGTTGAGTTTGAGGTGTAAAGATTACGACACATGTTTTGGGTTTGTTCCAGGCCGGTGCCGACTTTAGACTAATTCCCGAGTTTTCGCGTTTACCCATTTAAGGAAGAAACGCACTTTTGCACCCGGGACAGGATACAACGTGAACTGTGCTCGCAAGTTCCTGCATGGATCTGTGTACTTCCTGGATACGGTCCACGTTGAGTAATAAAATCAAATGTACCATCTCAGTTTGGGGTTAGGTCAGAGGAAAATGGCCTTTCACTCGATACTTATCAAGAACCACATTATGCTTCTGCAAACATTTAGACCGTGCGGTTCTGGAGAAACGCGAACACGGAGACAAGCCACGGATGAAATGTTTACAACTTAATATCCCCTTTTCTTCGCCGGAAAAGAAGAAGCAAGAAAACAGTTTTGGAAGCGATTTATAATGGACAAATAATGAATGAAGGAAGTTATTTATATAGAACAGTTAAAACGAGGACAGAGGAGGAAAGGGCTTCATAAAAATACACAAAAAAACTACAAAAAAGTCCAGTAAATGTACAGAAAAAAGTGTCTTTACAAATACAGAGGGAAAAAGATACTCGAGTAAAAGGAAAATGTGGAAAAATCTGCTTGAGTAAAAGTAGGACTAAACCGGGATTAAACCAGGATTAAACCGGGACTAAACCGGGATTAAACCGGGACTAAACCAGGATTAAACCGGGATTAAACCGGGACTAAACCGGGACTAAACCGGGATTAAACCGGGATTAAACCGGGACTAAACTGGGATTAAACCGGGACTAAACCGGGATTAAACCGGGACTAAACCGGGATTAAACGGAGACACAAACTGGGATTAAACCGGGACTAAACCAGGATTAAACCGGGACTAAACTGGGATTAAACCGGGACTAAACCGGGATTAAACCGGGACTAAACCGGGACTAAACCGGGATTAAACCAGGATTAAACCAGGACTAAACCGGGATTAAACCAGGATTAAACCGGGATTAAACTGGGATTAAACCGGGACTAAACCAGGACTAAACCAGGATTAAACCAGGACTAAACCAGGACCAAACCAGGACTAAACCAGAACATGGCATAGAACATATCTATATCTTAATGGAGAATCTTCCGAAATGTGGTTTGTATTTCTATTTCTATGGAATCATGCAGTTGACATACTATCTTCAGAAAGTTACACACTGTACCTTTACTTACGAGGTTAAAGTATCGATATATCTGTTATGAAGTGGTGCCGTCCTGTCCCGTGTACAAACCTGCGTTCTTTTATAACATGTCATTTCCACGTGGATAAGACTCATTTACATTTTATCTGAACACGGCTCAAGGCTCTGGAGCTGTTTTATATTCAGCCACGACTCTGAGCAGGTGGCCCATAATGTGCCCATATTTAAGGATAACAGTGTATATATATGTGCTATGTGTGTGTGTACTATGTGTATTGTGTGTATTTGTACTGTGTGTATGTGTACCATGTGTCCAGACCTCAGAGCTGTGCATTTTAAACAGTTTATTTGTTATTGTTGATGTGGTGCTGCAGAATCAAGGCTGAACTGATCAATGGAAGAGCTGAAATGATCTGATATTTTGAGTCGACCCCTGTTGTTGTTTTTGTAACTGTTTGTGTTGTTAATGTCGCTGCTTTTGTACGTGACACTTTTATGACGACATGTTTATGTGAAGTTTCTATTGGTCAGATACTGGTCTGTTTTGGAGACTGGCTCTAGTGAGTTGAGACTGATGTTGTTTTGGTCTTGTTTCACTATTGTGCTGCTGTTGTTTTTGTCTGGTGTTGCTGTTGTTTTGTTCTTGTCTTGCTGTTGTTTTAGGCTTGTTTTGGTCTTGTTTTATTGTTGTTTTGGTCTTGTTTTTTTTGTTATTTTGGTCTTGTTTTGCTGTTGTTTTGGTCTTGTTTTGCTGTTACTTTGACATTGTTTTGTTCTTGTGTTGCTGTTGTTTTGCTGTTGTGTTGGCTGTTGTTTTAGGCTTGTTTTGGTCTTGTTTTGCTGTTGTTTTTTGTTGTTTTGGTCTTTTTTCCTGTTATGTTGCTGTTGTTTTGGTCTTGTCTTGCTGTTGTGTTGCTGTTGTTTTAGGCTTGTTTTGGTATTATTTTGTTGTTGTTTTGGTCTTGTTTTGCTGTTACTTTGACATTGTTTTGGTCTTGTGTTGCTGTTGTTTTGCTGTTATGTTGCTGTTGCTTTGTTGTTGTTTTGGTCTTATTTCGGTCTTTTTTTTCTGTTCTTTTGCAGTTGTTTTGGTTTTGTTTTGGCCTGGGTTACGGCCCTACAGTAGCCGCAGCTTCTACACCTACACTACAAGGCCAAATTATGTAACACAGTATCTTAGCATAGCGTAACATAAGACTGAAAAAACACGGGGAATAAAAAAGTGTTGACAAAGGCCTCATTAATCATGGAAACAAGTCTGCCTTTATCGGCCGGTTGCTAAGAAACCGTGTTAAAATGTCCTGTGTGATAAAATGGAAATAGCGCTGTTAAAGGTACAGTAAAGTTCCATGGAAAGAGAAAACTAAAACCACACGTCGGAACATTCTCCATGGAGATAGATGAGCTTTATGCCAGACTGTGGAAGATTAAAACCAAAGGAACAACATTTCTATGGAAACAAGCAGGAGCAGGCCGGTTTCCAGGCCAAAGAAGAGTCAGGTTTGTGGAGATGCAAGCCCACTCAGAGTAAGAATGGCACTTTTTTATTAGTTTTTCAGTGGAATAAACACAACCAAAATGAAAAATATGCTTTTATTTTAGTCTATATATTATATTTTGACTAAAAAGTGACATTTTATGGGGTTAAGTTTCAGTTTAAAGGCTCTATATTACGCAAAATTGACTCTCGTGAGCTTTAAGTTATGTTATAATAATTAGTCCTAAGCTCAAAATGCTCTGTTCCACCTTGTGATGTCATGAAGCTGTAGTTCAACATCTACTTTTACCTTTAGTTCAGTCCAGATCAGAAAGTTCCAGGGCTGAAATGATCCAAATGATTCTAGAAATGAAGGTGTGTGGAGTTTAAAAACACAGTGGAGCACTTCCTGTATCACCACACGACTTAAATTTGCCATTGAAATGCAGTTTGGTTGTACGTTTTTGCAGCTGCTAAACTCTGCATACATTATAATAAAGATTGCGCTAAGTCCTCGCTGCCAGCCGGTCTTCGGGTCATCTCTGGACATGAGGAGTTTCCATGGCGATAGGACAGATCAACACAACAAACCGATGCGCTTCTCCTTTTTGTCTTTATTTAGAAGTTTTCCAGTTGCCTCGTGTACCGTTTTACCCCTTTACACCTCAGGCGAGTCTAGGAACGGGATCAAGAACATATAAAAAAAAAAAAAAACTCATAAAAATAAATTATATCAGTTATGACTTGCCAAATTTGGAGCAAAAACATCATATCGTTATAAAGAGTGACGCTATAGTGAAAAGTTCATGTTCCATACACACTTTGGTAAAGAACTGGAGGAATAAAGAAGTAGTGTGTCATTAAAATGGGTTTATATTATATTTACTGTGCAGAGCTGTTGAAGTAAAAAGGGTAAAACGGGCACATTTATATACGGCGCTTTTTCCAACTTCAGGTCACTCAAAAGAGATTTATATGAAGAAACACACACACACACTCGCACACACAAGGACACAACAACACAGTCAGTGGGGTCTGGAGTTCGAACTCTACCAACTGAGCCACGGTGTATATTCATGTATCGTATCGTCATTTCTTTCCTTGTGGTATCGAAACTGGGATCGAGTTTGGCGTTTTTCTGTCAGGACGACACTTTTAGAAGTCAATGTAATTCTCACTATAGTATAAATGTTATGTTTGTTTATTTTATGTTGGTTTATGTGTTATTTTGTTTATGTTGAGTTATGTTGTTTTGTTTTATATTGGTGTATGTTGTTCTATGTTATTTTATGTTTTATGTTGTTTTATGTTGTTTTATATTTTATGTTGTTCTATGTTGTTTATGTTGTTTTATGTTATTTTATGTTTTATGTTGTTTTATGTGTCATGTTGTTTTATGTTGTTTATGTTATTTTATGTTTTATGTTGTTTTATGTTATTTTATGTTTTATGTTGTTTTATGTGTCATGTTGTTTTATGTTGTTTATGTTATTTTATGTTTTATATTGTTCTATGTTATTTTATGTTGTTTTATGTTGTTTTATGTTTTATGTTGTTTTATGTGTCATGTTGTTTTGTGTTGTTTATATTTTATGTATGTATATGTGTTATATTGGTTTATATTATGTTGTTTTTTTGTGTTATGTTGTTTTATGTTATTTTATGTTGTTTTATGTTATTTTATGTTTTTTGTTGTTTTATATTGTTCTATGTTGGTTTATGTTATTTTATGTGTTATGTTGTTCTATGTTGTTTTATGTGTCATGTTGTTTTGTGTAGTTTATATTTTATGTATGTATATGTGTTATATTGGTTTATTTTACGTTGTTTTTTTGTGTTATGTTATTATACGCGTTACGTTGCTAACAGCAGCAGTAAAAAAAATCTGGCATCTGCAGTTTTTGTCTTTAATCTTATGCGTGTTTTTATGACATAATTTGTGCGTTTGTGGGGAACAGCTGATTTCAGGCTCTAATTTGCATCACAGGCCTGAGCTCGAGGCGTTAACACTTTTTTAAACACTGGCCCGAGTTCAAGCAGGTGTCCTTTTATGAATCCATATAAATTTAATGATAAACGATAATATGTAAAGTTTCCAGTGGAAGATCAGCCATTTTCACCTGGTATGTTCCACACTGCGGCATTAAACTGATCTATGGCCCTCTTAAGATTCTGTAACTGAATAAAGACAAGAGAGACAGTATATGGTGTAACAATCCAGGCAAACTAAAAACTACTCCATATAGACAAGCAGGTGGTGGACATCGCATCAGAAAAGTTACGCAGTGTATCTTTAGTATTTATTCAAACATGTTCCGTTTTTGGGGCAGTTATTACTCATTTAAATGTTTGTTATGCAAATTCAGGAAACAGACCCAAAAACAGCAGAACAAAGTGGCCTCAGCTGAAACTTTTAATGTGAAGGAGCAGCGTCTCTAATCTGAGTTTCTCCAGCTCCTCAGCCTAAAATATACTTTAAATATACAAACAAAGAAAGGGACAAAGTAGACAGTCACTACACCTCCTCCTGTCACTGCTCCTCCTCCTGTCACTGCTCCTCCTGTCACTGCTCCTCCTCCTGTCACTGCTCCTCCTGTCACTACTCCTCCTGTCACTACTCCTCCTGTCACTACTCCTCCTGTCACTGCTCCTCCTCCTGTCGCTCCTCCTCCTGTCACTGCTCCTTCTGTCACTGCTCCTCCTCCTGTCACTCCTCCTCCTGTCACTACTCCTCCTGTCACTGCTCCTCCTCCTGTCGCTCCTCCTCCTGTCACTACTCCTCCTGTCACTGCTCCTCCTGTCACTACTCCTCCTGTCACTGCTCCTCCTGTCACTGCTCCTCCTGTCACTACACCTCCTCCTGTCACTGCTCCTCCTCCTGTCACTCCTCCTCCTGTCACTACACCTCCTCCTGTCACTCCTCCTCCTGTCACTGCTCCTCCTGTCACTCCTCCTCCTGTCACTCCTCCTCCTGTCACTGCTCCTCCTGTCTCTCTATCCCTCCCCAATCCCCCCCCTCTCTCTCTCTCTCTTTGTCTCTCTATCCCTATCCATCACCCCTCTCTGTCTCTCTTCCCACTCTTCCTCTCTGTCTCTTTTCTCTTTTTCTCTCCCCTCTTTCTACCTGTCTCTCTTGCTCTCCCTGCACTCTCCTTCTCTCTGTGCCTCTCTCTCTCCCTCTTCTCTCTCTGCCCCCCCCCTCTCTCTCTTACCTCCCTCTTTCTCCCCCCTCTCCCCCCTCTCTCCATCTGTCTGTGTGTGTTTAAGTACATCTTTTATTTCACTATAATCATGATATTTTGTTTTAGAATAAACACAAAACACACACTCGATAAATGAATCAAAATGACTTTAAAGATGTACTTTAAAGTCAGCCACCAGAAAAGTTCCAGAGTGCGTCTTTAGTGCCGTTGCCTTAGCAGAGGCGTGTTTATGTCTCATGACACGGCGCGTGGAGGTTAAAGAGTTCATGTCTTTACAGAACTGTGACTCATGTTTACATCAGCTGTGGAGACATGCACTGTTTATAGAAATGGACAGAGCTAACATGCTAGCCGCTACGTTATAAACAGGAAGTGAACATGTGCGCACTTCCTGCTCCATTGACTCTGGCTCCAATTCACTTTCTATTGAAAATCTGTGTCCCCTCTCTCTGTACCTGCTGCTGTCAGACTCGTCATTTTGGTCCTAAATGTTCGTATTAACCCTCTACATGATCCTGGGGTTCATTTTTGAGTTGTTTTTTTTTTTTTTTTGTTTTTTTATTATTATTATTTTTATTTTTTTTATTTTTATTTTTTTTATTTTTGTTATTTAGATTTTTTTTTTATTTTAATTTCTTTATTTTTGGGTTATTTTTATGTTTTTATTTTTTTTATAATTTTTTGGGTTATTTTGAGTTGTTTTTTTTTATTTATTTTTTATTTTGAGTTTATTTTTTATTATTTTTATTTTTTTTTATCTGTGTCCCCTCTCTGTACCTGCTGCTCTCAGACTCGTCATTTTGGTCTTAAATGTTCGTATTAACCCTCTACATGATCCTGGGATTTTTATTTCATATTATAGATTACAGATTATACAGAAATTATACAGAGATTATAGATTACAGATTATAGATTACAGATTATACACAGATTATATATTACAGATTATATATTACAGATTATATATTACAGATTATATATTACAGAATATACACAGATTATAGATTACAGATTATAGATTACATATTATAGATTACAGATTGTGATTCCTGACCCTTCTGTCAGGTAAACTCTGTTGTGTGCCACAGTTTGTGAAACGTTGCAAACACATGAGCGTTTGTGGTTTCGGTCGTGAGCTGCAGAGCTGCGTTTGAACCTGCCTCTTCATTTCTTCTGTGACGTTCGCAGATGGACAGACTCGGCTCAAAGTTTCACGTTCAGATCAGGGACTTTCCTCAAACAGAAGCAGGAGCGAAACACAAACAAGTGACCGGAGGCGTTTATGTGTTTTATGGCACAAATGGAACCATCTCAGAGCAGAAATGTGCTTCTGTTCCACACGTTTGCACAAAGGATCACTCTATACTGTTTATTTATGGACTGCAACATATTCGCCATGGAGATATTATTATATTTCCCAGAAAAGTCCCACAATATTGCATTAAATTCATTAAAACATGGAGACAAACAGGAGATGGGGCCGTGCAGGGGCGGTTCCAGGGAAGGGCTCGAGGGGCACCAGCCTCCCCCAGAATGACCAACGTTCCCCCACAGCTCCCTCAAGGATTTTTGTCCCACGTTCACTCAGTTTCGACTAAAAATGAGTTGTCAGGAAACTACAAAAAGATAAAATAAAATATCTATATCAGCTTTTATGAGTCACTATAAGATGCTAACTATATTTAAACTTGCAAATATGGTTAAATACAGGGGTGGGATTTAATAAGTTTTGTTCTTCTCACTTATTTTTGAGCTTAAATAAGAAAAAAAAAAGTGAAATGTGCTTTAAATGTACTGGATAAAAAAACAAACAAACAAAAAAACATAAATAAAATAAATACATAAATAAATAAATAAATAAATAAATAAAAATTTAAATAAAATAGAATGAATGAATAAATAAATAAATAAAAATAAAATAGAATGAATGAATAAATACATAAATAAATAAATAAAATTAGAATAGAATGAATGAATAAATACATAAATAAATAAATAAAAATAAAATAGAATGAATGAATGAATAAATACAAATTTAAATAAAATAGAATAAATAAATAAAATAAAATAAAATAAAATGAATGAATAAATAAATAAATACATAAATAAAAATAAAATAGAATAGAATGAATGAATGAATAAACAAATAAATACTTTTTAAGTGAGCACAGACTTTGGCACCCCCTTAGCTCCTCCCACACAAAATGTCTGACCCCGCCCCTGTCACCATGCCAAGTTACAAGTCAGATCGGTGGAGAGGTGGCCCCAGTCTTGGTAAGAATCTGTGTTTTTCAAGGTATTTTTGAGCACCTTTAAACACACCTGTAACAGAACAAAGGCTGACACTCTGTGAAACACTCCAGGCAAAGATCCATGCACCTTCCATCTGTGCAGACTCTGGATGGTTTCATATATATAATAATCGAATGCAGCTGTAGAAGTATCAAAATACCTGCTCTTGCATCTGTGCAGACACTGAGTCATCTCCATCAGTATTTTGCGGTTAACGTGAGCTTTCCCCTGTTACCACGATGAACCATGGACATAGTTTAAACTGTGGTTCACTTTAAGGTCACACGGGAGCTGTTTTTTGTCTCTGCGCGGTGGAACAAAGTGTAGAGACGAGTAAAAGGAAGGACGAGGACAAAACCTTTCTTCAACCACTACGGTACACAGCCGCATTTTTATACAGCGCTTTGCCACGTTCAAAACACTCAAAGGTTCACACATTCACACAGACACTGGTGGGTTAAGTGTCTTGCCCAAGAAAACAACAACAACAGTGTTCATCTGTGTGAGCTGGAATTGCATCGCCGACCTGTGGCTCAGTGGATCCGACCGCTCTACCGATGACTTTATGTTGGTATGGCTTATGGGTATTTGGGTAATCTTCCAAATAGGGGTGTGCCCTGGGTGTTTTATGGTCCAGTGAGGTTTTGTGCTAGACTTGAGCACACTGGTGTTTATATTAAGAGTGAGTCTCGAACCAGCAACCTTCAGATCAGTGGACAAACGCTCTAAGCCACTGTCGTTTCTCCATATCTTGTGTAATGTCCCAAATGTTTGTTTTCGTGGTTATTTTTATGATCCATTGATGACTTGTGCTTCAACAAAGACATTTATGTGCACAATGTTTATGTCAAGAGTGGGATTCGACTTCTACTCCAGAGGGACTTATACTTCAGAGCGACTTATACTTCAGAGCGACTTATACTCCAGAGCGACTTATACTCCAGAGCGACTTATACTCCAGAGCGACTTATACTCCAGTGCGACTTATACTCCAGAGCGACTTATACTCCAGTGCGACTTATACTCCAGAGCGACTTATACTCCAGTGCGACTTATACTTCAGAGCGACTTACACTCCGGAGCGACTTATAATCCTGTGCGACTTATACTCCGGAGTGACTTATACTCCAGAGTGACTTATACTCCAGAGCGACTTATACTCCAGAGCGACTTATACTCCAGAGCGACTTATACTCCAGAGCGACTTATACTCCAGTGCGACTTATACTTCAGAGCGACTTACACTCCGGAGCGACTTATAATCCTGTGCGACTTATACTCCGGAGTGACTTATACTCCAGAGCGACTTATACTCCGGTGCGACTTATACCCCAGAGCGACTTATACTCCGGTGCGACTTATACCCCAGAGCGACTTATACTCCAGAGCGACTTATAATCCAGTGCGATTTATAATCCAGTGCGACTTATATCCGGTGCGACTTATACTTCAGAGCGACTTATACTCCAGAGCGACTTATACTCCGGTGCGATTTATACTTCGGAAAATATGGTACATGTTTTATTTATGTGGATCCCATTCTCTTCCTGGTTCCACTGAAATCTAAATGATTCAATCTTTATTCATCATTTCAAATACACCGTCATTACATTTGATATTTCACCGCAATAAAACCACATTATCTTAAAAATAATCAGTTTAGTTTAACACAAGTCCAGGTCTGTTTGCAACGAGGAAACGACATTAGTAAAATAAATAAAAAAACAGCGTCATATGAGCCGTTTAAACTCGTTTCGCAACAACAAATTTCTGCAGAAGAATCGATCACGAGGACGAAAAAATGAACAAATGAGTAAATGAGTTACAAGAACAACAGGTTGTAAAAGTGATGTGGTTTGAAGGTACTTTTTGTTCGTATGTTGGACAGTGTAAGCTTTGTGTGGTGTCTTATCACACTCAGACGCACACACACACTCAGACGCACACACACTCAGACGCACACACAGACGCACACTCAGACACAGACGCACACACGCACACACCTTGGCGATCCCTGCGGCTGTAAACTGGTATTTACTGTAAAATGAAGTCACATCTGATAAAACAAAGATGAGCGAGATAAGACTTGAGGCGTCGCTTTTACACGTGTTATTTTTAAATCAGATCAAAACTGTTCTGAGAATCTCAAGTGTTTATTTGGCCATAAATAAGTTTGTGTCGTTTCCTCGTCACAAAACAGACCTGGAGTTGTGTTTGTTTTTGTTTCATTCACACATGTTTAACACACAAACCTGCAGATTTAAGCTGAGTTTTTCTCTTAAATTCTCTGAAAACGCTCTGTTCCACCTTGTGATGTCATCGTGTGGTGATACAGGAAGTGCTCCGCTGTGTTTTTAAACTCCACACACCTTCATTTATAGAATCATTTGGATCATTTCAGACCCGGAATAGCCGCTTATCTCTGCTGAACTAAAGGTAAAAGGAGGAGGAGTTAACTTGAAATCTACCACTTGATGACATCACAAGGTGGAACAGAGCGTTTTAAGCTTTGGAGATGTTACAGACTAATAATAAAGTGCGACTCAAACATGTGTGAAAGAAACAAAACACAACTCCAGGTCTGTTTTTGAGGAGGAAACAATATTTTAACATGGATTAAAGAAAATTTTGCGTAAAATAAAAAGCTGCACTATGTAACTTTTCTGTTGAGCACCTGCCTCCTACTTGTCTCCATGAATATATTTTTGCTTTTTTTGGTTCTATTGTGTCGGCATTAAACTGGCACATCTTGCATTTTTACATTTACAGAGAATACCTCGAGAAAACACACACACACACACACTTGCTCTGAAGTGCTTGCCTCTCCACAGACCCAACCAGTAACTTCGCCTGGTGTTAGTAGTTCATCTTGAAAGTTGCAATAGTTTTGCATTGATAAAGTGTGTAGGGACAGTTTATCTAATTTTTTATTTTTTATTTTTTTATTTTCAATGTTACAAGCACCATGTTTTTTAAGTGTATAAATAATAATAATAATAAAAAAATAAAACTAAAATAATAATAATAATGACAGTAATAATAATAATAATAATGACAATAATAATAATAATAATAATAATAATACAGTTTATCTATTTTTTTTGTATTTTCAATGTTACAAGCACCATGTTTTTTAAGTGTATAAATAATAATAATAAAAAATAAAATAATAATAATAATAATAATGACAATAATAATAATAATAATAATAATAATAATAATAATAATAATACTATGATTAAACAAAACCAGAATAAAATCAGATCTGTTTGACCGTCTGAGCTTTAGTTCCTTTTTTTTGTGCGTTACTATTTGTGGAGATTTTGGATCATTACCACAGACTGTTTATATAAATGGACATAGCTAACCCGCCAGCCGCCGTGTTCCAAACAGGAAGTGATCATGTGTGCGCTTCCGGCTCCATCGACTCTGGCTCCAGTTCACTTTACATTAAAAAACTGTGTGGTTGTCTTTGGTTTTCCAGAAAACTTCCCTTGGTTTTTAACTTTACAGCCACAGGTTTTACCCCAATCTCCTCTTACATTGGAAATCAACGAATTCCCATCCAGCGCTCAATTAATTTATGAGGTTATGTCCTTTTGGAAAGTGGAGAAGATTAGATATTCCAAGAAGGATATTGTCAACAAATTTTATAGAAATTGGCTCCATTTATTTACTTTTTTGAAACTTTTTATTTTCATTATTTTTATTAATATTAATATTTAATTTATCATTTATCATATTTTTATTATTTATTATTGGGTGTTGGTCTCTTATTCGTCTATTTTCTCAAGGTTTGTGTGATTTATTTATTTTATTTATTTATTTTTAAGTTTTAGATTATGCTACATAAAAATGAAAAGTTGTGTATATATGTGTTGTCTAAATACCAGTGCTATATTTGTTCATAAATCAATAAAAATATAAGAAACAGAGAAAACTGTGTCCTCTCTCTGTCTCTGCTGCTGTCAGACTCGTCATTTTGGTCTTAAATGTTCATATTAACCCTCTACATGATCCTGGGGCTCATTTTTGAGTTTATTTTTAATTTTTTTATTTTTTTTTTTTTTAGTTATTGTTTTTTTTATTTTTTTTTATTTATATTCTTATTTTTGTTATTTTTTTAGTTTTTTGGTTTATTTTGTTTATTTTTTATTTTATTATTATTATTCTTTAGTTATTTTGAGGTTGTTGTTTTTTTTAGTTTATTTTTTTAATTTTTATTTTATTTTATTTTTTTAGTTATTGTTTTTTTTTGTTATTTATATTCTTATTTTTTGGTTATTTTTTTAGTTTTTTGGTTTATTTTGTTTATTTTTTATTTTATTATTAAATTTTTTTTGTAATTTTGAGTTTTAGTTTATTTTTTATTTTTTTGTAAATCTGTCCCCTCTCTCTGTCTCTGCTGCTGTCAGACTCGTCATTTTGTTCTTAAATGTTCGTATTAACCCTCTACATGATCCTGGGGTTTTTATTTCACTTTTTTGTGTCTGTAAATCAAGATATGAACATTAAAAACAGACAAATCAGGCGCCTAGCTCTCTCCTGATTGGCTGTTTGGTTGCTATGATACGAACGCTGTGGGTGACGTCACATTCACTCAGTCCACTTCTTTACACATTTTATTATGGTCATTACAAAAAAGTAACTCCAAAACCTGCTGTGTCGTGCGAATCGTTGGTCTGACTGTTCCTCGTGAGTTCGTCTGCGGTGACTAATCACACCAGAGGGAGGTTTATGGTCAACGTTGATCATGTGATCAGGTCGTACCAGACAAACAGGTCAGATTCTTCTAATACGTTTCCATAAAAGTGCAACGATTAGAATAAGACAGTGCCGCTCCCCTTCTCTTTACAGTAAGACTTAAATATGTGGGTCCAGTCTGACGGCTCGCTCTGACGGCTCGGGCTCATTGTCACGTAAAGAGGCTCCCGGGGCGTGTCTGTGTGTTCAACGTGACACATCAGGGGTTTAACCAGGGCTGGAGCCAGTACTACAGGCTGGTACTGAAGTAAAAGTACAGTACATAGATTAAAAACTCCAGTAAAAGTAAAAGTATCACATGAAAAAATCGATTTAAGTAAAAGTATTAAAGCACCTGTTTAAAAATGAACTGTAAAAAGGCTTGTTAAAGGGTAAATTTATTAGTTATACTGATTAAAAATGACACGTATTTTGTTCAACAGCAACGATATGAATCAGTTCCTTCATTTTTCTTATGAATTTTGTGTTTTTATTTTTGTTTTGCTCAAAGTCGAAGCTTGAACTCGAAAACTTTAGTCAGGATAACCCCTCAAATCAAAAATGCAGTGGAGAAAGTACAGATACTGCTCTCTAATGTACTCAAGTAAAAGTAAAAAGTACACACTGTAAATGTACTTAAGTAAAGTCCAGATACCTGAAAAGTCTACTTAAGTGCAGTACTTTACTCCTTGTACTTCGTTCTCCTCCTCGGTTTTAGTGTTTCCTGTATCACACTTAAAATATACACACTGTAAATAGTTTATCTATGATCCACTCACTGGGAACAAAGCCCATCCCACGAGCCACGAGCCACGAGCCATGAGCCAGTGACACGAGCCAATGACACGAACCACGAGCCAATGAAACGAGCCAATCCCACGAGCCACAAGCCAATCACAAAAGCCAATGAGACGAGCCAATAACACGAGCCATGAGCCAATTCGATGAGCCATGAGCCAATCACTTGAGCCATGAGCCAATCACACAAGCCAATGACATGAGCCAATAATACGAGCCACAAGCCACAAGCCAACCCCACAAGCCAATCCGATGAGCCACGAGCCACAAGCCAATCCCACGAGCCATAAGCCAATCCCATGAGCCACGAGCCAATCACACGAGCCAATGACATGAGCCAATAATACGAGCCACAAGCCAACCCCACGAGCCAATCACGTGAGCTTGTAAATATCACATGAAAAAATTTCCTTGTGTACCTGTTTAAAAACATACTCCCCTCATCAGGACTGGACCGAGGTGGAGGTGGAGGTGGAGTCTTCACCTCCGCCCTCTTTTACTTTTATCAGACCAAATCAAAATCGCATTTGAAATCTCAGTTCTCTTCTTCTGTCCACACAAAACAGGAGCCACGTGGAGGATGAGCCGTGTTCAGGTTCAGGCCAAACCAAATGATTATTATTTAAAAAACTCCACACAGCGGGACACGAAACATCCACATTTGGTCCTGAGACAAAACGTCTGCACACGTCTAAAAATAAAACCCTGCGTATAGAGCGACCACATGCACCGTACGCGGCGTAAAACTGCGGTCGTTACAGATGCAAATAAAAATAAACACGCAGCGATCGTCCAAAACCACACGATTAAAAAAAGTGCTGACAGTGAACGCAGCGTGAGCCCAAATCTGCAACGAAACACACGGGCGAGCCACAGACTGTTTATATAAATAGACGTAGCTAACCTGCTAGCCGCCGCGTTCCAAACAGGAAGTGAGCATCAGGCGCGCTTCCGGTTCCATCGACTCGTCTTTTTGGTCTTAAATGTTTTTATTAACCCGCCGTACATGATCCTGGTGTTTTTATTTCGCTGTTGCGTCCGTAACTGTCAGGATTCCTACGACCGGCATCCTACTACTGGCTTCCTTCTACCAGCTTTCTACTACTGGCGTCCTCCTACCGGCGTCCTCCTACCAGCTTCCTACGACTGGCGTCCTCCTACCGGCGTCCTCCTACCATCTTCCTACTACCGGTTTCCTACTACCGGCTTCCTACGAGTGGCATCCTACTACTGGCTTCCTTTTACCGGCTTTCTACTACCGCCGTTCTCCTACCGGCGTCCTCCTACCGGCGTCCTCCTTCCGGTGTCCTCCTACCGGCGTCCTCCTACCGGCGTCCTCCTACAGGCATCCTACTACCGGCGTGCTAATACCGGCGTCCTAATACCGGCGATCACGGCCCAGATTCCAGGCCACGTCCTACAGGCCACGTCCTACAGCGACGGCGCTGACGGGTCTGAGGCGTGTGTGAGCGCTCGGGGGAATCATGTACAAAAAGACGCAATCAAAGACTCCACGTTTCACCACATCTACTGTTTATTCTGTCCCCCAGCATCGTCCAACCCGTCCTACTGTACTGTCCACCGTGTTTTCTTAGGTCGACGATACAGGACTCTCAGACGTAATACAGCACATTTCAAAAATACTTTCATACCCACCGCCATTTTTAACCTGAACAATCTATAGACCACGAAACTCTGATTATTATGACGCACTTTTATAATGTCATTTACTCCAGTGTATGTGACGTTTTTGTGTGGTCTTGTGTGTAAATGTCGTTTTTCCCCGTGTGAGCATGACTGTGGGGACAATAAAGTAACTAACTAAATATATATATATACATGAGGTGTCCATGAAGTCGATTTACAGTTTTTACGTTTTATTACAGTTGGCGGTTGATCAGATCCTTTATTAGATTTGTTTTTTGTTCTCGTGGTTATAACAGTTTTTAATCACATTTGTGGGATTATGCGCAATCAAATTATCGGTCCATTTTTCTTCCACGTGAGATCACTTACTGCAGAAGTCGACCTCGAACTTTGGACTGAATCTGCGGCGTCGCGGCTGAAGGACGTTCAGCCGACCTGCGTTTGTGAGGTCCTCAAACATTTACAGATCGTTTGGACTGAAGGGACGGACCAGATCTCACGCCTCTGGGTTTGTTTCTCTGTTTGTGTTAAAGATTTCGTGCGTGGAACAAAACTACGGGACGTTACCGAACGAAAACCAAAAGATACAGATGAGATTGAACCGTCGATGAGAAAACGGCGAGAAATCCAGCCCCGTCGCGATGCTTCGTGCCTCTAACGGAGCTCAAATAGACTCATATCGATTGAATTTGTAATATTTTTCACTTGTAAAGAGGCTGTTTAGTTTCATTCGCACACGTTTGTTTACATCTCCAAAGCTCAAAACGCTCTGTTCCACCTTGTGATGTCATCAAGTGGTAGTTTACAACCATTTTAACCACAACTTTTACCTTTAGTTCAGTCGAGATCAACAATCCCAGGACTGAAATGATCCAAATGATTCGAGAAATGAAGGTGTGTGGAGTTTAAAAACACTTCCTGTAT
Organism: Periophthalmus magnuspinnatus; assembly: GCF_009829125.3. NCBI lineage: Eukaryota > Metazoa > Chordata > Actinopteri > Gobiiformes > Gobiidae > Periophthalmus > Periophthalmus magnuspinnatus. The sequence goes on from NC_047137.1 coordinate 17,143,299, forward strand.
CACCACACGATGACATCACAAGGTGGAACAGAGCGTTTTCAGTGTGAGAGAAGAACCGCAGGGTTAAATCTCTCCGGATCCGTCGCGGTCCGTCTGAAACGATGACATAATCTAACTCTAGAAGTAAAAGCACGCAAAAAAACGACAGGATATCGCGTGTGAGCCTGCGCCGTAATGCACGCACGCATTTCCCACGAGCCTCCTCTTCGCTCTTCGCTCTTCGCTCTTGTGTGCTGCGCTCTGAGGGTGGCCCCGGTCTCTCGCCAACACCTGCTGCCCCCGTGAAGGTAAACAATCAGAGGAAATACTGTAAACTTTTACATCGGCTCGTGCTGCTCGACTGTTGTTCCTCCGACTAAAATTAGACGAGCAAACATCGCATTAAGCGCCGCTCCGAGTGATTTACGGGCCCGGCTTATGATGATGGTATGTGCTGAAAAATATACACGGAACAGAGCGGCGGAGCGGAGAACGCGGCGCCGTGCGGGTCTGGAACGCTCGGCCCCGATACGGCTTTATATGGTCTGGAGATAAGCGACGTAAAGTAAATCCTTACGGTTTATTTTCATGTTATCGAACTCGGCGAATGTCCGTTCTCCGTCGCAGGGCAGTTTTTACAGTTTGGGAGCGTTAAAGCTGCATTACGTAACGTTTTTACAGGGGAGGCGGCCATGTTTGTGTCCGTGAAGACGTTATTGAGTCGCTCGTGTTGAATGTTCTTCCGGACGGTGGAGCAGTCAGTGGTTTGTTCACGGATCCGTTGAAACGTTTGTCCATCCGTGTGTTTTCTTCGTCTTATCCGGGGGCAGCGGTCTAAGCGGGGGACTCCCAAGCTTCCCTCACCCCAGACATGTCCTCTAGCTCCTCCGGTGGGACCCCAAGGCGTTCCTCACCTTATCTCTAGGCAGAAACGTAGACTGGCCGGTAAATCGAGAGCTTTGCCTTTGGACTCAGCTCCTTCTTTACCACGGGAGTCCGATACGGCGACCACATCACTTCAGACGCCGATCCAACTGTCAATCCCACGCTCCATCCGTCCCTCGCTCGAGAACAAGACCCCGAGATACTTGAACTCCTCCACTTGAAGCGTCTTAACCCTCTGGTGCACAGCGGTCACTGCAGTGGACAGTTACTAAAACAGAACTTTCTCTTTAATGCACTGGTTTATGAGGAGTGCTCTCTGCTGCCACACTCCATTGAGGTCAGTTCAGTGGTCAGTCGGTGTAACTGCAAGTAAATTTCCACTGATTGTTTTTTTCTTATTCAGGCCTAAACGTCGCACCAAGTTAATTCATTTTTACAGACAGTTTACAATGTTGTTTCATGCCCTGAGAAGAATAAAAACACTTCAGAAAAAAAGCGATAAAGTGCAACATAAAAACACACTGAATAAATACAAATACAAATAAAGTCGTGCACAAAGTTTAAAAAGCTTAAGAAATAAAATAAAATAAAAGATTTGGAGGTAGAAAATATGTAAAACAGCAGCATCGTTTATTTATTCAAGAGGATTTTTTTGTTTTGTTTTTTGCGTAAAATATATCTACATTGAAACCATTTATTGTCAGTGTGAGCTGAGTGGCCTCTTCACAGATCTGACTCGTAACTTGTCACAGTTGCTTCCACAGACTGTTTACATAAATGGACGTAGCTAATCTGTTAGCCGCCGTGTTACAAACAGGAAGTGAGCACGGGCTGCGCTTCCAGTTCCGACGACTCAAAAACCAAACCATGTACCAAATACAGATCGGGTCTGTGGGCAGGCGAGCCAACCTTCGGATCAGTCTACGAACACTCTACTGTTGCGTCGCGACGTTTGAATATTCGAGTGCCGCAAGATCTCCAGACAAACAGGTTTCATAGTGCACCTTTAATGCTGATTTCCGTACGTTTTTTCCGTTTGTAAACTACATTTTCAGGAACAAAAGGCACGCGGAGTTACACTTAAAGCCTTATTTTGGAACATTAAAGCCGAAAATAACCTCCGTGAAGACGAGCAGATGGTAGATTCACTATAAAAGTCACGCGGCGCACTTTTAAAAACGCACTTAGAAACATTGCGTGGAGCTCGGGGTAGAGACGCTGCTCCTGGACGCCTCTCTGGACAGGGAGCGTTCTGGGCGTGTCCCTCCTTGAAGAGTGCGCGGAAAGAAGTAGAGAAGAAGTGAAGTAACAAGTTAAAAAATGAGTTTGCTGATGTGGCCCTCGGTGAAAATGTGTTTGACGCTGAGTGAGAGTTTGTGCACATTTAAGTAAAAACGGGTCTCGTTTATCGACTTTGGCGTTTTTACAAACAACAAAATGACACAAAAAATTATGCAGTCCTCTCCTCCTCTCTCCCTCTCTCTTTCCTCCTCCCTCTCTCTTTCCTCCTCCCTCTCTCTTTCCTCCTCCCTCTCTCTTTCCTCCTCCCTCTCTCTTTCCTCCTCCCTCTCTTCCTCTCCCCCTCCCTCTCTCTTTCCTCCCTCCCTCTCTCTTTCCTCCTTCTCCTCCTCTCCCTCTCTCTTTCCTCCTCCCTCTCTTCCTCTCCCCCTCCCTCTCTCTTTCCTCCCTCCCTCTCTCTTTCCTCCCTCCTCTCCTCCTCTCTTCCTCTCTCTTTCCTCCCTCCTCTCCTCTCCTCCTCTCCCTCTCTCTTTCCTCCCTCCTCTCCTCATCTCCTCTCCCTCTCTCTTTCCTCCCTCCTCTCCTCTCCTCCTCTCCCTCTCCCTCCCTCTTTCCTCCCTCCTCTCCTCTCCTCCTCTCTCTTTCGTCCTTCCTCTCTTTCATGATGCTGCAGATTCTCCGTCGTACTCTTCTTCTTCTTCTTCTTCTTCTTCTTCTTCTTCTTCTTCTGTTCTCTCGTTCCCTCGTCATTAAAGTCGAGATTAGGAGCAGGTGGTTTAGTCTAAATCCAGCTCCAGATTTTTCCGAGCGTCTGTAACAGGAGCCGGGACGTGGGGGGAAAACGCCACGGTCCCGATGAAGACGCCGAGTCCGAATGTTTTTTCCGCGTACGACGTCGTTCTGGATTCACAGATTTACAGTCGTGTAAACGGAGGAAAGAATCTCAAAGACGCCGAGAAAACAACACGCGGCGAGGAAAGAAACGCCTTTGACAAACGAGCGCCACATAAACCACGCCCCTGTCTCCCACGGCAACGGCGTGTTTCGAACGAATCAGGTCTGAGCAAAGGAGCAACCACAGATGGTAAAGAGTATCATAGCAACCAAAGAGCCAATCAGGAGCGAGGCTGTTGAAGGTAACGCCCCTTTAGCTCACCTTAGTGGGCGCTTAGCAACGCTGTCAATCAAACCTGTTGCTAACGCCAAAACAAAAAGTAAACTCAAAATAACAGAAAAATAAACAACTCAAAATAACAAAAAATTAATAATAATAAAATAAAATTAACAAAAAAACAACAAAGAAAATAAACAATACACACTCCTCAAAATAACAATAAATAAATAAATAAATAAAAAATAAAATTAACAAAAAAAATAAATAAATAAATAATACAAACTCCTCAAAATAACAAAAAATAAATAAATAAAAATAAAATTAACAAAAAAAATAAAGAAAATAAACAATACAAACTCCTCAAAATAACAAAAAAATTAAAATAAAAATAACTTAAAAAAACAAAACAAACAAATGTCAAAATAACAAAATAATAATAATAATAATAAAATAAAATAAATAACCCTAAAAAAACTCAAAAATAAATCCTAGGATCATGTAGAGCGCGTTAATATGAACATTTAAGACCAAAATGGAGTCGATCACTTCCTGTTTGTAACGCGCGGCTAGCAGGTTAGCTACGTCCATTTATATAAACAGTCTGTGGGATGAACTGATTAAAAATGGTCAAATAAAGCCTATTATAGTTCACGCTGTTGGTGTTTTTGGTGTTTCATTCATTTACTTTAGGGGGGCCCATTAGGGGGGCTTCTTACCCTGGGCCCTGACATTTCTGTGGACGGCCCTGTGCTATGTCTTAAACTTAAACACTTCATTCTTGTACTACCTAAGAAAATATTTGACTTTCCGAGTGTCTCCAGATGAAAACCAGGACTAAAACTGAACTAAGGAACCATATGTTGTTTATGTTATAATTTAGTGTTTTGGTTCGAGACAATTATCCAATCAGAAAGAAGAATGAACCCCACACGAGTCTCGTTTGTGTGGCCAGTTTCAAAGCTCAAATACAGTTGTTTTAAACCTTAAAATGACTCTCTGCAGCTCAGGGAGTGGATTGTTGAGGTTCTTTCTCATGAGGCCTGGTCCATAAACTGAAAATGACACTTTTATGAGCAGTTTTAGGAAATGGAAACGCAGGTTCAGTTTGGATTATGGCGCATTTAAAAAAAACTTAGAGCACAGGCGACAAACAGAAGCTTTAAATGTGAATTAAACTAAAAGGAAACTGCATGAATGATCTCTCTCTCTGCACGTTTTATACACATTTATAGAGATTCAGTCTGGTCTCCTCGTCCTCAAACCCGCTCAAACGTCATCGTCCAATCAGATCTGTTTATTTCAGTGACACGTGTGAAACGAAGCAGCTCATTGGTCGCCTGTGATTTACAAATAAAATCTCACCTCGGTTTAACCTCCCGAGACCTGGCGTCCTCATATGTAACACATTTTGGGTTGTTTAGGTGCACAGTGCAGATTTTTAGAAGAAGAAGAAGAAGAACAGCAACAATGCAAAAAAAGTTAGAATTTATTTATTTATTTGTTAGTTCGGTCGTCCGTTCATTTATTTATTTATTTGTTAGTTCGGTCGTCCATTCATTTATTTATTTATTCATTTATTTATTTATTTATTCATTCATTTATTTATTTATGTATTTATTTATTTATTCATTCATTTATTTATTTATGTATTTATTTATTCATTCATTTATTCATTTATTTATTTATGTATTTATTTATTTATTCATTTATTTTTTTATGTATTTATTTATTCATTCATTTATTTATTTATGTATTTATTTATTTATTCATTTATTTATTTATTTATTAATTTCTTTATTTATGTATTTATTTATTCATTTATTTATTTATTTATTCATTCATTTATGTATTTATTTATTTACTCATTCATTTATTCATTCATTCATTTATTTGTTCATTTATTTATTTATTTATTTATTCATTTATTTATTGCACATGTCTTCCTGCTCCTGTCTCTCCACATCAGACACATTGTTCCATGAGGCACAATCGTTGTTTCTCATTTTGTTTTTTTACACAGGTCAAATGTTGCTGCGTTCAGGCTCTTAATCAATAGTTTTTGCAAATTATTATTCAAATGTTTTATCAAAATGACACTCACCAGGTCCAATCCGCCCAGATAACAAAGAGAAACGAATAAATCCATACAGAAATCAGCCACGTTTTACCCTTTTATTTTTTCCAATACGGGGCAGACCGTGCTCGTCCCTGATTGGCTAATCCACCTGTCAATCATGCCCATTTGAAAACAGGGAGGATTTACTGAATGAAACACACATTTCACCAAAGCAAACACTGGATTTCAATCTAAAATCGTGTATTTTTATTGTCGAAAAATGCGTTTATGACACGTTTCAACCCCGCGCGGTAAACCAGGAGTCTAAACTTTGTAGTACGGGGGAAAAGGACGAAGACGTGGACACTCCAGAATAAGCTAACGACGAGCGAACGCTGCTATAACACGATTAAAAGCTCATAAACACGTTGCGTAACCCGTGTCCTTTAAGCCGCTCATTCAGACGTTTTTTAAGTGCGTCTGAATAAGAACAGAGCCATGACACAGACACGAGGACGAGCGTGCGGCGTGCGGCGTGCGGGCTCATCCGTCACACTTATGTCTCATCACAGCACAATCTAGGTGTGACAGGTGTGTGTACGTGTGTGTATGTGTGTGTACGTAGTGTGTTTATTTGCTAAATTGTCCTGGAGATGCCAAACTTCTTCGGGGCGTTTACATTTTCTGGCATCGGGCCCAAATTCAGAACGATACTGTACGTCCTGATGTGTGCGTGCGTATGGAAGTGTGTAGTGTGAAGTGTCTAGTGTGAAGTGTGTAGTGTGTTTGTTTACTAATCGTCATGGAGATAAGCTGACACAGAGCGTGCTTCTGTCACGTTTGCATTTTCACGCGTCAGTCGCACCTTTTATATTTAAATGACACGTGGAGACAGAAAACAACATGACACACACACACACACACACACACACCCCCACACACACACACACACCCCCACACACATACACACACCCCCACACACATACACACACACACACACGGTGGGCTTAAAGTGGAGGTTGTGTTTTTGGTGTTTACCTGCTGGTCTGAAGGTTGGCGGTTCGAATCCCACTCTTGACATGACCTTGGGCAAGACATTATTATTATTGTTATTATTGTGTTATTGTTTTTATTTTATTTATATATTTACTTTTTATTATTATTATTATTATTATTATTATTATTATTATTATTATGTTGTTGTTGTTGTTGTTTATATTATTATTATTATGTTATTGTTTATTTTATTATTATTATATTTTATTTATATTTTATTTACATATTTATTTTTATTTTATTTTTATTATTATTATTACTGTTTTTACTGTTATTGTTTGTATATATTTTATTATTATGTTATTGTTTATTTTATTATTATTTTATTTTTTATATATTATTTATATATTTATTTTTATTTTATTTATATATATATACAGGGTATATATATATAAATAAAAGGGTGAGGAGCTCGGTCACACGGGAGGAGCTCGGAGTAGAGCCGCTGCTCCTACACATTGAGAGGAACCAGCTGAGGTGGCTCGGGCATCTGCTCAGGATGCCTCCTGGACGCCTCCCTAGGGAGGTGTTCTGGGCATGTCCCACCGGGAGGAGGCCCCGGGGAAGACCCAGGACACGCTGGAGGGACTATGTCTCTCTGGCCTGGGAACGCCTTGGGGTCCCACCGGAGGAGCTGGAGGACGTGTCCGGGGTGAGGGAAGTCTGGGAGTCCCTGCTTAGACTGCTGCCCCCGCGACCCGGCCCCGGATAAGCGGAAGAAAATGGATGGATGGATTATATATATATATATTTATTTTATTTATATATATATATATATATATATATATATATATATATATATTTTTTTTTTTTTTATATTTTAATATAAATAAATAAATAAATACGTTAAAATAAAATCAAACAAAACAAAATAAAGCTTATTTGAACTGGAAGAAATGTGTCTGTACAATACGTGTTCTTCCCGAAATAAAACTTAAAAAATCAGTTTATTGTCTACCATTTTACCGTCTGGGATTACGTTACACTCACAATATTCTTTACAATAAAACACCAGCATCTCCAGGGAGGCAAGTCACGCATTAGGTCTGTGGAGAGGCGTGTCTTGACAACGTTCCACTGCCGCTCCCGTCGGCAATAAAAACACCCATAGTAAAATAAAGCTGTAAAGTGTGTAAAGCGATAATAAATGGATTATATTTCCTTTAATCATCATTGTACTTACTCACACAAGACGAAACGTGAATTATTTTTATTATTTTTTCGGTTTAAATGGCGCTAAAAGACACATCAGTTAACTCAGGCGATACAAACATCATTTTAAGCACATATATCGTTTGCAGCTGCCGCACCTACGCAGAATGTGAAGTGATTACGCGTCGAGTGAGTTTGGACAGAGCACAGCGTGTTCTAGTGCACGTCAGAACAGTCGCCAAGGCACTACAGCAGTGCTCGAGTCCAGAAGAACCAACACGTCTGAGGAACGTCAGAGAAGATCGACAAAGACGGAGGATCCAGAGGCGAAGAGATCGGCAGAGGGACAAAGAATGAACAAATCGTTTATCAAGATTAGGAACTACTTAATGAATACTCTTAAAAACAAAGCAACGTGGGCTACTTCATTCGGTTTAGTGAAGAGCGCAGCGAGAAACTAAACAATCACTTCATAAAAGACGCGTCGCAAGAGCAGCTCAGGACACCAATCTGCCGTTCATCTCCATCTCGAAGCCGCTAGTCGCTCCTTTGAAGAGCGTGAGGTTCAGAGAAAAGAAATGGCTTGAGAGAAGAGTTAAAGAAGATATTTTTGTCAGGAAAGAGAATCCTTCCTTATCCCCGTAGTGTCGGATCCTATCGTCGCAGATAGACTCGCGGTTTGTGGACTTTCCAGCAGCGTAACTCCGCGCCCAGTCGTGCTCTCATGTAAATTCAAATGGCGTCTCAAAGCGGAGACACGGGGCTATTTAAATATTTGACCATCATTACGATAAATCTGCCTCTGTTGTCCCTCGAAGGCGACGAATGAGAGCGCGTAAAAGAAAAAATATGGAAGTATTTGTGTGAAAAAATGCAGTAAATTCTGATACTTTCTTAAGTCTAGGCGAGCTGTACTGGCCCATAGTGCGCTCAGTCCTTAAAGGGTTAAACAAAAATAGGGGCTTGAGTCACAATCTCTCAGGGATCTACAACTTTATCCTAAAACCCAAAACAAAGAGAACAATAGCAGGTCGTTAAAGGTTGAATAGTGTCCAGCAGTAATCTGACCAGAACTGACGAAGAAGCGACTTGGACGAGCAGCGAAACGTCTTCACTCCTACAAAGATTTATCCAGCTGACAGATTTAATTTCGTCTTTCGTCTATGAATCCCCTTAAACTAACTCCCGGTGGAACGTAATGAACTGTTTGCCAATGCGTGACCCGAGCAGGAGTATGAAGAACCCAAGGACGCGGCTCCCAGGACTGTTCGGACGCTCAAACGCCTTCACTTTAAGGAGCCGGCTGAGGAGGAAGAGGAGCTGGAGGACGTGTCCAGAGTGTGGGAAGTCTTGGAGTCCCTTGCGTCCTCAACTCGGGCTCGGAAAAGCAGAAGAAAATGGACGGATGGGCTTTAACTTGACGTTTAGCTTGACATCCCCGCCACTGAGACCGATGGCCGTGTCTCATTTCGACGGTTTCGCACTTCGTCGGCTGCGTTTGAAGGACACTTACGTCACTTCAGCCGAATAAATGTGGCCTGCGTTTCTACGGAGATCGGCCGCGAGCGAACCGTGCATCGAGTCTTCTACGAGAGAAACAAGGTGTATTTTCTTAAAGTGATGTAATACTCCCTACAACTGGGGAAAAAAATCACCTCGAATGTTATATTTGTCGGTTCATATTCAAAGGGAAAGATTAATTCCTTAAACAGAAATAAACGGCTGCGACGACGACGTCACTTTGACTCTTCATCAATTGGATAATAAATAATTGAAAGTAAAAGTGTAATTATTTCGGAGTCCATTTTAAACGTTTAGCTCATTAGTCAGCGGCCGTCACGGTTGCTAGGCGACTTTGCGGTTCGACGGAGGAGCACCCTTCGCCCGGCCGGATCCTTCGAGCGGTACTTCGAAGTGTGCGACCGTCGAATTGAGACACAGCACAAGTTACGAGTCAAGTTTATGTTTTTTCTTTTAATAGTTTATTCTAATGTTGATACGTTATGGAGACGGAGCTACAGTAAATATGCGGTTTGAGACGTGAAGGTGAGCTAATAGTTAAGGAGCTGTGGGACCCACCTCCAGACCTTGAGCCAGACTTTGTTCGCTGGAATCTTTTAGTTTAGTTTAGTTTAGGTTGAACGCTGAGGCCTGTGCTCTAAGGGCCTTTGGCTTCAACACCTCGATGACTGAACTTGGGAAATCCATCAAACAAAGGTCACCTGCGAGGGAGGAAAAGGCTCTTTCCCTTCAGTGAGTCCGGTCCAAGTTGGCTCGTGGAACGTCTCAAAGTGGGTGAAGTCATGCGGAGTTACAACAAAGGTGATGTAATATTCATTAGAGTTTGATGGTTTCATTAAAAGTGGAGCTGAAAAACATCTTGTATAAATAAAAGTTCATTTTTATTACAAAAAGGCGAAGTGTTTCCTTTTCATCCAATAAGACTCGATGAAGTTATAACCAGAGGTGGAGCCAAAAAACTACTTAAGTAAGAGTAACGTTACTTCAAAATAAGATTACTCACGTTGAAGTACAAAGCAGTGGTCCAAGAAATGACTCAAGTAGAAGTTAAAAAGTATTTGGGGAACTACGACGCGAGTAACTGTTGGGACGATTTATAATTTGAAGTTAATCTAATCTGAAGGACACAAAAATCAAGAAACACCAACGTACAAATCGTTTCATATTGTCGACATAAAGCTTTTTCTTTTATTTGTGAAAAAGTCAAACTGTCCCCTGACACTTTAACCTGGGGGACACATATAGCGCCCCCTGTGGGTCTCACACTGAGGCTCTGAAGAACCACGAAGGAGGAGACGGTAAGACAAAGACATGACTGGGCCTGTCAGGACCAAAGACGGTATGAAGAAGTGGATTTAAGAGGTCAGACATAGCGCTCAAACGAACGCCAAGTGAATGCCAAATGAACGCCAAACGAATGCCAAACAAATGGCGAACGAACGCCAAACGAATGCCAAACAAACGGCAAACGAATGCCAAACAAACGCCAAACAAACGCGAAATGAATGCCAAACGAACTCCAAAGGAACGCCAAATGAATGCCAAACGGCAAACGAACGGCAAATGAACAGCAAATAAACGCCAAACAAACGCCAAACAAACTCCAAACTCCAAACAAACGGCAAACGAATGCCAAACAACTGCCAAACAAACGGCAAACGAACGCCAAATGAACGGCAAATGAACGCCAAACAAACGCCAAACAAACTCCAAACAAACGCCAAACAAACGGCAAACGAATGCCAAACAAACGCCAAACAAATGCCAAATGAACGGCAAACGAATGCCAAATGAACGCCAAAAAACGCCAAACAAACGCCAAACGAACACCAAACGAAGCCCAGCGAGGTCAGCAACCACGGGACAAACTTGGGGGACTTACTACTTGTAACTGAAAAAGTAACTGCTCAAATAACGCACGATGGGAAGAAGAACCACAACGTTTGCCCAAGTAAGAGTACTGTTACTTCAAAAAAACATAACTCAAGTAGGAGTAAAAATACGCTTCTAGAAAAGTACTGCAGTAAAAGTATCCACCTCTGGGATCACAGTGGCCGCGCTTTGACCTGCTGCGTGGTTAAAAGAGCCGTGCAGATGTGAAGGTGGAGAGATACTTCCACAGCCAGTGGATCGTGCTTTAGTTGGATTTCGCCCAAACGCTCTCGCTCAGGAGCCGAGGCCGACGGAGCTGAGGCCGACGCAGCCGAGGCCGACGGAGCTGAGGCCGACGCAGCCGAGGCCGACGCAGCTGAGGCCGACGCAGCTGAGGCCGACGCAGCTGGGACGCGATCCGCCCAAGACACGCTCCCTGATTTATGACAGCTCTGGAACTTGGCAAAGGGGATTCTTCAATGAAAACCTGTTTTTGTGCTTCACTGATTTGTCGAATGAACTGACTGATTTTTGGCGTGACGTGAAGTTGCATTTTTGACCCTGAAATAGAACTTCACTTGGTTTGGATTTGCAGGAAAGTAAAGATACATCAATATTTTACTTATTACTATAGAAGCTGTTGATGCATCATTTTTATACGGCGCTTTTTCACCTTCAAGACACTCGTAAAAAAAACATTTGGCGAAACTACTGCTACTTCTCAAGTAACTGAAGGGATAACTGTGGGATTTGAACTGCCAACCTTCACCTCAGTGGGCAAACGCTCTACCAACTGAGCTACTGTCGCCCCTTCATCAGGCGAGGCTACGCTAAGTGTGCAGCTGCAGGACGGAAAAGTAAGAAAACAGGGAGGACTTTGTTGAAATTGGAAAATGTGTCTCGGATAAACTGTCCCTGAGCTGTGGGGTGCCCCAAGGGTCAATCCCGGGACCCATTTTGTTCAGTTTCTACATGTCATTTAATACACAGCAATCAACAGATCAGTGTGTGGAGGAAAAACTACTTTCTCCAGATAAACTCAGACCAGACTCAAGTCACAGAAACATAGAGAAAGTGTCAGCGTCACCTCCAGTCTCTCTCTCTAAAACCTTCAAATCAGACGAGAAATCTAGAGGTAATAATGGACTCAGACTTGAACTTTAACACACACATCAAATCAGTAACATCTGCAGTTTTTTACCTAAAAACGTGTCAAAAATCAAAGGTAAACTGTAAAATCCAGACTCAGACTTATCCTGCATTTGTGTCCAGTAGATCAGACGACTGTAACGTCCTGAACTCTCCAAAGACAGAACAGGTTATCCAGAACACTGAACCAGGACTGAACCAGGACTGAACCGGGACTAAAACAGGACTAAACAAAGACTAAACCAGGACTAAACATGGTCTAAAGCAGGACTAAAGAAGGACAAAACCTGGACTAAACCGGGACTAAACCGGGACTAAACATGGACTAAAGAAGAACAAAACCGGGACTAAACCAAGACTAAACCAGGACTAAACCGGGACTAAACCAAGACTAAACCAGGACTAAACATGGACTAAACCAAGACTAAACCAGGACTAAACCAGGACTAAACCAGGACTAAACATGGACTAAACCAAGACTAAACCAGGACTAAACCAGGTCTAAAACCTGGATCATTCTTCCTGAAGATTTGACTCAGACCTCGACTTTGACAAAGTTTAAATCCAGACTCAAACGGTTCTGTTTATCTTATTTATCATGTAGAGGGTTTATATGAACATTTAAGCCCAAAATGACGAGTCTGACAGCAGCAGAGACAGAGACAGGACACACTGATCACTTCCTGTTTGTAACGCGGCGCTAGCAGGTTAGCTACGTCCATTCATATAAACAGTCTGTGGGATGAACAGAACATAAACGGTTTGAGCAGGGACCGTCTGAAAGTCTAGATTTTTTACTACTCTTTTCTTGTTCAACTCCATTAGAAAAAAGTCTTATTTGTCTGCGTTTTTTCTCTTTGATGTTGCCGTTTTACTGCTAAAGTTGGGCGAAAATAATGTAATTACTCCAAAGGACGTTTAAACGCAGCGGTCTCGTGGTCGGAGCGCAGCTGTTAGACCTCTTACGTGCTCTATTTATAGACCTGTGCGGCCCGTGGAACAGGAATCAATTTGTACTTCTCTCAGATCCCGCTCGAGTATCTTTACCATCTCCTGCTTAACGATTGTACAAGGACCACTGGAAAATTGAATAATGCAATCACAAGATTTTCCTTAAAAGTGAGAGAGACGGAGCGGCGTAATTAAATCAGGAACACAGCTGGACGGTAATTGGTGACATAGACGAATGTGCGCGGTCCCGGAGCCAACGAAACGACAAAAAAACAAAAACGGAGAGTGGAAATATCGCTAACGCAGAAGCAGCTCGGCCCTTCTCGTCTCGCACCAAACTGCCGCTAGCGATTTATGTCACCGGGGAAAATTTGGGAAGCAGTGAATGTTGTTTTCAGGACAAAATTACACGCCGGGTCCGTGATTTTAAACATGTGACGCAAACGATTTCCTCTGCTGCGTTTGACCGCGAGCGTAAACTAGCGATGTGCCGTTAGCGAACGAGTTGAACGCTTCCGGATCCCATTTTTTTTAAACGAAACGACTCTTTTTTGTTCTAAATTTTACGCGTTTTTATCCCGATTGACGCAGAAACGACGCGAGAATCAACTCAGAGGAAAAGTAGGCGACACAAAAGAGAGATTTGGGCAGAAAAAACCTGTTTGGAATCGTAATAACACTGTAGAGCGCATGTCAAACTCAAGGCCCGTGGGCAAAACGTCGCCCGCCACGTCGCTTTATGTGGCCGCGACGAAGTAAATTAAAAGGTATGACTGTCTTAAAATATGAGTTAATCAGGAGATACACAGTTACGCAGACATTTTTTCATATCTATGCAAATTCTTATGTAATATTTGTAACTGAGTAATTAGTAAATACAGAAATGGTTCGTTAACGAGATTAAAAACACAGTTAAAGTTATATTTAGTTACATTTATACTGTCTTACATTTACATCTGACCCTTTCAGAGCGACCATTTTGCTGCTCTGTGAAAATGAGTCCGACCCCCCCCGCTGTAGAGCATATGTCAAACTCAAGGCCCGTGGGCAAAATGTGGCACGTCAGGTCATTTTATGTGGCCCCGCGAGAAGGTAAATTAAAAGATACGACTGTCTGTGTCTGTGAGCAGGTCTGGCCCGATACGAACTGTTAAAAATGTCAGTTTTTCAGGAAATACGCAGGTACACAGACATATTTTTAGATCTGCGCAAATATAATAATAATATTTGTAACTTGAATTAGTAAAAAATACAGAAATAGTTACTTAAAATTACAAAAAGTAGTTACATTTGATGACATTTATACCGCCTTACATTTGAATAATTTTGCAGATGTGGCCCTCAGTGAAAATCAGTTAAACATTTAGATTTAGAGCGACGTTTTGTTTAGATTTTGATTAATTCCGAAGCGTCTGAGGCTTTAGTTGTTTCTCTCTGTGATTAGTTTGTTGATAAAAATTAGTTTTCACGTCGGCGTCTGTCAGATAAATAAATAAGGGTCAAACGCAGAAGTGGATTTTTTATCTGTTTTTGTTTCTGTCTCTTATGAAAAACAAATAAACTGATTTTCTGATTGAGCGAAAGTGTTTTAAAGGGGCCGTATTACACTGTTTTCTATGTTCCAATGTTGTTTCCTCCTCAAAAACAGACCTGGAGTTGTGTTTTGTTTCATTCACATGTTTGAGTCGCACTTTATTATTAGTGTGTAACATCTGCAAAGCTCAAAACGCTCTGTTCCACCTTGTGATGTCATCAAGTGGTAGTTTTCAAAGTTAACTCCTCCTTTTACCTTTAGTTCAGTCGAGATAAGCGGCAACTCCAGAGGCTGAAATGATCCAAATGATTCTATAAGTGAAGGTGTGTGGAGTTTAAAAACACAGCGGAGCACTTCCTGTATCGCCACACGATGACATCACAAGGTGGAACAGAGTGTTTTCAGTTTGAGAGAAGAACTCAGCTGAAATGTGCAGAGTGTGTTAAATGTGTGAGAATGAAACACAAAAACACAACTCCAGGTCTGCAAAACAGTTTTATTTTTTATTTTTGTTTGTTCTGTTTATTTTTGTTTCTTTTTCTTTTCTCGTTGTCGTTCGTCCATGGAGACGTGTCCAGACATGTTCCTTCCCTCTTCCCTCCGTCCACACTCTGTCTTTCCTGAAGCAAATAAACACAAGACTCACGTGAGCCGAGTCTTTGGCCGTCGCTCCGGACACCGCCCCGTCTGGACCGAGCGGAGGCCTGAGCCGCCGCCGGATTGGACGAGGCCCACAGGAGGGCGGGGCTTAGAGTGTGGAGGACAAAAACATGGGGCGTCCTGCCAACAGCTGTCCCAGAGGTGGAGGAGAGAGGGAGAGAGGGAGGGAGGGAGAGGAGAAAAAGAGGAGAGAGGGAGGGAGAGGAGAGAGGGAGGGAGAAGGAGGGAGAAAAGAGGAGAGAGGGAGAGAAAAGAGGAGAGAGGGGGGAGGGAGAAGGAGGGAGAAAAGAGGAGAGAGGGAGGGAGAGAAAAGAGGAGAGAGGGACAGAGAGGGAGGGAGAGAAAAGAGGAGAGAGGGAGGGAGAGAAAAGAGGAGAGAGGGAGAGAGAGAGGGAGAGAAAAGAGGAGAGAGGGGGGAGGGAGAAGGAGGGGAGAAAAGAGGAGAGAGGGAGAGACCGAGGGAGGGGGCAAAAGGAGGAGAGAAGGAGGGAGGGCGAGAGAAAAGAGGAGAGAGAGGGAGAAAGAGGTAGAGGGAGGGAGGGAGAGAGGGAGAGGAAGGGGGAGAAAAGAGGAGAGAGATGGAGAGAAAAGAGGAGAGATGGAGGGGGAAGGAGGAGAGAGGGGGAGAAAAAAGGAGAGAGAGGGTGGGAGGGAGAGGGGGAGAGAGAGAGGGAGAGAGAAAAGAGGAGCGAGGGGGAGAAAAGAGGAGAGAGAGGGAGGGGAAGAGGAGAGAGGGTGGGGGGAGAAAACAGGAGAGAGAGAGGGAGGGGGGAGAAAAGAGGAGAGAGGGTGAGAAAAGAGGAAGGAGAGAGAGAGCAAGGGGGGAGGAGAGAGCAAGGACGGAGGGGGTGGGGAGAGAGGAGGGGTAGAAGAGGGTGCAGGAAAGCAGAGAGGAGGGAGGAAGAAGAGACAGAGGAGAAGGGAAGCGAGAGGAGGAGTGGCGAGAAAGGGGAGAGGGTGGACGGGAGAGAGAGTGAGAAGGGGAGAGGAGGAGGAAGAGAGGGGGTAGCACTGGCAGAGAAGACGAGGGGAAGGAGGAGGAGAGGAGAGGGGGAGAAAGGGGATAGGGTTGGCAGAGAAGATGAGTGGGGGGAGGAGGAGGAGGAGAAGGACTTGGCTCGACACGGGACACTTCACTGGGCCGGTTCCCAGCGCAGCACCTACATCTGCTTAAGAGCACAATGTCAGCGCGTTTACTACTCCAGACTTCAGCCATTCACAAAAATACACGTTTACAGGCCAAGTTTTACAGAACAGAAAGGTCCAAACCAAACAGATGGATTTCTTAACGAGATAAAACGTCAGCGCTCTCACTGCAGCCAGAAGGTTTTGGGTTCGACTCCCTGGGTTGAGTTTCCACGTTTCTCCCTGTTTCTGGATGGGGTTTTTCTTTTGTTTAGCCCATCAGCTCAGATCATTCGCTGCTAAAAATCCTCCAGCTAAGATAGTCCTGATTGAGATGTGTCCCAGAATGCACTGCTCCTGACAAGTTGCCCCACTGGCGTTGAAGAAAGGGTCAAATGCAGAGGACATAGTTCACTACGGGGACAAAACGTGGACCAGAACTTAATCCTACGTCACCAATTTGCTGTATTTTTTATATAGATTAACATCAGTCTCGTCTCCACTTCCTCAGTCAAATGTGATCGTCCAATCAGATCTGTTTATTTCAGTGACACGTGAAACGAAGAAGCTCATTGGTCAGTTAATGATTGACTGATTCTGCAGAAATTCGTCATGTTTTTCAGCCCCGGGTGATATATTTTTACTTCTATTATTTACATTACAGACAGACCAGGCCTGTCCCCGATTGGCTAATCCACCTGTCAATCACGCTCAAAACAGGGAACGTAAAGTATTGAAGAAATGTGTGTTCTGGATCACAGGCAACACCGGCACAAGCCGATGACTGAATGAAACATACCAGAGCAAACCGGATCAAACTGGATCAAACTGGATCAAACTGGATCAAACCAGAGAAAACTGGAGAAAACCAGACTAAACCAGAGCAAACCAGACTAAACCAGAGCAAACTAGAGTAAACCAGAGCAAACCGGATCAAACCAGAGTAAACCAGAACAAACCAGAGTAAACCAGATCAAACCAGAGTAAACCGGATCAAACCAGAGCAAACCGGATCAAACCAGAGCAAACCGGATCAAACCAGAGCAAACCGGATCAAACCAGAGCAAACCAGATCAAACCAGAGCAAACCGGATCAAACCAGAGCAAACCGGATCAAACCAGAGCAAACCAGAGTAAACCAGATCAAACCGGATCAAACCAGAGCAAACCAGAGTAAACCAGATCAAACCAGAACAAAAGCGTTTTACTACCTACTTGCAAAACAATCTATAAATGAACAAATTGTGTTAACAAAGTAGAATGAAACCATTTTAATATCCATATCTTTTCCTCTCAAACCAGAAGAAGCGTTCCTTTGTTTCCATTCTTTATTTCCATTCTTTGTTTCCATCCTTTGTGTCACTGAAACCACCGACTCCCCACGGTGCTGCTGATTGCACTTTAGGACTAAACGTTGGAGTGACATTTTGAAAAACTCTTAATAAGTATGATTCATGTGAGAGGAGTCATTACGGGGGAGACATGATGGAGGGTAAAATCATGTTTTGCACTTGAACTTTGGGCCCGGTTTTGGCAGAGACGGCGGGTCACATGTGGACTTCGCTTAAACCACTTTAGTCCATGACAGAAGTGACCTTTTCTCAGTTTGTGAATAATGAAGAGTGTCTGGCAATCAGGGTTCAAAATGAGCACACACGAGCCATTCATCTCACATGTGTTGTTGCTTTGCAGTCTAACCTGAGGCATATGCGGAGGAAGGACACACTGTCATTTAGCCAATACGTTTATTCAACATGGATGAACTTGTGACTGTTTTCATAAATCAGCGTGAACTAAATGCACACGTACAACATTAGCACGCTCATTAAACGTGCAAAATGGACTCTTGTGAGCTTTAAACCGTGTTCTAATGCCGTTATCTCCTCAAAAACAACACCTGTAGTTGTGTTTTGTTTCATTCACGTGTTAATTTGTCTACATCTCTAAAGCTCAAAACGCTCTGTTCCACCTCGTGACGTTATAAAGTGGTAGTTTTCACGTTAGCATCTGCCTTTTACCTCGCCCTGACCGGTCTATTCTGGCTGTTTCCTAATTTACTTTGCCGTAAAACCCCTCACCACACACTTTATACACTTTTCTCACACAGGCGTTAACATTTTCTCACATTTCTCTCTCGTTTAAACACAAAGTTCAAACCTTCGTCGCCTTTCGCTTTTGTTTTTTTGTTTTTTTTTTGTTTTATTTTGTATTATTTTTTGTTTATTTTTTTGTTATTTTGAGTTTTTTATTTATTTATTTATTTTAGTTATTTTAATTATAATTTTTGTAGTTATTTTGAGTTTTTTTTAATATATTTTCTTTCTTTTTTTTTAGTTTATTCATAAACAAAATCTGTGAAGTATCAGCGTTATTTTTTACATTATTCTCTATGTTTTTGTCTGTAAAACCCCTCACCACACACTTTATACACTTTTCTCACACAGGCGTTAACATTTTCTCACATTTCTCTCTCGTTTAAACTCTCTCAAAGTTCAAACCTTCGTAGGCGTCTTTGTCGGTGCAGAACGTTTCATCGACATTGTGGGTTTTGTCGGTGGAGAAAACAAATTGCAAACGTACAGCACTTCAGAGTCACACTGAGATCCAACGTTTATGTAAATTTGTCTGAACACATTCTGTACTGGACAGGAGACACGGCACGGAGGAGACTGATGGACAATGGTCTACAGTCCAACAGCCAATCAGGACGCACGACACAATGGTCTACAGTCCAACAGCCAATCAGGACGCACGACACAATGGTCTACAGTCCAACAGCCAATCAGGACGCACGACACAATGGTCTACAGTCTAACAGCCAATCAGGATGCGACGGACGACTGTACACAGAAGCTTAGTTCAAAAAGCTAAAAGTATTGATAAATAAGATGTGTTCAAGGAGCTAAAGTGCACAAAAAACAAACTATTTACACGCTAATTTACATGCTAACTCATGTCGAATTACCAGCGTGCATTCGGGTTAGCATTAGTATATCTGTTATTTGCCGTATTCCTTTATAAAATCGCTAATGCTTACTGTGTTACGTTGTTCCAGTTTCGTATCCGTCATGTAAAGAAGAGACTAAAGTTTGGAAAGTCTCGACGCGCCAGTTTAGCACACGCACCTCTAATACTACAAATCCCAGAATGCTTTGCGAATGTATTAGCGCCAACCACTTCTGTTGACGCTCATTAGCATCTGCTGCCTGTCGCCGCACTCAAATTTAATCCAGCTCTTCTGAAAAACACGCAGATGCTATAAAAATGTGTCAATAAATATTTAGTTTGGTCCACGACTTAGTCACAGTTTTTAATTTTGTCCGTCTGTGAGTTTGAGTTTGACGCCGCTCGTCTAAACTCATCCTGGCGTCAGTGATTTATCGCGTGGAGGTTTTTAACTCCTGGATAATAGAGGCCAGTGCATCTTTAGTTCAGCAGAAATCGGCAACTCCAGAGGCTGAAATGATCCAAATGATTCAAGAAATGAAGGTGTGCGGAGTTTAAAAACACAGC
Organism: Periophthalmus magnuspinnatus; assembly: GCF_009829125.3. NCBI lineage: Eukaryota > Metazoa > Chordata > Actinopteri > Gobiiformes > Gobiidae > Periophthalmus > Periophthalmus magnuspinnatus. Next base: position 17,163,105 of record NC_047137.1, read on the forward strand.
GGAGCACTTCCTGTATCACCACACGATGACATCACAAGGTGGAACAGAGCGTTGTGTGTTTCTTTTGAGCGAAAAATCAGCGTAAATCTGCAAGGGTTTGTGCGTTAAACGTGTGCGGATGAACCAAAACACAACTCAGGTCTGTTTGTGACGAGAAAACGACATTAAAAAACATAAAAATCGGTCTTAAAACAGTGTAATATTTGCCCTTTAAAGTGTCTGCGTACTTCATAAACATGTACGACAGGAAGCTAGCATGAATCACACTTTTATTTTGGACCTCACACTTGCAGACTTCAGTACTTACTCGTTAAATCTGTAATCGTCGTCGTCGGTGTGTGACAAACGGTTTTGACAGGTGTGTGGTTACTGCGCAAAAAGGGCAAAAACACAACATCAAGTCCAAACACGCAGCTCTGAGACGGCGAAACTAAAGCACGCGCTGTTTCAATCCGGCGTCTCTTTACCCCAACGCGTCGGTCAAGATGTGTTTTTACGCGTAAGAGAGTTGCGCTTCACACGTAATGTCGCGTTACCGTCTCGTCTCGCAGTTTCAGACGGGAGATAATCGCGCCGTGCTGACACTTTGAGAGCAGTTCGTGTGTCAGCGTTAATTATCTTTGCTCCGAGGCACCGCTCAAGCTCTCGTCGCAATTTTATATTTTCCCCTTCAGGCTACTGTTTCCGTGCTGGGACTTGCTAGCGCGCCGCGGACGCTAGCGACGGCGGTAGCGTGAGGTCGCGGAGATAACGTGTTTGTTGGTTAATCGAGGGGTTTAAAAGGCTGTTTCGAGCTCAAGGAGTCGAAGGATTACTGGATTTGTTGGATTAAATCAGACTTTTTGCATTTGTTTCGCTCTGTGGTTATAATCTCCGACGCCTGTGGATTATTTCGTTATAATTTGCACGTTTTAAATCGCGATATTCATCTAAAATGACTTAATAAAAGATAAATCTGCTGACTTCCACGTTAGAAAACAACAAAGTGCCGTGGAGCTGTTGGCGCCCCCTGTGGACGGCTGCACATCACAGTAATGAGAAGTAGATTTTTAAAAATTCGTTCCAAAATGACGACGCGACGCCGGCGAATCCTACGAGCATCGCCGATTAAGAAACTAAAACTGGAGACGGAACTGCGTACGTCACAGCGGAGGTGAAAACGGGCATCGATCGGCAAAACGGCGTCTTGAAAATAAGCGATTAAAAAGATTATGGTCGTCCCTCGCTGTTTCGCGGTTCACCTGTCGTGTTCTCGCTGTTTCATAAACGTTGGATCTCAGTGTGACTCTGAAGTGCTGTGCGTTTGCAATTTGTTTTCTCCCTACGAAGGTTTGAACTTTGAGAGAGTTTAAACGAGAGAGAAATGTGAGAAAATGTTAACGCCTGTGTGAGAAAAGTGTATAAAGTGTGTGGTGAGGGGTTTGACAGACAAAAACAGAGAAAATAATGTAAAAAATAACGGATTTCGTTTATGGATAAACTAAAAAAAAAAAAAAAACTAAAAAAAAATAAAGAAAATATATTAAAAAAATTCAAAATAACTACAAAAATTATAATTAAAATAACAAAAAAATAAATAAATAAATAAACTCAAAATAAACTCAAAAAATAAAGAAAATAAAAATAAAAAACAAAACAAACAAAAAACTCAAAATAATTAAAAACAAATTAAAAACCCTCAAAAAAAATAAATATAAAATAAACTCAAAATAAAAAAAATAAAAAAAGAACCCCAGGAGCATGTAGGCGTTCATCTGGGCGTGTCTCCATGAAAACACCTCGAATGTTACGCAGTGTCGCATTAAAGTCGTCAAATTCTCCCTGGAGACGAGCGCGTGACCCCACCAGGCCGAACTTCTACCGCACAGGTCGACTCTGAGGTGATTCTGAGGAAAACGAAACACTCGAACGAATCTGACATCTACAGGTTTAATGCCGTACTGCGGGAATAACAAATCTCCATGGAGACAAGCAGGTGGCAGACGATTCACCTGAAAAGCTGCACAGTGCTCTTTAAAGACAGAGCGTGTGAGTGTGCGCCGCAGAGGAGCCAGAGCCGTGCAGGACGTCCCGGAGGCAGACAGCAGACGGGACAAAACAGGAAGAGGGGGAGGGTTGTTTACTTCCTGCGCGCTGGCCACGCCCACAATGCTCCTCGGCTCCGCCTCTTACCGGCAGAGGCCCCACCAGACCCTGTCCCAGAGTGTCAATCATCAACAGAATCAGCGTCGACTTTCCACGACTCAAACTCCAGCAGACGGATGTTAAGAGGTGCGTTTAAACTCGCACTGCGGAACTTTCTGCTGATACGCTTGTTTCTATGGAGATGTTGTTGCAGAATGGCATTAAATGGATCTTTTTCATGAGCCTCTGCACAGATCTAGTCCACTAGTGTCGCCTGAGAGGGTTTAATGCCACATTGTAGAATATTTCACACGTCTCTATAGAAACGAGCAAATAGAAAACCCTCCACCACAAAAGAAAAGTGACATAATGTAGCTTTATGATGCAAATATTTCAAACTTGAGGTAATTCAGGTACAGGATGTTTTGTAGATGCCACAGACTGTAAAGAAGTGCTTAAAAAAAATAAATAAATAAAAAATAATAATAAGAAGAAAGAAAATAAAGAAAATATATATATAAAAACTCAAAATAACGAAAAAACAAAAAACAAAAAATAATAAAAAATAAAGAAAACAAAAATAACAAAAAACTAAAAAAGAAAGAAATTAAAAAATATATATATAAAAAATAACTACAAAAATTATAATTAAAATAACAAAAAAAACTAAAAAAAAATAAAATAAATAAATACTCAAAAACTCAAAATAACTAAAAAAACAAACAAAAAATAATAATAATAAAAAAAACAAAACCTCAAAATAACTAAAAACAAATTAAGAACCCTCCTCAAAATAAATAAATTATAAAATAAACTCAAAATAACTAAAAGAAATGAACCCCAGGATCATGTAGAGGGTTAATACGAACATTTAAGACCAAAATGAGTCTGACAGCAGCAGGTACAGAGAGAGGACATAGTTTTTCACAGAGTCGATGGCGACAAAAGCGCCACCGTGATCACTTCCTGTTTAGAACGCGGCGGCTAGCAGGTTAGCCACGTCCATTTATATAAACTGTGGTTGATGCTGTAGAGAAATGTGTCTAATTTGTATAAAACTTACTTAAAACACACCCAAAAACACAAACACACAATGGAAGCAAATAAAAACACATGTAATTATTATTATTATTAATCAGCAGACAGTGAGCATTTTAGGAACTGCCACCAAAACCAAAACTCCACCAAAATCTTTCTAAATGTGTCTGCTTTCCTGCAACGGGATTTAAAATAATCTGATTTCAAAGTGAGATACTAAGATCTTGTTGCAATACAAATAAAAGACTTAAAAATGACACTCCTGATGGTGCAACCCGGGCGTTTGGATCAGCGCAGCAGCTAAACACACAGAGCTAATTTGGTGCGCTAACAGTGTGGCTTGTGTCGGAGAGGACGTCCTGTTCCGTTGGCGGGCCGCTGACGGAGGATTTTTACATGTCGTCACCTAAGTCATGACTTACCAGAACATCAAACAGCCCAACGCTTCAAAGGGCGGCGTTGCAAAACAGTGTCTGGCCGTGACGCACTTAAGCCGCTAAACTCAAGATAATACGCGGTTTATGTTACAGCGTGTCGCATTAGCGCTCTTTAGCCGTCTGCTTTGTCTGGGCCTCGTGAAGTTTTTCCGTTAAAGAGGTATTATGTCGCTTTTTTGGGCGGCGGGGCACATGTCGCAATGCTGGGTTAGCGGAACAAATAGCGCAGGACTCGGGAAAGCGTTACAGTGTTTTATTTACAGTTCGTGAATCAAAATACAAGTTGATCAGTTCATTAGGCGGGGAACAGGAGACGGGGTACGGGATCCAGGAACGGAGCGGGAGGCACCGGGACGGGAGCCAGAGTCCGGGAACGTGGGGTGCGTCGACAGAGACGGGACAACCAGGGGCAACGGCAGGAGCAGAGAGCGGAGAACGAGATCCAGAGGCGGAGGGTGCAAGGAGCGAGACCACACAAGACTGTACCGGGAAGAAGAGGCCGGGTCGGAGCGGAGCCGGGAAGATCCAGGGAACCAGGTGTAAGACACGTGGACGATCTGGCGCCGGATGTCTGGTCCTGGCTCCTCTTATCCTTGGCTGGTGCCGTTGATTGCGCTGATGAGCTGCAGGTGCGCGCGGGAGGAGCCAGAGCTCAGCCCCGGCTCCGGCTCCGGCTCCGGCAGGTGGCGGGAAGGAGCGAGCAGGGCAGGAAGCAAAACATGACAAGGAAGATGCGGATCGTGACAGCGTGTTTCTTATTATGGAGTTAACTGTGTCGATCTCGCGTTTATTCAGTAACAGAGGTTTTTATCGCCTTGTGAGAAAAAAATCTGCGTAATCCGTCAGTCGTCCAGGTCGGATCCGAAGTAAAACCCGACGTTAAATCTGTAACTGGACAAAACGTTTCGCTGGAGTTCGGTTCAGTTCATTCGGAGCTGAAGAAGCGGCTCAAATCTGCAGAGAAACGTCTTCACTCCTACGACGTTTTGTCCAGTTGACGGATTTAACTTCGGCTTTTACTTTGCCTCATAAAACCTGCGTTCTTATTGTGAGCCGGGGTCACCGCTCCGCAGATCTGACCTGTAGCTTACGCAAACGGATTTACGCAAATACGTCACACACAATGGTGTGTGACGTATTTGCGTCACACACCATTGTGCTTTACCAGCGGTTTTGTTACTTCAGTAAAAATGCAGATACAGACGCAAAAAGTTACTGAAGTAAAAGTATTTAAGTACTTGTTTAAAAATGTACTCGTGCGTTTTTATTTTTGTTGCACAAAGTTGAAGCTTGAACTCGAAAACTTTAGTCATTTTACCACTAACACGGTAAAAATAACCCCTCAAATCATACCAAAAGTACTTTTTACTTTTCAGTCCTGTTTAAAAATATAGTGGAGTAGAAAAAGTACAGATACTGCGATCAAATGTACTCAAGTAAAAGTAAAAAGTATCCACTGTAAATGTACTTAAGTAAAGCGCAGACACCTTAAAATTCTACTTAAGTACTTTTATTTACGTTACAGTTAAACAGGTGACAAACCCAGATTTGCACGAAAAGTTACACATTGGAGCTTTAATTTAGGCCGTATTTAGTTAAAGTTGCTCCGTACGACCCTTTTTAAACTGTAAGTGTGTAAAAGTACAAGTGCGGCTCTGTCTTGGCTCATATACTGCAGTACATCATCACCTACACATGAAGTACTACACATATGAGGTACTACTCCTTATCTGAGGTCAGGATTTATGGAAAACATAAAAGTTTAGGTCTGATGTGTGTTTCCTTTGGGCTCGGAGATAAGGAACGCTGACGCCATTCAAGGCATTTTAACCACATAAATCAGCCTTTTAAGTTTTTTTGGAGTGAGCCGGGCCATCGCTCTGACCTCTGACCTCTGCGCACAAACTTCCTGCATTTTTCACGATTCAAAGGCCCAAAGACGAACGGAGCGAGCGGCAACGACGGCTCCAGACGCGAAATACAACGATTTAAACATGACACATTATGTCGACATACTTTAGACCTGGTTTAGACCTGGTTTAGACCTGGTTTAGTCCTGGTTTAGACCTGGTTTAGACCTGCTTTAGACCTGGTTTAGACCTGGTTTAGACCTGGTTTAGACCTGGTTTAGACCTGGTTTAGACCTGGTTTAGGCCTGATTTAGACCTGGTTTAGACCTGGTTTAGACCTGGTTTAGTCCTGGTTTAGTCCTGGTTTAGTCCTGGTTTAGTCCTGGTTTAGACCTGGTTTGGACCTGGTTTGGACCTGGTTTAGACCTGGTTTAGTCCTGGTTTAGTCCTGGTTTAGTCCTGGTTTAGACCTGGTTTAGTCCTGGTTTAGTCCTGGATTAGACCTGGTTTAGTCTTGGTTTTAGTCCTCGTTTAGACCTGATTTAGGTCTGATTTAGTCCTGATTTAGTCCTGGTTTCAGATTTTATTCAAACTCTGTGGATTCTTTCGTTCTTTTTTACGTTTGGGGAGGTTTATTGTCTCTTTTTACGTCGTTTACTCGGCTGGACATGAGCAGCAAACATTCTACTTAAGTACATTTTACAGTGGATACTTTGAACTTTTACTGACTGACAAGTAAAAAGTACTTTTCATAGGATTTGAGGGATTCAAAGTTGACTAAGGTTTTCACGTTTTCGAGCAAGACAGAAATAAAAACACAAAATTCATGAGAAAAAAACAACAAAATGTGTGTAATTTTTTAATCAAAATCACTACATTTTACACTTTAACACATTAACGCTCGTGCAAAGTACATTTTAAATAAGTACTTAAATACTTTTAGTAATTGTTTCATTGTTTCAAGACTAAAACCTGTCTAAATGCCACAATAAATATGATTAAATAAGTGGAAGTTTCTGGAAAAAAAATGAAAATAATAGTGATTTACAGGGCCGTCCACACAGATTTGGGGGCCCTGGTGCAAGAAGCCTCACATAGGCCCCCCCTCGAATATAAATTAATAGGATGAGGGTCTGATTCTGGGCTTTTCCCCCCAAGTTCTAAAACAAATACTACGACAGTTTTCTATGTTTCAAAACCAAAAACTCGATCCAAAATGAAAGGATCAGTTTTTACCCCAGAACTTTCCCACTACATCTAATAATAATAAGAAAAAACATGAAAACCTGTCGCTCGCTCTTTGACTTTTTCATTCTTTTCACTCTGTGGGTTTTGCGCAGGGACGACACACGAGACGCCGCCATAGATCTTCCTAAGGGTCGGTTAAGGTCAGAGGTCACATGCAGCGTACAAGACGAACGGCGCTTGAACACAACGGGAGGGTCTGAACGAGCGACAGGTTTATTTAGTGTGAGTGAGTGAAAAGTGAAAGTGAGAGCAGTGACCATGGACTGTTTATGTAAATGGACGAAGCTAACGAGCTAGCAACCGCGTTACAAACAGGAAGTGATCATGGGCTGCACTTCCTGCTCTATCGACTCATTTTGGTCTTAAATGTTCATATTAACCCGCTCTACATGATCCTGGTTTAGACCTGGATTAGACCTGGTTTAGTCCTGGTTTAGACCTGGTTTAGTCCTGGTTTAGTCCTGGGTTTAGACCTGGTTTAGACTTGGTTTAGACCTGGTTTAGACCTAGTTGAGACCTAGTTTAGTCCTGGTTTAGCCTGATTTAGACCTGTTTTAGTCCTGGTTTAGTCCTGGTTAAAGGAAAGGAAATAGAGCCACTGCACGTACGTTTGGTATTAAAGAAGGAAATAGAGCCACTCGATGGTGCGACGTTGGCGGCAGCAGCGAGAAGAACTTAGAGAAAAACACGACAAAAGCTTTCAAATGAAATAAAAGCGGATGGCCCGTCTTTGAGCTGTTTTATTTCGTAAACACCGACGTTTGTTCATCCTGTGTTGATGCAGATTTTCAGGCACAGTTTGACTTAAATTCATAAATTAAAACTAAAAAAAAACTCCGTGTTCCGTCTTTCTGTGTAAATATCTCAAGTTACGACTTTTTTTTTTTTTTTTACGACATTTGTACCATGCAGCTTTTATTCACGTGCGATTTATATATGCACAAAATTAACTTTATTTTAAAACGTAGCTAGTGCGTCTTATATTCAGGTGCGCTCAATAATCCGAAATTTACGCTGGGATGGAGCTAAAACTTTAATCTAAACCATGTTCTGAACTCAGCTACAGGAACCTTAACCTTCGTACAAGGCACATCTCAGATTCTAAACACCTCTGCACAGAAACGCCGGATGCCCTTCCTCGTCGCGTTTGTTTCTCGTTCCTTTTCTCAACGACAAACTGTATAATTCGACTTAGTGCTTCGTGTGTCGTGTTAGTCTCAAACCAGGCCTCTCCTTTGACAGATGTGTTTGGAATATTTGCACATCAAACCAAACCGCACGCAGAGCTCACGCGCACGCTAACACGCTCGCTAACACGCGCACGCTAACACGCTCGCTAACACACTTTCCCAGCGATACGTGTGACAGGGCATCTGAATGTTTTTTTTTTTTTTGCGTCCAGGAGAAGTTGGCGGGTTCGATCTTTCATCACGACGGCGCTGGTGTTACACTCAAACCAGATTATGTTTGTTTACGGCTCTTTACAATGGCCCCGGCTCTCGACGCCACGGAAGTTTCCACAGCCCGTCGCGTGACTCTTCCTCTTCTTCCTCTTCTCCTTCCTCCTCTTCCTCCTCCGTTCTTCCCTTTGTTCTAATTTTAAGCCTTGACGTTGACAAATAAATGCGTCGTGATGCCGGTTTTGGAGTGAGTCAGCGCGGCCTTTCATCACTCGCTGATGCGTCGGGCGCCTGAAACTCGATCGGCCTCGTAGAGAGAGGGGGAGAGAAAGAGAGAGGGAGGGTGACCTTTGACCCCACGGCCAGCTCTGCGTCCTCTCAACTCTTTTGAGAGATGATGCAAAGCTACAGGGTTTAAACGCGCTCAGTCCTGTAACGGTAACTCAAAACTATTTGTATAATTCAGACAAATGAATTCTCTCAAACTGAAAACGCTCTGTTCCACCTTGTGATGTCATCGTGTGGTGATACAGGAAGTGCTCCACTGTGTTTGTAAACTCCACAAACCTTCACTAAAATGATTTGGATTGTTTCAGACCTGGAGTTGCCACTTATCTCGACTGAACTAAAGGTAAAAGGTCGATGTTAACTTGAAAACTACCACTTGATGACATCACAAGGTGGAACAGAGCGTTTTGAGCTTTGGAGATGTGACTCAAACATGTGTGAATGAAACAAAACACAACTCCAGGTCTGTTTTTGAGGAGGAAACAGCGTTAGAACATGACTTAAAGCTACAAGAGTCAGTTTTCTGTAACATAGGACATTTAAAGAGGAAGCAGTTAGTTTCACTTTCACTTTCAATGCTCTTTATTGTGACTTTATCATACGTTTAGTCGAGTGTGCAGCTATAGCAGCCCACAATATCATATTTCAAGAGGTAAGTAAGTCTTATTATTTTACCAAATTATGTGACATGTGCTGTGAAGAAAAAAAACTGCCTTTGATTGGTCCAAAAAAATAAATAAAAATCTAAAATCAAATTAATTCAGGTGTTGTCAACCAGAAATTGCAAAGAAAAAGTAAATAAATATGGTTCTCTTGACTGTTAAAATGTATGTGTACAAGGCTGTTATACAAAAAATAAATTAAAAAAAAGTCTTACTCAGCCTCTATTATTATTTTTCTGCTTTATACAGGATTATGTGATTTTGTATTTTTAAATAATTTACTTTTTGATGCTTACCGTAATTTTTGTTATTGCTGTAGACGTTTTTTACATAAAAGATAAAAGTCACAATGGTCAGCCCCTAAAACCCAAATGTGTGACGCACAAGGCAAGTTTATCTGTCCACAAAGTGATTCAAAGTGTTTGACAGAATAAGAAAGACATTAAAATCACAAAACAACAAATCAAAACTAATCATCATAAAAGTGACATTAAAAGAGAAAAGGCAGAATAAAACTCTTTCAGTCACAGATAAACAGAAACGTTTGAGTCTGGATTTAAACATCGTCAAAGTCGAGGCCTGAGTCTCATCTTCAGGAAGAATGTTCCAGGTTTTAGTCCTGGTCCTGGTTTAGTCCTGGTTTAGTCCTGGTTTAGTTCTGGTTTAGTCCTGGTTTGGTCCTGGTTTGATCCTGGTTTAGTCCTGGTTTGGTCCTGGTTTGATCCTGGTTTAGTCCTGGTTTGGTCCTGGTTTGGTCCTGGTTTGATCCTGGTTTAGTCCTGCTTCAGTTTTGGTTTAGTCCTGGTTTAGTCCTGGTTTGGCCCTGGTTTAGTCCTGGTTTAGTCCTGGTTTGGTCCTGGTTTGGTCCTGGTTTGGTCTTGCTTTAGTTTTGGTTTAGTCCTGGTTTAGTCCTGGTTTGGTCCTGGTTTGGTCCTGGTTTAGTCCTGGTTAAGACCTGGTTTAATCCTGGTTCAGTCCTGGTTCAGTCCTGGTTTGGTCGTGATTTGGTCCAGGTTTAGTCCTGGTTTAGTCCTGGTTTAGTCCTGGTTTAGTCCTGGTTTGGCCCTGGTTTAGTCCTGGTTTAGCCCTGGTTTAGTCCTGGTTTAGTCCTTGTTTAGTCCTGGTTTAGTCCTTGTTTAGTCCTGGTTTGGTCCTGGTTTAGTCCTGGTTGAGTTTTGGTTTAGTTTTGGTTTAGTTTTGGTTTAATCCTGGTTCAGTCCTGGTTTAGTCCTGGTTTGGTCCTGGTTTGGTCCTGGTTTAGTCCTGGTTTAGTCCTGGTTTAGTCCTGGTTTGGTCCTGGTTTAGTCCTGGTTTAGTCCTAGTTTAAATAGCCTCTGTTGTGTTCTTTTTGAAGACTGTGCATATATCACCACAGGGGGCGCTGTGTTGATGTTGATGTTGTGTCTTCTTGCTGGACATAATCCCCAGTTGCACTTTGACCCCACAACATTAGTGATTATTCTGTAATTCTCTCATGTCTCAGTTCATCATCTCATTGTCAACAGGCTCAGTGCAGAACAGCGCCCTCTGCATCACTGTTAGCATCTTTACTTCCTGTTAGCATCACTACTTCCTGTTAGCGTCACTACTTCCTGTCTAGTTTTATCTCTTGGAGTTTTTTTTTTGCTGAATAAATATTTAAAGATGAGGCGGTGGACAGGGCGCTTCTGTGTTTAGAAAGAGACATGTTTGTGTCTCAATGCTAACGCTAATGCTAATTTTGAACCATAATAAATATTAAAACAACACCACAAACTGAAGTATTCTACGTATAAAAACAGTTGGGTAGTCTTTGAATTTGAATAGGTTGTTTATTTTATATTTTTGATTTTAATAAAAGTGATGATTAGCTTTGTGACACAGGGAGCTAGCTAGCGTGCCGCTGTGGACAGAGCCTATTCAGCGTTTTCACTCCGTATTCCTCAAAATTATTCCAGACGGACACATTTTACCCATTGAAGCTGCGTTTTAAACATGCTAATAGTCGCGCTGTGGAGATAGGAGCGGCGCGCACACATGGTACACATTAAAGCGGGGACAGTGGTTCCACTTTTCCAGGAAGACAGCGGAAAACAGAAAGTATGGCACTGCGTCGTGGAAAAACAGTTCGGTTTGGACTTTTCAAAACTCGCATTAGCGGAGTGAGGAAGATTGATAGGTGTCTGGAATGTCATTTATTACAGCTGCGCCACATCAGAACTGGGATTAACGTCTAAACCGGAGACTGCTTATATAAATGGACGTGGCTAACCTGCTAGCCGCCACGTTCCAAACAGGAAGTGATCACGTGCGCGCTTCCGGCTCCGTCGACTCTGGCTCCGATTCACTTTCTATTGAAAAACTGTCGCTCCTTTCTCTTCGCTCTACGTGACCCTGGTGTTTTTATTTCGCCTTTTTTGCCCGTAAATCAAAATACGAACATTAATAACAGACAAATCAGGCGCCGTCTTTCCCCCGAAGTCGATATCGCATTTCGTCATTTCAAAATATGACCTCTACACTTCTAAATTAACCTCGAGAAAACAAAGACGATGTTCAAATCCAGGCTCCAAACGGCGACTGAAAGGTGAATAGACCTGATCTAATAAATCTCATCATTCTTATTTTCCATTATAAGATTTGTGTAATTGAATAGAGTCGTTTAAATTGAAATTACAGTTATAAATTTGGTTAACTGCACATCCCAAAGTGAGTAAACCGCGACTAACGCAGAACGAGAGCAGGATCAAACGCACGCTAATCGTACATCCGTAATCGTATACTGTAGATTCGTGTGTTTCAGTTTCCAGTTTACATTTTGAGGACCTTTTTCCCCCATTCAAAAGTCGTATTATATGTTTTAAATTGTTAATCGCTATGGTGACTGTCCCAAAGCTTCATCGTTCTGATCCAATATTTTTGGTCGTGACTCAAACAAACAAACTTTTTGGCCTGAATAACTTTTTAAAGAAATTTGTGCTTCCCAGCGTACTTTTCTAGCAGCTTTTACTCCTACTTGAGTAATATTTGTATTGAAGTAGCAGTACTATTGAGTAGAAGTTGCGTTTTTTTTGTTGTTTTTTTAAGCTTTATGTCGACAATCAGGCCCGTTGACAGAAAATTTGGGGGCCCGGGGCAATTAGCCTCACATGGGCCCCCTCTGATGTAAATGAATAGGATGAAGGACCAATTCTGGGTCCGTAAAACCCTGGGACGTGGGGAAACAGACCCCGTTGTCCCGCCTGTCGAATCCCCTGTAGATATTATGTTTTTTTAATTTCATTTTTGAGTCTATCCTTTGAAAATAACAGGTTTTGTGGTTTATTTCATGTTTGGCCTTCAAAATACATTCACTCCAAATTATAAATCTGTTATAAAGAAAGGTGGGGCAAAGACGCAGACTCGGGGTACAGGTTTCACAGAGTTTATTGCAAACAGGTGGATGAGAATGATGGTTCGAGGAGGCTGGGTCGGAGGCTGAGGTGCAAGAAACGGGATCGCGGAGGATAAACTGACGGGAAAACTGGAAAATGGCACGAAGGATGATGGTGTAGAAAAACAGGACGATGACGCGACAATCTGGCAACCTCTGGAACAATCCTCTGCCCCTTTGTAGTCCAGAGGCCCCGCCCACTGCAGGTGTGTAGTGGGCGGTGCCAGAGTCTCCGCCCAGCTCCAGGAAACGGCACAAAAACACACAAAAAAAACTCCAAACAAAATCAGATGTTACGTCCCAACATTTAGTCTTTAAATCACTTTTCCCAATTGTTTTTTTTTTACTCTTACTTGAGTAATTCCTTGGCCCGCTACGTTGTACTTTTATTTGAGTACTAAGCTAAAAAAAACCAAAAACGTGTCACTCTTCAAAAATGCCGTTTTCTATTCCTGGGCCGTGTCGTTTTTGTAAAATACATTTTGTTACTAAATAGTTCCTGTCTGTCGTGATCCCTGTTTGCTGTCCTCCCGTGCTGTGTTCCCCCCTCCCTCACCTGCCTGTCTCCGGAGCTGGGCGGAGTCCTTTTCTACAGACCTCCACCCGAGACCCAGCTCCGGACCTCCCTACACCTGCACTTCTACCTCGGTGTGGTCTCACGTTACCCACGTCTTGCACTTGCGTGTCCCCCTGCTCACGGATCCGCACCCACGCTCCCCAGCTTCTCAGAATTTACGAACTGTATCTGTCAGTGAACTACGCCGTGAAGCACCTCGTCCCCCGGCCTGGAGGATTATTAAACTGTGATTATTATGAACACACTTCTGTAAATAAAGACATTGTTTAACCCTTCGTGAGTCGCGCACTTTTGGTCCCTCCGTCTTGCTGGTTACGACACTTTCAAATGAGGAACATGAATCTGTCGTAACGTCGTCGTAATGTTGACTTGTTCTTTGTGTATCACCGTTCAACCCCGTTCGTCTTGAAATAAAGTCTTAATGCGCCGACGTTACGCAAGTGTGGCTTCCTCCCGTTTACTCCGCTCACTCCGCTGTACTTTTATTTGAGTACTGATATTATGAAGTAACCCACGTCTTCTTAAAGCAGGGGCGTCAAACTCAATTTCACCGAGGGCCACATCAGCAAAATGGGCCAGATGTAACTGTAAAACCAAATAAACGTAACTGCTTTTTAAACTTATTACTTGACTACAAACATTGCATATACGTTTAGATGTAAAACAAAAAAAATTGACTGTAACTGTGTATCTCCTGATAAACTGAGATTTTAAGACGGGCATATGTTTTAATTTACCTCACCGCGGGCCACATAAAATGACGTGGCGGGCCGCATTTGGCCCCCGGGCCTTGAGTTTGACATGTGTCTTAAAGTCTTCGTACCAGATTCCCTTTCAAGATCGACACTTTCCATTGATCTTAGCTTGTCTGGCGTAACCCTTCGTGGCTGCGTAGAGTTAAGTGTGTAAAAATACCCCAGTGTTTTGTGAGTACGCGCACACACACACACACACACCCACACACACACACACATACACACACAGTTACAGTCAGGATCAAAGCGACCCCGTAATAAGTTACATGTGACGGACAGGACTAGTGACTGGTGACTAAGACCAGCTGGAGCAGATTAAAGGAGCGCATAACCAACTGAGACCAAATGGACCAAATAAACCGTCTTTCATCACCGACAGATCCTAAAATAAGGCTGTGGACAATGTCTTCGGATGGATTTGTCATCTGTGTCCGTAACTCTCATGTTTGAACCTTTTCGACAATTAAACTTTTAATTCAAAATCCCGAAAAAACAAACCTCCGCCGAGACTTTCCGAAATATCCGAGGAGCCGTTTGATGTGGCCGGTGACGGGAATTCTGTCCAAATGTCCAAATGATATCACTCAAAACGCTGGACAGTTTATGTTTTTAGGAGTTCATTTGCGAAACAGATAAAAGACATTTGAAAAAGTCACGTGGGGATTGGAGTTTACTCTTTATTTTAGTTGTGTTTTTAAGAGCCAAGTGTGTTTTACTGCATCGGAATAACATAATCCCCATCCCGCAGACTGTGTAAAGAAGAGACGTCACCCACAGCGTTCAGTCTAGCAACGCCGTCAATCAAACCTGTTGCTAACGCTAACAGGAGTGACCTTGACGAAAGACGCCGCCTGATTTGTCTGTTATTAATGTTGATATCTTCATTTACAGACACAAAAGTGAAATAAAAACCCCAGGATCATGTAGAGGGTTAATACGAACATTTAAAACCAAAATTACAGAGGGAGGGGCCACAGTTTTTCAATATAAAGTGAATTGGAGCCAGAGTTGATGGAGCTAGAAGTGCGCACATGTTCACTTCCTGTTTAGAGCGTGGCAGCTAGCAGGTTAGCTATGTCCATTTATATAAACAGTCTATTTTCCATGGCCTTCTTGATAAAATCCACGTCATATTATCAGTTTTATCTCGCCAGCAGACTGTGGGCAGAGTGTCACCAGACTCAGACAAAACATTGTTGATCTGAAGAGTGGAAAATGCACTTGTCATGACTTTTCAGGATTCAGATTGAAAACACTTTTTTCCACTGAACAAATAAACACAAACAAAATTGTCTGATTAAGGGTTAAAGGTTATATAACACAAACACGAGCTTTAATCCACATTATAATGTCATTACCTCTTCAAAAACAGACCTGGAGTTGTGTTTTGTTTCACTCACACATGTTTGAGTAACTCTTTATTATTAGTCTGTCACATCTCCAAAGCTCAAAACGCGACGTTCCACCTTGTGATGTCATCAAGTGGTAGTTTTTTTCAAGTTTAACAGCTCCTTTTACCTTTGGTTGAGTAGAGATTGGGCTGAAATGATCCAAATGATTCTACAAATGAAGGTGTGTGGAGTTTAAAAACACAGTGGAGCACTTCCTGTATCACCACACGATGACATCACAAGGTGGAACGGAGTGTTTTCAGTTTGAGAGGAGAACTCGGCCTAAATCTGCAGTGTTTGTTTGTGCGTTAAACATGTGAGAATGAAACAAAAACACAGCTCCAGGTCTGTTTGGGACAAGGAAACATGAGAACAGATCAGAAAATAGAGTAATATGGGCCCTTTAAAGCTACAATATGTAACTTTTTATTTACATACCTTGAAAAAACATGCATTCTACGGTGAGTGGGGTTGCATCTCCGCAGATCTAACCTATACCTTGGCCTGCTGGCACCACCTTTTTTTTTATTTTTGGAGATTATTTCAATGTCATACTGCGAAACATAGGCAAAAACAACACAATCACCACGGAGACAGGCAAATGAAGCAGTGCTAAATGATACGGCGATGATGATTCTGTCCTTGAGTGAGTGTAAAAGTTTTGCATGAGACCAGGGCAGAGACGGTGATGTGCTGAGACAGGAGTGGGCTGTGTGCAGACTCTTGATAACTGATGTCTGCTGCTTTAACCACAGAGCCGTGAAAACCACAGAGAGACAGCAGGGGCGAACTGTCACCTCCGCACAGCAAACACACAGCAAACACACACCAAACACACACCAAACACAACCAGACAGGGGAAATAACCCAATACACGCACCAAACAGAGCTATTCAGAAACATAACGACATTTTGGGACAGTTGAAGGACACATTTTACACTATTTTATCATCTACATATGAACCCAGACATTTGCATACGTCATAAAAAAGACACATTTGTTTGTTTGTTTATTTTTTTCTCACTGTCTGACATGAAATCAGACTAAACATTTACTGTTTTAGGTCAAGTGAGATGACCAAAATTATTTCTATTTGGTGCAATGCAAGACTTTTTGGCAGGTCTTCAACTATAATTTATTTATTTGTGTATTTATTTGATTGGAACACTGCATGTGATGAACAGACATGATTCATAATGAAAGTAAACACATGCCAGGGGCTGGGGTCACAAAAAGGTCCAAATAAAAACTGCACACTACACTTGTTGTACAGTTTCCCTAATTGTACATTACACTCACTGCACAGTTCCCATTATTGCACTATATGAAATACTGCACATTACACTCATCGCACATTCCACTTATTGCACATCACATTTATTGCACAGTTCCCATTACTGCACTATACAAAATATTGCACATTACACTCATTGCACAATTCCATTTATTGCACATTACACTCATTGCACATTACACTCATTGCACAATTCCCTTAATTGCACATTATATATATATTGCACATTACACTCATTGCACAATTCCATTTATTGCACATTACACTCATTGCACATTCCACTTATTGCACATTACACTCATTGCAGTTCCCATAGTTGTACTATACAAAATATTGCACATTACACTTATTGCACAGTTCCCATCATTGCACCATCTAAATTATTGCACATTCCACTCATTGCACAATTCCCTTAATGGCACATTACACTTATTGCACAGTTCCCATTAGTTCAGTTTGTCCCATTCAAGACATTTACATTTTATTCCCACCGTCTCCATATTTTGCTCAAACATGCAAAATATATTTATATGTGTAATAAAAAATACTTTTACTTTTCAGTCCTGTTCAAAAATGTAGTGGAGTAAAAGTACAGATACTGCTCTCAAATGTGCTCAAGTAAAAGTAAAAAGTATCCACTGTAAAATGTACTTAAGTAAAGCACAGATACCTAAACTCTGCTCTTGACTGTAGTACTTTAATACTTTTACTTCATTACATTCCACCACTGGTAATAAATAAAAGCAAAACAAACACGAAGCTGCTTAAATCCTACGTTTGCAGATATAACGTCGTACTGTAACAGAACGCAGTACTCTGAGCCTGAAACAGAAGATAAGACATAAAATAAATACATCTGATTTGATTTGAACACTGAACATTAGATTATACGCACGTACGACCCGACGCTGGAGTGAGCGGAGTAAACGGGAGGAAGCCACACTTACGTAAGACTTTATGTCAAGACGAACGGGGTTGGACGGTGATACACAAAGAACAAGTTAACATTACGACGACATTACGACAGATTCATGTTCCTCATTTGAAAGGAACTATTTAGTAACAAAAAGTATTTTACACAACGACACGGCGCAGGAAAAGAAAACGGCATTTTTGAAGAGTGACACAATTGAGCGCCGCGTGTCAACAAGGCGTTTCTTTTTTTTTAGTTTGATTCATTCACTTGACTCATCGTTGTAAAGACAGATGTATTGCTCAAGGCGTACTATGGATGTTTCCCAATTCGACGGTCGCACACTTCGAAGTACCGTTTGAAGTACAGTTTGAAGTACTGTTTGAAGTACAGTTTGAAGTACCCGGCCCACAAAGCGTACTTCAACCGTTGCCTGTGCGCTTACGTGACGTCGCTTCTGACTATTGAGCTTCACGGCTGTTGACCCTTGACCTAAAGCTGTAAAATGGACGCTGAAATAATTAGTTTTGCTTTTAATCCTTTGTTATTTCATAGAAGAAGAGTCAAAGCGCCGTCGTCGTCGTCGCGGCCGTTTATTTCTGTTTAGATTGAACGAAGTGAGGAATTAATCTTTTCCTTTGAATATCAACAGGAAAATATAACGTTGGAGGTGATTTTTTTCTGAATTGTAGCTCGTATTACATAAATTTAAGAAAATATACCTTGTTTCTCTCGTAGAAGAAGTCACGCGCGGTGCATGATGGGATATAGCCGTGCGCGAAGTCCGGTTCACGAAACGGGACAGGCCTCGGAAGTGACGTAAGTGTCCTTCAAATGCGCCTGACGAAGTGTTCACGCAGGGTCTAATAAGCATACTGCATTAAAGCTACACTGTAACCTTTCCGGTGGGACCGCCATCTGCTTGTTTTGCCCGGAATGGTCCACAGTCTGGCATTAAAAAAATCTTATCTCCGTTGAGTCAAGCGCTAGGTCAACGTTACAGGTCACATCTACGGAGATTCAATCCCGCTCACGGTAAAAATATAGATTTTTTTTGGTCCTAATTTACTAAATGCAAGACAGATACGTTGAATGCCATACTGTGGAACATTCCGGGCAAAGCAATAACATCTCCATGGCGACGAGTCAATGGTGGAAAACCCCAGACTTTTAGCTGCTATAATGTAAAATGCGTTTTCTTGAACTATTTGTGGGAAAAAAAAGGAGATTGTTATGATATTGACGATATTTTAAGATGCATTTTGTTGGATGAGAACCATGTGGAAGCAGCTGTCAAGAATAGACAAATTCAGCCAATCAGAAACGTTGTTGGATGGTATGTGGAAACGATGGCCTTGGATCAAACCGTTGTTTTTCTGTCACGGTTCAACATCAGAGAGAAGTGGGCAGGGTTAAAGTGGGCAGGGTTAAAGTGGGCGGGGTTAAGGCTGTGAGTATCATAGCAACCAAAGAGCCAATCTGGAGTGAAGCTGTTGAAAATAACGCCCCTTCCCGCCCACACCGATGGTTTAACAGGTCTTAGCAACGCTGTCAATCAAACCTGTTGCTAACGCTAACAGGAGCGACCTCGGGGAAAGAAGGCGCCTGATTTGTCTGTTATTAACGTTTAATTCTTGAGTTACGGACGCAAGAGCGAAATAAAAACCCCAGGATCATGTAGAGGGTTAATACGAACATTTAAGAGCAAAATGATGAGTCTGACAGCAGCAGAGACAGAGAGAGAGGGGACAGTTTATCAATAAAAACAAAAAATAAACTCAAAATGACAAAATAAAAAAAAAGCTAAAAAAAAAATAATAATAAAGAAAATAAACACACACAAAAAACTAAATAAAAAAAATAATAAAACAACAAAAAAATAAATAAATAAACTTAGATATGAACTCAAAAAGGAAGAAGCAGTTACATATAAACTCAAAATGACAAAATAAATAAATAAAAAAAGAAAAAGAAAGAAAGAAAATAAACACAAAAAACCCAAAATAAAAAAAAAATTAAAAAAAGAATAAATAAATACACTTAAATATAAACACAAAAAGGAAGCAGCAGTTACAGAGAGAGGAGACAGTTTATCAATAAAAACACAAAATACACTCAAAATGACAAAAAAAACAAACAAAAAAAACAGCTAAAAGTAACAAAAAACACATGAGGTAAATAAACACAAAAAACAGAATAAAAAAATAAAAACAACTAAAAAAAATAAAATAAATAAACTTTAAAAATTTAAACTCAAAATTTTACTTAAATAAACTCAAAAATGAACCCCAGGATCATGTAGAGGGTTAATACGAACATTTAAGACCAAAATGATGAGTCTGAAGCAGCAGGTACAGAGAGAGGACACAGTTTTCTAATGTAAAGTGAATTGGAGCGAGAGGTTAGCGTAGCACGTTAGCTATGTCCATTTATCTATACAGTCTATGTACATTCCAACACCTAGACATTAAGCAAGACTTGAAACTTTAAAATGTTAAGACGCCCCAGCTTCTTGTTTGCACTGTCAACATTTGAAACTAAACTTATCACATTTCGTCCTTTTAATGATTGACAGCTGAGGTCGCTAAAGTTGAACTGAACGAGCGTCGCACGGCGGTTGCATCACCTGATTCAACACTACAAACCTTTAGAACGAATCCTGCCGTAATAGAAAGAGACTAAATGGACGTGGCTAACCTGCTAGCCTCCACGTTCCAAACAGGAAGTGAGCATGGGCGCGCTTCCTGGCTCCAATTCGCTTTCTATTGAAAAACTGCTGCTGTCAGACTCGTCATTTTGCTCTTAAATGTTTGTATTAACCTGCTGTACATGATCCTGGGGTTTTTATTTCGCTACTCAAGATCTGCACGTTTATAAGAGACAAATTAGCTACGTTCTTGCTTGCGTAGTCTTGTATCCTTTTGCATTTGGGGCTTGAGTGCTAAGAAAATCGCTGTTTTCACCTACCCCCTACCCCAGCTTTGCACTAACTTGTGTTTACAAAAAAAAATAATAATAATAATCAGACAAAACAGCACGAAGCATCATTTGTGACCTCTCAACTGATGATTTTTACCCCGAGAGCGGAATTTGAACTTCTAATGTTTTAATCACTGGACAAAAGCTCTACCACATGAGCCACCGTCACAGCCAAAATAGAAAAAAACACTAAATAAATACTAAAAAAATACTAAATACCCCCCCAAAAAAGTGAAAAAAGTGCAGTTTTTTCCGTGATAGCTGCAGTGAGTCGTCCCTCAGAGTTAGGCAGAAGTATCCGAGGATGGTGCAGGGTCAGGGGGTTCGTGTGGCCGGTCAGGGGGTTCGTGTGGCCGGTCAGGGGGTTCATGAGGCCGGTCAGACCACAGCTGAGCTCCTGGTTTGGTGGGTGACTCTCTGGAGACATGCTGCTTCACCACACACTGCCGCTCTGAATCACACACTCTTATGAAATCCCTGTTTGCCACATACAGGCCCCTCGCTTACACACGACAAGCGAGTCAGCGCTGTCAACACACATCCCCTTTGCTATTTTTAGACACGCTACTATTCGGCGACTACGGACTCGGGAAATATGTGAAAATTTTGTGAAACTTTTCGTCTGCCACCTGCTCGACTCCTTAACGATCTTACTTTACTGAAATTATCTATTTTGCGTTGCATTTTGCGTCTATTACAGATGTTTTAATGCTCAAAAATACAGTCTTTCTGATGAGAGGCTCTTTGTCCAGGGGGGAGACTTATACTCAGGAGCGTTTTATATTTGGGAGCGTCTCATACTCAGGAGCGACTTATACTGTAAACGACTTGTGTGTGTTCATGTCAGAGACTCATATGGGGACATGCGTGTTCATGTTAGAGGCTCATATGGGGATGTGTGTGTTCATGTTGAGCTCATATGGGGACGTATGTGTTCTTGTCAGAGGCTCATATGGGGACGTGTGAGTTCATGTTAGAGGCTCATATGGGGATGTGTGTGTTCTTGTCGAGGCTCATATGGGGACGTGTGTGTTCATGTCAGAGGCTCATATGGGGATGTGTATGTTCATGCCTGCGGCTCATATGGGGACGTGTGTGTTCATGTTAAGCTCATATGGGGATGTGTGTGTTCATTTTAAGCTCATATGGGGACGTGTGTTCATGTTAAGCTCGTATGGGGATGTGTGTGTTCATGTCAGAGGCTCATATGGGGACGTGTGTGTTCATGTCAGAGGCTCATATGGGGACGTGTGTGTTCATGTCAGAGGCTCATATGGGGATGTGTGTGTTCATGTCAGAGGCTCATATGGGGACGTGTGTGTTCATGTCAGAGGCTCATATGGGGACGTGTGTGTGTTCTTGTCAGAGGCTCATATGGGGACCTGTGTGTTCTTGTCAGAGGCTCATATGGGGACGTGTGTTCATGCCTGCGGCTCACAGACTTCTGGCCTATTATTTGTTTATTCACGGGCCATTTACTTTTCAAGCTTCGTCTTGGTCAACGCGAACCAGTTAAGCAACTTGAAGATCTTGGCACGAGTTCAAAGCGTTGCACCATTTATATAAACACTACAAAATGGCAGTGTAGTGCTACTTAGAAATTGGGTTTAATTTGAGCGTGGGCTGCCGTGCTAACGAAGAAATACTGTTGTAATAAGAAGCTTTCATGCTGTAGATGGTAAAGTACAAAGTTGTGCGTGGGGAGGTATCAGCGAACATAATCGTAGCTTGAAGGACTATGGTTTTGACTTTACAAATAAAATAAACCAGCCGCACGATTAAAATGGTGCTTTTGGGTTTCCTTTCAGTAAAATAAACATGAGAAGTAACAGAGCGATGTAGCAAGCATAATCACACACAGTTCTTCAAAGTTTACATGTTGGGCTTGTAAAAACTTTCCCATTATTTTGACCATTTAAATTTTCCACTAAAACTGCTCCGAAAGCTGCGGTGGAAAGACATTGTCTGCAAAAGAGCTGAGCAAATGAAAAATCCATCTTTGAAGAGACTGGACTCAACCATAATGGGCTAATTACAAATACAGTTCAACAAGCGCAACTCGGAAACTGGGATTCCAGATGTTTGTGACAGAACGGGAAGTGAGGCGTTTATTTATTATTAAGCTGATTTTGACCGAGGACATGGCGGAATATCTGTGAATCCGTGATGCAGTTTTATATGTTGTATCCCGTTAGCGCGTGTGCCCAAGTTTCTACCACGTTTCAGCTAAATTTGTCTCGCGTCAGTGCAGATATATCGTGTTAGTGGCTCTCGGGTCAAAATGAGTCATGTGTGCACTGTTTGCGTCTATTTATAAAGCATGTTACTGTCCGATAATCAAGGAGTGCACTGTTAGCATGATAGTTGCTAGCTTTACCATCATGACAGAAAAGCGGTTGTCTTTGCGGTGGATAATTACGACGCACTTAAAGCGTAAGGTAAGCGTAGAATAACTTCGGACGACGGCGAAACGCTGCAAACTAGTTCCGTCTTCTTCTCTGCTCTGCTCTCTCTGCTGAACGCGCCCGACTCCCCCCTGCAGGTGGATCACCGACTTCCTGATGAAGAAGAACGAAGAAGAATGTCTCAGAATATTATCGCAGGGGTTCCACGGGGTTGTGTGCTTTCCCCTCTGCTCTTCTCCCTGCACAAAAGTCGCTCCGCCACCAGCTACGACTCCAGGAAGCTGATCAAGACGGTTTGAGACGGCGCCATCCTCGCTGGGCTCATCTCGAACGCCGGTGAGTCTGCTACGGAAGGGAGGTGAACCTGGCGCAGTGGCAACAACCGTCCCGGACCCCTCATCCTCCCTCAACCCGACCGACACGCCCATCACAACTGACTCTTTCCACTTCCTCGGTTCCATTATTATCCAGGGGAACCCATCATCAACTCAGCAGAGGCCCAGCAGGTGATGTGCTTCTACTTCTACTTCTACTTCTTGCAGTAGTTGAGGACAGCCGAGGTCCAGCCCAGATGATGCTGCAGTTCTACAAGTCGATGCGTCCATCTTTGATTCCATCCTCACCTCCTCCATCACAATGTGGCAGACACAGACTGTAGATCATTGTGAGAGTATTGTGCGTTCTGCTGAGAAGATGTTGGACTTCAGCCTCCATCTCTCCAGGTCCTGAAGGTCTCCAGGAATCACCACACCCGACCCTTCTCACCCTGGACATGGACTATTTAAGGAGGATATGGTCCACAGTTTCTTCCCCTCGCCTGTTCTTTGCCTATACTGTATATTTATGTATTTGTACATTTGTAAATTATTGCGCGGCCTTATTTTTATTTTTTTGTTATTCCTTGTTTCAGGTTGGAGCAAACGACCGAAGGAAGTTTATAATTTGTGAATTTTGTTCACTGACATTGGCCAAAGAACTTATCCCAACAGTGACGGGTCGACTCGTGTACGGGACGAGCAGGCAGCACAAATACACACATATATACACACGTACACATAAACACACATGTACACACATATATACACACGTACACATAAACACACATACACATATACACACATAAACATACACAAACACACATACAAGTATACACACACATACACACCCCAACACACATGCACATATACACACATATATACACACGTACACATAAACATATACACACATTAACACACATATACACACATATACATACATAAACACACATACACATGAACACACATATACACATGTACACACTTAAACACACATAAACACACACATACGCATAAACACACGTACACACATAAATACACACAAACACATAAACACACATACACATATACACACATAAACACACCCCAACACACATAAACACATAAAAACACATACACATATACACACTTATACATACATAAACACACACATAAACACACCCCAACACGCATACACCTATACACACATAAACACACATACACACTTATACATACATAAACGCACATAATCGCACATATACACACATATAAACGCACCCAAACACAGATAATCACACTTATACACATACAAACACACATAAACACACATAACACATTTATACAGACACATACACACACAAACACACCCCTACACACCCCAACACACACATACACACACGCAGCCGAGTCACACACATTCTTCTTCCTGCTGTATATTCGTCTTTCTGTATAAATTTGGCAGCAGAAACAAGAGCATAGGCTGTGTAGAGTTAAATTGTGTGTTTGTGCGTGTGTTTGTGTGTGTTTGTGCGTGTGTTTGTGTGTGTTTGTGTGCGTTTGTGTGTGTTTGTGTGCGTTTGTGTACCCATGCCTTCACTTTTTGCGCTACACTCTGGTCTTAAACATGTGCGCGCTCTCACCATGAAACAGCAGTTAGCTCATTTCGTTCGAGTGTATACACAAGGGGCACGTCAAGAGCCAAGGCCAAGAGCTTAAATCCGCCGTGTTTACTCTCGCCGCACAACACGCCGCACAACACGCCATTAGTGTGTTTACCCAGTGTCAGGATCAGTCATGTTCTAATGTCGGAGCTGTAATAAATACAATAACACACACATTTGTAACAATAAAACCAGGCCCTGTGACTCACCGCTCAAAACGCTTACGGCATACGTTTGTCTACGCCCACCCCGTCTCGCTGCGTTTGACCTATGACCTCATAAGGGAAAACACACGGTATCCACCCTCGGCGTTCAAATGGAGCGTGCGAGCAGATCTGGAGATTGTGTTATTTAAAGCGCGATGGTTAACGAGGTTATTCATGAGCTGATAAGACGAGCTACCACGGAATCAAAGTTCAATCTGTGTCGTGTGAACAAATAAAGAACTCTCAGGTGGGACGTCTGGGTGATTAATCGGGATTTGCCACCGAGCATGTGATTTATGTCAGATGCCCTTACTGCCACGAGCAAACAGAGGGAGCTTCATGTGCACCGAGTTTGTAGATAGTACGACTTAAATATAATATAGTGTGGATTCAAAGTGTAAATCGACGGGGTATTTAAAGATGATATTGTAATTAATCTGACCAAACCAGACAGGTGACCCCCCTACTCACAAGCCCCACCCCCTGGCTCTGAAGCCCCACCCCCTGGCTCTGAAGGTTAGTGGATAAAGTTCCAGAGTCAAATGGCTTTGAATGACCTGCACAGGATGAGAAATCTGCATATACAGAGGGTAAATCTACTGAGGGTAAATCTACATATACTGAGGGTAAATCTACATATACTGAGGGTAAATCTACTGAGGGTAAATCTTCATATACTGAGGGTAAATCTACATATACTGAGGGTAAATCTGCATATACTGAGGGTAAATCTACTGAGGGTAAATCTTCATATACTGAGGGTAAATCTACATATACTGAGGGTAAATCTACTGAGGGTAAATCTTCATATACTGAGGGTAAATCTGCATATACTGAGGGTAAATCTACTGAGGGTAAATCTTCATATACTGAGGGTAAATCTACATATACTGAGGGTAAATCTACTGAGGGTAAATCTTCATATACTGAGGGTAAATCTACATATACTGAGGGTAAATCTTCATATACTGAGGGTAAATCTAAATATACTGAGGGTAAATCTTCATATACTGAGGGTAAATCTACATATACTGAGGGCAAATCTACATATACTGAGGGTAAATCTACATATACTGAGGGTAAATCTACATATACTGAGGGTAAATCTACATATACTGAGGGTAAATCTACTGAGGGTAAATCTAAATATACTGAGGGTAAATCTTCATATACTGAGGGTAAATCTACTGAGGGTAAATCTAAATATACTGAGGGTAAATCTACATATACTGAGGGTAAATCTACTGAGGGTAAATCTAAATATACTGAGGGTAAATCTTCATATACTGAGGGTAAATCTACTGAGGGTAAATCTAAATATACTGAGGGTAAATCTACATATACTGAGGGTAAATCTACTGAGGGTAAATCTAAATATACTGAGGGTAAATCTTCATATACTGAGGGTAAATCTACTGAGGGTAAATCTACTGAAGGTAAATCTACATATACTAAGGGCAAACTGAGTATATGTTCACTGAAATAACCACTTGTTACAACCGAGGAATGCAGCAAAGCATTTGTGAAGCCACAACACACACAACCTTGAGGCGGATGGGCTACAACAGCAGAAGACCCCACTGGGTACCACTCATCTCCACTACAAATAGGAAAAAGAGGCTACAATTTGCACGAGCTCACCAAAATTGGACAGTTGAAGACTGGAAAAATGTTGCCTGGTCTGATGAGTCTGGATTTCTGTTGAGACTTTCAAATGGTAGAGTCAGAATTTGGCGTAAACAGAAGGAGAACATGGATCCATCATGCCTTGTTCCCACTGTGCAGGCTGGTGGTGGTGATGTAATGGTGTGGGGGATGTTTTCTTGGCACACTTTAGTACCCATCCTCCTCCTCTACTTCCACAGTCACCAGATCTCAACCTGATAGAGCATCTTTGGGATGTGGTGGAACGGGAGCGTCGTGCCCTGGATTTGCGTCCCACAAATCTCCAACTGCAAGATGCTCCTCAATATGGACCAACATTTATAAAGAATGAATCAGCACCTTGTTGAATCAATGCCACGTAGAATTAAGGCAGTTCTGAAGGTGAAAGGTCAAACACAACAAGGTTCAGCATTTTTACTTCCTCTAGTTTAAGTTGTGATAAGTTCAAGTGTAAATAAACAATTATAACCGTATATATTGACAAAAATCTCAGAAGGTTCAGTTTATCTACTGCTAAAATTTGGTGAGTAAAACTTAAGAATTATAAGATTAATAAGATTTAAAAGTGTCTAAACCGCTCTCAAGGTTAAAATAAGTCTGCTGCTGTCTGCACTTGATTAGAAAACCATTTATAAACTCATCATGGTGAGTAATTACGTTGTTCAGAATGGATGATGTAAGTGAGATACGACTTTGCACGACTTCAAACTGTTTAAAATGAACTCGCTTTGCTTTAACACAGTAAAAACCCGCACTGGAGTCGACGCACCTCACAAAACGAATAACTCACTGCACCACCTCTGCTGTTTGTCGGAGTATTTCACTGCAAAACAAGGATCCTCCGTCGCTGTCTCCTCCCTTAGCGCACCCACGGGAGCCGTACGTTTTCACATATGGCGAGCCCGGTCTGGATTTTATGAGCAGAAATAGTTTTGGGATCCTGTGAGAAGAGGACATGTAAAAGTTTAACTGTCTGTGGCAAAGAGTGAAACGAAAACGAGGAGGAGAAACGAGGGGGTTCGATCGTCTGCTGAGACACGAGATTACGGGTTATTTTGCGTTCGCGGGGATCGGGAAAAGACGCCGATTCGTTGTCAACTTGCGCTACGGACGTCCTTGCAGCTTGACGACGTTGACTCTGTGTGATTTAAGTCCGCGAAGTCTTATGAGAAAATACTGCAGTAAAATTTACAGCTCTCACTGCTCCCATTGGGCAATATGGACATATACGTTTCATAAGAATTACTCTGAATGTACGAATCTTTATAGGAGCTAATAAACATTTCAAGTCTTATATAAGTTTGAGGTTTTAGTGTTCAAGATTTTTTTTTTTCATTTGACCTCAGTAACCTTGGGTGAGAACGCACTGCCCCCTACTGGACTGGAGAAAATGCATGGTGTCGAATCCACAAAATTGGTTATAAATACAAATTAAGAAGGATTTTATGTCATTTTCTTCCCTCTATTTACTTCATAAACATCTAATTATCACTAACAAAGTATTTTTTGGACATTGTGGGAGACGTGGGTTAAGTGTTTTGCCCAAGGACCCAAAAATAGCCTTCATTTATGGGTCAAATTCAAGGCCCAGGGGCTAAATCTGGCCCG
Source organism: Periophthalmus magnuspinnatus (assembly GCF_009829125.3). Taxonomy (NCBI): domain Eukaryota; kingdom Metazoa; phylum Chordata; class Actinopteri; order Gobiiformes; family Gobiidae; genus Periophthalmus; species Periophthalmus magnuspinnatus. Next base: position 17,191,312 of record NC_047137.1, read on the forward strand.
CGATGTCATTTTATGTGGCCGCGAGAAGGTAAATTTAAAATAAGTCTATGCTGCTTTAATGCATCGACCATAAACTAATGAGATTTTTACAACAACTGGAATTGAGAAATATAATTCCCAAAATATTCAAGAAAAGGAAAATTGTCGGCATGGAAGGCAGTTTCAAGAAAAGTGTTAAGGTGAATCCAAGTTTGTGCTTCAAGGAGAAAAACCTGCATGTTTTTTGTGTTATGAGTCGGGTCGGTTGTGAAAAAATATAATTTACATCGGCCTTTTGACACTAAACACGGAGCTAAGTTTGTAAAAGTTAGGCTTCAAGAAAAACAACACATTGTCCGATAATTAAAAGGCTGTTTTAGATGATGATAAAATAAACATTAAAAGAGAAAAGTGCAGAATAAACCCCTCTCAGTCACAGCAGATAAACAGAACAGAGTCTGGATTTAAACTTTGTCAAAGTCGAGGCCTGAGTCACATCTTCAGGAAGAATGATCCAGGTTTAGACTGTACAAAACTGAAAGACTGATTCAACATGTTTAGTCCTGGTTTAGCCCTGGTTTAGTCCTGGTTTAGTCCTGGTTTAGCCCTGGTTTAGTCCTGGTTCAGTCCTGGTTTAGCCCTGGTTTAGTCCTGGTTTAGCCCTGGTTTAGCCCTGGTTTAGCCCTGGTTTAGTCCTGGTTTAGTCCTGGTTTAGACCTGGTTTAGCCCTGGTTTAGTCCGTACGTCAGCCGCTGTCTGTGCGCTCACATTATGTCTCTTACATTTACATTTGTCGGTCACGTTCGTGCATGAAATGGGACGGGTCTTGTCTTGACGGATGTGACTTATTTCCCTTCAGATGCAGCTGATGAAGCTGCATCCATCAAATTGAGACGTGTTTAGAAAGAGACATGTTTGTCTCAATGCTAACGCTAATGCTAATATTGAGGTGTAATACATATTAAAACAACACCACAACATGAAGTATTCTACATTTAAAAAAAATCAGCAATCTTTATTTTAATGAATCTGAATTTTAATAGGTGGTTTATTTTATGTTTTCTGAAAGTGATTGTTAGCTTTGAGACAGAGTGAGCTAGCTAGCGTGCCGCTGTGGACAGAGCTTATTAACTACATATCATAAAGGAAACATGTTCCAGTGCACATAATCTGTAATAGCAGCTTTTAAAATGGTAAAAAGACTCTGTGTCTGCGTCTAATTATAAACCAAACCAGGCAGTTACGCTGTGCACTTTAATGCTAGTTGTTGTTAGCGTTGGCGTGATGGCGAAACTGCGCTACGGTCTCTGAAAGTTGTGAAACTTATAAACTCATCATGGTGTGTAATTGTAACGCTGGAAAAGTGTTAACAAAGTGAAGAAAAACGTGTCCACTGGAAAGTGTTTTTCATGTTTTTAAGTAAAAATCAGGACTAAACCAGGGCTAAACCAGGACTAAACATGGACTAAACATGGACTGAACCAGGACTAAACCAGGACTAAACCAGGACTAAACCAGGGCTAAACCAGGACTAAACCAGGACTAAACCAGGACTAAACCAGGGCTAAACAAGGACTAAACCAGGACTAAACCAGGACTAAACCAGGGCTAAACCAGGACTAAACCAGGGCTAAACCAGGACTAAACCAGGACTAAACATGGACTGAACCAGGACTAAACCAGGACTAAACCAGGACTAAACCAGGGCTAAACCAGGACTAAACCAGGACTAAACCAGGGCTAAACCAGGACTAAACCAGGGCTAAACCAGGACTAAACCAGGACTAAACCAGGACTAAACCAGGACTAAACATGGACTAAATCAGGACTAAACCAGGACTAAACCAGGACTAAACCAGGACTAAACCAGGGCTAAACCAGGACTAAACCAGGACTAAACCAGGACTAAACCAGGACTAAACCAGGACTAAACATGGACTAAATCAGGACTAAACCAGGACTAAACCAGGACTAAACCAGGACTAAACCAGGGCTAAACCAGGAGTAAACCAGGACTAAACCAGGACTAAACATGCAGAATGAGTTTTCTGCAGCTGTTTAAATTCAAGCTCTAAACTGTTCTGTTTATCTGTGCATGTGACTGAAAAGGGGGTTTATTCTGCACTTTTCTCCTTAAATGTTAATTTTTCGATTATTATTTGTGATTATTTAAGTTTCGATTTGTTGTATTGTGATTTTAACATCTTTATTATTCCTTAAATCACTTTGAACCTTATGGATGAATGAATGTCGTCAGTGACCTCCACCTGCAGCTCCCTGTCCACTGTCTGACCCTAACCCTCTAACCTCTGACCCCTGACCCCTAACCCACCTGCAGCTCCCTGTCCACTACCTCATCTTTAAATATTTATCCATTTTAGCATAACTCAGCAAAACCCACACACAGATACAACTGGATGCTAACCGTTGCCAGGCGCTTTCGTCCACCCTGGAGTCTGTTATGACAAAAACGATTGTCCAGGTCGTTTCCCGCCGCGGCCGTCCTTCCCTCTAACTATGGGCTGTGCTGGAGCTCGTCTATGGAGCAGAACCCGCAGTGTCCGGTGATACGCTCCGCAGAGTATAACACAAACAGTGGAGGTAAATTTACATTTAGGAACTGACTCCAGCTCCGAGAGTGACATTTAAGAGGCATAAAAGTCACAGGTGGGATTAACAAAACCAGGTCAGAGGGTCCAAAGTCCGTCCCAGTCCAACCATCATCCTTCTGTAAAAACACGGCTGCACCTTTTTACTCTTTAACTTCCTCGGGGATAAGATTCTGTTTTGTAGATCACTTTTCCTTCAGTAAAACCACTCCCTCATCTGGGCCCCTCACTTCCCACTCACACACCCCATTTCTAACCAAAAATAGAACTCGTTTTTTATTATCTGCCTCTCGGGGTTGGTTCTTAAGCGCTCGGAATCTGCTCGCTGTCTCGCTTTTCGTATCATTTAGATGTCAGTAATTGGTCAAAGGATAAATAGTTCTAGAAATGGATCCAAATCACTGAGGAAACAAGGGTCACGGGGGGAAATGTGTCGTCTGCATTTGACCCGTCCTGAGACAACCTGTCAGCGTCCAGGGGCCCATCTCCAGAGCTCGAGCTTGAGCTAGTCTTGGTTTGAAGGAAGTATCTATTGTGAATGTTTGTGTCTATTGTGTTACGATTATGACTCTTCTAAAGCCCGGGTGGGGAGTGTGGCACGTTCACCTCACAGCGGGATGGTTCCAGGGTTGAGTCTTGGGCCTCCTGAGCCTTTTTCTGTCCAGAACTTAGAATTAGACATTATCTTTGTCAGATGATGATGTAATGATGGTGAAGTGACATGTTTGTTTACTTATCCTTCGCTTTACTTGATTTTTGCCAGACAGAAGTGGAAGCTTACGCCCCCTACTGTCTGACATCTGCATCCCGAGTGTGCGACAAGCTGTACCCTCCCTCGTCTCGATTCATTGTCCTTGGACCTCGTTTGTGGACCTCGATATGTGTTTTTGTGTCAGATTTGGCTGATTTCTGCTTGTCTTTTGGACGTTTTGTTTTTTCCTGTTCTTTTTTTACCATGTTCCAAAAACTTTTTCTATTTCCCCTACATATATTTAGTTGCACGGTAGACACGGTATCTCTTTTATTGCGTTGCATTTGTGTTCTGGTTGTATTCTGTCCTTTTGTTTCACTAATAACAGTTTGAGTTTGGTGTGTGGTTTCATTTGCATCTTGGTGTTGTTTTTTTCTCCTGATTTAAGGCACTTTTTGTGGTTTTGTGTGTCTGATTTTCTTCCTTTTTTAGTTTTTCTCCGCGTTTTGTTCCTGTTTTTCTGCCTTTTTCTACGGCCCATTGTGAACACTGACAGTTGGTGAGTGGTGAGTGCGTCGTGTGTGTTTGTGTCTCCTCCTCGCTGTTGGGCAACCGCACACAAAACTCTGACAGTTTTAAGTGAAACCAAAGGACAGAAAGCAACCAGAACACAAATGTGATGTAATATATGAGATACCATGTCTATCACACAACAAAACGTACGAAGAGGAAACAAGAAGGGGTTTTAGAACATGGAAAAAGAACAAACTAGAGTAATAAAAGTAATAAAAATCTCAAATCAACCAAAAACAAGCACTGCAAGAGACAAAACCACATCATGGACTGGGACAAGGCCCGGGTCGTCCACACTGAAGACAACGGATACCGCAGCTGGATCAGAGAGGCCATCGAGGTCCACAAACGAGGCCCAAGAAGCGTGAATCGAGAATCACTTTGGCCGAGTCCCAATTCGCCAAAGTGCCCTTAAATGCGCCGTTCGACCTGTGCATTTAAGGGTCGAATGCGGCTGAAAATGTGACCCGCATTTCCGTCGAGAGATCCGAGCAGACTTCGCGCACCGCTATATCCCATCATGCACCGCGCCTACGCAAAAAGGAAATGAAAGTGGAGCACGCTACACAATACACGTTCAAATGTAAGTACTGGTTTATGGAGCGACATGAAACTGTTAAAATGTGAGTAAAGATCTGTGTGAGACGACAGTGATTGTTGTGTAACTGAACAAACGCTGAGTGGAGTTCTCCCTTACACTTATATATTAGTGTCACTATTGTAATGATTAATAAGTCAGAAGCATTTTGAAGCAGACAGGAGCACGCCGAAGCAAGTAGGAGCAGTCAGGAGCAGTCAGGAGCAAACAGGAGCAAACAGGAGCAAACAGGAGCAGACAGGAGCAGTTTGGAGCAGTCAGGAGAAAACAAGAGCAGACAGGAGCAGTTTGGAGCAGTCAGGAGCAGTGAGGAGCAAACAGGAGCAAACAGGAGCAGTCAGGAGCGAACAGGAGCAGACAGGAACAAACAGGAGCAAACAGGAGCAGTCAGGAGCAGACAGGAGCAAACAGGAGGAGACAGCAGCAGACAGGAGCAGTGAGGAGCAGACAGGAGCAAACAGGAGCAGTCAGGAGCAGACAGGAGCAGTTTGGAGCAGACAGGAGCAAACAGGAGCAGACAGGAGCAGTTTGGAGCAGACAGGAGAAAACAAGAGCAGACAGGAGCAAACAGGAGCAGTGAGGAGCAGACAGGTGCCTCGGGGTGTATTCTCAGACTCGGCCCCCGCCTCCTCCTCCTCCTCCTCCTCCTCCTCCTCCTCTGCTCCGGTCTCTGTGGCATCTGCACCGGTCTGTGGCATTCCCATTTCCTCCACAGCCCTGCGTCGTCTGGAAGGAAATCAAACTCATTTCACAGGGTCAGCTCTGTTTCTCTGTTACGTGATAGTGCGTGGCTTTCATTATGACAAGATCTGAGAGATACTGCACAACATAATCACAGGGAGGACGGAGGGATTTTAACCACATTTGGTCATGCACATTGTCTGCTCAGCTCTGGTTAGACTTTTTTTTAAAATATTTCATCCACCAGAAAAAAAGTCCTTAAAGCGTCTGTAGCCAATTTTTATCCAAATCTTAGGCTCAAAACGCGACTGCTACGTGCCGTCTGTATCTTTTTATGAAGCGTTTTACTCTCCAAGAACCAGGAAGTGTTCCGTTCGCATGCTCGCGGTCGTTAGCTTGACGGAAAAACACCGCCCAGGCCTCGGAAAGTTGCGGAAAGCGCTTGTGAACTCATTGCTGTGGATAAAAAGGACGCGAGGAAGGAATAACTTTGGATTTGAACTGTTTAAAAGTACAGTGACTTTAATACTAGCGGTGAAGTTGGAGAGGCTGAGGAGGGATGGCGTTCCGCTGCCGGGGTGTATTGAGGAAAGAAGAGGGTTGTTCAAAAGGCAGCGTCAAGTGGAATTAAAAAGTGTTTGAATTGTGACAAAAATACGTAAAAAACATAGATATAACCTGTTATTTATCAAAACTACTACTGATATTTTAGCGTTTTTTGTTTTTTTTTTACTCCCGAATACACAACTTTTTAACTCGTTTTGAACATTTGCACGTGAGAAGCTCTGTCGCACTAGAGGAGCTCGGAGTAGAGCCGCTGTTCCGATCGTGTCCCATCTGAAGGAGGCTCCAGGAGATACAGGAACCGCTGGAGGAACCGTGTCTCTCGGCTGGTCTGGAAACGCTTTGGGGTCCCACTGGAGGAGCTGGAGGAAGTGTCTGGGGTGAGGGGAGGCTGGGAGTCACTGCTTAGACTGGCTTTGGGTAAAGAGAAGAAAATGGAGGGATTACAGTTGTTCCTCGCTATATCACGGTTCGTCTTTCGCAGTCTCGCTTTTTTGCACATTGTGTCCTGCGTCTTGATTGGACGCAAGAGAGAAGAACTAAACCAGGACTAAATTAGGACTAAACCAAGACTAAACCAGGACTAAACCAGGACTAAACCAGGACTAAACCAGGACTAAACTAGGACTAAACCGGACTAAACCAAGACTAAACCAGGACTAAACCAGGACTAAACCAGAACTAAACCAGGTTGAAACCAGGACTAAACCAGGACTAAACCAGGACTAAACCAGGACTAAACCAGGACTAAACCAGGACTAAACCAGGACTAAACCAGGACTAAACCGGGGCTAAACCAGATCTAAACCGGGACTAAACCAGGACTAAACCAGGACTAAACCAGGACGAAACCAGGACTAAACCAGGACGAAACCAGGACTAAACCAGGACTAAACCAGGACTAAACCGGGGCTAAACCAGATCTAAACCGGGACTAAACCGGGACTAAACCAGGGCTAAACCAGGACTAAACCAGGACTAAACCAGGACTAAACCAGGACTAAATTAGGACTAAACCAGGACTAAACCAGGACTAAACAAGGTTTTAACTTTGAGAGTGTTTAAACAAGAGAAAAGTGTATAAAGTGTGTGGTGAGGGGTTTTACAGACAAAAACATAGAGAATAATTATAAAAAATGAAGCTGATTCTTTGCGGATTTCACCTTTTGCGTGTTATTTTTTGAACGTGACCCCCGCGATAAACGAGGGACCAGTGTATTCACAAAATCCAGTTGGTGTTTATCGACAAAAATCACTCGTTAGTCGGTAGAACGCTCTTATCTCTACTCAACAAAAGTAACACAAAAGTAATCCAGAGTTGATCCAAAGACCCGTTGATCATCGCGCGTATTTGTAACATTAAACCGCACGACGTCGGCCTTTTTCTCGCGTTTGTCGCCGAGCGTTTTGTCTGTCAAACCTCGTGATTTGCGTTCAAAGTCCCGCTGCGCCGTAATGGTCCAGATGGTTCGGAGCCGCGACCTTCTTTCTTCGTAACTCAGCTGTTTACAGTTGCGCTGATCGACACGAGAACTCGCCGCTCACAACACGTTTGCGTCTCCGCGTCCCTCTAATGTCTCACACGTGTTCCTCAGATCCATCATTTTCTGACGTCCCGTAGCAGATTTGTGTGTTTCGCAAGTATTTCGAAATGTAATTCTTCACACGGGCCTGGTCGGGGGCGTCTGCGGAGCGTCAGCTGTGCGCGGTCAGGGCACGGTTCATAACGTGATGTTCCGTCGTCTACGGCTCGGCCCGACCGTTTTATAAATGTGGCCTATAGAATATAAACAATGTGATATGTCTGTGTAATGTAAAGAGCACGCTCCAGACTCCGCCCCCTCGCACAAACCACCAGGATCACGGTACAAAACGACAGAAGGAAGTCTCACCGATACCACCGAAGAAAATATGTGGTTTTCTAGGGTCATCACCGGGTTTAAACCAGATCTAAACCAGGACTAAACCAGGACTAAACCAGAGCTAAACCAGGGCTAAACCAGGACTAAAACAGGACTAAACTAGGACTAAAACAGGATTAAACCAGGACTAAAACAGGACTAAACTAGGACTAAACCAGGACTAAAACAGGATTAAACCAGGACTAAAACAGGACTAAACTAGGACTAAACCAGGACTAAAACAGGACTAAACCAGGACTAAACCAGGACTAAACCAGGACTAAAACAGGACTAAACCGGGACTAAACCAGGTCTAAACCAGGGCTAAACCAGGACTAAACCAGGACTAAACCAGGAGTAAACCAGGGCTAAACCAGGACTAAAACAGGACTAAACCAGGAGTAAACCAGGGCTAAACCAGGACTAAACCAGTTCTAAACCGGGACAAAAACAGGACTAAACCAGGACTAAACCAGGTCTAAACCAGGGCTAAACCAGATCTAAACCGGGACTAAACCAGTTCTAAACCAGGACAAAAACAAGACTAAACCAGGACTAAACCAGATCTAAACCAGGACTAAAACAGCAGGATACAAAACGACACCGTAAATATACAGATCTAAACCAGAAAAAGTCCAAATGAGGAACAAAATGTGAATAAATAAAAGGTCTGTTGACGAATGAGATACAACCAGAGCGAGGAGGAAGAGGTTGTGTTGGAGAAAAGGATGAAGATCAGATCAGACAGTTGTGTCACTAAAGGACGGGTCAAATGCAGAGGACATGTTTCCATAAGGGGCAGTAAAGTAAAAGCCTTAACAGTCTGACATAGTTCTGCCATCTCCAGTTACAATATACGTCACAGATAATGGGACATCACCCCTCAGTCCAGCCTGTCCTGGGACGTCCCCGAGGTCTGCACCTGTGGGAACGTGCCCGGAACAGCTCCCCCGAGAGACGTCCAGGAGGAATGACTCATCTCCATGTGGAGGAACAGCGGCTCTACGCCGAGCTTCTCTCATGTGACTGAGCTCCTCGCCCAGACGCCTGCAGAGCAAACGGACTCTGTTTTTATCCATCGTTTTGTCCTTTTGGTCATTAGTCAAAGATCATGAGAGTAGAAATAGAGATCTAAACCAGGACTAAACCAGGACTAAACCAGGACTAAACCAGGACTAAACAAGGACTAAACCAGGACTAAACAAGGTCTAAACAAGGACTAAACAAGGTCTAAACCAGGACTAAACAAGGTCTAAACCAGGACTAAACAAGGTCTAAACAAGGACTAAACAAGGTCTAAACCAGGACTAAACAAGGTCTAAACCAGGACTAAACAAGGTCTAAACCAGGACTAAACAAGGTCTAAACAAGGACTAAACAAGGTCTAAACCAGGACTAAACAAGGTCTAAACCAGGACTAAACAAGGTCTAAACCAGGACTAAACCAGGACTAAACCAGGACTAAACCAGGTCTAAACCAGGTCTAAACCAGGACTAAACCAGGACTAAACAAGGTCTAAACCAGGACTAAACCAGGACTAAACCAGGACTAAACCAGGTCTAAACCAGGTCTAAACCAGGAGTAAACCAGGAGTAAACCAGGTCTAAACCAGGTCTAAACCAGGACTAAACCAGGTCTAAACCAGGTCTAAACCAGGACTAGACCAGGACTAGACCAGGACTAAACAAGATCCAAACCAGGAGTAAACCAGGTCTAAACCAGGTCTAAACCAGGACTAAACCAGGACTAAACCAGGACTAAACCAGGTCTAAACCAGGTCTAAACCAGGACTAAACCAGGTCTAAACCAGGTCTAAACCAGGACTAGACCAGGACTAGACCAGGACTAAACAAGATCCAAACCAGGAGTAAACCAGGTCTAAACCAGGTCTAAACCAGGACTAAACCAGGACTAAACCAGGACTAAACCAGGTCTAAACCAGGTCTAAACCAGGTCTAAACCAGGACTAAACCAGGTCTAAACCAGGACTAAACCAGGACTAAACCAGGTCTAAACCAGGTCTAAACCAGGACTAAACCAGGACTAAACCAGGACTAAACCAGGACTAAACCAGGACTAAACAAGGTCTAAACCAGGTCTAAACCAGGTCTAAACCAGGTCTAAACCAGGACTAAACCAGGACTAAACAAGGTCTAAACCAGGACTAAACCAGGACTAAACCAGGACTAAACCAGGTCTAAACCAGGTCTAAACCAGGAGTAAACCAGGAGTAAACCAGGTCTAAACCAGGTCTAAACCAGGACTAAACCAGGTCTAAACCAGGTCTAAACCAGGACTAGACCAGGACTAGACCAGGACTAAACAAGATCCAAACCAGGAGTAAACCAGGTCTAAACCAGGTCTAAACCAGGACTAAACCAGGACTAAACCAGGACTAAACCAGGTCTAAACCAGGTCTAAACCAGGTCTAAACCAGGACTAAACCAGGTCTAAACCAGGACTAAACCAGGACTAAACCAGGACTAAACCAAGACTAAACCAGATCTAAACCAGGACTAAACCAGGACTAAACCAGGACTAAACCAGGACCATTGTTGATGATCCAGACCTTTGTCTTTGGACTCATCTCCTTCTTCGACCTCCTCACTGTCGTCGCTCTGATCCACCTGTCGATCTCTCGCTCCATCCTCCCGTCGCTCGTGAACAAAACCCGAGACTCATCTGGAGTCAGAGACGCCTAAAATACTTCAAAATATATTATTAAAACACATCAAACACAATCCGCTGCACTTTAAACACCATCTAGAAGCATTGATATAGTTATAGTTTTATTAACCTCCTGAGACCCGAGCTCTTGCAGGACTTTATTTGCAAAAAAATAAAATAAAAATATATATATTAAAATACAAAAAATTAAAATAAAAAAATAATACAATAAATAAAAAATAAAATAAAAATATATATTAAAATACAAAAAATAATAATAATAATACAATAAATAAAAAATAAAATAAAAAAATATATATTAAAATACAAAAAAATAATAATAAATAAATAAATAATACAATAAATAAAAAATAAAATAAATATTCTAAACTCTTAGAAATATTCAAAATTGACCATGTTCTTGTTGCAGTTCATCTAAAAAATTGCACTGTGGCCTAAACAACCCAAAATGTTGTCCACAGATGAGGACACCAGGTCTCAGGAGGTTAAGTCTCATAAATATACAGTGAAACGTTTTGGCCGTTATATTTAAGGCTGAAAAGACACGCTCAAGATGTTTTTTTGGAGACATAATCTGGTCGAAACCTTCTCGTATTAAAGCGTAACACCGAAATGGAAGTCGTTCTTAAGTTCCTGACAGTGAAATAGTATCTGTAATCTCTGCTTCTGCTTCAGTCCCGACCGAAACGAGTCAGAAGAACAAACAAAACCATGACAAGTAAAACATAAGGCCGTATTATTTTGTGTGCCGTGTGCTGAGAAATGAGACGTCAGCAGCAGATGTGGAGGCTGGGTGCGTGACCTGCTGCTTCCTGTTTCCTGGTGCCACTTTCACACGCTGCTGCAGCTTCATCTGTCTCTGTCTGTGGGGCCTCAGCTCGGGCCTGCGACGCCACAACTCGATCGCACACACACACACACACACACACACACGTCGATTCTGCAAGTCTTTATCTCACGAAAATAAGTTTAAACAGTGCGGATCAGCGGCGGAGTTCTATTTATAACCACGTTTAGCCCTAGTTCTTACCACACGGGGCAGGTTTATTTTGCGGTGAAGGACAAATATGTGATGTGAAACGTCGGTGTAGTAGATAAACGCACGAAGAAAGTACAAGTCGCTAAATCCGGTACAGTTCAGCTTTTCTTTTTTTCAGATAAATTACTTTGTACGTGAGAAATATCCATGACCGTTCACACCGACAGTGGCTCTCTCTTTCTTTTCTGCAGCAAAACAAAAACTAAAATGTTCATGTTAAATGTTATGACCAGGGCCGGTTCAGACTATAAGCAGATTGAGCAGCTGCTTAGGGCCCCAGAGCCGACAGGGGGCCCCCAAGAGCTCATACATTTGCAGTGAAACTAATATAAAATGCAAAGTTATACTAGAAACAGAGCTCAGGTGTTCACTGCAGATGAAACATCCCTCTATAAAGATCACATTTGTTTGTTTTTACTTTTGTTTTATTCGCGTTTAACCCCCTGAGGTGCGCGGACGTACTTTTGAACGGATGTTTTACGAGTTAGATTAAAACATTTCAGTCTTTTCGTCATATAAATAGAAACAGTATTGGATAAAATGATGAGAGCAGAGTCCAGAATGTCGGGTTTATCCACTGCCGAGGGGCCCAGAGACGCTTTCTGCTCGGGGGCCCCCTGAAAACTGGGACCGGCCCTGATTATGACGGATAAATTTTGTGTTCAAATCAATTCAATCCACTTTATTTATACGGCGCATTTCACAAACAAACGCGGTTTCCAAAGTGCTGCACAAAAACATTATAAATAAAAACAACAACTAATTAAGTAAATCGACATTTAGACTAGAATCAAATAGCGAAAGTAAAATAATAAATAAGTAAATAAAAGCAATAAAAGACAACAGAGGACCACACATCTCATCTCAAATCTAAGAAATGTATTGAAAATTACTATTACTGCAGCTCCATGTACTTTGAGAAAATGTGTTAAACTTTCTTCCGAACAAATTCTCTGTGAACTGAACTCGTTTCAAACCGTCAGAGAATCAACTCCACACTCTGAAAGTGTCTGTACATCTGAATAATTTAACGAGAAATGTGAAAAAGTACTGTGAACTCGTCATTCGTGGTGTATTTTAACTGTCATGATCCGCACTGTTCCCTCCTGGTTTTACTCCTGTCCTGCTCCTTCCCTCCCTCACCTGCCAGATCTGGGCTGGGCTCCTGGCTCCTCCCACGCTCACCTGCAGCCCATCAGTGCAATCAACACACCTGCTGCGCATAAAAGGAGCTGGGAGAAGAGACTCAGCGGGAGATCATCGTCGTGTCACTGCATTCCTGTCATCCCTGCGTTCCTGTCTGTTCCTGCATTCCGTGTTCCCGTGTTCCTGTTGTGTTCCGGCCCTGAATGTCTCCTGCCTGCTCTGCCCTACGCCCGTCTGGTCTGCCTGTCGTCCTGTGGTCCCTTCATGTCCCCGGTCCCTGTGCTTCCTGTGTTCCTGCTCACCTGCTCACCTCCGGATCACCCGCTGTTTGTACTTGTCCTTTTCTTACAATAAATCCTAAATATTCCCCGAGTCTGCATCCTTTGGTCCGCTACACTCACCCGTTACGACATTAACGTGTGTTCACCTGCCCAGGGACTAAATCTGGAACAAATCGTCTTTTCTTTTGAGATTAATGAATTTGTGCACGGTCCCTGACGAATAAAGAATAAAAAAAACCAAAGAAACAAAGAAACAAAGAGGACAACATGGACGACAGCCTACACCTTCCCCCACCGCAGTCCAGAGCTGCTCCTCAGGCTTCAACACTTTTGTCAACGCCTCCGTCGTCCAAGTATGAGAAAGAAACATCTATAATCTGTCTGTTTTTTCTTGTTTTTCTTTTACTTCATGACTTTTGTTGATTTATTTTGACAGAAAAGACGTTAAACTTTGTGAAGGCAACTTACAAAATGAGCCAAACGTGTCGTCTCCTGCCACCGTTTCGTCTCATTCCGTCGGCTCCACCGGTCGATCCTCTTTCCCCCGAGTCCTGTTTCATGTCCTAACCCTTAATGTCCCCTCTAATGTCCTCTTTAATGTCCCGTTTGAAGACCCTGTCCACATACGTCCAAAAAGAGACGCAGCTGGATAAACTGTTGGATGAATGGAAGGTCCTGCTCAGGGCACGGAGAAAATAACATGATATTAAAATGATAATAATAATAATAATAATAATAATAATAATAATAATAATAAAGCGAATGTGCAGCAGAGGATCATGGGAAAAACAGCACATGACTTTAGGCTAAGATTAGACGGAGATGGATTGGTGAAGTTTATATCTGTGCAAAGACCTTCACAGAAAAACTCAAACGTCTTTATTTTTTATCTTATCTTTATCTTTTATAACTGGATTTCGCCCCAAAAAAAAGAATAAAATGCTGCAAGTTTAAAGTTTTCATTTATATTTAACAGCTGAAGCCACAGTGTGTCGCTTTTTTGGGATAAAACAACAAACTAAAATAAAAAATGTGTTTATTTTGTGTTGGTTTTGTTTATTGCCCTGAAAAACATGGACCTTTACTCCACAGACCTGAGCCTCCTCCCGCTCGTTTCCATGGAAATGATGATGACGTCATGATGGTAGGGAATAAAACATCTGTCTGTCTGTCTTTCTATCTGTCCATCTGTCTATTGGTCTGTCTGTCTGTAGATCTGTCTTTCTGTTTGTCTATCTATCTATCTATCTATCTATCTGTCTGTCTGTCTGTCTGTCTTTCTATCTGTATGTCTATCTGTCTGTCTGTCTTTCTGTCTGTCTGTCTGTAGATCTGTCTTTCTGTTTGTCTATCTATCTATCCATCTGTCTGTCTGTCTATCTTTATCTATCTGTCTATTTGTCTTTCTGTCTGTCCATCTATCTATCGGTCTGTCTGTCTGTAGGTCTGTCTGTCTGTTTGTCTTTCTATCTGTCCATCTGTCTGTCTTTCTATCTGTCTGTCTATCTATCCGTCTGTCTGTCTGTCTGTCTTTCTGTCTCTTCTTGTTGACTTTTTCTGTATCTTTTTCTTCGTCGCGTCACAAAACTCCACATTTTGTCGTGTTCGTCTGCGTCTGGGCCTTGTTCTGCACGTGTGTCGTGTTTTATGAAATAATTTAATTAAAATGTTCAAATTAAACATTTGCGTCTGTCCAGGAGTAAACTGACCACGACAGAAGAAGAAAACACTTTTGTCCCGTTGATTTGAGTTTTTTTTCTTTTGGATCAGACGTGGACTAAAAAGGTAAAGAAATCACATGGTTATAGTTTAATTTGAGCAAAAAACAAAAGCCAATTAAATAAAGTGTCTGTCAGACACTCTGAGGAGAGACAAGAGGAGGAGAAAGAGGAGGAGAAAGGGAGAGAGGAGGAGGAGAGGAGACAAGAGGAGGAGAAAGGGAGAGAGGAGGAGAGGAGACCAGAGGAGGAGAAAGGGAGAGAGGAGGAGAGGAGACCAGAGGAGGAGAAAGGGAGAGAGGAGGAGAGGAGACCAGAGGAGGAGAAAGGGAGAGAGGAGGAGAGGAGACAAGAGGAGGAGAAAGGGAGAGAGGAGGAGGAGAGGAGACCAGAGGAGGAGAAAGGGAGAGAGGAGGAGAGGAGACAAGAGGAGGAGAAAGGGAGAGAGGAGGAAAGAAGGAGAGGGGGAGAGGAGACAAGAGGAGGAGAGGAGACAAGAGGAGAGGAAGAGAGGAGGAGACAACACAAGAGGAGGAGAGGAGGAAAGGAGGAGAGGGGGCGAGGAGGAGAGGAAACAAGAGGGGGAGAGGAGGAGATAAGTAGAGAAGGAGAGGAGGAAAGAATAAAAGAGTTGGAGAGGAGGAAAAATGGAGAGGGGCAGAAGAGGAGGAGAGAGGGACCTGACGAGAGGAGGAAAGGAGTCAAGAGGAGGAGAGGAGCAGAAGAGTTTTCAAGTTAACTCCTCCTCCTTTTACCTTTAGTTCAGTCGAGATAAGAGACAACTCCAGGACTGAAATGATCCGGACGATTCTATAAATGAAGGTGTGTGGAGTTTAAAAACGCTTCCTGTATCACCACACGATGACATCACGAGGTGGAACAGAGCGTTTTTTTTTTTCTTTCTGTTTGAGAGAAGAACTCAGCCTAAATCTGCAGGGTTTGTTTGTGCGTTCAACACGTGTGAATAAAACAAACAAAACCACACAACTCCAGGTCTGTTTGCGACGAGGAAACATAAAAAAAACCAGAGTTAATTTGTTGAAACATTGTGTCAAAATACAAACATAAATTCCACTTGTTGACGACACAAACTGCGTCTTTATGTTCGTGTGGATTCAAACGTTATCTCTCCTTTCTCCTCCGCCTTTTACTCCAAAACAACAGTCTGTCCTCGGCTCCGGGACAGGGCCCTGGCTCCGCTCCAACAACAATATTTGTCAGCGTAGACTCCGCTCTTACTCTTTATTACACCCGGCCGCTCTTTTTTTCAGACGCTGTACGAACTATTGAAACTGAAACGGTTTTAAAAGTTGGTTAAAACTGCGACGCGTGAGTTTGAAATCGGGGGAAAAAGACAGAAGTTGTTTTTTTTTAAAGTGCTTTTAATTTCTTCTGCCGGTTTATGTTTTTGTTGCGTGAAGAACAGACGCGGAGGATCGTTTTTTTATCGTCGGTTACAGCAAAAACGGTCGGATTAAAGGCGGCGGAGCGCATGTTTTACGACAATATGAAAGTTTAACCTACTGAGACCCGGCGTCCTCATCTGTGGACAACACATTTTGGGTTGTTTAGGCCACAGTGCGAATTTTTAGAAGAACATGTTCAATTTTGAATATTTCTAAAAGTTTAAAATATATATATTTTTTTATTTATTTGTATTTTTTTTTAAATTATTTTTTTATTTTAATTATTATTTTTTAATTTGTATTTGTTTTTATAATTTTTTTTATTTCATTTTATATTATATTTAAATTTATTTTTTATTTTATCTACTTATTTATTTTATTTTTTATTAGTTTTTATTATATTTTTTACACACAATTGTTTCTCATTTTGTTTTTTTACACAAAATGTCTGTGTTCAAGCGCTTAAGCTCAGGTCTCAGGAGGTTAATGTTAGTTGCGCTGCGTAGTCCCGTGACAAAAGAGTCAACTCTCTCATTCTTTGCTTCCGTCCTGATTCTTGTGTTGTGTTGGTGCAAACGATACAGACAAATCATAAAGAAAAAGATTTGACTCTTTTAAAAAATAAGACTCGGATCCGACCGTCACGTCCAAAAACGCCAAACTCTCACTGTCATGTCTTTTGGTTAAAAAGATAATAAGTTAATAAGTTATGTTAAAAAGTTAAAACAACTTCATAAATATATACGAATATTTCATTTAATTTTAGACAAAGCTAAAAAAGTTAAGAAACCTTGTCAGAGTGAGACTTTAAGTGATCATTGTGATGTTTACACAGAGTGAGCGTTTGTTACACAATTGATCTTTGACGTAATTTTCCTCCGTGAAAAGAAAGCGATGTTTCTGGGTAAATGTGCTCTTTATATGTTCGTGCCTGGGGAAATATTTACTTTGTAAGTATTTTGTGTTCATAAGCACCTGAATGTTTTGAATGTGTTAGTTATTTTTATGAGAATTTAAGTTTCGTTTTCATCACCTGTAGCGGCCTTACGTATAGCTATTTATCGCGTGTTCGTGTATTTTAAACAAATAGTACGTGCAATTTTGTAATGTACATTTTTGTGTTTGTTTCAGTTACGCTGTTAAAGTCTTCATTAAACAAGAAAAGTGCGCCTTGTGTACGAAGCACTTTATTCAGTTCGCTAGCTGTCTCGCTTCACAGAGTCGCGCGTTGTGAGGGCAGCAGATTCACGTTTCTTTGCTAAATAACTTTACAAACTCGCGAGCGTCAACTAAACTCTGCGGGCGTAATCTGTGCATGTGTTTGGTTTAGTTTGTTTTATGTTTAATTATTAACCCGAGGCCTTAAACACGACTCGACCACCTGCAGAATCAATCCGCTGTTTGATTTTACCGTCCAGATAAGCGCTCATGTTTCCAATCAGAACTGTTCAAAGACGTCGTGTTTTGAATCAAGCACCAGCTGCAACAAAAAAGAAAAAAAAAAAAGAAAAAACCTGTATTAATATTTCTCTTCGTATGGTCCCAGTGCAGCTTTTTCCGCCGTTTCAGAGCTCGATTTAAAGAGCTCGCGTTTCACATGTCAGTCTGAATACGTGAGTCATTCCAGCGAACCGTGAAAATTAGCGTCGTAGCGAGAGAGGGATAGCGCTAGCCTCATTACCGTGACGCTCGAACTCCTCCGCGAAGAAGACGACGAGGCAGCTGGGAGGCACCTGCGCCGTAATCCGGCCATGTCGTCGTGAACCGTCGCGTGGGAAACATATGGCGTACTTAGCAACCGCAACGACAACAACAAAAAAAAAGACGAAATGACACAGTATTTTCCATTTTAAGAGTTGATTACTTAATTTTACAACTGGACGGTGTAATAAAAGCCGAAGTTAAATATGTCAGCTGGAGAAAATGTCGTAATAATGGCCCAAATACCTCGCTCTACTGTTCTCTTTGTTCCCTTTGTTTGCTTTGGGTCTGAGGTTTGAGTTATAAATCGTGTACTTTTGCCTTTTTTCACACAACTACCTCTATTTTACACCTCTATTCATCCTTATTTTTCCCTTGACGCATCGAATAACTGACCTTAATGGCCCTAATTGCTCGTTCTACTGTTCTCTTTGTTCCCTTTGTTTGCTTTGGGTCTGAGGTTTGAGTTATAAATCGTGTACTTTTGCCTTTTTCACACAACTACCTCTATTTTACACCTCTATTCATCCTTATTTTTCCCTTGACGCATCGAATAACTGACCTTAATGGCCCTAATTGCTCACTCTACTGTTCTCTTTGTTCCCTTTGTTTGCTTTGGGTCTGAGGTTTGAGTTATAAACCGGAGATAGATCACGTTTGAGGCTCTTATTCTTGTTCAAAGATGGATTGTGTTTCCAAACAAAAACACTTTTTTCTTTAACGCTTTAAGGACTGAGCACATTATAGACCATTTTTTAAATCCGTTTTTAACATAAAACTCTTGCTAAACGAAGTATCAGCGTGTACTTTTGCCTTTTTTTCACACAACTACCTCTATTTTACACCTCTATCCATCCTTATTTTTCCTTTGACGCATCAAATAACTGACTGGGAGGATCCTGTAAGCACACGACCGTAATGACAGTGACGTATTTAAACAGCCCCACACCTCTGCTTTGAGACGCCGTTTGAATTTACACGAGAGCACGATTGGTCGCGGAGTTACGGTAACGGAAAATCCACAACCGCGAGTCTAACGGCGGCGAGAGCATCCGATGCTATAGGGTTAACTCCCCTCTCAAACAGTTTATTTTCTGTGGCTCAGATCTGAACGTCACTCTGTTCAAAGGAGTGGTCAGTGTCTTTGAGATGCAGATGGACAGCAGACTGTGTCCTGAGCTGCTCTCACGACGATGTTCTGGAGCGGCTGTTTAGTTTCTCCCTGCGCTGAATGGAGTCGACCACATTTCTTTGTTCAGCTACTGAAAGTGTAGATTTAAACGGCCACAATGTGAAGAGTTCTCCCTGAAACTCGCCCTAGACTTGTTTACTTTCTGGACTCGTGTTGCGTGTTTCCATTTGAACTTACGACACAACAATGTGACCTTATTTAGTTTTTGAGATGTTGGAAAAAAAACACAAATTTAAACAAAATGTCTCATGACGTCTCTGGGCCGAGCTGCTGTTTGTGAATCTATGGACTAATGTCACAGTGAAATGAACAAATGACACGTTTATATCAATTTTCACGATAACCCAGGATTCAAACCGGCAACCTTCAGATCAGAGGACAAATGCTCTACCAACTGAGCCACTGTGAGCAACTTACCGTATTTTCTTGAGTATAAGTCGCACCAGCCAAAAGATGTATAACAATGAAGAAAAAAATTAATATTTCACACATAAATCACACGTATAAACGATGAAAAAAAGTGTGATTTATAGTCTGAAAAATACTTTGAAAGACATGCATTGTTACTGTGATCTGGATCGCGTCTCCACAGATCTGAGCTGTATCTCGGCCTGGTGACCTGCTTGTGTCGTGGAATATTCTGCGCAAAGCGATAACATCTTCGAGGAGAAAAGCAGGTGGCAGACCCTCCATCAGAGCCCAGGAGAAACTCGAGAACCTGCACCTTCACCTTAAGTTCAGCGAATCAGCGAACAGGGACGAGGTGGAGCTGTCGGGCGGTGTAAGGAGAATAACCTGCTCCTTAACACCAAAAAACAAAGGAGCTGATCATAGACTACAAGAGGAAGAAAACTGACTTTCCCCCACTCTCCATTGATGGGGAACGGGTGGAGAGAGTCACTGATTTCAGGTTCCTGGGAGTCCAGATCGAGGAAGGTCTGACCTGGAGCAAAAACACCTCGGAGCTGCTGAAGAAGCCCCAGCAGAGACTCTTCTTCTTCCTCAGGGTGCTCAGGACACTGGTTTACACACTCCCCACTGTCTCAAAAAGGACCAACACATCCTCGGGGACACCTCACACCCCGGGGCGCTCTCTGTTTGAACTGTCACCGTCGGGTCGGAGAGACAGATCGATCAGAGCGAGGACAAATAGGTCGAAGGACAGTTTTGATCCTACAGTCATAACCACACTTAATAAACATATGTACATATTTATATATTAATTATTTGCATGAGATTGTGTAATCAGGTGGATGTGTGTGTGATGTGTGTGTGATGTGTGTGTGATGTGTGTGTGAGGGGGTCTGTTTTTCCTAGCGCCTCAAACTGCTCGACACTTTTTATCCTCTTGAGACCTGGCGTCCTCATATGTGGACAACACATTTTGGGTTTTCTAGGCCACAGTGCAAATTTTTAGAAGAGGAATAACAGCAACAAGAACAACAACAATGCAAATATATTATATATATTCATTTTTAACAGATTAGAATGTTTAGAATATTTTATTTTAATTTTTTTCCTTTTTCCTGCTCCTGTCTCTTCACACGAGACACATTTTTCCAAGAGGCACAATTGTCATTTCTCATTTTGTTTTTACTCAGGACAAATGTTGCTGTTTTCAGGGTCTTAATAGTTTTTGTAAATCATTATTCAAATGTTTTATCAAAATGATGAAAATGTCACATATGAGGACATTTGATTTACATATTTTTTTCTCAGAAACTACAAAATGTAAAAAGATAATTCTTTGTATTTAGACTCATCAGGTCCAATCAGCCCAAATAACAAAGAGAAATTAATAAAGTATCTCATGCAAGAGCTCGGGTTTCAGGAGGTTAAAATTTCGTTGCAATGACAATAAAGATATATACTATACTATACTATACTATACTATACTATATTATACTATACTATACTATATTATACTATACTATACTATACTATACTACTATAAGTTCCTTTGTGACCAACGCTTTTTTCAGATTTAGTATTTGCCTCCTGCAGCTTCCACCTTAACATCACGTCGAGCCAACGCAGACACCGTTTCAAGTCGATAAAAATGTTTCACGCCACTGAAGTGACTCTGATTCATGATGGTTTGAGCAGAACAGCTGAGGAGATAAAGTCCAGGTGTGTAGATTCAACGGCAACAGTGTGGAGCTTTTCACAGAATAAACCTAATTTAAAACATAAATGTACATGTTTGGACCAAGGTTTTCGACTGGACTTACGTCTGGAGCGTTTGTCCACAGTTTGAGAGGCTGTAGGTCACAGACAGGGGGCGCTGCGTCACATAGAACAACTGACACAGGAGTTAAAACAGGTCTTGATCTTTGGTTTCCGTTCTATAAAACTGCACTTATTTTTAAAAATCTACGAAGGTTTGGACTTTGCGAGAGTTTAAACGAGAGAGAAATGTGAGAAAATGTTAACGCCTGTGTGAGAAAAGTGTATAAAGTGTGTGGTGAGGGGTTTTACAGCAAAAAACATATAGAATAACTGTAAAAACTAGTCCATTTTTCACAGTCAAAGATTAAAAAAATGTCTGAATCTTGATAGAAGTTCGCTACAATGAGTCTATATCCCATTGTTCTGCATCAAAACAGTTAAACTAAAACCCAGACTACAGGAAATTACATTTATTTTATCAAAAACCTCTTGGGGGAGCACGCCCAGACCCCCCCTCGCGTGTTCCTTTTCGGTTGTTTTTGTTAGATTCTTATTGGTGCCTTCTTGGCCCCTCAGGACACACCTAAGCACAAACCTCAGCAGCACAAACCTAAAAGTCTAAAGAAGCGCCGTCATGTTCCAAACAATCTGAGAGTAAGTTCAGTTGGAGCGATGTGGGTCCCGTTTCCTCGAGCACCTGTCCCTCAGAGCGCGCGGCCTCTGAAACGGCTGACTCGTGATCATCGTTTCCAAACCCGGGGACCTCGACGCCGCCTTCGCCAAAAAAAAAAAAAAACACGCTCCTGTTTGTTTCATATTTGGGCCGTGATCTCACTGGGAGATGGGTTCATTTTTCAGGCCTGGTGTCTGAGTTACTGAAGCGGGACGGTATGTCTGGAATGCGACTCCGGTGGCGCTCGTTCAAATACACATTCCCCTCTTTTTCCTGTTTTTCATTCAAGAAATAGACTTCACTCGCTCCACTGTCGAACTCCGGAGCATTTACGGCGTTATAAGACGAAAAGAGCGTTAACTGTCAAACCCCTGCGCTTTCTGTACGCATGTTCGCTAAGTTAAAGGTGCATTATGTAACTTTAACGATGGCTGGACTCGCTTGTTTCCATGGGGATTGTGACGCTTAGAACGTTCCACAGTATGACATTAAACACGTTCCATCAATCTTTCCAATCACAGCTGTTTTATTGCTCTAAAAACTCTTAAAAATCACCCGTTTTTACACTAAAACAGGTCATCTCTCCACAGAGCTGACCTGTAACTCCGCTTTGTGACACCTGTTTAATGCCCTACTGCGGAATATTCCAAGGAAAGTTATACAGCGCCCGTTGAATAAGATTTGTAGCCCACTGACTCTCTCATAAGTCACTGTCTTGGTATTTTGTCTGGACTTCGAGTTATTCTCAAAATGGCCGACGTGGCGGTTTCTGGCTTCAGTCTGGGACATTACGGTAACGAGTCGTTTACTTTAACGATCGGGCCGTACGTCAGAGAGTCGTGTAGTAACAACTCAGATGAAGAAATTATGAGATTTTAATTATTTGTAATGGTATCTGGGCAAAGCGGCATGCTAGCTAGCTCACCGTGTCGTAAAGTAAAGTGTAAAGTATAAAACAAACGGCCTATTTTCAAATTCAAAATAATTAAAATAAAGACTTCCTGGTTGTTTTTATATGTAGCCTCCAGTTTGTTGTTTTTGTTTTAATATTTATTATACTGTACCACAAAATTAGCATTAGCGTTAGCATTGAGACACAAACATGTGTGGTGCATGTGTGTATGTGCGTGTATCTCTGTGCATCTATGTGTGTGTGTATGTTTGTGCGTGTGTCTGTGTTTGTGCATGTGGTGTGTGTGTGTGCGTGTATGTTTGTGTGTGCGTTTGTCTGTGTGTGGTGCATGTGTGTTTGTGCGTGTATCTCTGTGCATGTATGTGTGCTTTGTGTATGTTTGTGCGTGTGTCTGTGTGTGTGTTGTGCATTGTGGTGTGTGTCTGTGTCTGTGTGTGTGCGTGTATATGTGTGTGTGTCAGTTCTTATTACTGATTGTCTGTAATTGCTCTGTATTATTTGTATTATTATTATTTTTTTTAAATCAGACACTACAGATTTAAACTCTTGTAATCTGTATCTGCACATGTCTGTTTTTATGAGCCTCATTGAGCTCTGACACACACTGACACACACTGACACACACTGATACACACTGACACACACTAACACACACTGATACACACTGACACACACTGACACACACTGACACACACTAACACACACTGATACACACTGGCACACACTGACGCACACTGACGCACACTGACACACACTGACACACACTGATACACACTGACACACACCAACACAGACCGACACAGACTGACACACACTGACACACACTAACACACACTGATACACACTGGCACACACTGACGCACACTGACGCACACTGACACACACTGACACACACTGATACACACCGACACACACCAACACAGACCGACACAGACTGACGCACACTGACACACACCGACACACTCTGACACACACTGACACACACTGACACACACTGACACACTCTGACACACTCTGACACACACTGACACACACTGACACACTCTGACACACTCTGACACACTCTGACACACACTGACACACTCTGACACACACTAACACACACTGATACACACTGACACACACTGACACACACTGACACACACTAACACACACTGATACACACTGGCACACACTGACACACACTGACGCACACTGACACACACTGACACACACTGATACACACTGACACACACCAACACAGACCGACACAGACTGACACACACTGACACACACTAACACACACTGATACACACTGGCACACACTGACGCACACTGACGCACACTGACACACACTGATACACACTGACACACACCAACACAGACCGACACAGACTGACGCACACTGACACACACCGACACACTCTGACACACACTGACACACACTGACACACTCTGACACACTCTGACACACACTGACACACACTGACACACTCTGACACACTCTGACACACTCTGACACACACTGACACACTCTGACACACACTGACACACTCTGACACACACTGACACACTCTGACACACTCTGACACACACTGACACACTCTGACACACACTAACACACACTGATACACACTGACACACACTGACACACACTGACACACACTAACACACACTGATACACACTGGCACACACTGACGCACACTGACGCACACTGACACACACTGACACACACTGATACACACTGACACACACCAACACAGACCGACACAGACTGACACACACTGACACACACTAACACACACTGATACACACTGGCACACACTGACGCACACTGACGCACACTGACACACACTGACACACACTGATACACACTGACACACACCAACACAGACCGACACAGACTGACGCACACTGACACACACCAACACACTCTGACACACACTGACACACACTGACACACACTGACACACTCTGACACACTCTGACACACACTGACACACTCTGACACACTCTGACACACTCTGACACACACTGACACACTCTGACACACACTGACACACACTGACACACTCTGACACACACTGACACACACTGACACACTCTGACACACTCTGACACACACTGACACACTCTGACACACTCTGACACACACTGACACACTCTGACACACCCTGACACACACTGACACACACTCTGACACGCACTGACACACTCTGACACACACTGACACACACTGATACACACTGACACACTGACACACACTGATACACACTGACGCACACTGACACACACTGATACACACTGACACACACTCTCCGTATAAACTCGTCATGGCCTTACACACTGACACACACTGATACACACTGACACACCCCGACACACACCGACACACGCACACACACACTGACACACACTCTCTGTATAAACCCGTCATGGCCTCACACCTCACACAGTTGTATCATTCCAAACGCGCCGGGGGCCAGAGGGGCCGATTACGACGCCGTGAAACTTTACGCACAGACCTCCCAGGGAGCGCTTTTCAAATGTGTTTTTGTTTGGCTCCGATTCATTTTTAAAAAACCTTTCCATATGCGACGAGATCCTGATCCCGATTAACCAGAACAAATACACTGTGGGGTCCGGGGTCAGCTCAATTGCGGCGCTAATGGGACATCGGACACGTTTCGGCGCTCAAATAAATATCTAACCCGCGTAATGAGCCTGGAGAGTCCAAAACGAGATCACGACCGTCCAATCAGAGGAGCTTATCTCAGTGACACGTGTGAGACGAAGCAGCTCATTGGTCGTCCGTCACTTTGGATAAAAAGACGTTTCTCTCACCTCAGATTCAAACTCGTTGCTGTTTTCATATTTCTTGGCCTTTTTTTCTTCGTCATAAGCAGCAAAATAAAAAATAAAAGTGAAGACGTTTGGCTGCTCATCCGCTAACAGACGCTAACGACGGTGTTCCCTCGTTACGTTCTAAAAAATCACCCGTAACAGGCGAAATCCGCGAAGTATCAGCGTTATTTTTTACATTATTCTCTCTGTTTTTTGTCTGTAAAACCCCTCACCACACACTTTATACACTTTTCTCACACAGGCGTTAACATTTTCTCACATTTCTCTCTCGTTTAAACTCTCTCAAAGTTCAAACCTTCGTCGGCGTCTTTGTCGGTGCAGAACGTTTCATCGACATTGTGGGTTTTGTCGGTGGAGGAAACAAATTGCAAACGTACAGCACTTCAGAGTCACACCGCGATCCAACGTTTATGTAAATTTGTCTGAACACATTCTGTACTGGACAGGAGACACGGCACGGAGGAGACTGATGGACAATGGTCTACAGTCCAACAGCCAATCAGGATGCACGACACAATGGTCTACAGTCCAACAGCCAATCAGGACGCACGACACAATGGTCTACAGTCCAACAGCCAATCAGGACGCAGAACACAATGGTCTACAGTCCAACAGCCAATCAGGACGCACGACACAATGCACGTCCTGCGTAGCATAGTCATTCAAGCCCCCGATGAGTGATTTCACACCTATTAGCATCCTGGCTAGCCCTATTTTTTTCTTTGTTTTGCTTCGGGTCTGAGGATGGAATTATAATCCACTTAGCGTAGCACAACAGACCTAGCCAACAGAAAGAAACTGGAAACAACAGGCGTGTTAGCTTCAGTGTCGTTAGCGCCTCCTTCAGACAGATATAAGGCAGCGTCCAGGAGGAATCTGACCACAACTGAAGAAGAAGCGTCTTATCGGAGTGAAGACGTTTAGCTGCTCGTCCAAGCCGCGAGCCGCGTCCGAGCAGCTAAACGTCTTCACTCCGATAACGCTTTGTCCAGTTGACAGCTTTTCTCTTCCTTTTGCGATGGATTCGACCTGGACGACTGTTTGTTTTGATACAGACGGACCGTGCTTGTCCCTGATTGGCTGATTCAACTGTCAATCAAAACGCCCATCTGAACTCAAGGTCTCACGTTTTTGGAGACGTGTTTGTTCCGTTTTGCAGGCGAACGCAGCGGACACAGACTGAAATAAATTAGCCAACGTGGTCAACCATTACGTTTGGATGAAAACTACCAAATCACATCTGACGTTTTTTTTGTGTTTTCCTGCTTTTTCTGACCTTTGACCTTGCGCATTAACCTGCTACTAGTCGTACGCAGTTTCTAATCGACTTATAATGTTGTTTCCTCGTCAAAAAACATACCCGGGGTTCTTCTCTCAAACTGAAAACGCTCCGTTCCACCTTGTGATGTCATCGTGTGGCGATACAGGAAGTGCTCCGCTGTGTTTTTAAACTCCACACACCTTCGTTTCTGGAATCATTTGGATCATTTCAGTCCCGGAGTTGCCAATGTCAGCTTGAAAACTACCACTTAATGACATCACAAGGTGGAACAGAGCGTTTATAGCTTTGGACATGAAGACAAACTAATAATATAAAGTTACTGAAACAGGTGGGAGTGAAACAAAACACAACTCCAGGTTTGTTTTTGAGGAAGAAACAGCTTTATAACACGGATTAGCGCTCACAACAGCCCGTTTTATATAATATAGGACCTTGAATACCACAAACTACATAATAAAACTGCTGAAAAGAAGCGAACTTTTCACCTCCGCGGTAATTTGCGCATAAATACTTGAGTTTGTGTCCGTTTTTGGAGCCGTTGTTGTGATCACTGGGGCTCTGTTTCGTGTTTCCTAACGACTCGCTTCATCTGGTTACGAGCTCTTTAATGACACTTTAATGAGTTTGACTGTGAGCGTTCCTCCGGCTGGGGTTGTACCTGTTACCCCGAATGCTCCGCGTACACCCCCCCCCCCCCCCCTCTTTCCCGCGCATCTGGATCCGACGCTAATAAAAACACCACTCGCGCGACCTTTATTTATCCATCTGATATCTTTCTTCCAGCTCCACTGCGTCTGCTAACGATTCCCAAAACAACGAGGAGCGGCGTATAAGCTCCGTGGAGAAAACGCGATGACACAGCGGATCGTTGAAATATACGCGCGATTTGTTCCCCGTTGGTGATCTGACTTTCGCATGACCCGTACTCGCTGCGCATTAACTCGACGTGTTCTCCCGAGGGCCGGAGAAATCAGGTTAAAAACACTATTTACACTTTAGCACGTTCAGTTCTCCCGCTAAGACTCCTGGCAAGTCTATCAATCTTTCTGTATAGGTTTTGTCACGAATCCAACCTTACGTGACTCAACCTTTTTACAAGATCGGTCTGGTTTCTGCCCTCGAGATTAAATATGGACTTAATGTCTATTTAAAGGTGTGTTATGTAATGTTTTTAGCTGCTTTTTTCCAGTGGGATTGGATCAAACTTGGATTTATTCAGCTCCCGGTGGTCATACGTGTTTGTTTGTGCATTTTATCGGCGGCAGGGGTCGCTCTAGTGCCATATTTTACGCACGATAAGTTTGTCCAGGGGTGAGACTTATACTCAGATGCGACTTATACGTGGAATTATTCAAATATATCGTTCCGCATCTTCGTTATTTTCACACTGACGACCACGTGAGGGCGCTCTAGGCTTGTGTACCGGTATCTACTACTCCTGTGCCGTTGAAAATTTAAAGTGTCTACGGTAATTTAAAAGACATCTGAGAAAAACTGAACAAAAATTACCCTAAAAGAAAATTGTAGGATGACACAGAGGAACTTGCCTTTAAAGATAAAACACTGAGTCGCGCTAAAATGAAAAAGTATTTAAAGATCAGACGGTGGACAGTGACTTGAAGGCGCAGGTCAAACACTGAACAAATGAGGTGAAAACTTCAGGAGAGGACACGTCTGTTTATAGAAAAAGAGGTGTTTGTGTCTCAATGCTAACGCTAATGCTAATTTTGAAGCATGAAAATATTAAAACGACACCACAAACGTAAATAATCTACATGTAAAAACAGTCAGGTCATCTTTATATTAATCAGTTTTTAATTTTAATAAGTTGTTTATCTTCTATTCGGTGTGTTAGCTAGCATAACTGCGCACTGTCGCTCTGTCAGAGTGGATCTCCTTCACTGTTCTTCTCCTTCACTGTTCTTCTTCTTCACTGTTCTTCTTCTTCACTGTTCTTCTCCTTCTCCTTCACTGTTCTTCTTCTTCTTCTCCTTCACTGTTCTTCTCCTTCTCCTTCACTGTTCTTCTTCTTCTTCTCCTTCACTGTTCTTCTCCCTCTCCTTCACTGTTCTTCTCCTTCTCCTTCACTGTTCTTGTTCTTCTCCTTCACAGTTCTTCTTCACTGTTCTTCTCCTTCACTGTTCTTCTCCTTCTCCTTCACTGTTCTTCTCCTTGACTGTTCTTCTTCTCCTTCACTGTTCTTCTTCACTCTTCTTCTCCTTCACTGTTCTTCTTCACTGTTCTTCTCCTTCACTGTTCTTCTTCTTCTCCTTCACTGTTCTTCTCCTTCACTGTTCTTCTCCTTCACTGCTCTTCTTCTTCTTCACTGTTCTTCTTCTTCTCCTTCACTGTTCTTCTTCCTCTCCTTCACTCTTCTTCTCCTTCCCTCTTCTTCTTCTTCTCCTTCACTGTTCTTCTCCTCGAGGTGTGTCACTGTTTAGTTTAGTTTTTTTGTTTTAGTTTTTTGTGTTTTTCTTGCAGAGGACAGGGGGCGCTCTTGGACACCTCTCCTTTTGCTCCGTTTCCAGTGAATTTCAGTTCATCTTGTCTTTTATGGACCGGTATCTGTTTCACTGTTTGATTTTGTAACTTTCTGTTGGTTAAATCAACATTTTTTTCATCCCTGCGAGGCGACTGCTGTTGTGATTTTGGGCTGAACAAAAAAAAAATCCAAATTGAATCGAAAAAAGAAGTAACGGAAAAACGAAGCTTGGCAGATCTTAACCCTCAATATTAGACAGAAGTGTGTTTTGTTTTGTTTTTTTGGTTGATGTGGGGACCAAAAAGAACCAAATCAAACCCAAGACTTTCAACCAAGTCCAGTGAGATACAACAGATCAGTGTAAAATTGCATTAAATACCAGGGCGAGGGTCCAACTCCAAAGCCTCACCCTGGGATTCAGAAGGATTGTTTTGCATGGAAACTTCTGAAAGGCATTTCCCGTTCACTTCACAGACTCTCTCCTCCAGAAGCGCAGTCTGTGTTTATCCAAATGTTCTTCATACGCCGAGTACCAGACATTTTTGTGAATGAGACGAGGCGATGTGGTATTTTTGGCTCCCGTCTCCCGCTTTAAAGATACACAACAGCGTCCTCTACTTCTTCTTCTTCTTCTTCTTCTTCTTCTTTGTTGCGCGTTAAAGCTACATGACTTCACCCCTGCGTCCGCGAGTCTCTGCCCCGTTAGAGATCAGATAACGCTATGCCTCTACACTACACGCTTTTCTCTGAACTCAGGGTCTTTTAAGGTAATGGCAGAAGCTCGGGTTTCAGCACCTCATCATTTGAAAGTGAAATGTTGAACTGGACGGCGCTCGTGTTTGTTATATCAGCTCTGGTCTGGACTGTGAAACACTTCCCTTGAATTTTATAACACGACGTTGACAACGCTGATGTTATCTTTAAGAATTGTTTAATTTGTTATGTCAGGAGTGGTTCGCTCTGGCTCGGCGACGTGGTTATTTCCCTTAGCGTTTTCACGGACCGTCGCGACTTTTAAGGGCTCGTATGACGCTGTTTTCGGATCTATGCTGTTATATAATGTTGTTTTCTCATCACAAATAGACTTGGAGTTGTGTTTTGTTTCATTCTCACACATTTAACTCACAAACTTTGCAGATTTAGGCTGAGTTCTGCTGGGAGAAGAGCTGTGGGGAAAGAACACAGCCCTGTGGAACACCCTGAGGAGATATTTAAGGCTCTATTATTGCACAAAATTGACTCTACTGTGCATTAAATCATGTTCTAATGCTGTTAACTCCTCAAAAATAGACCTGGAGTTGTGTTTTGTTTCATTCTCACACGTTTAGCGCACAAACTTTGCAGATTTAAGCTCTTGAAAACTACCACTTCATGACATCACGAAGTGGAACGGAGCATTTTGAGATTTGGGTATGTACACAGACTGAAACAAAAGAAACAACACAACTCTAGGTCTGTTTTTGCGGAGGAAACGGCGTAATAACATGATTTAACGCACATAAGAGTCAATTTTGTGCAATAATCTTAAAGCGACAAGAGTCAAATTTGCGCGATATAAGACGTTTAAAGCTGCTGTAACTCATTTTTACAGTCTTAAAACCTTTACGTTTACTCTCACAACTTTCGCTTTTCCTGAGAGCAGATCGGAGAGTCGCCTTCACGGTGCAGCTAACATGTACTAGCATGCTAACAGCGCACTTCCTTCTTCTCTGAGAGGATTAAAAGCTTTATAATTAGCACACAGTGGTCTCATTTCTACTTTAAACGTCGATTTAACACGTTTTGCTCAAGTACACAGAATAACCGGATGCTTTATACTTTATTTGGACGTACGTAGCGGTTTTAGTAGCTTCAACGTGAACTTTTTTACCACTTTGGATAATAAAAATATAAGAAACAAACACGCAAAACATGGCGGATTTAAGTTTAAACGGAATAACATCGCGTTGCCGAGTGTTTCTTAATAAAAAACAGTTATGACAGAATGAAACGTCGACCATTTTATCGAACCGCGAATCGCCAGAAATAATCGTAGCGTGGAGATCCGGTAGCGTCTCTCACACCCGCCACGCCGAACAGTTCTGGTTGGGGGGGAAAAATCGAGGCAGGGCTGTTGTTTACCGAAGCCGATTCCAGGACAGAAAAACACACTCTGAGTAATTCGTCCCAGCGCGGCGAGGACGGGGCTAATTGATAACATGTGTCAAAGCCGTAACCTGATCCGGGGGACAGTCCTACCCCACCTGCTGCGGTTTGGATGCCTCGGCTCTGCGTCCACCGCCATCACCGCGAGTTTTGTCTGCTCCAGAGACGGTTCACATGAGGACGCTGGAGCGCACTCAAAAATCAATCAACTCGTTCAGTTTAAAGTTCAAATTTGGGAGTTTTGGCTCGAATCTCCGCACATGACTAACACAGCACGAAAACACAACTTCTTCAAACTGTTTGTCTCTTAAAGGTCCACTGTGTAACTTTTTTGGTTGGAGAGAGAGAGAGAGAGAGAGCACAGAACCTGCTTGTCTCCGTGGAGATGTTATCGCGCTGCCTGGAATGTCCCACGATATGGCATTAAACTGATCTATTGTGCATTTATTAAACTACAAATGTATTTAATTGCTCAAATATGCAGTTCAAAGACAGAACTCTCACTCTGAGCGGTGCCTCTCCACAGATCTGACTGATAACTTGGCCTGTTAGCGTGTTTGTCTCTAAATTTAAAGCCATATTGTGAGACTTTACAGGTAAAACAATAACGTAACAGCTCCATGTAGACAATGAAGTGATGCTACCGAGTCAAATTACAGGAAAAATCGTGCATTCTTGTGCTGAATTCGCTTCCCCTCTCCGCAGATCTGACTGATAACTTGGCCTGTTAGCGTGCTTGTCTCCAAATTTAAAGCTGAATTGCGGGACATTACAGCTAAAACAATAATATAACAGCTCCATGTAGACAAACAAGTGACGTTACCGTAACTACCGGAAAAACGTGTCTTTTTGTGCTGACTGGGCTTGCCTCTCCGCAGATCTGACTGGTAACTTGGCCTATTAGGGTGCTTATCTCCAAATTTAAAGCCATATTACGGGAAATTGCAGGTAATAGCAATAGCAGCTGTGCGTAGACAAGCTACCAGGCCAAACTACAGGTCCGATCTGTGGAGAGGCAAGCCCACTCAGAGCAAGAATTCAATATAAAAACCCTGGCATTTGATTGGACGCTACACAGACACATTTAAAGCCATAGTGTGGAATGTTCCAGGCAAATCCACAACATCGCTACGGAGACAAACAGATGGCAGTAGAAAAGTTAAACTGATCCAAATGTGAAAACGTTCATCTGGATTTTTCTCTCTTTTTCATTCTGTTCTGTTTGGCCAGACAAAGTTCCACCTTTCCCAAATAATAGATTCTTCAAAATTGAACA
Source organism: Periophthalmus magnuspinnatus (assembly GCF_009829125.3). Taxonomy (NCBI): domain Eukaryota; kingdom Metazoa; phylum Chordata; class Actinopteri; order Gobiiformes; family Gobiidae; genus Periophthalmus; species Periophthalmus magnuspinnatus. The sequence goes on from NC_047137.1 coordinate 17,223,865, forward strand.
AAAATAGTCCGCGGTTGCCAGGTTACGGCAGCCAAGTCGGCCCGTACATCATCTCGACACCCCGCTTCATGAAGTGTCTCGGGTTTGGGCGTTGGCCAAGGCTCGCTGTTCTCTCTGTACGGAGGAATATCTTGTACTTGTTTCTTTTTTTGTTTTTTTTAGGACAAAGAACGATTTATCACAAAACGAGGAGCGGGAGCCTCAAGTGAACCGCTCCACCGCGTCATGTGCGTCTGGATAATTACACAAAATGAAGCTTTTTTTTTGTTTGTTACAGTTTCGTTCACACTTCACGTTTCGTCCTTGGTCCTCCAGCGACTTCTTCTGTGGTTTTGTTTCTTCTTCGTGTGACTTTTGCGTCGCACTTGGTACAAATTCAGAGTTTGACAGTTGCCTCTTCCCTTTGTAAGTCCAGTTGTTAGAAATGTGTGTTGTTGTTGTTGTTAGAAGTGTGTTGTTGTTGTTGCTGTTGTCAGAAGTGTTTTTTGTTATCGTTATTGTTAGAAGTGTGTGTTGTTGTTGTTAGAAGTGTGTTTTTGTTGTTGTTGTTTTGTTGTTGTTGTTGTTGTTGTTAGAAGTGTGTTTGGAGCGGATCTCCAACTGAGTGGAAAAAGACAAACGTAAAAACGAGAGTGTCACGTCCTCGGTCCCTTTGTCCTCGGTCTCTTTGTCCTCGGTCCCTTTGTCCTCCGTCCCTTTGTCCTCGGTCTCTTTGTCCTCGGTCCCTTTGTCCTCCGTCCCTTTGTCCTCGGTCCCTTTGTCCTCGGTCCCTTTGTCCTCAGGTGCAGTTTGATTGACAGTTAGTTGCAGGTGTGTGTGGGAGGAGCCTAAGTCTCCGCCCCCAGGTCCAGACTCTGACAGACGAGGAAAAACAGAACAAAACACAAGGCAGACTGGGATCTTGACGCTCCCACCCTTCCTCCTCCTCCTCCTCCTCCCTCACTCTCCCCTTTAGTCTTCCAGATCCCACTCCTCCTCACTCACTCTCTTCTTTACTCCTTCAGACTCCACCTTTCCTCCTCCTCCTCCTTCACTTCTCCCCTTTAGTCCTCCAGATGCCACCCTTCCTCCTCCTTCTCCCCCTTCTCACTCTCTCCTTTACTCCTCCAGACTCCACCTTTTCTCCTCCCTCACTCTCCCCTTTAGTCCTCCTCTCTTCCTCCATCCTCCGTTGAATCCTCTGAACAGGACAAACGTTGGTGTAAACTTCTTTCGAGTCTCTACGTCGTACAGTGATGTGTTTTCCGCGTGTGACCGTCCGCTCCGTTACGTCACGTTGTTAAAACCTCAGGACACTGCTCCGTCTCTGCTGGAAAAATCAACTTCCATATAACATCGTAACAGAGGAAAGTAGAAACGCCAAGAAACTGTCCTCAAGTAAGAGTACTATTACTTCAAAATTCATCTGTAGCAGCTGGAATCGAACCGCAAACCTTCTGATCAGTGGGCAAACGCTCAACCCCGGATAACACAGACGTAACCGGGGCTAACGGGTCTTGTTTTTACCCGACAACTCCAGAGAAATATTAGTTTTGACCCTCCAACCACAGCCAAACACCGCCATCCAATCAGATTTGTTTATTTCAGTGACGCCTGTGAAACGAAGAAGCTCATTGGTCGAAACTTCTCTCGCCTCCGACTGAGTTTACCGCTTCATTCTGCAGAAATCCTGAATGTTTTTGAGTCCTCTGTGATATTTTTGCTTCGTTTTTTCGTCCGTGTTTGTTTTGAGGCGGAGGAACTTTGTCTGCGTCTCTGATTGGCTGATCCACCTGTCAATCAAACGCCCATGTGACTCAGATTCTTCGTCTCCTCCTCATGTGCACGCCTCCTCCTCATGTGCACGCCTCCTCCTTATGTGGATGCCTCCTCTGTACACGCCTCCTCCTTATGTGGACGCCTCCTCATGTGGACGCCTCCTCCTCATGTGCACGCCTCCTCCTTATGTGGACGCCTCCTCTGTACACGCCTCCTCCTCATGTGCACACCTCCTCTCGTCTCCTCTCGCCTCCTCTCGTCTCCTCTCCTCTCTCCTCCTCTTGTCTCCTCTCGTCTCCTCTCGCCTCCTCTCATCTCCTCTCGTCTCCTCTCGCCTCCTCTCATCTCCTCTCGTCTCCTCTCGCCTCCTCTCATCTCCTCTCGTCTCCTCTCGTCTCCTCGCGCCTCCTCTCGCCTCCTCTCGTCTCCTCTCGCCTCCTCTCGTCTCCTCTCGTCTCCTCTCTCGCCTCTTCTCTCGTCTCCTCTCGTCTCCTCTCGTCTCCTCTCGTCTCCTCTCGCCTCCTCTCGCCTCCTCTCGCCTCTTCTCGCCTCCTCTTGGCAGGAGCACAAACCCGTGGAAAGTCTGGACGGCCCTTTTCTCTTCAGATCTCCAGATTGTGGGACTCGGGGCTTTGTCTGCAGTGAAACTAAAAGTGTCAGACGAGGAGGAGCCAAACCTGAAATCAAACCTGAGTCAAATACAAATGTTTTTACTTAAACACGAACAAAAACTGAAAATACTGAAAATGCATCGAGGTCCAGAACATTTACTCCAGAAGTTCATGTTTGGAGACGACGTTCTACAGCGAAAAGAAAGAAACGACCAGCAAGAACATGGTTTTTATGCAGCGCTTTACATCAAGGACCTCGCACGTTCACACACACATTTGGGGGGTTAAGTGTCTTGCCCAAGGACACAACAGCAGCACTGGAATCACACCACCAATCAGAGCGGGATTCGAACCGCCAACCTTCAGGTCAGAGGACAAACGCTGAGCTACTGTGGCGCTGTACAATCTGACTGAAGTTTTATTAAGTTAGAAGTCTTGTTCCAGATGTTTTCTCGTGTTTTTGAGTAAAATAAAAATAGAAATAACTAAAAATAATAATAATAAACAAAAAAAAACTCATAATAACTTTAAAAAAATACTCAAAATAAACTCAAAATAACAAAAAAAATAATAATAACAAAAAAAGAAAAACTAAAACAAAAAAAAACTAAAAATAACAAAAAATAAAGAAAATAAACTAAAAAACTCCCCCCAAATAACAAAATAATAATAATAATAATAATTATAATGATTAAAAAAAACTAAAAATAACAACAACAAAAAAAACTCAAAATAACAAAAAAATGAAAAACTAAAACAAAAAAAAGCTAAAAATAACAAAAAATAAAGAAAATAAACTAAAAAACTCCCTCAAAATAACAAAAAAATATAAAATAATAATAATAATAATAATAATAATAATAATAATAATAATAATAATAATAATAATAATAATAATAATAATAATAAAAACTCAACATAAAAAAAACCCTAACTAAATTAAATAAATAAACTCAAAAATGAACCCCAGGACAAACGCTGAGCTACTGTGGCGCTGTAGAATCTGACTGAAGTTTTATTAAGTTAAAAGGCTTGTTCCAGATGTTTTCTCGTGTTTTTGAGTAAAATAAGTCAGCTGTGTGTCGTCTGCGTCCAATTACGACGCACTTTATTGTTCGATCGTCAGGAAGTGTGTTATTGTTGTTGTTGTTTTTGTTGCTAGCTTCACCGTGACGGAAAAACTCTGCTCTGGTCTCTGAATTTTTTTGTGAGAAGTGCTTATAAACTCATCACCTTGAATCATTAAGAAGGAATAACTTTGGACGACTGCAAACGTTTAAAATGAACTGGTTTTGTTTTTCATGTTTTTAAGACGGTAAAAACAGATACAGATGCAGCTCGCTAACGCTAACGCTAACAGGAGCGACTTTAAGGAAAGAAGGACCTGATTTGTCTGTTATTAATGTTCATATCTTGATTTACAGACACAATAGTGAAATAAAAAACCCAGGATCATGTAGAGGGTTAATACAAACATTTAAGAGCCCCCCCCCCCCCCCCCCCCCAAAAAAAAAAAAAAAAAAAAAATTAAATTAAACAAAATAAAATAAAATAATTTTAAAAAATGAAAAAAAAGAAATAATAAAAAATAAACAAAAAAACTAAAAATAACTATAAACGCTAAATAACAAAAAAAAAACTAAAAATAACTAAAAAACAGAACCCCCCCCCAAAAAAAACAACCTCAAAATAACAAAAAATAAAGAAAAAAAAGAAAAAAACTCCCTCAAAATAGCAAAAAAACAAAACAAAAAACACCCTCAACATAGAAAACAAACAAACCTCAAAATAATAATAATAAAAATAAAAAAAAAAAAAAAAAATAATAATAATAATAATTACAGTGTGTTTTAATTGTCCATTTTGCTTTGTAATTTTGTTTTGTTGCCATCACTGCAGAAAAACCTTCTTCACACAGACAGGATGTTGGAAATGGTAGTGAGATTTTCCTCATTGGCTTTTCTCACATATGACACAGAGTGAACTCGGCGTATGAGAGTCACCTGTAAAAAAAAAACATATTTTAAGTTAGACTCCTTGAATTTATCTTTCTTTTTCGTGGAGGTCGTAGGCTCCTCTTCTGGCTCCTCTTCTGGCTCACTTGTGGCTCTTTTGTGTTACACGTCGTCGCGGAGACAAGAGCAGATCCAGCACCGATATAATAAACTCGCCGTTATATCGAATGGATTTCTGATCAGGTGTTACGTGCCACTTGGTCCAGGGGCGGTGGCAACGAAAAGACGTTAAAACCGAGTGTAGAACAAAACTGGAGTGTGGAGACGTGGCCAAAAAAATTATAAAGTTAATTTATTCTTACAAAAATAGTGTTCAAAAGTGAATACAAATTAAACAACTAGGTGAGAGGCGTCAAACACGTTTTCACCGAGGGCCACGTCCACAAAATGGCTGCCGTCAAAGGGCCAGATGTAAAATAAATGTAGCAACTTTTTTAAATTGTTAATTAACTGTTTCTGTCTTTATTACTTCTTCAAGTTACAAATATCACATGTGCATTTGCAAATATGTAAAAAATATGGCTGTGTAACTGTTTCTCCTGATAAAATGACATTTTAAGACCATCATACCTTTTAATTTACCCTGTCGAGGGCCACATAAAATGATGTGGAGGGCCATATTTAGCCCCTGGGCCTTGAGTTTGACACATGTGAACTAGGTAATACAAAAATAAAATACACAATAACTAAAAGATACTGCTCATTATATATTTACAGACAAGTTTATTAGCGTGTCATGTGGGACGGGCGAAAGTTACGTCAGAGAAGATGCTCGTCTCCATAGCAACCGCAGTTATTACTTTACTTAGGACGTTCCGCTGTCTAATATTAACGTTTTCTGTCTTCCACGAATTCATTTACAGGTGTAGACCCAGGACACGCCGGAGGGAACACCTTGGGGTCCCACCGAAGCAGCTGGAGGAGGCGTCTGGGGTGGGAGAAGTCTGGGAGTCCCGGCTTAGACCGCTGCGTCCTGGATAAGCGGAAGAAAACGGACGGATGGAAGAGACTTAAAACCCCGCAGACCTGGGACAAAAGACTCGATCCCTCCGTGTCGACTCCCCCTGGGCGAGACGGTATCGCTTTGCTCGAAATGTTCCGCGGTATGGCATTAAACGCATCTTAAAACATGTCTTTTTAAGTGTTTGGGGTGAGGGAAGTGACGTTAAAACAAAACAAAAAAACGCTCACTTTTGATTAACGCGACGGCAGCTTTTCTCACCGCCACTGTACATTTGTCAAGCTACGAAGCGTCTGAGCGAACATTGGGCTTTTCTCTCACCAAACCCCCCCCTTTAACCGCTGCCTCCACCCTCCCCCCGCCGCCGCCCGCCCCCCTGGATCCCTCCGGCCCCGCGTGACTCCCAAACGCACCTCTAATTACTCCACTTAACCATCCCCCTGACATCATAAATCACTATAGCAGAGGCACATCGGAGCGGATCTTAACGACAAAACCAGGACCGTCCGTGTTTTCTCGTTTTCTTTACAGCCAGCGGTAACAGCCCGTCAAACTGTTCAGCGTCAGCCTCCGCCGCCGTAAAAACTCCGAGTGTGTCTGAACGCGCCCGCTCAGGTAAACCGGATCAGATTACCCGGAGTATATCACTTTAGCAGATGCTCCGCGGGGAAACGTGATTATCGTGAGTGTGATTGGCAGTCGCGCTGTTAACGTTGGCGCGACATCTGTGAGGAAATGGAAAAAGGTTAAACGGGAGAGAGTCCGGCGGCTCACGCACGGACGCGAGCGAGCGGGTCCGGTATCGAAACGAGACACTGATCTGACTCCGCTGGAAAATGAAAAATAAAATAAAACGCATTACATTAAAGGATCTATTTCATATCTGGAGTTTTATTTGAAATAGTTCGAGAGCAGCTGGTAAAATGTAAGAAAGTGCTACTGCTATCGAGCGTTTAAAGGTGGAGTGTGGAACTTTTAGTGTGTTTGTCGCTATGGAGATTTGGAGTTACCGTTTTTTGCTTAAAATGTTTCGTCCATCCGTTTTTTTGTTGTTTTTTTTGCTTATCTGAGGTTGTGGTCGCAGTTTACGCATAAACTCCCAGACTTCCCTCACCCCAAACACTTAAAAGACACGTTTTAAGATGCGTTTAATGCCACACTGGGGAACATTTCAAGCCAAGCGTTAACATCTCACCCCGGGGAGTCGACGTGGACGGATAAACGAGTCTATTGTCCCGGTCCGCAGGGTTTTAAGTCTCTTCCATCCATCCATTTTTTTTTCTGCTTATCCAGGATGCAGCAGTTTACGCAGGGATTCCCAGACTTCCCCCACCCCAGACGCCTCCTCCAGCTGCTTCGGTGGGACCCCAAGACGCAGTCCCTCCGGCGTGTCCTGGGTCTACACCTGTAAATGAATTCGTGGAAGACAGAAAACATTAATATTATACAGCGGAACGTCCCAGGTTAAGTAATAACTATGGTTGCTATGGAGACGAGCAGGTTGTGTGTATTAATTGTTGCTTTAAAATATCGAAATTGCGTTAGAACTGTTTGTATTTCGCTGCTTGTGGTTCGTATTAGTCCCGGTTTGGTTCTGATTTAGTCACGGTCAGATCTGGGTTTGGTTTAGAGCGTTGGTTTTGCTTTTAATAAACGTTTTAAGATATTAGAGTCGAGAAAACAGCGCCACACGGGAGCTTTAAGAACGAGAAAAGGCATCGTGTCTTTAAAGGTGATGAATGGAGCTTTTACGGGGACACACACGGCGCCGTTTCGCGTGCGGACCACTTGAGCGATGCGTCTAAGATGTGATAGTGAAAGAAGAAGAAGAAGAAGAAGAAGAAGAGACCACCCAAACATCAAGGCCACGCCCCCTGCAGAATAACACCACTGTCCAGACGGACCTCCGCCGCACGAGCCAGACACTCGGGCCCCAGATGGAGAGGCAGATAACAACTATACACACAACACGCACACACAACACGCACACACAACACACACACACACACGTCACACACACCATCCAGAGACAAACAGACTGTCCAGAGTCAAGTATGAAAAACTACCCACTAACGAAGGAGCTAATACGCCTGGATCATTCTAAATAAACTATCTCTTCTTAACTATTTTCATTGTTAATTAAGTCTTTGTTCATGTTTTATTAAGGCTGATTAAGGTGCAGTTATAACACAGTGGCGCCTGAGTATGAACAATGTCATAAAACACACCAGCAAACAAAACTACGTCTTCAGTTCAAGTTTATTTCTGTAGGATATTTAAAACAACTTGAGCTACAGCCGTAAAAGTAAAAAAAAACAGATACAAATAACACGATACACAGAAAAGAACAATAAAACACCTGTATATTCTGTCTGACTAGTGTTAAATACCAGGGAGAAGAGGTGGGTTTTCAGTCTGGGGTTAAACTGTGTTAAAGGCTGAGAGGATCTGACGGACAGAGGGCGCTGTTCTATAGTCTGGGAGCTGACGTCAGGGATCTGGGTGGAGGAAAGAGCTGCAGTAACTCCCTCAAATAAAGAGGACCCATAGAGTCACATGTTTAAAGAGGACCCATAGAGTGCACAGGTTTGAAGAGGACCCATAGAGCGCACATTTAAAGAGGACCCATAGAGTCACATGTTTAAAGAGGACCTAAAGAGTCACACGTGTAAAGAGGACCCATACAATGACAGGATTTAAGAGGACCCATAGAGTGCACAGGTTAAAAGAGGACCTATAGAGTGACATATTTAAAGAGGAACCATAGTGTCACAAGTTTAAAGAGGACCCATAGAGCGACACGTTTAAAGAGGACCCATAGAGCGACACGTTTAAAGAGGACCCATAGAGCGACACGTTTAAAGAGGACCTAAAGAGTCACATGTGTAAAGAGGACCCATAGTGCATATATGTTTAAAGAGGACCCATAAATGACACTTTTAAAGAGGACCCATAGATTGACACATTTAAAGAGGACCCATAGAGCGCACATGTTTAAACACAATTATAACATTTTGAACTGACCTAAACATGACAAACACTTATAATAATCCAGACACAGAGTTATACAAATCCGTGGATTGTTTTTTCAAAATCCGTAACACAAAACATAACACAATTTACAGATAAAGCACATTTCAAGGCCGAGGGCAGACGAGCGAACCGCACTTCTCGGATAACGCTGGACACTTCTAATCATAAAACAGCTACAACTCTTAATAAAAAATGCATCTGTGTTCTGTTATTTTTCTTTAAAGCTAAAATGCTAAGCTAAATTCTCCCAGATCACCAGTTTGAAGTGAACATTTGAGTGTTTTTGTGAGTTGTTTATTCGGTCTGGAGCCTGACACTGGCACAGGAACAGGACACAATCAGACCTCGGACAGGTGCAGGTCATTGTTGAAGTGGCACATACTTCCTGTTTTGGAGCCGAACGACAATAAGTGGGAAAATGTCTCAAATACCTCCAACCAAATGATAAAAACGTCACATAAACTGAACTGTACTTAAGTCACACACAGACTCAATATGCAAATATATACTCACATATTCCAGAGCAAACCTGAGTCACTTTGAAGGATGGGTCAAATGAGCAAGACAAATTTCCAGAGACAACAATGTATGCACTTGTGTTCGCTTTGGTAAATTGTAAGATATTCATTTAAAATACGGCAAAACTGAGTGCAATTTAGATGCGTAGAAACTGTAAAAAAAGATAAAATGATCCTTTTATCCTTCCGCTTCATCCACTGCACTCCCAGAGATCATTACCGTCGTCGTGTCCTTGGGCAAGACGCTCAACCCACGTCGAATGTGTGAGCGGTTCCTTGACGTAAAGCGCTTTGAGTGTCTCGAAAGCGGAAAAGACAGACCGACAGGCCCGTCAACAGGAATGATGTGGGTCCAGGGGCAAGAAGCTTCACACGGACCCCCCTGTAATATAAATGAATCGACCCAAATCTGCCCTTTAGACCCCAGAACCCGGGACAGCAGACGTCTTTGTCCACTCCCCTGCGTCCCAACACCGCCGCCGTGTAAGCGAATGGAAAAAAAACAATCTCAAACAAGCTGTTCATCTTAAGTCTAAGCCTGTGCGATCCGAGGGCATGACTAACATCAGTGTAATGTATTGTGTTTGAATATGGACAGTTACGCCCTTCTGCCCCGGGTCAGTGTGCGTGTGGCCCGGGACAGCCACAGCCTGCCCCCCCCCGCGCCCCTCCCTCGCGTGGAGACTCTTACGTTTTCCTCCCGTTAAAAATGTAAAGTGAAATGGACAGAAGCCGAGCGGAAAAATAGATTCAACACAAATGCCGCGGGGTTTTTCTGCTTTAACTTAAGCGGTCTTTATGTCCGGCGGCTCCGTCTCGGCTCCTCGGCCCCTCCCGATGATTTCATGCTATCGGAAACTTGTACATTCCCCGGTACAATCTTACTCATCTGTGATTCACTGATCTTTCCATTTTGAATCGTGTTTATATGGCCCCATGTGCTGCAGGGCTTCAGTCGCTGTAAACACAATCTGGAAACATAAGATTTTGCGCTTTTTTCGCCTTCAGGACGCTCAAAACGCTTTACATCAAGGAGCCGCTCACACGTTCACCCTTTCACACGAACATTCAGGGGTGTAGCGACAAATTCTGGGCCCTAAATTATAAATTATGTAATGAAAAGTGCCTATTAAAGGTTTGGTGAGGGGCCCCTTCCTGCACCGGGCCCTTGGTAAACAGTACACTTCATCCCCCCTCAGTTCGACGCCCCTGCACACGTTTATACACCAGCGTACGCAGCCACTAGGGGCAAAGCGGGTTAAGTGTCTTGCCCAAGGACAAAATAACCGCATTCAATGGATCTGACCACTCAACCAAAGATGTTTTTTTGTGTTAAATGTGTTTTTTGTTTGCCTAAGTGAGTTTAAATTAGACAAAACGCGAAATTGGGTCCACGAGAATAAGACAAGACCTGATTTAGACAAATATAACATCACAGTCAAATGAAGCTAATCGAGGCTAACAGTTATAGCGGCTAATTTGGAGCCGAGTTTCATATTTGTAATTCTGACCGTGAGTATCATAGCAACCAAACAGCCAATCCGGAGTGATATTGCTGAAGCTAACAAACCTTTCTGCCTGCACCACTGGTTTAGTTGTCAATCAAACCTGTTGCTAACGCTAACTGTTCATGTTCTTATCTTGATTTATGGAGAAAATAGCGAAATAAAAACTCCAGGATCATGTAGAGCGGGTTAATACGAACATTTAAGACCAAAACGGCGAGTCTGACAGCGGCAGATACAGTCGATGGAGCAGGAAGTGCAGCCCGTGATCACTTTCTGTCTGGAACGCGGCGGCTAGCAGGTTAGCTATGTCCATTTATATAAACAGTCTATGATAAACACGCGTTTTCACTAAAAGCATCAGACGTATGACCTGCGACCTGTTTTATTATGTACGTCGCACTCTTTAGTAGCGTAAAGTAACGTCAATACACTGAAAAAAATCAACAAACACAGAGCGACAAACGTGTTCAGTGATGCTAACGTCGTTTTGAGCGAGATCCTACAGATTGAACAGACGCAGAAAAAAACAGGTGAAGTTACCGGAACTCTTCTTCACAAATTCAACTGCGAGGCTCCTCCCTTCTGCTGTTCTCCCTGTTAGCTCCGCCTCCCTCCTGTGTCACCTGTGTCTCCTCCCACCTGGGCGTCGGCTTACCTGATCTGACACACCTGAATCCAGTTTTTCATGCTTTCCTCACGCGTTTGTCGTTGATATTAGCCCAGTTAGTAAAGCAATTAATGTTTTCTGAGGTTTTTGTGTTTCCGTCGCTTTGTCCTGCGTCCAGGTGTCTCTGTTTGTCCCCTCACCTGTGGACACACCCAGCCCGATACTTTCTACACCTGTGGACACACCCAGTACTTACCAAATTGTCCTCAGTACCAGTACAGTTGAACTAAATACCATTCGTGTGCTGCGTTTGTGTCCTACGTAAAACCATGGCACGTTAACTCCTTTCTTTCGCCTATATTACTGCATCATCCTCTCCTCTCCACTTGTCTTCTCCTCCCTTTTCCCTCCTTTTCCGTCTCGCCCGCATCATTTCTCACGTTCCTCTTTGCCTCTGTCCTCTCTGCGTCCCTCTCGTTTTTACTCTCCCCCTCTCTTTCTGTCTTTCCCCTCCTCTCTGTACGCTCTCTCCTCATCCCTCCCTCCCTCCCTCCGTCCTTCCCTCTCTCTCTTCGTTCTCGTGGGGATGTGATTCAGCGCGGGGGCATGTGTGGCAGTCTGCAGCTGGACCGCGCACCTGCAGAGCCTCAGTCCGCACGCCCGGGAACGCCGCCCGTGAAATAAAACTCAAACTATGTCTTAAGTCGTACGTTTACAGCGGATGTGAACGCGAGAGACGCTTAATTAAAACGATTTTAAAAGACCGTTTGCATAAATGGACGTAGCTAACCCGCTAGCCGCCGCGTTCCAAACAACAAACGATCCGCTCTACACGATCCTGGAGTTTTTGTTTCACTTTTGTGTCTGTAAATCAAGATATAAACATTAAAAACAGACAAATCAGGCGCCTTATTTCCCCCGAGGTCGCTCCCGCTAGCGTTAGCAACAGGTTTGATTGACAGCGTTGCTAAGCGCTCACTCGCTACTAAACCAGCGGTGCAGGCGGTGCAGCTTCACTCCTGATTGGCTCTTTCGTTGCTATGATACTCGCGGTTGTAATTCCAAATGTCAAACTCGGCGCCAAATTAGCCGCTATAACTGCTAGCCTCGATTAGCTTCATGCTCGGTGTGTGTGTGTGGTTCCTTGATGTAAAGCGGTTTTAGGCTTGAAGATGGAAAAGCGCTGTACAGTTGTCCCTCGCTATGTCACGGTTCACCTTTCGCTGTTCGCTCTCGCTGTTTTTTTTGTTTTTTTTAATTCAATTTCACATGCTTTTTTACATTGTTTGAACGTGCATTGTGTCGTGCGTCCTGATTGGCTGTTGGACTGTAGACCATTGTGTCGTGCGTCCTGATTGGCTGTTGGACTGTAGACCATTGTGTCGTGCGTCCTGATTGGCTGTTGGACTGTAGACCATTGTGTCGTGCGTCCTGATTGGCTGTTGGACTGTAGACCATTGTCCATCAGTCTCCTCCGTGCCGTGTCTCCTGTCCAGTACAGAATGTGTTCAGACAAATTTACATAAACGTTGGATCTCAGTGTGACTCTGAAGTGCTGTACGTTCGCAATTCATTTTCTCCACCGACAAAACCCACAATGTCGATGAAACGTTCTGCACCGACAAAGACGCCGACGAAGGTTTGAACTTTGAGAGAGTTTAAACGAGAGAGAAATGTGAGAAAATGTTAACGCCTGTGTGAGAAAAGTGTATAAAGTGTGTGGTGAGGGACAAAAACAGAGAGAATAATGTCAAAAATAACGCTGATACTTCTTTATTTTTAGAATGTAACCCCCGCAATAAACGAGGGACAACTGTATAAAAATGTGACCATTTACCACATGTTCATGAAATCAATATTTAAACCCTTTTGTATTTGTTATTTAAAGGTTCTATATGACACAAAACTGACTCTTTTGAGCTTTAAATCGTGTTCTAACGCTGTTTTCTCCTCAAAAACAGACCTGGAGTTGTGTTTTGCTTCATTCACACAAGTTTGAGTCACATCTCCAAACCTCAAAACGCTCTGTTCCACCTTATGATGTCATCAAGTGCTAGTTTTTTCAAGTTAACAGCTCCTTTTACCTTTAGTTCAGTCGAGATAAGCGGCAACTCCGGGGACGGAAATGATCCAAATGATTCTAGAAACGAAGCCGCGTGGAGTTTAAAAACACAGCGGAGCACTTCCTGTATCGCCACACGATGACATCACGAGGTGGAACAGAGCGTTTTCAGTTTGAGAGAAGAACTTTGTGCGAATGAAACGAAAAAAAACACAACTCCAGGTCTGTTTGCGACGAGGAAACGACATCAGAACAGCGTCGTGTCGGCCGTTCAGACGCCTCGCCCTGTTTGACGTCAGTGACATTTTAGCTCAATTTCTTTAAGCGAAAAAAAAAAAAAAAACGCCCTAAATTTCCATATATATAAATTTGTTCCAGCGATTATGTTTTTAAAAGCAATCATCTCAGTAATTACTTTTGGTTGTTCATTTTCAACTTACACATGACACCATTTTTTCGCCTCGCATTTTCGTTTTTAAATTACACTTTTATCGCTCCTGGTTAAATTCTGATGGAGTTGGAGGCTCAGATGTGCTGCCAGTGAAGTCATTTAAGTTGAGAGGTGTGTGAGAACCCGGGAATAAATGATCTTAATGTGACAGGACACGTTTTTGGGTTTGAGTGATGTGAAATGCCCCTTGGTCCCAGCTCCGCCCTGCGCCTCTATAAACCAACGCAATCCAAACACGCAAACCCCCGAGATCTCAAAGCCCCGGCCTTTTAAACCTGCGCTGACACGTCGCAATCAGACGTGTGGTTCGCTTTTATAGAGACGATTAGATTTTCAAATGAGAGAATCTGGTGTCAAGTGTCTAACTGGGACCGTAGCGCTGTTTCCGTGATAAGAAACACGTGGATTGTTCTTGTTATTAGCCGTAGACTCGGGTTTTTATCAGGGGGCGGGCGGTTAAACCTGGTGCTAACGCGAGACGCAATAGCGAAATTAAAAGTCCAGACACGGTTTGGAAAAAAAATAAGAAAAATAAACAATAAAAAAATAAAATAAAATAAAGTAAAATCCAACTAAAAATAAGTAAATAAATAAATAAATAAAAAATAACAAAAAAAAGATGAAAATAAAATAAATAAAAATATCTAAAAAACAACTAAAAATAACAAAAAAAGATAATAAAATAAATAAATAGAATAATAAAGAAAATCAACAAAAATACCCCAAAAATAACAAAAAAATTATGAAAATAAAATAAATAAAAATAACTAAAAAACAACTAAAAAATAACAGAAAAGATAATAAAATAAATAAATAGAATAATAAAGAAAATCAACAAAAATACCCCAAAAATAACAAAAAAAATTATGAAAATAAAATAAATAAAAATAACTAAAAAACAACAAAAAATAACAGAAAAGATAATAAAATAAATAAATAGAATAATAAAGAAAATCAACAAAAATACCCCAAAAATAACACACAAAAAAATTATGAAAATAAAATAAATAAAAATAACTATAAAACAACTAAAAATAACAAAAAAAGATAATAAAATAAATCAATAGAATAATAAAGAAAATCAACAAAAATACCCCAAAATAATAATAATAATAATAATAATAATAATAATAATAATAATAATAATAATAATAATAACAACAACAACAAAAAACTGAAAAAAAGAAAACAAACTCAAAATAAATAATTAAATTAATAAATAACAGTCAGGGTCAGATGCTCCACCGCCCTGCTCCACAGCCCCGCTCCACAGCCCCGCTCCACACTGAGGTGAGCTGTGAAACACCAGAACAGGAACTGAGTTTGAGAAGGTCATTGAATCCAAACCATAATTACCTCCGCTGTGATGAGCCCTGAGAACGGCCAGGTGTTTAGCAGGAAACACTGACACGCAATAGATTTACATTTGAACACATCTGTACTCCCCCAATAACAAAGACCAGATCAAATGAAATGAAACTCTGACTGTAAATGTCTAAAGAGCAGACGTATCACCTTGGGAGATCACAGTGTTTAAAAGCTCATTTTCATTCATCCATTTTCTTCGTCTTATCCGGGGCCAGGCTGCAGAGGCAACAGCCCAAGCAGGGACTTCCCTCACCCCAGACACGTCCTCCAGCTCCTCCGGTGGGACACCAAAGCGTTCTTAGACCAGTCGAGAGACATACACAGTGTGTCCTGGGTCTTCCCTGGGGCCTCCTCCCAGTGGGACATGCCTGGAACACCTCCCCAGAGTCATCCAGGAGGCATCCTGAGCAGATGCCCGAGCCACCTCAGCTGCTCCTCTCAATGTGAAGAGGTTTGACTCCGAGCTCCTCCCGTGTGACCGAGCTCCTCACCCTCTCTCTGAGGGTGCGCTCAGCCAACCTGTGGAGGAAACTCATTTTGGCCACTTGGATCTGCGATCTTGTCCTTTTCATCATTACCCAGAGCTCATGACCATAGGTGAGGGCAGGAACATAGATTGAGGTAAATCGAGAGCTTTGTGTTTGGAATTGGCTCCTTCTTCACCACAACAGACGATACAGCGACAACATCACTGCAGACGCTGATCCGCCTGTCAATCTCACGCTCCATCCTTCCCTCACTCGAGAACAAGACCCCGAGATACTTGAACTCCTCCACCTGAGGCAAAGACGCTCCACCACCTGGAGAGAACCATGGCCTCAGATTTGGAGGAGCTGATTCTCATCCCAGCTGCTTCACACACGGCTCAAACCGCCCCAGCGCCTGCTGCTGGTCTGATGAAGCATCAGGACAACATCATCTGCAAACAGCAGAGATGAGATCCTCTGGTCCCTGAACTGGACGTCCTCCAGCTCCTGATTGCACTTAGAGGTTCTGTCCATAAAAACAAAGTGACAAAGGGCAGCTCTGAGTCCAACTGGGAACAGGCCTGAAATACAACGAGAACACAGCTCCTGCTCCGGTCGGACAGGGACAGATCTGGAGGAGACATTGGGCCGTGTCCATCGTGGGGTCCACTGGGAGGTGCTCGGGGAGTCTGGGGTCTGGGGTCTGGGGCTCTTTGTGCTAAGACTTCATTTGCAAAAACAGATCATGACTGAGTGTTTGAAAAAATAAATAAATAAAATACTGGGAAGCAAACAGAAGCTGGTAAGAAAAAGTGATTCACCTGTTTTTACAAATGAACTCTTCTCTTTTTCACAATCTCTTATAATCAACAATAAACAATCATTTTCATTCCTTCAACACTATTTGGTTATAATCTTTTAGACAATACAACATTTTAGACAATATCTCGCCCCATATTTCACACACAAGTGCAAGAATGTGATCTGCAGAACCACTTGAGCCGTCAAAGGTCAAAGGTTCATCCTCACACGCCTCTGTCCCAACGCGGAGCCGCACAGGAAACAAGTCGACTTTCGCTCATGAGCCGGGCCTTTGTCTGGACCAGAACAAAGAAATGAACTGAAGCAAAACACATCAGACGACGAGGAAAAGGCGAACACACACATGCAGCGGATAATTATGGTTTAAAATCTGTCCAATAGGCAAAAGTTTTAGAGTTTGGACGACTGGGGGATTATAACACTTTTCTCAAACACATTTTAAACGAGATGTGAATAACAGAATAAGAAAATGTGGTTAGTTTTTGTTTGTTTTTTTGGCTCGTTCGCTTGTTCATCGACCCGAAAGTTGACTCCTGTTTCGATTAAGTTCTGTTGTTGTTGCGTCCTTAGGCAAGACACTTCGCCCACGTTGCCTTGTTAAGACGCCCTTAACAAAATACAATAAAATACAATAAAACAGGATGGATTCATTTAAACAAACTCATTTGTCGCTTCTTCCAGGCTTTACCGAGAAAAGATGCCGACTTATAAACATTAGAATTAAACAACCATTTCGTCTTGTTGTATATAAATGGACGTAGCTAACCTGCTAGCCATCGCGTTCCAAATAGATGCTGATCATTGGTGCACTTCCTGCTCCATCAACTCTGACTCCAGTTCACTTTCTATTGAAAATCTGTGTCCTCTCTCTGTCTCTGCTGCTGTCAGACTCATTTTGGTCTTAAATGTTCGTATTAACCCTCTACATGATCCTGGGGTTAATTTTTTTGTTTATTTTTTAAGTTTTTTTGAGGTATGTTTTTTTTTTTAATTATTATTATTTTTTTATTATTATATATTTTTTGGTTATTTTTAGGTTTGTTTTTTTTTGTTTACTTTCTTTTCTTTTTTTTTAAACCCGCTCTACATGATCCTGGGGTTGAATTTTGAGTTTTTTTGTTGTTGTTGGTTTTTTTTTTAGTTATTTTTATTATATTTTTTAAAGTTATTTTTCCCTTTTTTGTTCATTTTGTTTATTTATTTATTTATTTTTTTTTGGTTGTTGTTATTTTTAGTTATTTATTTTTGTAATTTTGAGTGTTTTTTTTTTCATTTTTATTTATTTATTTTTTTTCATTTTGACTCATTTTGGTCTTAAATGCTTGTATTAACCCTCTCTACATGATCCTGGGGTTAATTTTTGAGTTTATTTTTTTAATTTATTTTGTTTTTTGTTTTGTTTTTAGTTATTGTTTTCTTTTTGTTTGGTTTTTTTTTGTTATTTTTATGATGTACATTTTGATTATTATTATTAAGGTTTTTTTTTTGGTTTTTTTTTATTTTCTTTTTTTAAACTCGCTCTACATGATCCTGGGGTTGATTTTTGAGTTTATTTAAAATTATTATTATTATTATTTTTAGTTATTTTCCCCTTTTTTTGTTGATTTTGTTGATGTTTTTTGTTATTTTTAGTTATTTATTTTGGTTATTTTAAGGGTTTTTTTAAGGTTTTTTTTTGTCATTTTGCTCTTAAATGTTCGTATTAACCCTCTACATGATCCTGGGGTTTTTATTTCACTTCTGTGTCTGTAAATCAAGATATGAACATTAAAAACAGACAAATCAGGCGGCGTCTTTCCTCGAGGTCGCTCCTGTTAGCGTTAGCAACAGGTTTGATTGACAGTGTTGCGGGAAGGGGCGTTACCTTCAACAGCCTCGCTCCTGATTGGCTCTTTGGTTACTATGACACTCGCAGTCGGAATTCTAAACATGAAACTCGTCTCCAGATTAGCCGCTATAACTACTAGCCTCGATTAGCTTCATTCGACTGAAGCTGAACACAACAATTCGCGTCTTTACACCGTCTGTGATCATTAAACTTAAAGATATTACGTATTATTACATGATTGTACTGCACTTTTACTGCACAAACGCGGCGCCGTGACCCCGTAAACTCACCCAGAACACACAAAGCACTGTCTTATTTACGATCGCGGCGATTTGCCAAAAACAGCAGCACCTTTGTGATGTAATGTGTGTGTAATGTGTGCGTCTGTCAGCTTCAGCAGGTGTGTAAATGTGTCCTCGATAAAAGCAGGTCATCAGTCGTACAAATCCCCCGCGGCGGCGTTCACTCCCACACCGTGTTCAGACAATCAGCCCCTGTCCTCTCCACCTGAGCGCCGCTTCTGCCGCTTCTGCCGCTTCTGCCGTTTCTGTCGACAAAGACACTGCGGCCGAAACCTCTGAGTGTTTGTGAATCACAGACTAAAATAAGAACAAAAGATACAAATAAACTTTACACGACGACAGAAACACGAGCGACGTTTGGTCCTAATGGAAGAATCTGACCAGTGTGAGGAAGGAACTGAGTACAAGTACAAGTACTGAAAATACATGCTCTGAGTACACACTATACACACTGTGAGTAACACGATCTGTACTTTTTCATTTCATGGTATTCAGAGTACATTTACTTTTTCACCTTGCAGTATTCAGAGTACATTTACTTATTCAGAGTACATTTACTTTTTCATTTGGCGGTATTTGGAGTACAGTTACTTATTCTGAGTAGTTACTTTTATATTTCGCAGTATTCAGAGTACAGTTACTTTTTCATCTTGCAGTATTCAGAGTACAGTTACTTATTCAGAGTAGTCACTTATATATTTGGCGTATTCTGAGTACAGTTACCTTTTCAAAGTACCGTTACTTTTTCATTTGACGGTATTCAGAGTACAGTTAATTTTTCTGAATACAGTTACTTTTATATTGGGCAGTATTCAGAGTACAGTTACTTTTCAGAGTACGGTTACTTTTTCATTTGGCGGTATTTGGAGTACAGTTACTTATTCTGAGTAGTTACTTTTATATTGGGCAGTATTCAGAGTACAGTTACTTTTTCATATCGCAGTATTTAGAGTACAGTTACTTTTTCATTTCGCAGTATTCAGAGTACAGTTACTTTACTTTTATATTTGCAGGTTTAGTTTCTCTGAGCAGTGACAGAACAAACAGTGAAACAAACATGAAGCCGTTTTTAATCCTATGTTGTATTTTTACTTTATAATTTAAATACAACTCTGTGTAAAAGTACTCAGAGTATTCAGACTGCAGTACTCTGACCGGCCCATGTGACAGATTACATTACAAACACATTTTAACGAGAGTATGCAGTATTCTGTGGTTAAATACTCCTCTTCCGTCTCTGTGTGTGGTGGAGCCTGTGGGCACAGAACAGCAGCCACACCTCAGTCAACCTGCCCCGGGGCAGACACGGCTCCTCTGTGACTCATTATGAAACAGTTTGTACGAGTCGTAAGTCATTGTTTTTTTAGTTTGACAGATGCAGCTCTTCACACTGTAGACGCGCAGTGAGTCTTATGTTTTAGATTTTTAAATGAGTTTTATTCACTCGCTCCATAAAGAAATGTTTTTATGTCATTCATCTCATTAAAGCAGCACTGTGGAACTTTTCAGGAGGAGGGTCTGAACTCAGCCTCATTTATCTGGATCTAGACTTATGTTTTAGTGTGTGGGTGCGTGTGTCTGCATGTGTGTGTGTGTGTATGGGTGTGTGTGCATGTGTGTGCGTGGGGGTGTGTGTGCAGGGGTGTGTGCAGGGGTGTGTGTGTGTGTGCATGGGGGTGTGTGTGTATGTGTGTGGGGGTGTGTGCATGTGTGTGTGTGCGTGTGCATGTCGGGGTGTTGGGGTGCATGTGTGCGTGCATGTGGGTGTGTGTGTGTGTGTGTGTGTGCACTGTGAAGTAGTTTGTGTGACATTTTTCCATGAAAAGTATTTTATAAATAAAGTCTGATTTGTCAGTGGTGGAGAGTAACAGAGTAAAAGTAGTAAAGTACTATACTGAAGTACACATTTTATGTATCTGTACTTTATTTAAGGACATATTCAGATCTGTGGAGAGGCGTCCCCTGTTCACAGCAAGTAAACAACACAAACACATGTAACTGAATAAATGCAAGATGGATAAGTTTAATGCCACACTGTGGAACATTCCAGGCGAAGATACAGCTGATCAGAAAAGTTACACAGTGTACCTTTAAGTCTAGGGCTGCATTTACAGCTTGGTTTAGTTCTTCTGCTTTAGTCCTGGTTTAGTCCTTCTTTAGTCCTGCTTTAGTCCAGGTTTAGTCCTGGTTCAGTCCTGGTTCAGTCCAGGTTTAGTCCTTCTTTAGTCCTGCTTTAGTCCTGCTTTAGTCCTGGTTTAGTCCAGGTTCAGTCCTGCTTTAGTCCTTCTTTAGTCCTGCTTTAGTCCTGCTTTAGTCCTTCTTTAGTCCTGCTTTAGTCCTGGTTCAGTCCTTCTTTAGTCCTGCTTTAGTCCAGGTTTAGTCCTGGTTCAGTCCTGGTTCAGTCCTGGTTCAGTCCTGGTTCAGTCCTGGTTCAGTCCAGGTTTAGTCCTTCTTTAGTCCTGCTTTAGTCCTGGTTCAGTCCTGGTTCAGTCCAGGTTTAGTCCTGCTTTAGTCCTGCTTTAGTCCAGGTTTAGTCCAGGTTCAGTCCTGCTTTAGTCCCAGTTGTGTGAACCTGATCCTCGGCCTGAGTCTCAGGTAAATCCAGGTCAGTGTTTGGCTCTTGTGCCATATCAGGTCTGTGTAACAGACGCTGTTAAAGGTAAAGTTTAAATTATAAACGTGTGGTTTGTGGGGACGTGTTCACTCAGACGTCGTCTTAAACTAAACACTTTAAAACACTCTGTACTTTTATTCAAATGCGTTGCCAAAGGAGCAGACCACAGTGAGCAGAGGCTGAATCTGTTTACTCAAACTCTGATGTCACTGAAAAGAAGCGGGAAAATGCAGCGGGGCTTAGAGAAGAGGAACTACTGCCCCCTACAGGCCGTGTGTGGTCACTGCAGCCTCCTCAGGGCCACAGTCCAAACACAGACGGCTCTGTTATGTCACAGACGAGGCTACTTCTTGGACAGAAACTTCATTTTGTTTCCTAAAAAGACAAAAATGGGAGAATGTGTTATTAAAAAATGAAAAAAATAAAATAAAAATCCCAAAACATATTGCATTTAATGTGCGTGGTTAGTACTGTCTATGGTAGGATTTAAAAAATAAAAAATAAAAAATGAAAATGATGAGGATGAGGTTATAAACAGGAGGTAAATCTTTGGTGTAATTTAATATGGTTCATTAAGTTTAAGTCCAAGTTTAGTTCTGGTTTAGCCCAAGTTTAGTCCAAGTTTAGTCCAAGTTTAGTCCAAGTTTAGCCCAAGTTTAGTCCAAGTTTAGTCCAAGTTTAGTCCAAGTTTAGCTCCTGGTTTAGTCCAAGTTTAGTTCTGGTTTAGCCCAAGTTTAGTCCAAGTTTAGTTCTGGTTTAGTCCAAGTTTAGTCCAAGTTTAGTCTTAGTTTAGTCCAAGTTTAGTCCAGGTTTAGATCCTGGTTTAGTCCAAGTTTAGTCCTGGTTTAGCCCAAGTTTAGCCCAAGTTTAGTCCAAGTTTAGTCTTAGTTTAATCCAAGTTTAGTCCAAATTTAGCTCCTGGTTTAGTTATGGTTTAGTCCAAGTTTAGTCCTGGTTTAGCCCAAGTTTAATCCAAGTTTAGTCTTAGTTTTGTCCAAGTTTAGTCCAGGTTTAGATCCTGGTTTAGTCCGAGTTTAGTTCTGGTTTAGCATGAGTTTAGTCCAAGTTTAGTCTTAGTTTAGTCCAAGTTTAGTCCAAATTTAGCTCCTGGTTTAGTTCTGGTTTAGTCCAAGTTTAGTCCAGGTTTAGTCCAAGTTTAGTTCTGGTTTAGTCCAAGTTTAGTCCAGGTTTACTCCAAGTTTAGTCCTGGTTTAGTCTAAGTTTAGTCCAAGTTTAGTTCTGGTTTAGTCCAAGTTTAGTCCAGGTTTAGTCCAAGTTTAGTTCTGGTTTAGTCCAAGTTTAGTCCAGGTTTACTCCAAGTTTAGTCCTGGTTTAGTCTAAGTTTAGTCCAAGTTTAGTTCTGGTTTAGTCCAAGTTTAGTCCAAGTTTAGTTCTGGTTTAGTCCAAGTTTAATTCTGGTTTAGTCCAAGTTTAGTTCTGGTTTAGTCCAAGTTTAGTCCAAATTTAGTCCAAATTTAGTCCAAGTTTAGTTCTGGTTTAGTCCAAGTTTAGTCCAAATTTAGTCCAAGTTTAGTTTTGGTTTAGTCCAAGTTTAGCTCCTGGTTTAGCCCAAGTTTAGTCCAAGTTTAGTCTTAGTTTAGTCCAAGTTTAGTTCAGGTTTAGCTCCTGGTTTAGTCCAAGTTTAGTCCAGGTTTAGTTCTTGTTTAGTCCAGGACCAATGCTCTGAGTGGTTGTTCAAACTGAGACTATGTTTAAAAAGTAGATCACTACATTTAAACAGTTTTCAAACAGCAGCTCAAACGTGGGTTCGGGCTGATGTTAACAGGTTCATTAAAGACTTTAGCCCCGCCTTTAGCTCCAGAAATATCCAGCGCCACCCCCTGGACAAACCCTGTACGTACAGTTTCGTCCTGAGAAGTGAAAAATCCTCGTGGGAACATTTGGATTTTTGTTTCTTACCCAGTCCTTTGAGGAACCTGTTGACGCGTCGCTGGTCGTTGTCGTGGATGGTCAGGAGATACTCGCTGACTCGGACTTCAAACAGACCTGATCAAAACACAAACATCACTATCGATAAAACTGTAGTACATTTTTGAAGTATCTCAGACGACAACTAAACTGTTTATCTGCTGCGACTTTCTCTTTTAATCTCACTTTTATGATGATTATTTATGTTTTGATTTGTTTTTATTGTGATTTTAACGTCTTTCTCATTTCATCCCTCCTCCACCCTTCCGTCCCGCTCGCCGCAGTACCTCTCAGGGCCTGTGTGTGGCGCTCCCTCTCCTGGACAAACCACCCAAACATCTGCGTCTCCATGAAGACCTCCAGGAAGCGCCGGATGCTCTTGGAGGGGATGGCTTTCCGGAAAGGGTCCCTCTGGAAGCTGCAGGAGCCCGGGGAGGAGGAAGAGGAGGAGTAACCGTCCTCCCTCTCTCCTGTGACGAAGAGCGGGTAATGTCCCACCAGCTCCACGAAGAAGCGCACGAAGGCCTCGGAGACGACCGTGCTCAGATGGTCGGAGTCTACGGCGGGAAAACAGAACGTTTATTTATTAAAACGTGACGAGTTCGACTGTGACGCCGACTCAGGGTCTGGAAGTGCAATTTATGTTCAGTTTTCACATAGACTTTGGAAAAATGTTAATATTAAGAGTTCAAAGGCGTCGAGGAGGCTACCCTGCTACGTGCTAACCAGCTACGTGCTAACCTGCTATGTGTTAACCAGCTACGTGCTAACCAGCTACGCACTAACCAGCTACGTGTTAACCAGCTGTGTGCTAGCCAGCTACGTGCTAGCCAGCTACGCGTTAACCAGCTACGTGTGAACTAGCTACGCGTTAACAGTTTATGGACTAACCAGCTACGCGCTAACCCGTTACGCATTAACCAGCTACGTGTTAACCAGCTACGTGCTAACCAGCTACGTGCTAACCAGCTACGCGCTAACCTGTTACGCATTAACCAGCTATGTGTTAACCAGCTACGTGCTAACCAGCTACACACTAACCGCTATGTGTTAACGAGCTATGTGCTAACCAGCTACGTGCTAACCAGCTACACGTTAACCAGCTATGTGTTAACCAGCTACGTGTTAACCAGCTACATGTGAACTAGCTACGCGTTAACAGCTTATGGACTAACCAGATACGTGCTAATCAGCTATGCACTCACTAGCTACACACTAACCACTATGTGTTAAGGAGCTATGTGCTAACCAGCTACACGTTAACCAGCTACGGACTAACCATCTACGTGCTAACGAGCCATGCGCTAACCTGCCACGCATTAACCAGCTACATGCTAACCAGCTAACTGTTAACTGACTATGCACTAACCGGGCTACGCGTTAACCAGCTACACACTCGCTAAAATCCATAACGTGGTTGTTTGTCTAAAAAAAGCACATTTAAAACACAAGATTCTGCAAAATGTTTTAATAAATTTGTGGTTTATAAAGTTTCAGAAACAGATTTTAAATAAAATTATAGATCTTGTTGTCATTATTTAAACTGTATAAAGAAGTGGACTAGCAACACTTAGCAACACTGCCAATCAAACCTGTCGCTAACGCTAACGAGGGCGAGCGCAGAGAAAGAAAGCGCCTGATTCATGAGTTAATACGAACATTTAAGACCAGAACGACGGGTCTGACAGCAGCAGAGACAGAGAGAGGACACAGTTTTATAAAGAAAAGTGAACTGTTTGGAACACAAGAGTTAGCATCTTAGCTATGTCCATTTATATAAACAGTCTACAGTTACCACATAGTTCATTATCCCGGAGCAAACTTTAAAACTTTCAATATCTTCTTAAAGTCTGTGAGAAAAATAAATGGGGTCATTTTGTCCCAGGACTGACGGGCTCCTTTAGCTTAAATCAAAGCTAATCGGATTGGACTGAAAATTGGCCTTAACTGGCTTAGCTAACTGTGAGAAATGTTCCTGTGTACAAGTAGTAAAGTGCTGTACTTAACTATAATTTTGAGGTATCTGTATTTTACTTAAGTACATTTTACCGTGGCTACATTTTACTTTTGTACATTTGAGAGCAGTATCTGTACTTTCTACTCCACTACATTTTTAAACAGGTACTTAAATATCAGATTAGCCGATTTTTTTCTTGTGGTACTTTTACTTGAGTAACTTTTTTAACCTCTGTATCTGTACTTTTACTTAAGTAACAAAATCCTGCAGCGTCTGTAACGTCTCTTACCGTTTGCGACCGGCCCTCCTCTCTCGCTCGCCAGCTCTCGTCTTCTCTCCAGGACGTTTTCCAGAGCTGACTGAAGTTTGCACGGGAGAATAGAGTCTTCATCGTCCAACTGAAAGTAACACGATAAATGACGTTAAAATGTAAAATCGTACGTTTATATCACAGTCTCAGATGAAGGGCAGAGGATTATTTTACTCTATGGATGATTCACTGTTTCAGAAATAACTCAACGTAATAGAAAATCCTCATATTTTTCGGCTCTATGCTCGACAGCGCCCTCTACCTCTCTGTTAGCGTCCCTACTTCCTGTTAGCGTCCCTACTTCCTGTCCAGTTTTATCTCTGTGAAGTTTTTGCTAAGTTACGCTAAAATGAATAAATATTTAAAGATGAGGCAGTGACACAGAGCTGCAGGCGGGCTAGGGGTCAGAGGTCAGAGGTTAGAGGGTCAGACAGTGGACAGAGAGCCGCAGGTGCGTTAGGGGTCAGAGGTCAGGGGGTTAGGGTCAGACAGTGGACAGGGAGCGGTGGTTGGATGTCACGTGTCAAACACTACACAAATAAAATTAATACTTCACCAGAGACACTTCGGTGTTTAGAAATAGACATATTTGTGTCTCGATGCTAACGCTAACGCTAATTTTGAGGCGTAATAAATATTAAAACAACACCACAAACTGAAGTATTCTACGTATAAAAACAGGAAGTCTTTATTTTAATTTATTTGAATTTGAAAGGCTGTTTATTTTATGTTTTCCAATTTTAATAAATGTGACTGTTAGCCTTGCGACACAGTGAGCTAGCTAGCATGCTACTGTACACAGAGTTAGGTCTACAGGTCTGTACGTTTGGCGTATTCATTTTGTGGTTTGTGGTTGTGTTATATAAATAAAATTGAAGTGAATTACACACCTGTCGAAGAAACCGTCTGCTCCCGAGATCAACGACTAAAACCTGCACAAAAACAAGACACGGAAATGTACGATCTGCAAATGTAAAACTGATTTAAAGTGAAACCAAACACCTAAACTCCGCCCACAACCACAAATAGAGCTGTTAAACTGGGCGGAGCCTGGAGGACTAAAGGGGAGAGTGAGGGGGGGAGGGACAAGGGGCGTGGTCTGGAGGACTAAAGGGGAGAGTGAGGGAGGAGGAAGAGGGGCGTGGTCTGGAGGACTAAAGGGGAGAGCGAGGAGGGAAAAGAAGGGGCGTGGCGGACTAAAGGGGAGAGAGAAAAGAGAGGGCCTGGTCTGGAGGACTAAAGGGGAGAAAGTGCGGAGGGAAGAGGACTAAAGGGGAGAGTGAGGGGGGAAGAAGAGGGGCAGAGTCTGAAGGACTAAAGGGGAGAGTGAGGGGGGAAGAAGAGGGGGGGGGGTCTCAAGGACTAAAGGGGAGAGTGAGGGAGCAGGAGGACTAAAGGGGAGAAAGTGAGGAGGGAAGAGGAGGGGCGGGGCGTGGAGGACCAAAGGGGAGAATGGGGGAGGAGTGAGAAGGTGCGGGGTTTGGAGGACTAAAGGGGACCGTGAGGAGGGAGGAGAGGGAGGCGGGGCCTGGAGGACTAAAGGGGAGATGGAGGGAGGAGAGAGGGCGTGGTCTGGAGGAGTAAAGGGGAGAAAGTGAGGATAGAGGAGATATAAGTAATAGCGCGATTGGTCGAATAGGTATCAAACTTCAAACTCTGCCCCCTACAGCGAGTCTTTGTAACCAGAGACACCTGACTGTAATCTGGGCAGCCTTGTGTGGTGTTACATAGTACTTGAAATCACAAAGTCCACTTAAAATGCCAGAAAAAAATGACTAAAGACGGTGGGCGATGCTTTTCAAACACACATAAATATATAGAGAGTTGTTGTTTGTTGTTAGTGTTTAGTGCCACTTTGAATTCCGTGCGTTGTCGTTCTGCTGACCTCCTCTAGGGGCAGTTCAGTGAGGTGGGGCAGGGAGCTGGACAGGAGGCCCACGAAGAAGGGCGTCGGGGTGCACACGATGTCCAGCATGTCGGACGGGAGGACGGGGACGTACGTGTGCTGCCAGACAAACGGATACAGCAGAGCGAGTACTGCGTGACAACACTGAGACAGAGAGCTGCGGAGACAAGAGACGCAGAGTGAGAAAACATCGATAACACGACCGAGCTACACGAGTCAAACACGTCACACACGCCGCAGCTCGAAAAATACTCAAGTAAAAGTACGAACATGAAAAAATCTACGTAAAGTACTTAAAGAGTAAAAAGTACTACGTATTTTGCAGAAGGATTTCGTCATTTTTTTAACTGTTTTTGCGTATTTCTGTATTTGTTTTCCTCAAATTTAGCACGTTAACTTACTTTTCAGACCTAAAACGTAGTTGCGTAGAAAGTACAGATACTGCGCTCAAATATACTGAAGTAAAAGTAAAAAGTACACACTGTAAAATGTACTTAAAGCTGCACTGCGTAACATTTCTAGTGGAGGGTCCGCCATCTGCTTGACCTGCGTTTCTCCGTGGAAATGTTACAGCTGTGTCTGGAATGTTCCGCAGTATAAATTAAATCTGTCTCATCACGAGGGAGACGAGTGGGTGACGGCACGACGCTACGTTACGGTTCAGATCTATGGAGTGGCGCCCCTGTTCACAGAAGGAAAGACTGTGTTTTTAAGCGAAACAAACGCTGTAACGGATCAGTGTCAGATGGATGTGTTTAATGTTATACCACGGAACTTTCCAGGCAAAGCAAAAACATCTCCATGGAGACAAGTAGGTCGCGGACCCTCCACAAGAAAAGCTGCGCAGTGGACCTTTAAGTAAAGCACAGACACCTAAAAGTTTGACATAAGTGCAGTACTTTTCTACTTGTACTTCATTATTTTCCACCACCGCAAATTAAAGCTTCTAGTGCAATAAAAGCTGCACTATGTAACTTTTCTGATGGAGGAATACTGCAACTATTTGTCTCTATGGAGATGTTAATGCTTTGCCTTGACTTCCCCACAGTACGGCATTAACTGTGTCTATCCCCATGGAGACAAGCTAAAGGTCAGATCTGTGGAGAGGTGACTTTTTTGCATAGTTTTGTTTCGTTTTTGAGCAATAAAACACTTATAATTGAATGAACGTAAGATAGATATATTTATTATCATACTGCGGAATATTCCAGGCAAAGCAATGACATCATCAGAACTGTGTCTCACCAGAAAAGTTCCATAGTGTGCTTTTAAATTCAAATTAATGGTCCTATATTGCGCAAAATTGTCTCTTGTGAAGCTTCAATCCGTGTTCTAACGCCGTTTCCTCCTCATAAACAGACCTGGAGTTGTGTTTTGATTCATTTATTATTAGTCTGCAACATCTCCAAAGCTCAAAACGCTCTGATCCACCTTGTGATGTCATCAAGTGGTAGTTTTTTTTCCAAGTTAACAGCTCATTTTACCTTTAGTTCAGCAGAGATAAGCGGCAACTCCAGGTCTGAAACGATCCAAATGATTCTAGAAATGAAGGTGTGTGGAGTTTAAAAACACCGTGGAGCACTTCCTGTATCGCCACACGATGACATCACAAGGTGGAACGGAGCGTTTTCAGTTCGGGAGAAAAACTCACCTTAAATCTGCGCGTGTGAATGAAACAAAACGATGAGAACGACTCAGAAAATAGTGTAATCTTGGCCCTTTCAGTAAAGTCAGACGTCGTGTTAAAGTTCCACTGCCTGGACAGCAGAGGGCGCCGTTTCCTGTGTCACATATTCCCGTTGAACGATTTCCCACAGAGGACATGAGCTCCGTGTCGGGACTTCATCGCTAACGTCACTGCACATTCCGGACTCTACTACAGCTCCTGCCTCCGACTCCCAGAGCAGCACAAACAAACTGCGCTGGGACGAGGGGTCAGAGGTCACACTAAAAATACGCCCGTGGCACGCTCTCGGAAAAACACCGGGGCCACTGTGATCTGATTTATGAAGAGGAAGTGGAGGATGTGTGAATTAAAGAGAGAGCTGTGTGAGATTTAAACAAACTCATCACTGTGTTCACTCGATACACACACACGGCTCTGCAAGTGAGGAAATGTGTGAAGTGTGTGGATCAACTGCATCTCTCTCTTTACCTCTATCTCTCTCTACCTCTCTCTCTATCTCTCTATCTATCTCTCTATCTATCTCTCTATCTATCTCTCTATCTATCTCTCTATCTATCTCTCTCTCTATCTATCTATCTATCTATCTATCTCTACTGTGATCTGTTTGATTTATGATGTGGAAGTGGAGGATGTGTGAATTAAAGAGAGGCCTATCTATTATTATCTCTCTATCTCTCTCTTTCTCCCTTTCTATTTATCTCTCTCTGTCTCTCTCTAACTCTGTCTATCTCTATCTTTCTCTGTCTACCGCTGTCTCTCTTTCTACCTCCCTATCTCTCTTTCTACCTCTCTATCTCTCTTTTTACCTCTCTGTCTCTTGCTACCTCTCTATCTCTCTTTCTACCTCTCTGTCTCTCTTTCTACCTCTCTGTCTCTCTTTCTACCTCTCTATCTCTCTTTCTACCTCTCTGTCTCTCTTTCTACCTCTCTGTCTCTCTTTCTACCTCTCTGTCTCTCTTTCTATCTCTCTCTTTTTATCTCTTTCTACCTCTATCTCTCTGTCTCTCTCTATAAGATCAGTTTATCTTATTCAGACTTAGTAAATCCAGACTGGTGGAGGTGAACCTGAGTTTAACATATTCAGACTTAGTGAATCCGGAGGAGGTGAACCTGAGTTTAACATATTCAGACTTAGTGAATCCGGAGGAGGTGAACCTGAGTTTAACATATTCAGACTTAGTGAACCCGGCGGAGGTGAACCTGAGTTTAACTTATTCAGACTTAGTGAACCCGGCGGAGGTGAACCTGAGTTTAACTTATTCAGACTTAGTGAACCCGGCGGAGGTGAACCTGAGTTTAACTTATTCAGACTTAGTGAACCCGGCGGAGGTGAACCTGAGTTTAACATATTCAGACTTAGTGAACCCGGCGGAGGTGAACCTGAGTTTAACATATTCAGACTTAGTGAACCCGGCGGAGGTGAACCTGAGTTTAACTTATTCAGACTTAGTGAACCCGGCGGAGGTGAACCTGAGTTTGTCGGCGGTGAAGATGACGCGTCGCTCCAGGAGTAACGAGCTGAAGACGCCGAGCAGCTGCCTCAGACTCAGAGACGAGAACAAACACTCGAAGTCGACGTGCTCCAGGCGAGAGTCAGACGGACGACACAGCTCCATCACCTGAGAGCACACGGGGTCATGTGTGGGTCAAAGGTCATCCAATCGAACGACATTTATAAGGAGCTCTGCACACGACCCGCAGTCACAGCTCTGATGTTTCAGCTGAACAAATGACGGCATTTTCAGACAATTTTAACAGAAACACAGATTATAGGAGTTTGTTTTGTGCGCACGTTTTGTTTTTGTGACTTAATTATTTACGTTACGTTGATTCATTGACTTATTTATTACTTGAAACTTGAAAACGTGGGTCAACGAGTTTTTATTTTAGACAAATCAACAGCCAGTTTCATGCGTTTTCCAGCTGTGTCCATGTTACAATCATTTCCTGTTTCATTTGCGCGTGATGATCCGACTCTCTCGCCAAACCTCGGGCAACTACGGCTCCCCACAAAGCTCAAAATACAATAAACGTCAAAAAGTACCTCTGTGCCGGAGCCGGGGAGGAAGGTCCTGATGGTGATGGTTTTCCCCGGAGCAGGAAACTGTGCCTCCATGATGGCTCTCATGAAGGGCTGCACCAGAGCCGGAGACAAGGCCCTCCTCCTCTCCACCTCGTCCAGCACCTGAACCAAACAGGAAGTGATCACGAGCGCACTTCCTGTTCCATCGGCTCCAGTTCACTTTCTATTGAAAAACCGTGTCCTCTCTCTGTACCTGCTGCTGTCAGACTCGTCATTTCGGTCTTAAAACGTTCGGCTTAACCCGCTCTACGTGATCCTGGGGTTTATGTGTCGCGTTTTTCAACAGCCTCGCTCCTGATTGGCTCTTTGGTTGCTATGATACTCGAGGTCAGAATTCCAAATATGGAACTCTGACTTAAAAATACACTGTCACTGGTTTGATAAATCGTCAACAACGCCACAGACGCCACCGTCGAACTCGCTCTGACCCAAACGTAGGAGATAGAATGAGCTTTTAAAAACACTTTGAATAACTTCATTTTAACTTTATTAAACTCACGACACGCCGCACTTGTGTCTCATCAAGTGGTTGAGAGGAACCAAACAAAACAACAACAGTTTCCACCTGACTACCAAAAAAAAACCCTCTAAAATACCATGTAACATATTATTCTACAATTATTTAAATAAAAGTCAAACACACAGACGTCATGTGCAGTAAAACTCTGTTCAGTCTGGGCCATAATCTGCTCTGGGGCTGTGGGGTTTAGTTCCAATCCAACTTTATTTTTAGAGCATTTTTAAGCTGTTCAAACACAAAACATGATTATAATAAACATGCAGAAGATGCGGGGAAAAGCTTTACCTTTGAAAACAGGTTGAAGCAGCCCAGGTGACTGATGATGCAGTAAACCTCAGGTAAACGTCGGCCTTTTCCACTGGGCTGGAAACACCACAGGACACATCATTTAACAACTATGGATTTTGGATCTTTATAAGAAACATTTGCTTAAAGCCGTGTTATAGTTTTGTTCATGATTCTTTCTCTCTTTATACATGTGCTGTAGTCGCAGGTATGAGCTCGTTCTGCAGACGCAGCTGCCCCGGGGCAGACTGACAGAAGAGCGACTGCCAATCTGCGCCATCGGCCCGTCTAGACCAGGACTATAACAGGACTAAACTAGGACTAAACAAGGACTAAACTAGGACTAAACAAGGACTAAACAAGGACTAAAACAGGACTAAACCAGGACTAAAACAGGACTAAACCAGGACTAAACTAGGACTAAACAAGGACTAAACCAGGACTAAACCAGGACTAAACCAGGGCTAAACCAGGGCTAAACCAGGACTAAACCAGGACTAAACCAGGACTAAACCAGGACTAAACTAGGACTAAACAAGGACTAAACCAGGACTAAAACAGGACTAAACCAGAACTAAACCAGGACTGAACCAGGACTAAAACAGGACTAAACTAGGACTAAACCAGAACTAAACCAGGACTGAACCAGGACTAAAACAGGACTAAACTAGGACTAAACAAGGACTAAACCAGAACTAAACTAGGATTAAACCAGGACTAAATCGGGACTAAAACAGGACTAAAGCAGGACTGAACCAGGACTAAACCAGGACTAAACCAAGACTAAACTAGGATTAAACCAGGACTAAACCTGGACTAAACCAGGACTAAACCAGGACTAAACCAGAACTAAACCAGGACTAAACCAGGACTAAACTAGGATTCAACTAGGATTAAACCAGGACTGAACCAGGACTAAAACAAGACTAAACTGGGACTAAACTTTGAATGACTTTGTGCTGTACAAACACACTTTCTTTGCGTCACTTCCATCGCTCTTTCACTTTCACACCAAACTCACGTTCACACTGTTAAAACAGCTGAAGTGTCTTGCCCAAGGACACTACAGCAGTGTGCCCTGGTCAGGTTACTGCACTAACACTCAGAAAATCAAGTTTATTTTATATAGACAGAAAAACACTGACACACACACACACACGGAGCAGACATACTTTCCCACGCACACACTTCCTCTAGTTTCAGACGCACACATTTCCCACAGGCCTCGCTCTGTTTTGGCACGATTGTTTACACAGCCGTCGTCATGGTTTCCACTCACTTCCTGTTTCAGATTAGTCAGTATTTTTGTCAGATTATTATTATTATTATTATTATTTCATATTTACCAGTAATCTGCGGCAGTATCCGAACCTCCTGCCTCCGTCGATTCCAGTCAAAACGAACGAGAACATTTCGCTGTGAGAGAGAAAGAGTCGATGAGATGTTTGGACGGTTGTCGTAGCGATTCAGCGTGAAAATAATGGTTTCTTTGAGTTTAATCGTGATGTAGACGTGGTTTTAGTCAAATGCATCCTCCAAAGTCCAGTGATAGAAGAAGTAATCTGGACAAAAGTACTGCCTAAAAGTACTTTACGGACGCAGGATTGTATTAAAGTACAGTGTTAGTACAAGGCACGGCAACCTTTGACCCCCAAAGACTCATTTGGACCCGGTTTCCACGTAAACGAGGACTAAACCAGGACTAAACCAGGACTAAACCAGGACTAAACCAGGTCTAAACGAGGACTAAACCAGGACTAAACCAGGACTAAACCAGGACTAAAACAGGACTGAACCAGGACTGAACCAGGACTGAACCAGGACTAAACCAGGACTGAACCAGGACTAAACCAGGACTGAACCAGGACTAAACCAGGACTAAACCAGGACTAAACCAGGTCTAAACCAGGTCTAAACCAGGACTGAACCAGGACTAAACCAGGTCTAAAACAGGTCTAAACCAGGACTGAACCAGGACAAAGCCAGGACTAAACCAGGACTAAGCCAGGACTGAACCAGGTCTAAAACAGGACTAAACAGGACTAAACCAGGACTAAACCAGGACTAAGCCAGGACTGAACCAGGTCTAAAACAGGTCTAAACCAGGACTGAACCAGGTAAAAGAAAACACTGATTTTCACTGATAAGACGCTGGAGTTTTTTCAGCGTAAACGTGCCAAATATTAACAACAATCATCCGCTTTGTAAATGTCACTTAAACCAGCGAGTACTGAGCATCATAAGGTGGCTACCAAATTACTACAATACTTGTTTTAATTTGATATTTGGGGAGGGCATGAAATTTGTTCTTCTTTACAGGGGGGGCATGATAGAAAATAACTGAGAAGCACTGGTATACGCTAACCTTAACCATTACGTTTACCTAGCAGTCTAATATTTGGCCTTATGTCGTATTTTAAGGTATTTTTGATCTAAAACACACCTCGGATAATGGTCCACGGGCTCCCAGTCTTTGGCGTCGGGGAAACAGAAGAGAGGGATGCTCCGGAGCTGGTTTTCCGTTTCTTTAGTGAGTTTGAAACTTTGCTCCAGCTGTAACACAAGACATTTCATTTCATACGTACAGCGAGATGGTTTCACGTTATTTTCAGACATTCACAAATCCGTCTTATCGCAAATCCTTCTATTTCTCCAGGAATTCTGGTATCCATCGGGTCCAAAATGTTGAAAAATTCACCCTGTTGCTGTAGTAATTAACAATTTAAAACAGAATATCCTCTAAAAAGTCCTAAAATTGAAGAGCGGGAAGCTGAAAACCATGAATATACTCCCCCACCTCCAAAAACATGGCTGCACGGCGAGGAAATACGTAAACACGGACTTTAAACCGGGACGAGGAGCATTTTCACTGTCACACACCCGGAATACTGTCCTGAGGAAGTCGGACTGCAGATGGCGCTGTCGTCCTGCCTCCACCGGTAGAAACACAGCGCCAAAACCAACCAAAACCTGTTTAAATCCGCTGGCCGCACACGTCGCAGCGACACCACGTGACCACTGTGAGGCGCTAGTGAGCAGAACAAACGCTACAGGACAGATTTTCATGTTTTTCTAATTAGCATTTGGTTTTTCGTGGGATAGTAGCTGTGGTAAAGATATTTTTACATCAGTTAGGACAGAATATCTCTACTTATGTCATCCATCCAAAGAACTTTTTTTTTTTGTCTGGAGGAAGTGTCTGGGGTGAGGGAGTCCCTGTTTAGACCCCTGCCCTCCGAATAAGTGGAAGAAAATGGATGGATGGAACATATTTACTTAATTTTTTTTAAACAAATCATAACTATTGTGTACTTCAGATGAGTTTTAGCCCCTGTTCACATCATAGACTGTATATATAAACGGACGTAGCTAACCTGCTAGCCACCGTATGCTAAACAAGAAGTGATCATCGGCGCACTTCTGGCTCCTTTGACTCTGGCTCTTTTTGGTCTTAAATGTTCGTATTAACCCTCTACATGATCCTGGGGTTCATTTTTGAGTTTATTTTTTATTGAGTTATTTTAAGTTTGTTTTTTCATGTTGAGTTTTTTTTTAAAATTATTTTATTATATATATTTTTGCTATTTTGAGGGAGGTTTTTTGTTTATTTTCTTAATTTATTTATTTTTGTTTGTTTTTCTGTTTTTTTTAGTTATTTTTAGTTTTTTTTTTTGTTATTTTGAGTTTATTTTGATTTTTTTTTTGTTGTTGTTGTTATTTTGAGGGTTTTTTGTGTTTATTTTGGGTTTTTTGTTATTTCTAGGTTGTTGTTTTTTTGTTTGTTTTCTCATTTATTTTTATTATTTTTCTTTTTTTATTAATTAATTTTTTTGGGTTATTTAGAATGTATTTTTTGTTTGTTTTTTTTTGTTTTTTTTTTAAATCTTTTTTACTGTCTCCTCTCTCTGTCTCTGCTGCTTCAGACTCATTTTGGTCTTAAATGTTTGTATTAACCCTCTACATGATCCTGGGTTTTTTATGTCACTATTTTATCTGTAAATCAAGATATGAACATTAATAACAGACAAATTAGCCACTTTTTTCCCAGAGGTCGCTCCCACTCGTGAGTTTATGTTTAATTACAAATGTTAATGTTGAAATGTTAGCGGTAACTCTGAACTGAGATCCTGTTTTGACCAGTTTTTTGTCAGGTTTTGTTTTTTGTTTTTTTTTATGGGACTGAACTGTTATCACGTTATTTGAACTGAACTAAATCGTTAGGAAAAGGACCGAATAAAGTCAGAATATGAAGGGACCGCCTTTCTTTTTGTGGTTGTTTAAAACGATTTATTTTGTTCAGTTTCATTTAATTAAACAGTTTATCACCTTACGTTTGGACTTTTGCAAATGCATTTTATTTCATTTCAATCCAATCTGCGTTTCGTGCGTCGTTCGTGTTCTTCTGTGTCCGTCTAAATGCATTGATTGCCATAAAGAATAAGACCAACCAACTAAAAATACAGTTAGCATTAGCAACAGGTTTGATTGACAGTGTTGCTAAGTGCTCGTTACATTCAACATCCTCGCTCCTGATTGGCTCTGTGGTTGCTATGATTCTTTAAACCAGGGATGCCCAAACTTTTTTTTTACCGAGGGCCATATTTTGAAAAATGTTCAACACGGAGGGTCAATACAGATAATTCAGATTTAACGTTTTGACTTCATACTTTAAATAAAGCTTTAAATATGAACATTTGGTCTGTTTGACAATGCAATGTGATGTTAAATCATTTATATTGGAAGCATTACTCAAATTTGCCATAAAAAGTACTGATTATGATCTATTGGGTCAGTTCACCTAAAGGTTTGAGGGCCAATAAAAATTGTTCTGAGGGCCGCATTTGGCCCCGGGGCTGTAGTTTGGACACCCCTGCTTTAAACCGTCTATATCTAAAACCCAGCAACGAATGACACATCTGCCGCTGTGTCCAACCAGGAAGTAAAACTAACTATATATTAACTATATTTGTCTGAAACGTGCCGTCTAACTCGTCGTGTGAACTTCAAACTCGTCACAAACCTTTGGGGGAAACTGCTGCGTGACCTCCGGCTGATAAACACCGCTGGCTTTCGACTTCTGCAGCGAGACGACGACGAAACATTCAAACAGTCGACGCTGGAGTTCGGCCGAGCTGCTCCTGAGGCCGGGCCCGAGTCTGGACCGAGTCTGGTTGGGACGACTCAGGATGGACTTGTCCGACACGAGACGCTGCCGATGAGCTGCGAGATAAAAGAGTGAGTTCAGCTCCAGTCAAATGAAGCTCATCGAGGCTAGCAGTTAGCAGCGGCGAATTTGGAGCTGAGTTCTATAGTAGGAATTCCGACTACGCGTATCATAGCAACCAAAGAGCCAATCAGGAGCGAGGATGTTGAAGGTAACGCCTCTTCCTGCCTGCACCGCTGGTTTAAAAGAGAGCAGGCGCTTAGCAACACTGTCAATCAAACCTGTTGCTAACGCTAACAGGAGTGACCTCGGGGAAAGAAGGCGCCTGATTTGTCGGTTATTCGTGTTCATATGTTGAGTTTCTGACACAAAAGTGAAATAAAAACCCCAGGATCATGTAGAGGGTTAATACGAACATTTAAGACCAAAATGAGTCTGACAGACGCAGGTACAGAGAGAGGAGACACAATTTTTCAAAAAAACGAAAAATAAACTGAAAATAAATAAATAAAAAAAAAAAAAAAAAAAAAATTAAATTAAAAATAATAATAATAAAAAAATATAAGAAAAATAACTAAAAAAATAAGATAACTCAAAATTACAAAAAAAAAAAAAAACACTTAAAAAAATAAACTCAAAAATGAACCCAGGATCATGTAGAGTGTTAATACAAACATTTAAGACCAAAACGACGAGTCTGACAGCAGCAGGTACAGAGAGAGGGGACGTTTTTTCAATAGAAAGTGAATTGGAGCCAAAGCTGACGGAGCTAGAAGTGCACACATGATCACTTTCTGTTTAGAACGCGGCGGCTAGCAGGTTTAGCTATGTCCATTTATATAAACCGTCTATGATTATAACCTTTAATACGCTTTTTAAAATTCTTTTACCTTTGCCTCTTTCTTCAAACTCGCTCTCGGACGTGCTGTCATCTGTAACTGCACAAACACATGTCAACAAACACCAGGGCAGCAGCTGAACAGACCGACTGCGGAGAAAATTCACACTGTTTGAGTCGTTGCTGGTCACTTTTCAAAACAAAATGATCAGGTCGTTATTATTTTACCGGCACAGAGACAATTAAACTGAAGCAATAAGACGATTTAATGATCATAGTTGGACCAGAAAGTCTCAGAAAGTTTGAATTTTTATAAATATATTTTGTTCTGTCGTTACTTGAGAGATAATTAACACATATATATAACACATTTGTATCAGTTTTGTCTTAAATTAATCTTGTTTTAAGGAAATAAATGCTGTTTTAAGTCTTGGGCATCGGCAGGTCCTTAAAGCTAAAATAAAACGGTTAACTATTTAATTTTAACTATGTCGTCTAGGTCTGATCCATCGCAAAAATAATAAATAAAATCTGTCAACTGGACTACGCTAAGTGTGCAGAGTGCCTGAGACATAATTAGCATATTCATACACTCGTTAATAAGTGCTTTTCACACCTATTAGCATCCTGGCTCGCTCCATTGTTCTCTTTGTTTCCTTTGTTTGCTTTGGGTCTGAGGGTGGAGTTATAAATATCAGATAGATGACGTCTGAGGCCTCCATTCCTGTTCAAAAATAGCTTATTTAACTCTCCTCTCAAACTATTTCTTTTCTCTGGCGCAGATCTGTCCCTGTATCTGTTTTTATTTTGTTATTTACTATTAAGAATCGTTTGTTATTTTCAAGATTAAAAAAAAAAAAAAACTCTACAAAAATACCAGTTACTTGTAATATTCTCCGTATTAACACAAATATTTTAAAAGCACCGTATAAATCATTAGAAAACAATTGAGTTGAACAGTCGTCTTTTCGTTTACATAATTTACACTGGAGACTCCCAGAATGCATCACCTGTTTGATAATCACTGAAAACGGAACATTATTTAATCCCAGATCACATGACTGTATAAGGCTAAACACGAGACGCAACAAAACTGAGACGGGAAAGAGGTTTTTTTAGCTGTTTTACTTCACAAAAAATGGAAAATACTCCGAGGAAAAGCAAAACTGGAGCTACAATCGAAACGTAATAATCTGGAAACAGGCTGTTATACACACACCTGCTCCTGTTTTTAATGTTTTCTATTTTTATATGGACTTGTATACATGTTTGCGTTGTTAATTTGTTCTGTTTGTATTGTGTTTTAAACAAGACGCCCATGAAACGGAGAGCCTGAGTGTTCTCGTCGGGTTCCCCTGTACAAATACATAAATAAAGGTGTATGTCACTTTGGCGGCTGTACAATTTGGACAGAGCAGGTTTGAATATTTTACAGAACGCAGTCACATTAGAGTGGAGTCTACCTCTGCCGGAGCTGCTCTCGGCGTAATGGTAGATCCGTCTTAAATGCTTTTTACCAATTCGAGCCTCGAAGATACTGTTGATCCTCAGCACAACCTGCGGAAAAAACATCACGTTTAGCAGAAAATAACAGATTCTGAAGTGTCGTGTTACTCCAAGCGCTTCAATATCAAGGTACTAACTCACACATTCACACACGTTTATACGCCAAAGTACACGGACACTGGGGGCGAGGTGGGTGAAGTGTCTTGCCCGAGGACGCGACACCAAGGACAGCGTTCATCTGTCGCACTGAGGACCACTTTTTTTCCACTGATAAACTCTAAGTGTAACTCTAAAGCGGGATAATCTCAGTCCTGGACACGCTTTTCTAAATGAAATGAGCCTAATCTTATTTTATGTCGCATGTTTTTATAACTTAAACAAAAGTCACGATGTATAAAGCGCGATGAGACACTTTAGTACTGTCCATTCAATAAATAAGGTGGATTTTTCGGTATAAGGACTTTTAATACACATAGAAGCTTACTTTTTTTGTTATTTTTGTTTTGTTTTACTTGTTTTTCACATGGATTTAATTTCTTTTGCAGATAAAAAAATCCCAAAGATTAACAAAGATGGCCGACCAAGAAGCTCCAGGATTGAACGGCGGTCAGTTATCACGTTTTTGGGTTTCTGAAGATGCAAACTCGTTGAAATTCGTAGGAGAATGTCACTGTGTCTGGTGCCACATGTTTCAGCCAAAAAAAAAAGTCTACAAGTGGCTAAATCGTTTAAAAAAGGATGGAGCAGTGTTGAGGATGAAGGCAGGGAAACTCTCAAAGTATTTTTTTTGTTTTTTTATCTGCAAAAGAAATTAAATCCATGTGAAAAACAAAAAAAAAAAAAAAAAAGTAAGTTTCTATGTGTATTAAAAGTCCTTACACCGAAAAATTCACCTTATTTATTGAATGACCCTCGTATAATGAGTCCTTAACATACTATAAAAATAAAAAAAGTTAAAGAAGACGGTAAATATGAAGCTCTCCCAGATATAATCCGTCATAAACTGTGTAAAGAAGTGACTGAGCGAGCGCGACGTCACCCACAGCGTTCACCTCCAGTCAAATGAAGCTAATCGAGGCTAGCGGTTGTAGCGGCGAATTTGGAGCCGTGTTACACATTTGGACGTCCGACCGTGAGTATCGTAGCAATCAAAGAGCCAATCAGGAGCGAGGCTGTTGAAAGTAACGCCCCTTTTTGCCTGAATGCCACTGGTTTAACAGGGAGCGAGTCCTTAGCAACGCTGTCAATCAAACCTGTTGCTAACGCTAGCGGGAGTGAGTGACCTCGAGGGAAAGACGGCGCCTGGTTTGTCTGTTTTTAATGTTCATATCTTGATTTACAGACACAATAGTGAAATAAAAAACACGAGGATCACGTAGAGCGGGTTAATACGAACATTTAAGACCAAGGGGACAGTTTTCTAGCGGCTAGCACGTTAGCTATGTCCATTTATATAAACATTCTATGGTTGACAGAGGTTATAAACTCGTGTGACTCACTGTGGGGATCCTCTGGCAGGTGCGGTTGTTCGGGGCGTCGCTGTTGGTCCATGAGTTTCGGTCGGGGGTCCTGGGGGTGGAGGGGGGGCTGAGCTGAGGGGGCGACGACACTCTGCTGCTGCTGCTGCTGCTCACGGACTGTTGAGCTTTACGCAAATCCAGCAACTTAAAGCTCCGCCCCGAGTTCTGTCTGAAGAAACCGGGTCTTAGCGCCTGAGGACAAATCAGATGTTTATTTTTTCCTGCTAAAAATGACAGTTTAAAGTGTAAAATGTAACTTTTCTGGTGGAGAGACCCTTAATGTTCCTCGGTATGGTATTAATCGTCTATCTGGAGACAAAGCAGGTGACGCCAGGACCGAGACACAGCTCAGTTCTGTGGAGAGGGAGGCCCAATCACTATGTAAGAATGTAGATATGTCAAGATATTTTAAGAAAAAGGTAAAAAAAACCACATTTGTAATTGAATAAATGCAAGATGGATCAGTGTAATGCCATATTGCGGAACATTCCAGGCACAGCAACAGTATCTCCACGATGTTATTAGAAAAGTGAGTGAGTATTTAGCTTGATTGCATTTGCGGGATATGACAAAGGTTCTTCATTTGAGATATTTTAACTTATTCCAGAACGTCAGTCGTCCAGGTTTGAGCCAGAGTAAAAGAAAAGGTCACATTTGTACAAATTTGGACAAAAGGTTTTAGGAGTGACGCCCGCAACCGATAAGAGAATGAACCAACACCGTCGCAAGAGCTGCTCAGGACCCCAGTCTGCTGTGCATCTCCATCTCAAACACACTAACCACAACTTTGAACGTAGTGAAGCACAGATCTCAGCCAAAGTAAAACGCCAAAGGTAAAACTGTCAACTGGACAAAAAGTTGTAAAAGTGAAGACATTTCGCTGCTCATCCAGGCCTTTTTTTACTTCTGGGTCCTCAGAAGCTTGGATCAGCCGACCTTACCTTTGACTTTTTACTCTGGATCAGACCTGGACGACTGAGGAATTACACGGACGTCTCAGCCAAAGGAAACAAACGGTGTGAGAGAGGTTAAAGTTACTGTTCAAAGATGAATTGCCTTTCCTCACAAAAATCGCTTATTTTAAATATAAATAAAAAAATAAAAAAATATATATATAAAAAAGTAAAAATAAATAAATACAATATATGTAAAAAAGTAAAAATAAATAAATAAAAAATATATAAAAAAGTAAAAATAAATAAAAAATATATATAAAAAAGTAAAAAATAAATAAATAAAAAATATATAAAAAGTATAAATAAATAAATAAATGACAGTTCACTCTTAGTGCAGCTCATTAGACCAAGCTAACAAACAGGTGCATTAGCTTCAGTGTCGTTAGCTCCTCCTTCAGACAGATATAAGTCAGTGTCCAGCAGTAATCTGACCAGAACTGAAGAAGCTTGGAAGGCTCGGACGATCAGCCAAACGTCTTCACTCTAAAACTTTGTGTCCAGTTGATAGATTAGATTTTTTTTCCCTGACGATGGTTTGCAGTGGGAGTTATGCTAAAAGAACTTGACCTTGTTGTTGTCCGCTCCAGGAGAAGAAGGCAGTGACTGTTGGGAGCATGAACTCTCCAGCTCTATGTCCTCATATGGGTTTTCTTTGTCTGCAGAACGAGGCACAAACACATTAAACTTCTGCATTGTTCTGATAAAACCCTTAATAAACCAGCTCTTAGGACACGATTAACTCACTTTTGTGTACAGTTATATATACATTTGCTACACAAGAGAACACAAAACACATTTATATTTATAGATAAAGAGCAGCACAGAACACGCTACAGTGGACTGACCTAATACGTCTTCATAGTGATGCTCCTGAGACAATGACCGAGGGAACAGGGACTTCGTAGACCCCACAGTGTCCTCCAGTTCAAATGACTTCCTGTACGGGCCACACACACAAAAGATTCATACAAACACAACATTTCACACTTTACAAAGACGTGGCCTGA
The DNA here is from genome assembly GCF_009829125.3 of Periophthalmus magnuspinnatus. Taxonomy (NCBI): domain Eukaryota; kingdom Metazoa; phylum Chordata; class Actinopteri; order Gobiiformes; family Gobiidae; genus Periophthalmus; species Periophthalmus magnuspinnatus. The sequence goes on from NC_047137.1 coordinate 17,266,458, forward strand.
AATCTCACACAGGCGACGTCAACTTCCCCCAAAAAAAAGATAAATTACGCTTACAAATTACGGTCTCACGAGTTTTGAAACATTCGTTGTCCCGAGTTTGTCTCATGAGCACAGCGGCTGAAGACAGCAGGGGGCGTGTACTTTTTTTTTTTTTTTAATTTGCCAGAGTACAAATCAATTTATGCGTTCAAACTTTCTGGAACAAATGTACCTTCATACCATTTTTATTGAAAGTATCTTAAAAAGGGGCACTGTGTAGTTTTTCGGATACACGGTAGGACATTTGTTTGTCTCCATCAAGATGTTACAAGTATCTATCTCCATGGAGACGAGCAGGTGGAGCCACCACCATAGACTGTTTATATAAGTGGACGTAGCTAACCTGCTAGCCGCCATGCTCCAAATAGAAAGTGAGTATTGGCACGCTTCTGGTTTCATCAACTCTGGCTCCAATTCACTTTCTATTGAAAACTGTGTCCTCTCTCTGTACCTGCTGCTGTCAGACTCGTCATTTTGGTCTTAAATGTTCGTATTAACCCTCTTCTGATGATTCTGAGGTTAATATTTGAGTTTATTTTATTTTTTAGTTATTTTTCTTTTTTTCTTTTTTGAGTTTATTGGGGTTTTTTTTTTGTGCTATTTTTATTATATATTTTTTTATTAGTTTTTTGTAATTTTCTTTATTTTTGTAGTTATTTTGAGGTTTGTTTTTTTAATTTTTATTTTGAATTTATTTTTGTTTATTTTATTTTTTTAAACTGCCCCTTCTCTCTGTCTCTGCTGCTGTCAGACTCATCATTTTGGTCTTAAATGTTTGTATTAACCCTCTACATGATCCTGGGGTTCATTTTTGAGTTTATTTTTTATTTATTTATTTATTTATTGTAGTTTATTGGGGTTTTTTTTTGTTATTTTTATTATATATTTTTTTATTTATTTTTTTGTTATTTTCTTTATTTTTGTAGTTATTTTGAGTTTTTTTTTTTTTTTTTATTTATTTATTTTTGTTTATTTTTTAAAACTATGTCCTCTCTGCTAAACCAGATGTGCAGGCGGGAAGAGGCGTTACCTTCAACCACCTCGCTCTGGATTGGCTCTTTGGTTGCTATGACACTCGCGGTCGGATTTCCAAATACGCAACTTGTCTCCAAATTCGCCGCTATAACTGCTAGCCTCGATTAGCTTCATTTGCCTGGAGTTGAACGCTGTGGGTGACGTCACTTCTTCACACAGTCTCTGGTCGCCGACAATGAAATAAACGCGAAATAGATGCGTTTAATGTCAAACTGTGGAACATTCCAGCCAAACTACACAAGAACGTGAAACTAACCAGCTGGGATTTTTACGTTTGGACTCAAATGTACCGTTTTTTTCCCCCACTTAACGCTTCCAAACGCCGTCTTACCTCACGTCCGCCCTCGTCCTGTACACGCCTGTCGGTGGCTTGGAGGACACAGGTGCATTCTGGGACGGCAGGGGCGGCAGGTGTCTCAGTCCCCGTGGGAGCGTCCTGCTGTGGGACGGGTGCTGGAAGGTCCGTCGGGGTTTGGGCACCGGGTTGATGGGCGGGGATCCTCGGGCGTCGTAAACACACCGCGGCGATGTCGTTTTCGTCGTGTTTTTTTGCGCGGTAAAATCCTTTTTCTTCACTTCTTCGTGCTTGGTTTTGGTTTCGGGGCTGAAGTAGTTCCCGAGTTCGGTTGTAGTTTTGTTTTGACGATCTTCCATTGCTTCTAGTTTCTTAAAAAGGCTAAAAACGGCTTTACGTTCGTGGTTTCCCGACTGTTTATTTCTTTTCAGACTTCCAGATTGTTGCTTCTCAACCGTAACCGGAGAATTCGATTTTAAATTTTCCTTTCCTTCCGTTCCGTTTTGCTCCGTCAACCTGTTCTTTATCATTTCAGTTTGATTTTTAGTTTTGTTTGTTTCGTCCGTCTTTGAATCTGCAGGTCCCGTAGTCTTTATATCCGTCCCTCCATTTTGTCCCGCCGTTTCGTTCACGTTAGCCGTTTCCGTAGCGGCGTTTTTGGTCAGTGAACTTCTCCGAGTCACGTTAAAGTTTACAGACGAGTCCTTTCCTTCCCAAAGTGAGATCTTGTCCTTAATGTTGACCGCGTTGGATCGTGGGAGTTTATTTCCCGCCATGATCCCGTTTTCTTTGCCTTGCGTCTCCAGAGTTGTCCTCCTGTAGGACATTCTGAGCAGACGTCCTCGCTCGTCTGTGGATAAAAAGACTTCAGAGATGTTTTGGAACGATGAGTCTCACTCGTGAACCCGACCTTTGACCTGAAGGAAACGGGAAAATATCAGGGTGAGTTTATCTGTGCGGCACAATCAGAACAGAAAGTGATTTAAAGTGTTTTACGGAATAAGAAAGACGTTAAAATCACAAAACAACAAATCAAAATGTAAATAGTCATCGTAAAATTAAACATTAAAAGAGAAGAGGCAGATTTAGTTTAGTCCTGCTTTGATCTTGGTTTAGTCCTGGTTTAGTCCTGGTTTAGTCCTGGTTTAGTCCTGGTTTAGTCCTGGTTTAGTCCTGGTTTTGTCCTGGTTTTGTCCTGGTTTAGTCCTGGTTTAGTCCTGGTTTAGTTCCGGTTTAGTCCTGGTTTAGTCCTGGTTTAGTCCTGGTTTAGTCCTGGTTTAGTCACTGTTTAGTCCTGGTTTAGTCCTGGTTTTATCCTGGTTTAGTTCTGGTTTAGTCCTGGTTTAGTCCTGGTTTAGTACTGGTTTAGTTCTGGTTTAGTCCTGGTTTAGTCCTGGTTTAGTCCTGGTTTAGTTCTGGTTTAGTCCTGGTTTAGTCCTGGTTTAGTCCTGGTTCAGTCCTGGTTTAGTCCTGGTTCAGTCCTGGTTTAGTCCTGGTTTAGTCCTGGTTTAGTCACTGTTTAGTCCTGGTTTAGTCCTGGTTTTATCCTGTTTTTTTTTTCTGGTTTAGTCCTGGTTTAGTTCTGGTTTAGTCCTGGTTTTATCCTGATTTAGTTCTGGTTTAGTTCTGGTTTAGTCCTGGTTTTATCCTGATTTAGTTCTGGTTTAGTCCTGGTTTAGTCCTGGTTTAGTCCTGGTTTAGTCCTGGTTTAGACCTGGTTTAGACCTGGTTTAGTCCTGGTTTAGTCACTGTTTAGTCCTGGTTTAGTCCTGGTTTTAGCCTGGTTTAGTTCTGGTTTAGTCCTGGTTTAGTCCTGGTTTAGACCTGGTTTAGTCCTGGTTTAGTCACTGTTTAGTCCTGGTTTAGTCCTGGTTTTATCCTGGTTTAGTTCTGGTTTAGTCCTGGTTTAGTCCTGGTTTAGTCCTGGTTTAGTTCTGGTTTAGTCCTGGTTTAGTCCTGGTTTAGTCCTGGTTTAGTTCTGGTTTAGTCCTGGTTTAGTCCTGGTTTAGTCCTGGTTCAGTCCTGGTTTAGTCCTGGTTCAGTCCTGGTTCAGTCCTGGTTTAGTCCTGGTTTAGTCACTGTTTAGTCCTGGTTTAGTCCTGGTTTTATCCTGGTTTAGTTCTGGTTTAGTCCTGGTTTAGTCCTGGTTTAGTCCTGGTTTAGTCCTGGTTTTATCCTGGTTTAGTCCTGGTTTAGTCCTGGTTTAGTACTGGTTTAGTTCTGGTTTAGTCCTGGTTTAGTCCTGGTTTTATCCTGGTTTAGTCCTGGTTTAGTCCTGGTTTTATCCTGGTTTAGTTCTGGTTTAGTCCTGGTTTAGTCCTGGTTTAGTGTCTTTCCACCGATCTGACGGTTGCCGGTTCGAATCCCGCTCTGAACATAAACATCACTGGTTGAGCGGCCCCACACTGAGCCACAGGTTGACGGTGCGATTCCAGCCTCCATAGATGAATGCTGCTGTTGTGTCCTCGAGCAAGACACTAAACCCACCTCGCCCCCAGAGTTTATGACGTAAAGTGGAAAAACGCCGTGTAAAAATGTGATCGTTTACATTTGATACCAGATGATTGGATGAAATATCAAAACCTTCTGCGCGCGCTCGTTTCCAGTTGAACGATTGTGATGCTAACACTGTCCCGCGTGCTCGTTAGCTTGCTCGTTAGCGTGCTCGTTAGCGTGCTCGTTAGCGTGCGTTCCCAGTGTATCTGAGGTCCTCTGTCGGAGCCTCATCTTCACATCGCTCTGTAAACACTCGCCTGGACCGCTGCCCGTTTCAGCTGTTTCTGTTTCTAAATAAATAAAGAAGAGGAAACTGTATCTCTGACCTTTGACCTTTTTATTAAGAATGTACCGAGAGAAAAATGTGATCGTCCTTGTGTTTCTCAGGCTTATTTTAGAATCAGAAACTAGATATGATCAAATGAAACGTACCTGCTGAAGGTTTGAGCTTCGTCCATCACCACAGAGTCTGAAAAAAGAAGAAACACGAGAATCTGTTTGTGTTTAACTCAAAAAACGACCAGGAAATGTTTCATATTTAGACCTGGTTTAGTCCACGTTTAGTCCTGGTTTAGTCCTGGTTTTATCCTGGTTTAGTTCTGGTTTAGTCCTGGTTTAGTTCTGGTTTAGTCCTGGTTTAGTCCTGGTTTAGTCCTGGTTTAGTCCTGGTTTAGTCCTGGTTTAGTCCTGGTTTCCTCTCTCCTCCTCTTGTCTCCTCTCCTCCTCTTGTCTCCTCTCCTCCTCTTGTCTCCTCTCCTCCTCTTGTCTCCTCTCCTCCTCTTGTCTCTTCTCCTCCTCTTGTCTCTTCTCCTCCTCTTGTCTCTTCTCCTCTTGTCTCCTCTCCTCCTCTTGTCTCTTCTCCTCCTCTTGTCTCCTCCTCTTGTCTCTTCTCCTCCTCTTGTCTCCTCTCCTCCTCTTGTCTCTTCTCTTCCTCTTGTCTCCTCCTCTTGTCTCTTCTCCTCCTCTTGTCTCCTCTCCCCCTCTTGTCTCCTCTCCTCCCTCGTCCTCTCCCCCTCACTTCTCCTCCTCCTCTTGTCTCCTCCTCTTGTCTCCTCCTCTCCTCTTTCTCTCCTCCTCCTCTTGTCTCCTCTTTAGTCTGACCTGTTCACTCTAAAACTCCCACTTGATGACATCACAAGGTGGAACGTCACATTTTGATCTTTGTAGATGTTACAGACGAATAATAAAGTGACTCAAACATGTGAGTGAAACAAAACACGACTCAGGTGAGGAAATAACGACATTAGGACACGACTTAAACCGCACGAGAGTCACTTTTGTGTCACACCAGACCTCTACAGTTGTGCGTTGTGTGTGTTGTGTGCGTTGTGTGTGTTGTGTGCGTTGTGTGTGCGTTGTGTGTGTGTTGTGTGTTGTGTGTTGTGCGTTGACGTCCACACACTTGAAAAGAGGGATGACTGTGAGAATGTTCCGTTATCCGTCGATTCCCACACACGCGTCACGTCTGGAGTCCCGAGGTCGCCGTCCTCTGTGTCTTATTTAAACTGTGTCTCCATGGAAACGATTTTACTACAGCAGATATTTATGAATGAGAACAGGTTTAATACAGCGTAGACACTGGAGGAGGGAAGTGTGTTGCCCAAGGACACAACGACAACCTTCAGATCAGTGCACAAACGCTCTACCAACTGAGCCACCGTCACTGTATTTGTGTGTTTTTTATATTTTTATTGTGTAGTTTTATTTTAGAGTCACTTGTGTCAAAAGTATTTACAGAATCAGCTGGAACTAGGTTTACTGAACCAGGACTGAATCAGGACTGAACCAGGACTGAATCAGGACTGAACCAGGACTGAACCAGGACTGAACCAGGGCTAAACCAGGACTAAACCAGGACTAAACCAGGACTAAACCAGGACTGAACCAGGACTAAACCAGGACTAAACCAGGACTGAACCAGGACTAAATCAGGACTAAACCAGGACTGAACCAGGACTGAACCAGGACTAAATCAGGACTAAACCAGGACTGAACCAGGACTAAACCAGGACTGAACCACGACTGAACCAGGACTAAACCAGGACTAAACCAGGACTGAACCAGGACTAAATCAGGACTAAACCAGGACTGAACCAGGACTGAACCAGGACTAAACCAGGACTGAACCAGGACTAAATCAGGACTAAATCAGGACTGGACTAAACCAGGACTGAACCAGGACTGAACCAGGACTAAACCAGGACTGAACCAGGACTGAACCAGGACTGAACCAGGACTGAACCAGGACTAAATCAGGACTAAACCAGGACTAAACCAGGACTAAATCAGGACTGAACCAGGACTGAACCAGGACTAAACCAGGACTGAACCAGGACTGAACCAGGACTGAACCAGGACTAAATCAGGACTAAATCAGGACTAAATCAGGACTAAATCAGGACTGAACCAGGACTAAACATAAAACACATGGAATAGAACAAAGTACAACATAAACGTGGAAAACGACAGTATATCGTCTAAATAAAGAGTTTTTTATTTAAATATTTTTGCTGTTTTTTTTCTTACCTTGTCGTTTGTTCTCGTGGTTTTTCTTCCTGTTTCCATCTTTTAAATCGATCGAGTCAGAACAAAACCCAGACTCTGGTTTTAGGTTTAATTTGCTTCCGATTGTAAACTGCAAACTTCAGACTCCATCCCAAAATGCATCTGTCTCTCCTCCTCATTTCCTCTCTCTCTCTCTGTCTCGCCCTTCCCCTCCCTCTGCATCTCCATCTCTCAGCGCCTCTCCCTTTCTTTCTCTCTCTCCCTCTCTCTATCTGCCCCCACCTCTCTCTCTGACCTCCTCTGTCTAACTCTCCCTCTCTCTCCCTTCCTCCCTCTCTCTCTCTTACTCTCTCCTCTCTCTCCTCACCCTCTCTCTCTACCCCCCCCCCCTCTCTCTACCCCCTCTCTCTCTCCCCCTCTCTCTTACTCTCTCCTCTCTCTCTCTCTCTTACTCTCTCTCTCTTGTTCTCTCTCTCTTTTGGACAAACAGTGAATAAAATTGAGAGTTTGGGGTCAGAGGTCATCAGATTACTTCCTGTTTAATTTTACACTTTTTCCATGAGCCCAGGGGCTGTTTACAGAGTCACTCCACATTTATACATTTATATATTTATATTTTTATACATTTATACTTTTATACGACACATAAAATCCCCACAGTTCTGTGTGACCCTGAACGTCTCATTTCACTCACTGCTCATGTCCTTTTCATTTCATTGACTTATTCTTTTACATATTTGCAGTGGTTAAAGTACTCCAACAGATACAGAAAAAATACTCAAGTAAAAGTAACACATGAAAAATCTAAAATCTAAAAATATTAATGTACCTGTTTAAAAACGTACTTTAAGTGTAAAAAGTAAAAGTATTTCACATATTTTAAGTCTTATAGAGCTTCAAATGTGATTTAGATTTGTGCTGTATTTTGTTCATCAGAAACAATTAAATCAGTCATTTCATTTAATGTTTTTATTTGCATAATCCACGTGCGATTTACTAGTTTATCCAAGTCTTTTTTTTCTTTTAAATAATGTTTATTTTTTATATGTACAGAAGTGTCCATGTTCAAGTATTCTGAAGTAAAGTACTATCCCCCTGTGACTTCAGTGGGATTTATTTTATAACTTTTCTCTTTAAACTCCCTCTACTGCTCGTGCTTTGACCTTATGTGTGATGTAAAGTTATTCTTAGTTTAAATTCAGCCTGTTCCTGGTTTAATAACGAGTCACAGCTGCAGTGAACTCTGATTTTCATCTTTGGGGTTTTTCAGCCGTGTTCGTGTAATACCACTCATGTCCTCCAGGTGTCGTCCTTTTGATACGTTTTTGTCCTCCCAGAAAAACTCTGCTTTTCTCTACAGTTTATTCTCCACCGCCGTTCACAACCTGAGGGTCCAAAGAGTCTCAGTCTCCAGAAGTTCATTAAACAACAGATCAGCAGAGTAGATTATGACTTTTAAGACTTTAAAGGCGAGTTGGATTTAAACATCGTCGAAATGTCGTGACGGTGGGTGTGCGGACCAAAGGATGCAGATCTCGGGACAGACAGTGTTTTATTTACAAGGTGCGGGATTCAAAGTCAATATTAATAGTCACAACTGGGGGCAAAGTGCAGGAGGCAGAGCGGGCGCAGGACGGGACAAGGTAGGACAGACCAGAACCGGGACAAGACGGGACCAGGAACAGGACCAGGAGAGACCGAGCAGGAATAATCCAACAGGTGAGAGCCAAGGCGGAGGACGGGAACCCAGACGGGACAGGAGGCGAAGACAAAGGGTGAACTTTACCGGAGCTGGAGCGCAGAGGCAGGAGCAGGAACGAGCGGGAGAACAGGCATCTGAGGAGCGGCAAAAATCCGGTCAGAGGCAAGAAAACAGGTAACAAAATACAAAGACTTAAACTGGAGCATTCACGTTTACACGCGGACGATCTGAATCCGAGTGTATTCTGCCGAGCCCTCAAATACTCGGCAGCAGGTGACGGTGATTGCGCTGATGCGCTCCAGGTGCGTGTGGGAGGAGTCAGGGGCTCCTCCCAGCTCCAGGCAGACAGGTAGGGGAGGGGGAGAGGACACAGGAGGACAGGGACAAACAGACATCATGACACGAAGTAAAAACCTGTCTCACATTTTCAGGAAGAATGTTCCACATTTTAACTGCATAAAAGTCAAATGTTGATGTTTAGTCCTGGTTTAGTCCTGGTTTAGTCCTGGTTCAGTCCTGGTTTAGCCCTGGTTCAGTCCTGATTTAGCCCTGGCTTAGTCCTGGTTTAGTCCTGGTTTAGTTCTGGTTTAGTCCTGGTTTAGTCCTGGTTCAGTCCTGGTTTAGTCCTGGTTTAGTCCTGGTTCAGTCCTGATTTAGCCCTGGCTTAGTCCTGGTTTAGTCCTGGTTTAGTTCTGGTTTAGTCCTGGTTTAGTCCTGGTTCAGTCCTGGTTTAGTCCTGGTTCAGTCCTGGTTCAGTCCTGGTTTAGCCCTGGTTCAGTCCTGGTTCAGTCCTGATTTAGCCCTGGCTTAGTCCTGGTTTAGTCCTGGTTTAGTTCTGGTTTAGTCCTGGTTTAGTCCTGGTTCAGTCCTGGTTTAGACCTGGTTTAGCCCTGGTTCAGTCCTGGTTTAGTCCTGGTTTAGTCCTGGTTTAGTTCTAGTTTAGTCCTGGTTTAGTCCTGGTTTAGTCCTGGTTCAGTCCTGGTTTAGTCCTGGTTTAGTCCTGGTTCAGTCCTGGTTTAGTCCTGGCTTAGTCCTGGTTTAGTTCTAGTTTAGTCCTGGTTTAGTCCTGGTTTAGTCCTGGTTTAGTCCTGGTTCAGTCCTGGTTCAGTCCTGGTTTAGTCCTGGTTTAGTCCTGGTTTAGTCCTGGTTTAGTCCTGGTTCAGTCCTGGTTCAGTCCTGGTTCAGTCCTGGTTTAGTCCTGGTTTAGTCCTGGTTCAGTCCTGGTTTAGTCCTGGTTCAGTCCTGGTTTAGTCCTGGTTCAGTCCTGGTTTAGTCCTGGTTTAGTCCTGGTTTAGTCCTGGTTCAGTGCTTTAGCCCTTTCCATCATAAACCTGTTGTTTTATTAAATGTCGCTGCAGTTCCACTCCTGTCCTGCGGGGGGGCAGCAGAGAGACGCAGAGGCGCAGGTCACGTGGTTGAACAGAGCAGCTCACATAAACACACAAACACCCGGAGCAGCAGATTTAACACAAAGGTAACTCTTATTTTCACTACAACTAAACTTGATTTGTGTTTTGTCCTTGTAACGTTTGGAAACTTTAAGGAAAGACGAAAATATCCAGGGAAAAGACGAGATTAGATGAGATGTTTTATGCTGTCGTGTCCTGGTGTGAGTGGCAGAGATGTGCAAACAGACACACGCAAGAAATAACGAAATAATTCACTGTTTAAGGATATTTATGTGTCTTTTTTACGTTTTTATGTGGTTATATGCTCTGAGTTTACCACAATAGTCCTGTGTAGTGCCTTATGTGTGCTCCAGTACCTTTTTGTAATAGTGAGGGATGGAAAATACACAAAAAAATATGGTTTATTGTGATAAAAAGGGTTCAGTTTCAGTTCAGTTCAGTTTATTTTTGTAAAGTCCAAAAGCACAACAGCAGCTGCCTCTTAGGGATGAACATGAGAATTGATTTAACCAACAGAAAGTTAGAAAAATGACAACAATGAAACAGAAACAGACAAATTAATCAACAGAAAACAAACAAATAGAGAAGTGTCCCAGAGAAACTTTGAGGAGAAACACAGTGAAGTAGAGATCCACCCCCATGGACTAAACCAGGGCTAAATCAGGACTAAATCAGGGCTAAATCAGGGCTAAATCAGGGCTAAATCAGGGCTAAACCAGGGCTAAACCAGGGCTAAACCAGGGCTAAACCAGGGCTAAACCAGGGCTATACCAGGGCTATACCAGGACTAAACCAGGACTAAACCAGGACTAAACCAGGTCTAAACCAGGTCTAAACCAGGTCTAAACCAGGTCTAAACCAGGTCTAAACCAGGGCTAAACCAGGGCTAAACCAGGGCTAAACCAGGGCTAAACCAGGGCTAAACCAGGTCTAAACCAGGTCTAAACCAGGTCTAAACCAGGGCTAAACCCAGGGCTAAACCCAGGGCTAAACCCAGGGCTAAACCCAGGGCTAAACCCGGGCTAAACCCGGGCTAAACCCGGGCTAAACCAGGGCTAAACCAGGGCTAAACCAGGGCTAAACCAGGGCTAAACCAGGGCTAAACCAGGGCTAAACCAGGGCTAAACCAGGGCTAAACCAGGACGAGGCGCTGCAGATGTTTCCAGGACTAATGCACATCCATTTACAGATAAAGTTCAAGTCTTTGGAGCCAGAGTCGCTCAACTAAGAGACAGAGAGAGTTTGTGTCACTTTTATATTATCATGACAATCGCCAACAAAGATAATCACCATTTTGTCTCCAGAATGTGCAGAAAAAAAACCTACTTCTCCTTGTTGATCTTTTCTAAATCACTGCTGTTTTCAGTTTAACTTTAAATATGGAACCTTTTCATCACATTAAAACTGTAATTATTCACATCCAGAGCATTTTAAACTGTCAGCAACAATAATTATCGTGATACAATCGTTAACCTCAATTATTTAAGCTGTGATAATCGTGACACCGAATTTCACGATCGTCCCAGACCTGGTAGTACCACATTTATTCTCACGCTGCGAGTACTGAATAATTAAGAAATACTGATACTTTATTAGGTATAAATCTGTTTTTTACCAGTCTGTTTTCAGTGAATATGTGGAAATTTTATGTTTTAATTAAAAAAAAAAAGTATAAAGAAAGAACTATTTACATGTACATTCTGATTTCAGCCCATTTTACATAAAGTATTTACCGATTTTCAGTACGTGGATGCTCTTCAGTTTAACTCTATGTCAAGAAACGCAATTTTTATACACGCAATTATTATTAAATTATAAGTTATCCAAGCCATGCGCCGACATGCACGGCTGGAGCGGAGTGAGGCGCTGCTACAGGGGCCCCATTGATGAGGACAACCAGCCATTCAGCCTCTTACCTGTGGAGGACACTGCTCCCTTTGTCCAACTTTAGGTGATCATTTACCAGGGCAAAAATATAACAAATTCTCTCTTAGGTTGTTCAGGCCGTGCTGGTGCGAGAGCGAAATACGTGAGAGATAATGACGCTTAATGATCCCATGTTCTGTTTCGCTGCTGTTTGTTTTAATTAAGGATCAGACCCAGGACACGCTGGAGGGACGGTGTCTCTGGGCCGGTCTGGGGACACCTCGGGGTCCCACTGGAGGAGCTGGAGGAAGTGTCTGGGGTGCGGGAAGTCTGGGAGTCCCTGCTTACACTGCTGCAACCAGAAGAAAATGGATGGATAGGATGTTTTAGTTAAAATATAGAAAATAAAAATATTAAAAGGCCCATAATGAAGGAAGCTTGGCAAAAGTGAATGATTAGTGAAAAGAATTGAACTCTTTTTTTCCTTTTTTCAACTGAATAGAATGTTTAAACAAAGCATTTAATTTATGTTCAAATGGAAGATAAGGGTGGGATCTAATAAGTTTTCTTCTTCCCACTTCTTTTCGAGCGTTTATAGGAACAAATCTTTGAGAAGTGCTTTGGGTGTGTCTGATTCATGTGCTCAAAATGAATAAAATCAAATTAAAACAAAAGGATTCCTAACAAACATATATATATTTTGATAGTTTACGAAGAAATAATTTTGTTTTCTACCCTCAAAATTGTATCGGAGTTTTACAAAAATGTCAAAAAAAACAACAAAAAAACGTGTAGGGTCGTCATTTCTTTAAGCTTCATTACAGTAAAACATAAACATTAAAATGGTGCCTTCATGCAAAATGCCAAGTGTGTTTAAGTCTGTAAAAGGGTGTATAAATGTGTGTAATTGCCTCTGATTACATAAAGACGTGTGTGTAATCCCTCAGTCGTCCACGTCTGATCCAAAAGAAATATTCAAATCATTAACTGGCCAAAATATAAATTACTGTTGGACACTGTTTCATATTTTAAGTGAAGAGCTAACGACTCTGAAACTGACCAGAACTGAGTAAGCGGCTGAACATCCTCACTCCTTTTTTTTCAGTATCGATTCTTGCGCAAATGAGAATCTAGTTTCGATACTTTTGACAACCTTTACTGCTCAAATTGCTCCTAATTCTGCGTCATCTAATAAACCCTCATCTTCATCTTCGTTTTATATCCAGCTTCGCCGTCGCCGTGGAGATGTCCCAGTCGACCTAGTGCGTCAGACCCGTCCTCCCTCCGCCCCGTCCTCCCGCAGCGTCCCGCCTCGCTCCTGTGATGCCGCCCTCGTGCTGTGGCTCTCCGTCACAGTACACACACCACCACCTCGCCACCTTCTGTCTCACGTTTTTTAGGTAAGAGACTGAACGTAACCAAAATGAGGATTATTCTGTGTTGTAGAGCTGCACTATTATGGGAAAAGTCACGCAATATATATGTTTAAAGTTCGTATATCCTCCTGAGACCCGAGCTCTTAATAGTTTTTGCAAATAAAAAAACTATTAAGTGCCTGAACACATACATTTTGTGTAAAAAACAAAATGAGAAACAATTGTGCCTCTAGGAACAATGTGTCTCATTTGTGCTGCTGACAGGTGCAGACATGTGCCTTTAAATAAAAATAAATAAATAAAATAAAATAAATTATTAAAATACAATAAAAAAATAAAAAAAATAAAAATAAAATACAATATAAAATAAAAATAATAAAAACAAATTAAAAAATAAATAAAATAAAAAATAAATAAATATTCCAAACTCTTAGAAATATAAAAAATTGAACATGTTCTTGTTGCTGTTCTTCTAAAAATTTGCACTGTGGCCTGAACAACCCAAAATCTGTCGTCCACAGAAGAGGACACAGGGTCTCAGGAGGATATTACCGTATTTTCCGGAGTATAAGTTGCACCAGCAAAAAATGGCATAATAATGAAGAAAAAAAACATATTTCACATATACGTCGCACCCGTAGTTTTCAAGTTTGCTTCTACATTTTACCTTTAGTTCAGTAGAAATATATTTATTGATTGATTTATTAGTTTATTTGAATAGGGACAACGCACATTAATCAACATTTCTGTAAATGCGCCAGTATTAGCCACACAGCGAGTTTCCAACTGCAGTCCCTAAAATGCCACCACACATAAAATACAAAGTTTGTATAAATAGTTAGTTTGGTTATTAGTAAAATGTTCTAAAAGTTAGTGCAGGTAAGAAGGCAATTTGTAAAACACTGTGACAAAGACGGACAAAATCTACAGATATAACACAGAACAGATGAGGCGGCAGCAGCACAATTTCACATTTGGTGATCACAGGCTTGATTCAGAAGTAACTGTTTTTTTTACCATGATTTTAAAAGTCCTGATCCAATCCACACTTCTGATGTGAGGCGGAACCGAATATCATGTAAAATAAATGTAATAAATTACTTTTTTTACTTTTTACAGCCTTTAAATTATTTGACAGTTGTTTTTCTTGTAGACTAACTTTTACAGCTCCGTGTTTGGTGTCAAAATGTCGACGTAGATTGTACCGACCGCGCCTCATAACACAAAAAAACATACAAGTTTTTCTCCTCAAAGCACAAACTTGTGTTCACCTTCACTTTTCTTCCTTCCAAACCGACAATTTTCCTCTTGATGAACATTTTGTGATGATTATTTGCAAATATTTCTCAGTTCCACTTGCTGGGAAAGTCTCATTAGTTTATTGTCAGTGCAAACATTAAAGCAGCACAGACTTATTTTAAAATAACAGTCATGCCTTTTCATTTATCTTCTCACGGGCCACATAAAATGACGTGGCGGGCCGGATTTGTCCCCTGGGCCTTGAGTTTGACACATGTGACAGGGGCCGTTTCTGTTCAGATTATAAACTGTTCACTTTAAAAACAAGTCCAGGAGCATTTGAGGCAAGACTGAAACATGAACTCATGAACTAATACGAGAAGCTCCTGCGTTTCAGAACATGCTGTACCTACAATTTAAGCCTAAACAACAACGTCTTTTTATTTTTCCAGTCGTTGTGATTTGATTTAGCCAAATCAAATTGCGATTTTTGATTTGATTTTTTGGATAGTGATGTACTGTGCAGTCCTATTGTCTTGTGAAAGTGTTTACAGAATAACCTCTATGTTTTTGAGCTTGTAATGTGGGTGAAAGGTCAAGGGTTACGTCAGGTCAGGACTATTTAAAGTTAAGACTCGCACATGATTTAAAGCGACGTTTTCTTATCTCTGTTCCAATGTTTCCTCGTCATAATGTTTTTTTGTTGTTGTTTCATTCACACATGTTTAACAAACCTGCATATTTAGGCTGAGTTCTTCTCTCAAACTCAAGAAAACACTCCGTTCCACCTTGTGATGTCATCGTGTGGCGATACAGGAAGTGCTCCGCTGTGTTTTTAAACTCCACACACCTTCATTTATAGAATCATCCGGATCATTTCAGCTCCTGGAATTGCCGCTTATCTCGACTGAACTAAAGGTAAAAGGAGCTGTTCACTTGGAAAACGACCACTTGATGACATCACAAGGTGGAACAGAGCGTTTTTGAGCTTTGGAGATGTAGACAGACTAAACAAAACGTAACTCCTGGTCTGTTTTTGAGGAGGAAACGGTATTAAAACATGACTTAAAGCTCATAAGAGTCCATTTTGTGTAATATAGGAGCTTTAAGTTAAACCAGGCATGTTCAAACTGAGGCCCGGGGACCAAAAACGGCCCTCAAACCAGTTTTTCCCGGCCCTCAAGCTTCCAGGTGAATTGGCCCATATTAATTAAACGGTACTTTTTACTGTACGTTTCTGAAAATCTACTTGTGTTGAGGACGTGAGCGTGAATAAAGGTCTGTAGTGGTTCAGTTTAACTTGTAATAAAACACACAGATTTGAAGTATTCACTGTATTCGCGGCGAAACTATGGCCCTTTTTTACCCCAGGAAGTAGGAAATGGTCTAAGTTCTGCTCACGTCTCAAAGCAGAAGTTAATCGTTAATATTTGAGTATTTGATAATGACACACTGGCACACTCTGTACAAACTGTGGAGGTCACGAGAAACAGGCTGTACATTCAAGTTGACATGTTGTCCCTTTGACAGATATGTAAAGTCACAGTCAATACTTTTTTATCTGTAAATATTGACTTTGAAGGATTTTAAAGTAAACACACGTGAAATTGACTTGACCCGGAGTTGTGTTTCTCGTTTCTTCAAATAAAACTCTGTTCCGTTGCGCTGTAGATGATTAAAAACAGAATATAAATGTAGCTAACCTGCCAGCCGCCACGTTCTAAACAGGTGAACGCCATCGACTCTGGCTTCAGTTCACTTTCTATTGAAAACCTGTGTCCCCTCTCTGTACCTGCTGCTGTCAGACTCATTCTGGTCTTAAATGTTCGTATTAACCCTCTACATGATCCTGGGTTTTTTATTTCACTATTGTGTCTGTAAATCGAGAATCAACACTAATCAAATAAAATAAATAGAACAATAATCATTCTTTATTTAGAATGGTCTTTATTTTTATAAGAACTAGTATTAAATTAGACACAAAACTGACTCTTTTGAGCTTTAAGTCGTGTTCTAAAGCTGTTAGCGCATCAAAAACAGACCTGGAGTTGTGTTTTGTTTCATTCACACACATTTGAGTAACATTTTATTATTCGTCTGTAACATCTACAAAGCTCAAAATGCGACGTTCCACCTTGTGATGTCATCAAGTGGTAGTTTTTTCAAGTTCCTTTTACCTTTTGTTCAGCACAGATTGGCAATTCCAGAGCCTGAAATGATCCAAATGATTCTATAAATGAAGGTGTGTGGAGTTTAAAAACACAGTGGAGCACTTCCTGTATCACCACATGATGACATCACAAGGTGGAACAGTGTGTTTTCAGCCTAAATCTGCAGGGTTTGTGTGTTAAACATGTGTGAATGAAACAAAAACACCGTTTGTGATGAGGAAACAACATTAGAACTACTATTTCTGTTGAAAATTACAACATTTTGTGTAGAGAAAGAGTGTTTTCGTTTTCCTTAATGAGTGATATGACCTTTGACCTGCGTTCAAACACGCTGCATCTTTTGACGTTTGTCTCTGTGGTTTCTGCTCTACAGTTACGTGCTGCTACACTCGTCCAGGAAGACTTTTAGCAACGTGAAAGTCAGTATCTCTGCTCAGTGGACTCCAACGCTACAAAATGGCAGCTCTCCCAGTTTCTATCCCCCAGAGGTACAAACTGCATCTGTTTACATTTAAATCAATAAAAAAATAACACACATGAACATGAAATACAACGTTAATGTTTTAGCAGTGGTGGGTGAAGTACTCAGCTTTGTTACTTAAGTAAAAGTACAGATACAGAGGTAAAAAGTTACTAAAGTAAATTAATGAATCTACCGTTGTTCCGGAGTATAAGTCGCTCTGGAGTATAAGTCGCACCTGAATATAAGTCACGCCGGAGTATAAGTCGCACCTGAATATGAGTCGCGCCAGAGTATATGTCGCACCGGAGTATAAGTCACGCTGGAGTATAAGTCACACCAGAGTATAAGTCGCACCTGAATATGAGTCGCGCCAGAGTATAAGTCGCACCGGAGTATAAGTCGCACCGGAGTATAAGTCGCACCGGAGTATAAGTCACGCTGGAGTATAAGTCACACCTGCCAAAAAAGTGCAATATAATGAAGAAAATAAACATATTTCACATATAAGTCGCTCCAGAGTATAAGTCGCGCCGGAGTATAAGTCGCACAGGAGTATAAGTTGCAGCAGCCAAAAAAATGTAAAATAATGAAGAAGAAAAAAAACATTTCACGTATAAGTCGTGCCCGAGTATAAGTCGTGCCCGAGTATAAGTCGCGCCCGAGTATAAGTCGCGCCCGAGTATAAGTCGCGCCCGAGTATAAGTCGCGCCCGAGTATAAGTCGCGCCCGAGTATAAGTCGCGCCCGAGTATAAGTCGCGCCCCGGACAAACTTTGAAAAAAGAGCGACTTATAGTTCTGAAAACACGGTGCTTTATTATTGTGTCTTATATAAAAGATCCCGAGCCCTTTAATGAACGTTTCACCAAAAAAAAATGCTTCATAAATTCATCATAAAATGGACAAAACGACAAAAAATGAGCTTCACTTTCCACTTCTCCAACTCACATAAACCACAAAGTCTTTCGTCTTCAAGGGCTTGAGAAAAACATCAAAGTATCACGTGAAAAAATTGAGTAAAAGTGTTAAAGTATCTGTTTAAAAATGTACTTTAAGAGTAAAAAGTCAAAGTATTTGCATTTGTTAAAGCGTAAATGTCGTGATATTGATTTAAAATGAGACATATTTTGCTGAACAGTAACAAAACAAATCAGTTTCTTCATTTTTCTCATTAATTTTTTGTGTATTTATTTTTGTTTTGCTCAAAGCCGAAGCTCGAACTCGAAAACTTTAGTCAGGAAGTTTCCACGAACATGGTAAAAAATAAACCTTCACTACATTTTTGAACAGGACTGAAGTATTTTTCATCTGATTTGGAGAAAGTACAGACACTGCTCTCAAATGTACTCAAGTAAAAGGAAAAAGTACACACTGTAAAATGTACTTAAGTAGTATTTTTAGGTATCTGTTCTTTACTTAAATACTACTTTATTTTTGTGTTAGACGTGGGAGGATCACCGTCTGTTTGCAGATGAGGAACAGGCCACACTTTTCCTCGGAGCGTTGGACTCCATCTTCCTCTTTTCGTACGCTGTGGTCAGTAAAAAAAACCAAAAACATTGCTTTTTGTCCAATTAAAATATCTAAACTATTTATTAGCGCTACTCCGTTATCGTACTGTGTTAATATTTGATTTTGTTTGTTCGTGCAGGGTTTGTACCTGAGCGGCGTGATCGGAGACAGAGTAAACCTTCGCTACGTGCTGTGCGTCGGTTTGTGCGGATCAGCTGTCGTGGTGAGTGTTGTGAAATGTACAATTGGGCCAAAAAAAGGATTTAATCAGCCAAAAAAATAACTCAAAAGAACAGAAAAAAACTGAAAAAAACAAAAAAAAACTCAAAATAACAGAAAAAAATTCCAACTCAAAATAACAGAAAAAAAACTCAAAATAACAGAAAAAAGTAAAAAAAATAAACTAAGAAGAAAAGTGAGAAGAAAAAAAAGAACTCAAAATAACAGAAAAAAGAAAAAAATAATAAACTGAGAAGAAAAACGAGAAGAAAAAAACTCAAAATAACAGAAAAAAGTAAAAAAATAAACTAAGAATAAAAACAAGTAGAAAAAAAGAACTAAAAAAAAGTAAAAAAAAAAACTAAGAATCAAAACAAGAAGAAAAAAAAGAACTCAAAATAACAGAAAAAAGTAAAAAAAATAAACTAAGAAGAAAAACAAGAAGAAAAAAAGAACTCAAAATAACAGAAAAAAGTAAAAAAAATAAACTAAGAATAAAAACGAGAAGAAAAAACCCCTCAAAATAACAGAAAAAAGAAAAAAAATAAACAGAAGAAAAACGAGAAGAAAAAAAATAACTCAAAATAACAGAAAAAAGTAAAAAAAATAAACTAAGAAGAAAAAAGAGAAGAAAAAACCCTCAAAATAACAGAAAAAAACCCAACTCAAAATAACAGAAAAAAGTAAAAAAAATAAAATAAACTAAGAAGAAAAACGAGAAGAAAAAAAAGAACTCAAAATAACAGAAAAAAGTAAACAAATAAACTAAGAAGAAAAAAGAGAAGAAAAAAAATAACTCAAAATAACAGGGAAAAAAAGGAAAAAATAAACTCAAAATAAAAACCCCAGGATCATGCAGAGCGGGTTAATACGAACATTTAAGACCAAAATGACGAGTCTCAGCGCAGCAGTTTTTCAAGAGAAAGTGAATTGGAGCCAGAGTCGATGGCGCTGTAAGCTAGCAGGGTTAGCTATGTCCATTTATATAAACAGTCTATGGTTTCAACCTCCACAAATACAGGAAATTGTTCATAAACGCATCAGATTCTTGTATTAGTTTAACAAGTTTATGGAGAATTTCAGATCTAACCGCAGTTTTTTTTGTGGCGTTGCTGCACTCGTGAGCGCACTGACCTTTGACCTACAACCCCAAAACACGCCATTGACGTTTAGATAACAGTGAAAGTAGAAGGTGGCTGATAATTGCGTCTATTTTTAGGAGTTCGTGTTCGGCACAGTGACAGAATGGCTGAAGATCTATAATGTTTACGTGTACTGCGGTCTGTGGGTGCTCAACGGGCTGCTGCAGTCCGCCGTCTGGCCCTGCGTCGTCGCCGTGATGGGAAACTGGTTTGGTAAGACCGGGTGAGTCGTGTTTGTCTGCTCTGGGACGAGTAACTGACCGAGGAACAGGAGGGACACTGCTTTTCTATTGATTCTTTTATTTGGAAATATTGATTTTAAAGCGAAAACATTACGCAAAATCGACTTGAGCTTTTAATCATATCGTTTCCTCGTTAAAAACAAACCCGAAAAGTTGATTCAAAAGGCCAATGATACGTTATTTTAATCAGACGCCACGATTGTTCATAGTATAAAGTAGAATATTTTCACATCTACACATATAAAGACGATAATAAATAAATAAAGACGATAAATTGAGGCACATGTCACAGAAAATATCCTGCTCTAAACTGCTACAGTATAAACGATGCACCAGTATTTCTTAAAAACGTTGGGTAGTGAGGAGTATTGTGTGACGTTAGTGGTGATTTTGGCGACTTTTGGCGTTTGTTTCATTTTCGATGGCATCTACAAGTGGAAAAAAGATGCCTTAAAATACTGGGAATCTACGGAGCCCCGCATAGGACATTTGCGAAAATAATATTAACACGTGGCCACGAGATAATATCACGTTCCCACACGATATTATCACGAGGGAACGAGATATTTTATTAGCATTTTTATTTTTTAAGTTAAATATCTCGTGCACTCGTGAAAATATATGTATAGAAATCATTATTACATATTTTTGACAAGCAGGTGCAGCAGACGACCTCTTGGTGGCGCACATGTGCTAGAAGTACAGGTAGAAAAGGACGGATGGTAAAAAGAAGGGAAGAGAGGCTTGTATGTGATCGGGACAGGACGTCAAAATCAAACATTATTTTATGCTGGGGATGAGCTACAATGACGTATTAGCAACGCTCGATTTGGACGGTTATATTTTAAGCTAAAGACATTTGATGAGGATGTCTGCACATGTCTTAATTAAGTCATTCCCTAGTGATAATTAACTCGTTCCCTCAAGATAATATCGTGTGGGAACGTGATATTCTCTTGTGGCCACGCGTTAATATTATATTTCGCAAATGTCCTATGCAGGGCTCCGTAATATATCACATAAAATAAAATGTCTTAATTTGTGGAGACTTAAATTTGTCCACTAGAGGTCAGTGTTTCTCCGAGGCCTCAGACACGTCGAACCATCACTAGTAACTCTTTATTATTCATCTGTAACATCTCCAAAGCTCAAAATGCGGCGTTCCACCTTGTGATGTCATGAAGTGGTAGTTTTAAAGTGAACATCTCAACTAAACTAAAGGTAAAAGGAGCTAAGTGGCAACTCCAGGACTGAAATGATCCAAATGATTCTAGAAATGAAGACGTGTGGAGTTTAAAAACACAGCGGAGCACTTCCTGTATCGCCACACGATGACATCACAAGGTGGAACGGAGTGTTTTCAGTTTGTTTGTGCGTTAAACATGTGTGAACGAAACAAAAAAAACACAACTCCAGGTCTGTTTGTGACGAGGAAATGACATTACAACATAAATCGTGTTGTTCCTGGTCTTTTTTAAATAAAGTTAAAATAGAAATAGTTCAACAGTGAAGTGAAGGCGGTGGATTGTAGAAAATAAAAAAAATACTGTACGCAGAACAGACACCAAAAGCAAAAAAGACACCAAAGCAAAAAAAACAAAACAAACCTCAAATAAAAGTATCACCGTATCAAAACTTCTATTTAAGTGAAAGAATTAAAGTACCTGTTTAAAAATGTACTTAAAGAGTAAAAAGTACAGGTATTTTGTTTAGATTTTGAGGTTTTATGAAGCTTCAAATGTGATGATTTGAGCTGAATTTTGAACAGAAACAATTGAATCCATCGTTCCATCTGTTTTTATTTGTATATTTGTGTTTTGTTCAAATTATGTTAAAAATAAACGTTAGTCTTTTCAGCAGGTCTCAGACGATAATAAAAAATACTAAAATACTGGTCCATGTTTTAATAAAAGTCATTTTTCTACACAAAAGTGCTAAACTAAATCTGTTATTTCAAAAAATACTTTTAGTTTTCAGTCCTGTTCAAAAATGTAGTGGAGCAGAAAGTACAGACACTGCCCTCAAATGTACTGAAGTAAAAGTATCCACATTACTATACATTTCCGGTATCTGTACTTTACTTTAATCCTTTTTACTTCACTCCTTTTACGTCGTTATGTTGCACCACTGCAGATTTGACCTTGAGTGTTTGGTGTTTCAGTCGTGGCTTCATCTTCGGGCTGTGGAGCGCCTGTGCTTCTGTCGGAAACATCCTGGGAGCGTTTCTGGCCTCGAGCGTCCTGAAGTATGGCTACGAGGTAAAACGGCAGATGGATGTGAAGAATTATGGATGAGCAGGGCCGTCGACCGAAATGTGGGGGCCCGGGGCAATAAGCCTCACATGGGCCCCCCCTGTAATAAGTTGTTTTTTCCTGCACATTTTGACGATATTTGGCGATTATCTTTGTTGTTTTGATGTTTGAGAGCGGGATTTGAACCACTAACCTACAGATGAGTGGACAAACGCTCTACCAACTGAGCCACTGTCGCTCTAACTGACAATAACAAAACATTTAAATGGCGGTAATTCAAAATCTGTGTCGTTTATGTTTAGGAGAAAACAACAGAAAGCCATTTTTATTTGTTTTTTATTATAATTTTCAGACCAGATCAATTATCATCCATCAGTTTGGGGAAATATTTAATTAATTTTTTATTTTTTTGTGTTTTTTTTGTCCAGTACGCGTTCCTGGTGACTTCAGTGGTGCAGTTTGCTGGTGGGATTGTGGTTTTCTTCGGCCTCCTCACGTCGCCAAAGGAAGTGGGTACGTACTGAAGTGAACGATAAACGAGTGGACTGTAGGATGAGGCCAAACGTTTATGAAATGGAAAAATATTATTAAAAAAGAGCTACAGATTTACAGTTATTTGTGTTTCCAGCTGTTTTTCCATCTAAAAATCTAAATACCTCCTCTTTAATACAACACAGAAGTAAATACCTCCTCTTTAATACCCCGTAGAAGTAAATACCTCCTCTTTAATACCCCGTAGAAGTAAATACCTCCTCTTTAATACAACACAGAAGTAAATACCTCCTCTTTAATACCCCGTAGAAGTAAATACCTCCTCTTTAATACCACACAGAAGTAAATACCTCCTCTTTAATACAACATAGAAGAAAATACCTCCTCTTTAATACCCCGTAGAAGTAAATACCTCCTCTTTAATACCCCGTAGAAGTAAATACCTCCTCTTTAATACCCCGTAGAAGTAAATACCTCCTCTTTAATACCCCGTAGAAGTAAATACCTCCTCTTTAATACCCCGTAGAAGTAAATACCTCCTCTTTAATACCCCACAGAAGTAAATACCTCCTCTTTAATACCCCATTGAAGTAAATACCTCCTCTTTAATACCCCATTGAAGTAAATACCTCCTCTTTAATACCCCATTGAAGTAAATACCTCCTCTTTAATACCCCACAGAAGTAAATACCTCCTCTTTAATACCACATAGAAGTAAATACCTCCTCTTTAATACCACATAGAAGTAATTACCTCCTCTTTAATACCCCAAAAGAAGTAAATACCTCCTCTTTAATACCCCAAAAGAAGTAAATACCTCCTCTTTAATACCCCAAAAGAAGTAAATACCTCCTCTTTAATACCACATAGAAGTAAATACCTCCTCTTTAATACCCCATAGAAGTAAATACCTCCTCTTTAATACCCCATAGAAGTAAATGCCTCCTCTTTAATAATGTTGTGTTTCAGGTTTGAGCTCAGAGCCGGAGACAGGTTTAAACCCGGTGGAGACGGACTCAGACAGCCACAGGCCCCTGATGAGCGACGAGGAGGACGAGGTGGAGGTGGAGGTGTGCGCCCAGCGAGACCACGCCCCCTCGCAGCTCGACGAGCCCCTGACACGCGACCCTCAGCCCATCGGCTTCTGTCAGGCCTTCTGTCTCCCGGGGGTGCTCCCTGTAAGAAATTACATGGGTTTTTTTCCACATTTTGTAATTTTTTTGTTATTTATTGGTTAAATGTGCACTGTGTAATGTTTTTGGTAAAAGTCAGATATATAGAGACTTAAAAAAAAGTGACATAATGCGGCTTTAATCATGAGTTAATCTTGACTTTTATACAACAAACTTTACGTATTTTGTGAGTTTAATCTATATTTTGTGTGTGTTGCAGTATTCCCTGGCGTACGCGTGTTTAAAACTCGTCAATTACTCATTTTTCTTTTGGCTCCCGTTTTACCTGAGTAACAACTTTGGCTGGAAAGAGGCGGAGTCTGACCGTTTGTCCGTGTGGTACGATGTGGGCGGGATTATCGGTGAGCTCGACGTGTGCGATTGTGTTTAAACTGTTTATTCTTTTTACTGTCACTCTGAAAATTGACCATAACTACTTCTGTCGTTGTTTTGTCGTTCAGGTGGTACGATACAAGGTCTAATTTCTGATTTCATGGGGAAGAGGTCACCGGTTTTGGCTCTGAGTTTGCTCTTTGCCATGGGGGCGCTAGTGGGATTCAGCCGTGAGTTTTACCTGTTCTGAAAAATTGACTTTTCAGTTTTTTAATCATGTTCTAGTCCAGAGGTGTCAAACTCATTTTCACCGAGGGCCACGTCAACAAAATGGCTGCTCTCAAAGGGCCACATGTTACTGTAAGATAAATGTTAGTAAGTTTTTATCTTGTTAATTAACTGTTTCTACATTTATTACGTATTCAAGTCACAAATACTGTATATGGATTTGCATAGATATGAAAAAATGGCTGTTTAACTGTGTATCTAAGGATAAACTGACATTTTAAGACAGTCATACCTTTTAATTTACTTTGTCGCGGGCCACATAAAATGTCGTGGCGGGCCGCATTTGGCCCACGGGCCTTGAGTTTGACACATGTGTTCTAGTCGTTTCTTCTCATTTTCCCTCTTTAAGTTGTATTTGGAATGATTCATGTTTGTGTAACGTTTAATCGCTAAATTTCCAAGACGCCATTTTGACGATCTACCACCGTTTAACCTCCACCTGTGACACGCCCACTGTGACACGCCCACTGTGACACGCCCACTGTGACACGCCCACTGTGACACGTCCACTGTGACACGCCCACTGTGACACGCCCACTGTGACACGCCCACTGTGACACGCCCACTGCGACACGCCCACTGCGACACGCCCACTGCGACATGCCCACTGTGACACGCCCACTGTGACCATAGGGGGCGCCGACATCTCCACGACTCCGATATTTACAACGACGTCAGCTCCCATTGGACACCTCAGTTTTTTTTCTTTTATTAAGTCGTTTTAGATGAATATTGTGATTTAAAATGTGTAAATTATAATAAAATGATCCACAGAGATGAGAACCATAGAGACACATGCACAATACGGCTGGTTTAAAGTAAAGATGTACAGTATTTCTTATCAGGAATGAGCAATAGTGTCAAAAAATAAAATATCAGTACTTTTAGACCGTCAGACTCGTCATTTTGGTCTAAAATGTTCATATTAAGCCGTTTTTATTTCACTTTTGTGTCTGTAAATCAAGATATGAATATTTAATCCAGCGCTTTTTTTTCCCGACAAGTGACTCCTGCCACTTTTATCTGTCATTTCTTTTCGTTCAGTTAGATTTCCATAGTTTTCGTGAGTACTGCACAATATCTCAACATAAATCTCACTGTTTGTCTTTGTTTTTTCCCCAGATTCTCCCAATAACCAGGTCATAAATGCAGTTTTATTGGCCACCACTGGTTTCTTCACCGGGGGCCCCTCAAACATGATCAGCTCGGCCATCTCCGCAGATCTGGGCCGTCAGGACGCTCTGCGGGGCAGTCAGGAGGCTCTGGCCACAGTCACGGGCATCGTGGACGGGACGGGGAGCATCGGCGCCGCAGTGGGACAGGTGCAGGTCCAGTTCACTCACACTTTTATATGGTTTCATATTTGACCCGTGTGTTTTTCTCTGCAGTATCTGGTGTCTCTGATTGAGAGTAAACTCGGCTGGATGTGCGTCTTCTACTTTTTTGTTATTATGGTGAGTAGTGACTTCAAATAAAAGTAAAAGTATTTCACAAGTGTTCATTTGTTGTAAATGTAGTGATTGATTTAAAGTGATGCATATTTTGTTCAACAGAAATGATACCAATCAGTTTCTAGATTTTTCTTATGAATTTTGTGCATTTATTTTTGTTTTGCTCAAAGTTTAAGTCTAAGTCTTGAAAACTTTAGTGAAAATGTTACTACGAACATCATCAGACTTGCTCTTGTACATTTTCTGTGAGAATCTTCCAGAGCGCTGGAGTTTTTTACTTGTAGATTTGATTAAAACTGATTATTTTGGTCTAGAACGAGAACTTTTGTTTTGCATTTTCTTAATTTTAAGGTCAACGATCCTGAACTCTCTCTGTCCTGGTTCATTTTGGTCTAAGTCCCAGTCTAGTCTAAGTACCAGTTTAAGTCCCGGTCTAAGTCCCAGCAGGCGTAGGTCCCGGTCCAAGTCCCAGTCTAAGTCCTAGTTTAAGTCCCGCTCCAAGTCCCGCTCCAAGTCCCGCTCCAAGTCCCGCTCCAAGTCCCGCTCCAAGTCCCGCTCCAAGTCCCGCTCCAAGTCCCGCTCCAAGTCCCGCTCCAAGTCCCGCTCCAAGTCCCGCTCCAAGTCCCGCTCCAAGTCCTAGTTTAAGTCCCAGTCTAAGTCCCAGCAGGCGTAGGTCCCAGTCTAGGTCCCGCTCCGAGTCCCGGTCTAAGTCCCATTCCAGATCCCGGCCCGAGTCCCGGTCCAGTTCCCTCTCGATGTGAACTATAAAAACTATAAACATCTTAATAAAACCGTCGTCCTCGTGACGTCTTTCACATTTAAACGTCAAACTCCAGAGTCGACCTCGATGTGACACAAAAGTAAATGAAGTTCACTCTGAAATAATAAAATATAAAAACACACTGCAGTCAAATGTTTGGACACACACACTGCTTTTTCACATTTAATAAACAAACACACAACATCAAATATATGAAGTAAGAAATATGGAGTAACAAAAAAGTAAAATAACACATTTTTTTTATATTTCTATTCAAATCTTCAAAGTTTCCTTCCGTTTCTTTATTGAAAATCTTTCCTACATAATTCCGCGTTTCTTGCTTCACACATTGGACGTCCTTCCATTACGTCATCGGCCTGTAAAACGCTGTGATGTCACTGTGATGTCATCCCAAACCCGCCAACGCGTCTAGACTTACCCTGTGTTTTTTTTTTTTCTTTTTCTTTCTTACAGACAGGGAGCAGCATCGTCTTCATTTCTCCGTTAATCTACAGAGAGGTGAGAGCGATGTGGAGAGAGCGACGAGCCTCTCAACGACAACTCTGAAACGAAAAAAAACAAAACGGAAAAATAGCGGTAAAAAAACATAATCCAAAACACTTTTACTTTTACTGTGTCACTTTGAAACTCCCGTTGTCGTCCCGTGTGATTTTAAACTGACAGATGAAGTGCCTATGAGAAAGAATCTAGGCCTGGTGCCCTTCAAAATAATGTTCGTTTTGGTGTAAATATTTAAAAAAAACCCTGAATGGATGTAAATAGAACTTTCTGTACGTGAGGCTTTTAATTTGAAAGGCTTTTACTGCCCTTTTAGAATGTAAACTGACATCATTTTATCTGTTGTAAATATGTACAGCGCTTACTCGCTTTTATTTTGAAATATGAATCTTGCACTATAATTTACCTTATTCCGGAAGTTGCCGTCGTCGTTTGGGTTGGATTATTTTGGACGGGGGCTGATGTTTCAAAGCCTCCACAGAACACACAACACTTTACCGTATTTTCCGGACTATACGTCGCTCTGGAGTATAAGTCGCCCCTGCCAAAAATGCGTAATAATAAAGAAAAAAACGTATATAAGTCGCTTTTTTTAGGTTCAAAAAATGACTCCGCCTCCATTTTTCAGCAGACAAGTTTCTCATTTGCTCTAAACTCTCTTTCCGCTGCTTGATTACCGTTTTTGGCCTCACGTTTTACGACTTTAGCTTGTAATCAGCAGAATACGACTTTATTTTAGGTCGTGTTTTTGTTCAGTCTTTCTCAGATGTTTTTTAAATTACCGTAATGAATGAATGAATGAGTTTTATTTGGGTTGTTTACGAAGACAAAACCAAACAAATATGACTGGGTTGAAGCGGCGTGTTTATGTTAAGCCCGTCCTGACCAACACATTCGACAGACGGTGATCAACCCTGTTTCAACCCTTATTATTGTATCATAATAAGGGTTGAAACACATTAATTGTATGTCTGTATCACACTGCAATGTGATGTTTGAGGTTATAGTGGTAGAAATAGTTTAATTTGCTGTTAAAAGTTCTGATTATGATCAACTGGGACGGTTCAGCAGGACGCTAAGGGCCAATAAAAGCCGGTCTGAGTGCTGCATTTTGCCCCCGGGCCCTAGTTTGGACACACCTGTTTTAAAGTTTTAGTTAACTTAAATTAATCAGATCACTCCAAAGTCTTATTCCTCAAATAGACACATCTTTGCCTCACGTTAGTTTTTATTTTATTAGATTCAAACTGAAACAAACGTCTTAAATTATAACGACTGTTTTTTAATTTAAAGAAAGACTGAAATCCTGCGAGAAAATCTTTGTTCACGACACGAAACAGACAAAATGTTTAACTTAACTATGTAATGTTGAAATATTCAGTGAGTAGATACTGGTACATAAGCCTAGAGCGCCCTCGTGTGGTTCGGCGTGACAGTAACAAATGTGTGAAATTATATATTGTAATAGTTTCGTATATAAGTCGCACCTGGACAAACTATGAAAAACAGTGCGATTTATAATCCGGAAAATACGGTGCACAAATCAACACTACGTGAGGCGAAACTTTCCCCGAATTCGCCGTTGAAACTATGAGGATTCCGTTTTTTGAGCGTTTAAAGGTAAAAGTGGGCGTGGCCAACTGAGGTCAACAGCCGATGTGATTTTTTTTTTTTTTTTTTCTGGGGTTTTTAACGTGACCACTTGAATTCGATCAGTGCGACACATTTATCCGCACAAATATCACACAATCGTACAGGGAAATCACCACCAAAGTTTTATATAAAGGCTTTGAAAGTCGTTTTTGTTTTTCGTTTTGACGATTACACGAGAAAAACGAGCGACGGACGGTTTGTTTTCTCTTTAAAATGTTCATATTTGTGGTTGGGTTTTTTCAAATCAGGGTTGAGTCTGTAATTATTTTGGTGCGATGTTTCCGATCTGTTTTTACTTTTACTTCCTGTTTACCAAATGATTTTTGTTTACACGTTGCATTTTATTCTATGCCATAAACTGACTGCAATCTGATGTAACTTGATGCCTTTTTAAATGTGTTTTATTTTTGGATTAATTTGGTTTTAGGGCCTTTTTTTATTTCCATCTTTTTAATTTTTTTATTTATAAATCTGACTGAAAAAAGTGGTGTTTTTTGGCAAATTTTTAAGTGTTTTTACTGAACTGACAGATAATAACAAGCTTTTGGACGTAGTTTGTATAGAAGGATTTTAAAGCTGCATTACGTAACTTATCCTGTCTCCATGGAGATGTTATTACTTTGGAATGTTCCGCGTCTCCGTGTTAAACTTGCGTATCGATAAATGTGTGTGTTCATTTACAGGTGTTTTTTTTTAAAGCTTAAAAAAAATAATTAAAAAAAACAGCCTTTCATCGCTACAGTGAGTGGACTTGCCTCTCCACAGATCTGACCCGGTTGGTTTATTTATTTATTATTTTGTTTATTTAAACGGGACAAAACAGACGTCTTTTGTTATGTCAAGTTGTGTCAATTTGCTCGTTTCCACGGAGATAAACAAGTTGAATGAACAGTCAAAACAGGAAAAACGAGAACATCTCCACGGAAACGACCGACGATGGAAAAGTTACGTAGTGCGGCTTTAACACAGCTGCTCATTTATGCATCTGTTTCTTATGATTTTGCACAGCGACTGTTTACACCAACCACGTTTTGCCTTTGTTTTGTTTTTCTGTTTCTACGTTTGGGCTTTTTAAAATTTAATTATATTTTCTTTTATCGGGGTCGTCTCGTTTCCATGACGTCGCCTGTGTCTGTGTCAAATGTCACTGAATGTGCAGGATTTCAGTTGAATGTGGAACAAAAATCCGTGTTCCGTTTGATGTATACGCACCACTATGTTTATAAAACCGCAGATGTGAATGAAGTTTACGTTTGAATTAAACGTGAAGCACATTTAAAACTTTCACCTGTCATGACTCCTCCCGTCCAGCAGAGGCGCTGTGTTTGAGGCATTTATGAGGAAACATCATAAACAGAGGTCCCCTGTGTTTTTAGTTTTGTTTGGACAGAACTAAAGTGATGGTTCAGTCCTGGTTTAGTTCTGGTTTAGTCCTGATTTAGTCCTGGTTTAGTTCTGGTTTAGTCCTGGTTCAGTCCTGGTTTAGTTCTGGTTTAGTCCTGATTTAGTCCTGGTTTAGTTCTCGTTTAGTCCTGGTTTAGTCCTGGTTTAGTCCTGGTTCAGTCCTGGTTTAGTCCTGGTTTAGTCCTAGTTTAGTCCTGGGTTAGTTCTGGTTTAGTCCTGGTTTAGTTCTCGTTTAGTCCTGGTTTAGTTCTGGTTTAGTCCTGGTTCAGTCCTGGTTTTGTCCTGGTTTAGTTCTCGTTTAGTCCTGGTTTAGTTCTGGTTTAGTCCTGGTTCAGTCCTGGTTTAGTCCTGGTTTAGTTCTCGTTTAGTCCTGGTTTAGTCCTGGTTTAGACCTGGTTTAGTGGTTCATGTTTGTTTAATCTTTAATGTTTAATTGTTTCATAAAGGCAAACAGATAAAAATAATTTAAAAAAACATTCTGACCAATATCTAAATGATTTTGTCTTGCAGAAGTTTTAGAAAAGATATTTGCAAATCAAGTTACGCACAAGAACTGAAACTGGGAAAAAAGCTTTTTATTATTTTGATTCCCCCAAAAATTTAATATTTTTCAAGGAGGAGAAAGAAGAAGAGGAAGAAAGAGAGGGAGAGAGAGAGGGAGGAGAAAAGGAGAAGAACCTTTTATTACAAGATCTTATTGTCTTTGTCCAAAATCTGTCCACTCTAGAGCTGAAATGTGGAAAAAAAAAAAAAAGCTCTTGATTAATGAAAAATGGAACATTTCAAGGACGAGAGAAACTGGAGCCACTGAAACTTAATAATGTGAAGATAAATATATCAGACCTGCTCCTGTTTTTAATGTTTTAAATGGACCTGTGTTTGATTTGTTTGTGTTTTAACTTCATTTATAATGACTCAAAATCAAACATTTTCTTTTTGTTCTTCACATAAAACGCAGATGTTTTGCAGATGCTTAAAATGTCCTGTAGGGGGCGGTGGTGCCTTTGGTGAAACAAACAGCTGTGGACCAGAAAGACAGAAACATAAGTTTACATTTGATTTATAATAATAATAATAATAATAATAATAATAATAATAATAATAATAATAATAATAATAATAATAATAATAATATATTTTTACTTTTATTTATTTATTTTTTATTATTATTATTATTATTATTATTATTATTATTATTTTAAAAATCTGGTCCCAACTGGGGTCAACTTAACCAGAAGAAAAACAAAACTAATAATGTGATGTTTGTGATCGAGGACGGATCTCAGCTTGTGTCCCTGTCCCCCTCTGTCTCTGTCCCTGTCCCTGTCAACTGGTGTTTACGTCCCTCTGTCTTTGTCTCGCCCTGTCCCCCTCTCTCTGTCCCTGTCCCCCTGTCCCTCTGTCCCTGTCAGCTGGTGTCCCTGTCCCCCTCTCTCTGTCCCCTGTCCCCCTGTCAGCTGGTGTCCCTGTCCCCCTCTGTCCCCCTGTCCCTGTCAGCTGGTGTTTACGTCCCTCTGTCTTTGTGCGCTCTAAGCCTCTTGCGTCATGACGCGCAGGGCGTGGTTTTCTCCGGCTCTAATCCCGGAGCTCAGCGGCTCTAACGGGACCAGCAGCACCGCGGCACCAGGCCGCTCCGAGCCTCTGTCCACCCTGTCCACCCTGTCCACCGGGCCACAGCCGAGCCTCACCGCGGGGGGGACATGTCCTCCGCCCCGGGCCTGAGCGCAGCCCGCGTCCCGGATCAGTGACGCCGCAGGTAACGGGAGGAGGATGGAGGGATGGAGGGATGATGGCGGACACCTGCTCCGGGTAAAGCCGTGAATTTATGACAGAAAAGACAGAACAGACGAGGACAACAGGGCGGTGTGTCTCTGGGACATGTCCGCGCGCGAGGGGGGAGGTTCAGTCCTGGCCGCGGTTGTGGAGGAGGCTTCGTGCGTAAAGAAGCGTCAGGATCAGGGGCCAGAGTCGGTTCTTTGCAGAGCAGGAGCCGGATCGAGGACTGGTTCTGTGCGCTTTGGCTCCAGAGTCGGTGCTTTTTGTCTCATTGTCCACGTTCAGGCTCATGTTCAGGTTCCTGTGTGATTCTTTAGTCCTGTGGATGTTGGGCCCTGCTCTGTGCGCCAGGGTTTAGTCGTTTAATCGATTAATCAGTTGATGCAGTCTTAGTCGACCATATTTGACTCATTGTTTTATTAAGATAAGTATTTTTATGGAAAACAGGAGCAAACATGGGGTTTTATCACAATATTAACATTTTAAATTCTAATGAACTTGATTCTCGATATTGATGCCACAATATTCATTAAAAACACTATTTTTTTTAGATAAACAAATGTGATTTTCCTCATTAAATGTTCGTACTTTCTCGTCTGTTCCATCTCAGCTCAGACTTTTACCCAAAAACATTCAGAAACTTCAAAATTAGATAAAAAATAAACGTGTTTGATGATCTGTGTTAAATGTGCTCACAGAAATATGACACTGACAAATAAATATATTTTGAACAGACAACAACAAACGACAAAGACGATGGAAAGGAAAATAAATCAAACAAACGTGAAATATTAGAGTTTAATGTTTTGATTCTTGGTCGTGGGTGTGTGTCGTGTGTAACTGTGTAAAACTGTGGGTGTGTGTTGGTGCATAACTGCTCCCAAAGTTGTTGTTGTTTTTTGTTTATATAAAGCCGCGCTCCAACTGATATTAAGTTTATATTCCTCTTTATTTGTTAAATCCTCATCTGTTTATCACTGAGCACGAACACTGTGAAAAACTCAAAGACAAAATTTTTATCAGAAAAATACTCACTCAGGAGCTTCTAGTCTGTGTTTGTCCCGTGTTGTCCATGTCCCGTGTTGTCCATGTCCCGTGTTGTCCATGTCCCGTGTTGTCCATGTCCCGTGTTGTCCATCCTTGTAGCATAAGTAATAAGATAGAATTTAGACTTTTTACACTTAAATTACAAATAAAATTGACAAATAAAACATTTTCTGTGACAGTTACATGGTGTTAGTTATGTTACAGTCGTTGTGTTACAGTCGTTGTGTTACAGTCGTTGTGTTACAGTCGTTGTGTTACAGTCGTTGTGTTACAGTCGTTGTGTTACAGTCGTGTTACAGCAGTTGTGTTACAGTTGTTGTGTTACAGTTGTTGTGTCGTGTGATTAGGATGAGAAACTTTTAAAATACAGTGACTTAAAACACAACTACATTTGTGCCAAGTTTTATTACGAACAAATTAACCAATAATCTGTGCGGCTAACGTGTTATTTTGTGTGTATTTTTGTGTGACTTAGCTGTGTTGCCTTTCATGCTAACATCTTCAGTTTGATTCTTTAACAAAACCGGCACAAAATTTTCGATCTATTGTTTTTTGTGTTTGTATATTTGACGGCAACTTTGAATTGAATTTGACACAACCCGGCGCTGGGTCGTCTTCGTCTTCGATCCAAACGACACCGGCGCTGCAGACTGAAGATGTGTCACTGATCATTTCCTTTAAACGAACATAATAATCCCTCCCATGACACGACACGAGCCGATTCTTACTGGACTCTGTGACCTCTGAGACACTTCTGATTGGAAAGAAAAGTTCAAATCTGTCACTGGACAAAACGCTGCAGGAGTGAAGACGTCTGGCTGCTCGTCTGAGACTCTTCTTCAGTTCTGCTCAGATCAGTGGTGCCTTGTATTTCCATTAGGGCCTGAATAAAGTCTGACTCAGGCACATTTGAGTCTTAGTGCGGCTCATTAGACTGAGACGACAAACATAATCTATAAACAA
The DNA here is from genome assembly GCF_009829125.3 of Periophthalmus magnuspinnatus. NCBI lineage: Eukaryota > Metazoa > Chordata > Actinopteri > Gobiiformes > Gobiidae > Periophthalmus > Periophthalmus magnuspinnatus. The sequence goes on from NC_047137.1 coordinate 17,300,277, forward strand.
ACAGGTGTGTTAGCTTCAGTGTCGTTAGCGCCTCCTTCAGACCGATATAAGGCAGTGTCCAGCAGGAATCTGACCAGAACTGAAGAAGAAGAGGCTTGGATTTTTTCATCTTCAATCCAGCGTTTTGTCCAGTTGAGTTTTTCTTTTTCTCTGTTTGGTCCTTGTTTGGTCCTGATGTAGACTTTGCTTGGTCTTCGTTTAGCCCTTGTTTAGTCCTTTTTTGGCCCTGGTTTGGTCTTTGTTTAGTCCTGGTTTGGTCCTGGTTTAGTCCTGGTTTGGTCCTTGTTTAGTCCTGGTTTGGTCCTGGTTTGGTCCTGGTTTGGTCCTTTTTGGTCCTGGTTTGGTCCTTGTTTAGTCCTTTTTTGGTCCTTGTTTAGTCCTGGTTTGGTCCTTGTTTAGTCCTGGTTTGGTCCTTGTTTAGTCCTGGTTTGGTCCTTGTTTAGTCCTGGTTTAGTCCTGGTTTGGTCCTGGTTTAGTCCTTTTTCTTTGGCTCATACCTGACAGATGTTTTAAAAAGTGCTTAAATCAGTTTAGAGACCATGAATTTCAACGGCCCAAAGTTTTTACTCTACACACACACACACCCCCACACACACCCCCACACGCTCACACACACACACACACACACAATAAACAGCTGGACCTCCGTTCAAACACTCATGGACTCTCCTCCTTTTCACTCTTTGATTCAAACAGAAATAAATTCGTCGACCTGTTTCTTTTAGTTTATCGTTGAGGATTGTGATTGTGTCAGTGGCATAAAGTGTTTTCAGTATCATCATTTATTATAGCATCATGTGTGTGTCTGTGTGTGTGTGTGTGTCTGTGTGTGTGTCTGTGTGTGGGGGTGTGTCTGTGTGTGTGTGTCGTCTGCAGACAGACCTCTAATGGTGTAATCCTCCTCCTCCTCCGTCTGACAGATGGAGCTGCTCAGGTTCACTCTCTCTGACCCCAGTCTCCACCAACGAGGAGGGTGGAGCATAACACACTTTATTTAGACTTTACAATGTGGTGTGTGTTATATGTGTGTGTATTATATGTGTGTGTATTATATGTGTGTTATGTGTGTGTTATGTGTGTGTTATGTGTGTGTTATGTGTGTGTTATGTGTGTGTTATATGTGTGTAATCCTCAGTGTGCTGTAGGTTCTCACTGGTTCATGGTGTAAACTAATGTGTCTAATACTGAAACATACAGAGACACATCAGGATAAAGACTTGGACTGGTCCTGGTTTAGACCTGGTTTAGTCCTGGTTTAATCCTGGTTTAGTCCTGGTTTAGCCCTGGTTTAGTCCTGGTTTAGTCCTGGTTTAATCCTGGTTTAATCCTGGTTTAGTCCTGGTTTAATCCCGGTTTAGTCCCGGTTTAGTCCCAGTTTAGTCCCGGTTTAGTCCTGGTTTAGTCCCGGTTTAGTCCTGGTTTAGTCCTGGTTTAGTCCCGGTTTAGTCCTGGTTTAGTCCCGGTTTAGTCCTGCTTTAGACCTGGTTTAATCCTGGTTTAGTCCCGGTTTAGTCCCGGTTTAGTCCTGGTTTAGTCCTGCTTTAGACCTGGTTTAATCCTGGTTTAGTCCTGGTTTAGTCCTGCTTTAGACCTGGTTTAATCCTGGTTTAATCCTGGTTTAGTCCTGGTTTAGTCCCGGTTTAGTCCCGGTTTAGTCCTGGTTTAATCCTGGTTTAGTCCTGGTTTAGTCCTGGTTTAATCCTGGTTTGGTCCTGGTTTAGTCCTGGTTTAGTCCTGGTTTAGTCCTGGTTTAGTCCTGGTTTGGTCCTGGTTTAGTCCTGGTTTAGTCCTGGTTTAGTCCTGGTTTAGTCCTGGTTTAGTCCTGGTTTAGTCCTGGTTTATAATGACAATCACCACCATCGTATTAATGCTAACAACAACTAGCATGCTAACAGAGCACCAGGCTCACCAGTAAAAACACTGTGATTAGACGTTGACAGTGCACAGTGTGTGTGTGTGTGTGTTGACAGCACAGTGTCTCGGTGTGTGTGTGTGTTTTTATCAGACTGTCGGCCGCACACGCACAAACGCACAGGGGTCAGAGGTCAGAGGGAACTGTGGCATTGTGGGTTTAATGTGAGTCATAAACACAAACAGAGACCGACACCACTTCAACATAATGTCCACATGACACACAGGAGGGGTCAGAGGTCAGAGGTCAGATCGGTCGTCTCACTTCTGTCGTAGAGAGAATGAATAAAACACAGAACTGAAACAGGACTTTGAGCAGCGGGAAAAGAGTCAAAACAGAAAAGACAAGGATCAATTATATAATCAAACATTTGGATTATGTGACGTCATTTTAGAGAAAGAATGAAAAGAACTGAAAAAAGAACCAAAAAAAGAAATGAAAAGAAAACATGATCCTGTACTGAGCAGCAGCACAAACTCATAGGCTCCTCTATCAGTCTCCTCCACCCTGTTTCCTCCACCCCTTGTCCTCCATCACTTTTCTTCCACTCCTTTCCCCGATCTCTTTTCCTCCATCACAGTTCCTCCTTCCCGTCTCCTCCATCATCTTTGCTCCACCCCCTTCTTCTCCATCACCTTTCTTCCATCTCTTCTCTTCATCAACTTTCCTCCATCACCTTCTACCCTCTTCTCCTCCACCCTCCTCTCTCTCTCACTCACCCTTCTCCTCCTGCAGGTCGTCGTTCAGATGTGTTTCCGTGGAGATCTGTGGGACTGAACCATGAGTCAAAGGTCAGAGGGGCTGTCGCCGGGGGCAACAGAGACCCCCACCCTAAACGGGACGTCCCAGCCCGAGCCGGTGCGCCGCTCGTGGAGGCCCTGCCAGATGCTCAACCAGGACGGAGAAGTGGTCCACCACCACCACCACCAGCACGCACAGCCCGCCCCCCACCACAGGTACGACCCCGCCCACAACAGAGGTATGACCCCGCCCACAACACAGGTATGACCCCGCCCCCCACCACAGGTACGACCCCGCCCACAACAGAGGTATGACCCCGCCCACAACACAGGTACGACCCCGCCCACAACACAGGTACGACCCCGCCCCCACCACAGGTACGACCCCGCCCCCAACACAGGTACGACCCCGCCCCCAACACAGGTACGACCCCGCCCCCAACACAGGTACTGACATGTCACTGTGTCAGATGCCCTCCCTGTATCTCTATGGGTCTTATTCTGCATAAAAACTGCTAACCCTCCCCCTCTCTCCCCCTGCTCCTTTTCTTCTCTCACTCTCCTTCCCCCTTCTCTCTCTCCCTCTTCTCTCCTCTCTCCCTCTCTTCTTTCACTCTCCTCCTCCCTCTCTTCTCTCTCCCTTCTCTGTCTCTTCTCTCTCTCCATCTCCCTGTTCCCTCTTGTCCCTCTTCACTCTCCCTCTCTTCTCTCTCTGCCTCCTCCCTCTCTTCTCTCTCTCTTATCTCCCTCCTCCCTCTCTTCTCTCTCTCTTATCTCCCCCTCCCTCTCTTCTCTCCCTCCTCCCTCTCTTCTCTCCCTCCTCCCTCTCTTCTCTCTCTCTCTTATCTCCCTCCTCCCTCTCTTCTCCCTCCTCCCTCTCTTCTCTCCCTCCTCCCTCTCTTCTCTCCCTCCTCCCTCTCTTCTCTCTCTCTCTTATCTCCCTCCTCCCTCTCTTCTCCCTCCTCCCTCTCTTCTCTCTCCATCTCCCTGTTCCCTCTCTCCCTCCCTCCTCCCTCTCTTCTCTCTGTACAAACACATTCTGACACGTCCCTGTTTGTATCAGATGCCCTCCCGAGTTCTCCCTGTGTCTTCTCGTCTAAACTCTTGTGAAATGTTCTGGCTCAGATGAGCGTCTGGTGTTTTCTTTTCTCTTAATCCTCCAGGTGGATGTGAAATGTTCCGTATGATCTTTATCGTCGTCATAGTGATGTTTGTCTTATCTGTGAGCACAGGACGTGTGTTTTTAGCCTTTGTGCTCGTCCTGACTGTTTCAGGTCCCGTAGACGCCCCCACCACCACCAACCCGCCGCGGCGCACAGGCCGGACGCCGCCGACCCCGCCCCCAACCCGACGCCGCACCCCCGCCCCGCCGTCGCGCGTTACCGTCGCCACGGAGACCCCAACCCGAGGCTCCGAGCGCGGCAGAGGCAGCCGGTCAGAGACGAGCCCAAAGAGGCGAGCGACGCCCCCCGAGCCGAGCCGCCGCAGAGCTCACAGGACGAGAGCCAGACGGACGAGTCGCAGAGCAGTACCTCCACACAGACTCCAGGGGGCGACGTGTCCCTGAGCCTCACACCTGAGCCGGCGCCACAGGGTCAGCCCACAGACGAGGAGTTTAACCCACAACCACAGGGTAAAACGCACAAAATGATGCACGTTTTTATCTTTTATAGTGTTTTCTTCATGACAAACAGACCTAGAATCTCACAGAACTCAGTTTTGTGTGATATTTAATTTTAATTTGTTTTAAAAATGATTTTTTTCTGCAGGTGCTCCACAGAGACATATGGACACATGTAAAGACACAGCACAAACACTAGAGGGCAGTGTCCCTGATGTCCACATGTCAGAGCAGAACATGGAGCTGGAGCAGAGGGAGGAGCCTAGTCAACAGAGGGAGGGGCTAAGTGGAGAGGGGGAGGAGCCTCGTGGGCAGAGGGAGGAGCTGAGAGAATACGGGGAGGGGCTGAGTCGACAGAAGACAGGGTTCAGCGCACAGAGGGAGGGGCTTAGTTCACAGAGGGAGGGGCTTAGTTCACAGAGGGAGGGGCTAGGTGTGCGCAATGAGAGTCCAAGTGCACAGAGGGAGGAGCTAATTACTCAGAGGGAGGTGAAAGCTGCTCAGAGGGAGGAGTTTTGTGCTCAGCAGGAGGGGCTAAGTGTTCAGAGGGAGGTGCTGGGTACACAGGGGGAGGAGCTAACTGCACAGACGGGGCTAGGTGCTCAGAGGGAGGAGCTAAGTACACAGAGGGAGGGGCTAACCGCACAGAGGGAGGGGCTAAATGCTCAGAGGGAGGAGCCTAGTGCTCAGAGGGAGGGGCTAAGTACTCAGAGGGAGATAGAGGCACCGGACGACCCGGCCCAGGAGAGCGAGATCACGGACCTGTGCTCGGACACGGAGAGCGCCGCGTCCCTCAGCCTGGACGGGCCCCTGCACAGCCCCCCCCCTCTGCACTCCCCCACGCCCCCCTCCTCCCCGGACGTCCCGCATTTTCCCCAGATGGACCACTTCAGCGAGGACCCCAGCCCCCCGCCCATACGGGACACACCGCCCGGGAACAGTGACCAGAGGTGAGGTCACCCTGGGGTCACTGAGGCTGTGATGATGCTTCAAGTGACCGTACCCTTTTTCTGACCAGAGCGTTTTGTTTAAATGTAAACACTTGTTCCTACAGTGACACACACCCAGAGGACGAGGAGGACGAGGCCCCGCCCTCCTACCCACAGACCTACGCTGACTTCTACTCCCAGTCCCACCAGAAGTCCTACCCTCCCCCCAAACAGCACCCCAACTCCTTCCCCGAGCCCCTGCGCACGGCCTACCCCGCGGACCCTCCCCCCAAAGCCGAACCCAGGACCAGGCCTGAGCACAAGAGCTCCCATCATGCACTGCAGCACAGACCCACCCAGACCCTGCCTCCCGACAGCTCCGTCGGCTGCAGGCTGCACCACTACGACGGTCAGTCCGACGGAGAGAGCGGCGAGCGCAGCCCCGTGCCCCGAGGGAGGAGGCAGGGGCCCCGGAGAGGAGACGCCCTGGGGAGGAGGGCCCCCGCTGGGCCCCAGCGCTCAGGTACAGCCCCCGCCCCCCTCTGCGGGCAGGACAGTGACACTTTACACGTACTGGACACACTGGACACACTGGACACACTGGACACACGGGACACACTGCCATAATGAGGCAAAGGTCCAGGTCACAGCTAAAGCTCGAGCTGAGGGTCAGACCCTTATGTCACATTTTATTTCACCAAATTATGTACAACTGAGCATTTTGACATAAACTTTCGTGTTACTCTCCCACAGACGGCTACTCTGTCCTCAGTGCAGTGAGTCGCCAAAAACACTCACTGGAGGATCAGGGGACAGGGACTCGTCTGTCCAGCAGGGGGCGCTCTTTACATGTTCATTCTTAACATATGCTGTTATTTAAGGAACTACATCAGTCACATTTATAAACATGTGTCATTATTTTTAAAGTTTAAATTAGAGACTTTGAGTTTAACTGCAGACCCTGAACATCAGGAGTAAATCTGATCCTCACGGTCCAGGCCTTAAAGCAGAGAAGGACATTAGTACAATACAATAGTACAACAGTACACAAGTACACGAGTAGTACAATAGTACAACAGTACAACAGTACATGAGTAAAAAATGTGGTGTTTGTGTGAAAGTGGCATCACGATCCTTGATACATATATTTCATATAACACATATATCTGTAAGGAGCTGTTCCTCTGAGCTCAGGTCACTGCAGGTCGTCTTTAATAATGTGACGTGTTGATTTTATAACAGAACACTCAGACTCACAGACGACGTTTCTTTGGTCTTGATTCTTCTTCTGTCTCGTTCGCTCTGACACTTTTGTCCCGTCTGTCCCAGGGACGTCCCCGGGGGACGCTCCAGAGGACAGGACCCCAGGGGACCCCGGGCCAAAGGGAGACGCCATCAGCCTGGCCATCAGAGGCATCAAAGAGGCCATCGAGGAGGTGAAGACCCGAGCCGTGCGCTCCCCCTACACCCCGGACCAGCCCGTGGAGCCAGTGTGGGTGATGAGGCAGGAGAACAGCCCCACGGAGGAGGCTGCCCCCACAGGACAGGTACAGGTACTGACTGCAAGGGGGCGTGGCTAAAACTCTCAAAACTATGACACATCTCTGTATTTGACCAAACTGCACTCACACGACTCCACCTGCAGGGGGAGCTAATGCAAAAACTACTATTTATGCAAAAAAACTCAGCAGGAAACAATATATTTATATAAAGATTAAACTTGTGAAACATCTGCCTTTTTATATAAATATCAAAACATATCACTCACTTTTTCATCTAAAAGACAAACTCCATGTTCCAGACAGTGAACATAAATAAACATTTTTGTAGATTTAATAGAATTGTCTTAAACTTAAACAGAGACACTTCACCACACTGCCCCCTGTCGTGCTCTGAGTGAACTACAGGCACCGCGTTTGTCGACTTAAACACGATACAAAGATGTAAAATAGAAAATTGACTGAGTACAATAGAACAAATGTGATGACACATTTATGGACATTTTGTAGTATTTTCTGCTCTATTTTAATAATAATGCACCGTTTGTATCTGTGTGTGGTACAAACAGCGACATTTTAAAACAAACACACAGTTCTGAAGGAGAAACGTCCACTTTAAACTTAAAAACACCATCTTTATTACAATTTTTTACCACTAGATGGCAGATGTTGTGTATAAAACCAGGATGAGTGTCCAGGAAATGAATGCACACAGTGTGATTACCCATAAACCATTGCAAACCCGTCATCTTCGCGTGCGCAGGTGTCGCCGGGCTCTCCGTGCGACTCCCTGTCCCTGTACTCCTCCTCGGCCCAGGACCCGGTCAGCCCCCTGAGACCGGACACCTCCAGAACGCACCCCCACCCGCAGAGGGACGTCCAGCAGAGACAGAGCTACAACGCGAACCCCACCCCCAGCCAGCAGAGGGCGCCCCCCGCAGCCCCGCCACAGCCCACAGCACAAGAGGTGAGGCCAAACCAACAGGAGGTGCTCGTTTACAGCCGCGAAATCCACGAAAACTCACGCAAATAAACACACAGCGGGTTTTTTGGGGCACGTGATCAAACTCCACTAATCTGATTGGATAAAGTAATGGAGGAATAACTTTGGACGACCGTTTAAAGTGATTTAGTTCTGTTTTTCACATTTTTAACAGAATAAAAATCAGGTACAGTAAGTATTCGGCGTAATGCAAGCAATTGTGTTTTGCGTTTCAGATCCGACAGTCTCTGCCGACGTTCCCGACCTTTGTTGATGGTAGGAAACGTTACTTCTCCAAACAGTGTCACGAAAATCAAATATGTGTGTGTGAAAATCCAGTGTGAACATGTTCAAACCATAGACTGTTTATTTAAATGGACATAGCTAACCTGCGAGCTGCCGCGTTCCAAACGAATGAAAAAGTGACCATGGACGTCTCGCTCCATCGACTGTGTCCTCTCTCTGTCTCTGCTGCTTCAGACTCATGAAAATATCTTATCAACTGTCTTAAATGTTCATATTAACCCTCTACATGGGGTTAATTTTTGAGTTTTTTTTTTTTGTTTTTTTTTAGGTATTTTGAGTTGTTTTTTTTATGTTGAGTTTTTGTTTTTTTATTATTATTATTATTTTTATTTATTTTTTTTGCTATTTTGAAGGAGGTTTTTTGTTTATTTTCTTTATTTTTTGTTATTTTTAGTTATTGTTTTCTGTTTATTTAGTTATTTCTAGGTTTTTTTTTGTTTTGTTTTTTGCATTTTTAAAATTATTTTTCTTCCTTTTTTTTTGTTATTTTGAGTTTATTTTTTTTAGGTTTTTGTCTCCTCTCTGTCTCTGCTGCTTCAGACTCATTTTGGTCTTAAATGTTCATATTAACCCTCTACATGATCCTGGGGTTTTTATTTCACTATTGTGTCTGTAAATCAAGATACGAACATTAAAAACAGACAAATCAGGTCCTTCTTTCCTCGAGGTCGCTCCTGTTAGCGTTAGCAACAGGTTTGATTGACATCGTTGCTAAGCTCTCGCTCCTTGCTAAACCTATGGTGCGGGTGAGAAGGGGCGTTACCTTCAACAGCCTCACTCCTCATTGGCTCTTTGGTTGCTATGACACTCGTGGTCACTCACTCCGTCACTTCTTTACAGTCTGTGGAAACTTCTTTTAAAACAGTAAAGTGCAGACGGCTACAGTTCCTTAAAAATGTTAAATTAAAAACTTAAACGGGGCAGTAAAAGATGATGTAATGTGTGTGGGTGTGGGGGTGTGTGGGTGTGTGTGTGTGTGTAAATGCCTGACCTGTTCTCCGTGTCAGTACCAGGGCCCTGTGACCCCGATGACCTCATTGACGGCATCATCTTTGCGGCGACGTATCTCGGCTGCACCCACCTGCTGTCGGAGCGCACGCCGTCCAAGAGCGCCCGCATGCAGCAGGCGCAGGAGGCCATGAGCCGAGTGCGGGTCAGACGCACCTCCACACGCCTCCACACGCCTCCACACGCCTCCACACACCTCTAACCACCTCCACACGCCTCTAACCACCTCCACACGCCTCCACACGCCTCCACACACCTCTAACCACCTCCACACGCCTCTAACCACCTCCACACGCCTCTAACCACCTCCACACGCCTCTAACCACCTCCACACGCCTCCACACGCCTCCACACACCTCTAACCACCTCCACACGCCTCCACACGCTTTTAACCACCTCCACACACCTCTAAACGCCTCCACACGCCTCCACACGCCTCCACTCACCTCCACACGCCTCCACACGCCTCCACCCACCTCTACATGCCTCCAACTGCCTCAAACCACCTCCTAACACCTCCACACACCTCAAACAACCTCCAACCACCTCTAACCACTTCCACACACCTCCACATAACTTCACCCCCCTCTAACCACCTCCACACACACAGAGGCACACGTACACCTCCTAAAACCTCCACACACGTCTACCCACCTCCATACACACGTACACCTCCTAAAACCTCCACATGCACACCTCCACACACCTCCACACAGTACGCTACATAAACCTCTAAACTACATCTACACACACGTACACCTCCACCCACCTCCACAGGGGACACAGAGGGACACAGAGGGACACACAGGGACACAGGGGGGACACGTCTCCTGCTCTAACTGTGTGTTTTCTCCACAGGCGGCTCAGAAACAGGCCAAGAACAGGAAGAAGGTCAGTGTCATTATGGTCTGAAACACTCACAGTGAATCAGGAACATTCAAATATGTGTGTGTGTGTGTGTGTGTGCGCGCAGGGAGGAGACGGAGACTCGGTGTCCACGGTGGAGGTGGACCTGTTCATGTCCACTCAGAGGATCAAAGTTCTGAACGCAGACACTCAGGTCAGAGCACTGGACGCTGCTTTATGTGCCTTCTGGAGATCGCACTGGGGCGGAGTTGAAACGTGACGTAGCTCATTAGAGACGAAACGCAAATAGAGACAATTTAAGAGAGAACGATCTGAGTTTGGAGAAGGTGTTTGGACTTAGATTTCAAAGTTGTACAAGTGAAGATGTTTGGCTGGGATGAGCAGCCAAACATCTTCACTTCTACAACTTATTGATTTTGAAATTTTAAATCAAAAACCTCAAAGTATCCGCCTTTTGCTTTGGTAATGACGCTGCAAACTCAGGGTTCAGTTTTGGAGCGGAAAGAGAAAGAGAGCGCAAAGCAGAGATCAGAGCAAAGGGAGAAGGCTGTGTATTTAAAACAAGTTTGGAATTCTTTTTTTGACTTGGTTCAGTCCTGGTTTAGTCCTCGTTTAGACCTGGTTTAGACCCGGTGTAGTCCTCGTTTAGACCTGGCTTAGACCTGGTTTAGATCTGAACTTAGACCTGGTGTAGTCCTCGTTTAGACCTGGTTTAGATCTGGTTTAGACCTGGTGTAGTCCTCGTTTAGACCTGGTTTAGATCTGATTTAGACCTGGTTTAGATCTGGTTTAGACCTGGTGTGGTCCTCGTTTAGACTTGGTGTAGTCCTCGTTCAGACCTGGCTTAGATCTGGTTTAGACCTGGTGTAATCCTTGTTTAGACTTGGTTTAGTCCTGGTTCAAAATTTAAAACAAGTGTGGATTTTTTTTGTTCGCTACATTCCATACGTGTCATTCCTCGTTGTGATGTTTTCCGTGAGAACCTCCGTCTAAATAATCGTGTAAATAGTGAACGTCTCTTTTATTATGAGATGAGGAGAAATATTTCACCGTCTGATAAAAATGGCGTCTCCACTTTGTGTCATGCGCCCCCTTGTGGTGGGACAGGAGAGCCTGATGGACCTGCCCCTGCGCACCATCTCCTACATCGCAGACATCGGGAACATGGTGGTGCTCATGGCCCGGGGAAAGATGGTCCGGTCCCGATCCGCCCAGGACCCCCAGGACCAGCAGGAGAACCAGGAGCCCAGCGAGGAGCACAGCCCCGAGCAGCACAGGGTCTACAGGATGATCTGCCACGTGTTTGAGTCTGAGGACGTGAGTCTGCGGGACGGGGGGGCCTGGTGTAGACCTGGTGAGGACCTGGTTTAGACCTGGTTTGGATCCGGTTTAGATCAGGTTTAGACCTAGTTTAGTCCTGGTTTAGACCTGGTTTGGATCCGGTTTAGGGCTGATTTAGAACTGGTTTGGACCTAGTTTAGAACTGGTTTGGACCTAGTTTAGACCTGGTGTAGTCCCCTTTTTAGCCCCTGGTTTAGACCTGGGTTAGACCTGGTTTAGTCCTGGTTTAGTCCTGGTTTAGTCCTGGTTTGGATCCGGTTTAGGTCTGATTTAGAACTGGTTTAGACCTAGTTTAGACCTGGTGTAGTCCCTTTTTTAGCCCCTGGTTTAGTCCTGGTTTAGCCCCTGCATTTGCTTGTTCTTCCTGTGTCTGAGATCCTTGGTGTAAAGGTGTGGCACCACCTCCATGTCTCAGTTCGATGCTTTTGCCGTATGCTCCACTCAAAGATTACACCACACTTTTTTAGATTAGATTTATTTATTGGACATTGGAGACATCATGAGATCACGGTCAGTTTTATTTGGACGAGTGAAAGTGTCTCTTCTAAGCTGGAGGACAAACTGTGTGACTTCCCTGATCCTTGTTCCCTCACTCCTCAGGCCCAGCTGATCGCCCAGTCCATCGGTCAGTCCTTCAGCGTGGCCTACCAGGAGTTCCTGAGGGCCAACGGCATCGACCCGGAGGACCTGAGCCAGCGCGAGTACAGCGACCTGCTGAGCACTCAGGACATGTACAACGAAGACCTCATCCACTTCTCCAAGTCCGAGAACTGCCGCGATGTGAGTCAGCTCTACACACACGGGTGGGGCAACTGTGGGGCGACTGTGGGACGACTAGTACGACTGTAGTGCGACTGTAGTGCGACTGTGGGGCGACTGCGGGACGACTGCGGGACTTCTTTGTCTTTGTAGGGACCAAAGTCTCAGCAGCAGTCGCCTCACGGGGCTTAACAAAATGAACGATTTAACCAACAGAAAGTTAGAAGATAAAAGACTCCTGTAGGACTCCTGTAGGACTCCTGTAGGACTCCTGTAGGACTCCTGTAGGACTCCTCTACATATACTTTACTATTTCGTCTCCCTGTATTGAGTCTAAAACAGCTGGGGGTGTAACTGCATTTTTAATATAATGTGTAGGAAAAGAAAAACACAAATCTGTCAACTGGACAAAAGTGAGTGAAGATGTTTTGTTGTGGTCTGAAGGGAGAAGTTAGTTACATATAAGGTCCAGCAGTAATCTGACCAGAACTGAAGTAGGTGCTCTTTGTGGGTGCTCTTTGTGGGTGCTCTTTGTGGGTGCTCTTGAGGAGGCCGCGATAAACGTGCGCGACCGAGATGTTTGTCAATGCACGAGTGAACTTTTTGCAAGCTGGACTAAGAACTTTAAAGTGCAGCAAAACATCGTTACTCATATAACTTTTGATTTTTCTTTTACTTAGAGATGGTTATGAATCGTTTTTTTAAATACTGGTAGAAAGCGACACGTTTCCCAAACTGTGACTTAGATTAGCTGAAGACCAGTCCATTTTCAGTAAAAGACTTTGGAGGAAGAAGTTTGAATATTATCGTTTCTGTTGTACGTTTTCTTCAGCTGTAAATGACTTTTCTTACACTTCAGAATGTGTTTTCGGACCTTTCCTTCTCGTCCTCATGTCGTGCAGGTTTACATCGAGAAGCAGAAAGGCGAGATCCTGGGCGTGGTCATCGTGGAGTCGGGGTGGGGCTCCATCCTCCCCACCGTCATCATCGCCAGCATGATGCACTCAGGCCCCGCCCACAAGTCCGGACGCCTCAACATCGGAGACCAGATCATGACGGTGAACGGGACCAGCCTGGTGGGTCTGCCCCTGAGCACCTGCCAGAGCATCATCAAGGTACTGGAGGGCGACCAGGGCAACCGGACCCCGCCGGACACAACCGGACCCAGCCAGACACAACCGAACCCAGCCAGACACAACCAGATCCAATCAGACCCAGCCAGACACAACCAGAACCAACCACACCCAATCAGACCCAACAAGATACAACCAGACACAACCAGACCCTAACCAGATCCAACCATACACAATCAGACCCAAAAAGACCCAAACAGAACCAACCAGACACAAATACATCCCAACCAGACCCAGCCAGACCCAACCAGACCCAGCAAGATCCAGTCAGACACAACTAGACACAATCAGACCCAACCACATCCCAACCACATCCAGCCAAAGCCTAACCAGATCCAACCAGACCCAGCTAGACCCAACCGGACCCAACCGGACCCAACCAGACCGTTCTGTTTTGGCAGCAGCAGTGACCGTGGCTCTTGTTGTTCCAGGGTCTGAAGTCTCAGTGCAGGATTAAGATGAACATCGTGCGCTGTCCTCCTGTCACCATGGTGCTGATCCGCAGACCCGACCTGCGCTACCAACTGGGCTTCAGCGTGCAGAACGGCATCGTAAGTCCTTTAAAGCGTCGTTTACGCGGGCTAATCACTACAGCTCAAACCGTAACAGTTCTGTCACGTTTGAGATTTGATAAAACGTCTTTAAATGAGAGAGAAATGTCTTCCACTAAAGTCAAAACCATCACTATATCACTTTGAGAAGGCCAAACTCAACAGATCTCAGAAGCTAAGCAGGGCTGGGTCTGGACGAGAGAGCGCTGGAAAACCAGGTGCCACAGTGGGGCGCTAGAGGCTTAGTGGTTAGACGCACCAACCCCAAAGTCTGTGTGTGAATGAGAGCGCGTTTATGATCGAATGTGACAATGGAAATAAGTCAATCTGTTGTGTTTACAGTCTTTTTTGGTGCATGGTCAGGGAGAATTCTACGGCTAACTACTGTGCATTATTTTTGGATAACTGCAACCCCAACAATTAATCACCGTTGGATACCACTACACTGTGCGCATCACCTTAGCAATGGGTAAACAAATGAACTACTGTTAAGAGGTACCAGCTTCAACTAAAACAGAAGTAACTAAATACTATACTATAATATCAGATGTAAAAATGAAGTAATTTCAGTTTGTGGGACCACAGCATGTGCGGATTAATCAAACGTTACAAATTACACTCATTAAAAAGCACCGCCCCAACCAAATAATATCAAAAATATTCCAGAAGACGGCATTACTCTATTGAAGAATGAATGGCACGTGTACTTTTAGTAGTAGTCGAGCCTGTAGTGACGTTCTCTCGTGTGTGTTCCAGATCTGCAGCCTGATGAGGGGCGGCATCGCAGAAAGGGGCGGAGTCCGTGTGGGCCATCGCATCATCGAGATCAACAGCCAGAGTGTGGTAGCCACGCCCCACGAGAAGATCGTCCAGATACTGTCCAACGCCATGGGAGAGGTCAGACCTGTCTCTGTACAGCTGTGAAACACTTATATGAACAGGACTAGAACAGGACTGGACCAGGACTGGACCGGGACTAAACCGGGACTGGAACAGGACTAAACTTGGACTAAACTTGGACTAAACTTGGACTAAACTTGGACTAAACTTGGACTAGAACAGGACTAAACCAGGACTAGAACAGGACTAGAACAGGACTAAACCGGGATTAAACCGGGACTGGAACGGGACTGGAACAGGACTGGAACAGGACTAGAACAGGACTAAACCGGGACTGGACCAGGACTAGAACGGGACTAAACCGGGACTGGAACAGGACTGGAACGGGACTGGACCAGGACTAAACCGGGATTAAACCGGGACCGGACCAGGACTAGAACAGGACTAAACCGGGACTGGAACAGGACCAGACCAGGACTAGATCGGAATTAGACTAGGACCACATCAGTACTAGATCAGGGCTAAAGAAGGACCAAACCTGGGCCAAAAAAGGACTAGACAAGGGATAGACTAAGAGTAAATCCAGGACTAAATCAGGGCAAAACAATCAGGGCTAGAATAAAAGTAAAACCGGGGCTAAACTAGGACCAAACCAGTCCTAGATCAGGACTAAACAAGGACTAAACCAGAGCCAAACAAGGACTACACAAGAACTAAACCAATACTAGACCAGTGCTAGACTAAGAGTAAACCCAGGACTAAACCAAGACTAGACTAGGACTAGACTAGGCCCAAACCAGTACTAGATCAGGACAAAACAAGGACTAAATTAACACTTTCAAATAAATTCTTTGGATTAGGACAGTATGATTCACACTGACGCCACTTTCTCCTTGTGAAAAGACCCATCTATGATTTATTTCCATGACTTTTTAGGCAGTAATTTGATTTTAAAAACAAACTGTAAAAATACGAGCTACTGTGTATTTGGTACTTTGGTTTAACTTGAACTTGGTTTGGACTTGAACTTGAGATTTACTTAAGACTTTCAAAATGACTTGGTCCCACAACATCTGGCGTCGTCAGAGTAGAACGCAGTGACGTCCGTTTGTCACTAGGGGGCAGTATTCCTGTATTTATTACGGTCTTTGTCTGTGCAGATCCACATGAAGACGATGCCTGCTGCCATGTACCGTCTCCTCACCGCACAGGAGCAGCCCGTCTACATCTGAGGGGCCCCGGTACCTCAGTCCCTCGCTGTGGGACACCTGAGGGGACATTCTTTTGTGTCTTTTAGTCTACTCTGAATGTACGAGTATGGACCTATATGACCAAACTGTAAAAAGCTGCAGAGACTAATGAGGTGTGCATGTACAAATACACGAGTAATAAATATGACAGATGAGTATAACGGCATCGTGTGGCGTCTGGTCCTGGAGAACGGGGTTTTTTTGTTTGTTTTTTTTTTACAGTTTCCATCTCAATAGGTAGATTTACACCCTGAAAATCTGAATAATTTGACTTTTGGGAAATCAACAATGTGAAAAATCGCTTAAAGGAACACAACTGAACCTGGCAACCCAAATGAGAGACTGAGAGAAAAGATAATATAATAAATCAGCAGTACAGTTATCAGGAAGAGCTGGATTTGATCCTGGGGACACAGAAAGGTCAAGTTTATAGAGTTTAAAATCAAAATCTTACATATATAGTTATTTTAATAGTGAAATAGATGTAGATATGACTCTGAGAATGAAAATACTTTGAGATTCTCCTGTTTTGAACACCAGCTTTAACTAAACTTTAAGTGCAAACACTGTTCTGTTAGCAGTGCAGTGTCAGGTGTTGTTGTAATGCATTATCTGGGCTGTAGATGGCGTCTGTGAGCTGGACGGCTGATGGAGCAGCGTCAATGTGAGAAGAAACGTCACCATTTCACTGTTATTCCCAAAGATTGACACCAACCGGAATCATATGTGTTGTGTCCCTCCCACTGTCGAGGCACACACATTGAGGCGCGCACACACACACACACCCCCACCCACCCACACAGATACACACACACATTGAGACACAAACACTCAGACATATACATATTGAGGCATACACACACAGACAGATGCACACACTGAGATACACATATTGGGAAATACACACAGACACACACTCAGACATGCACTAAGATACACATATTGAGACACACACACTCACACACGAATACAGAGACATACACATATTGAGACACACACACTGAGACATACACACATACACATTGAGACACACACACAGACAGACAAACACTCAGACACACCCCCACACACAAACATACACTCAGACACACACACACACACACACCCCTACACACTCAGACATACACACACACACAGAGACATACACTGAGATACACATTTTGAGACATACACACACAGACAGACACAAACACTCAGACACACACACACACACCGACGCATACATACACACACAAACACACACTGAGACACACAGACACACACACACGCAGTGAGACGAGTCGAGGTAAAAAACATGTATTTATTGTCCCGTGTGCAGGAGAATCACAGACGTCTCAGATTACCCAGAGTTCATAGTGAACCCCACACTCTGAATAAACATGATTGTCTCTAAAAAAAAACACAGGAGCGGAGACGCAGCGTCCACTTTACAGCTGTCACAACGTGCACACTTAAAGCTACACTACGGCACTTCGCACGGCCGAGGGTCCGCCGCCGCCTGCTCGTATCCACGGAGACGTTAAAGCTTTAACTGGAATGTTCTGCAGTGTGGCATTAAACTCACCCAAACTTAGTGGAGAGGAACATGACGGGGAGAGCGATCACGTCTCTATGGAGCTCGGCAGGTTGCAACAAGACCGCAGAAAAGTTACACAGTGCGGCTTTAAGTGTTTCCCATGTTTCGACTTACTTTAAAAATACACCGGTCGTTCATTGGTTCAATTATATCCTAAAAAAAGCGACCGGGTCTACAGATTTATTTACAATATCGATATGATTTCATGATTCTTTCGATTCTAACCGCACAGTTTGGAAGGATTGCGTTTGTGCCAGTCCAAAACCCGGACGTATTGTAGGTTTGTTTGCTTTTTTTTTTTGTATTTCCATAACTTTGCGAGTGTCCGGTGAAAACGCTGGTGTTTGGTGATGTTTGTCGAGAAGCACAGTGAGGAGTTTTACGAGGCACTTTGGTCCAGAGCGGAATGTGAAGTGAAGAAATCAGCTGTACATGAAGAAGCGTTCAGTCTGTTTCTGTTTTCAGTAGTGAGACACAGATCGGGTCGAGTACTGTGAAGAAGTAGTAGTAGTAGTAGTAGTGTGTGTAACTCAGAGCTCGGTGTCCTTGTACTTTCCCGTGTTGTAGTACCCCTTCTTGTCCTGTTGGCTGAGCTGTCGGCGGTACTCGGCCTCGGCGTCTTCGGAGTAGGACGGTCGGGGGGAGGTGTGCGGGTCGGGGTTGGAGCTGGATCTGTTACGACACAAAAGAACGGATGAGACGATTAACAATAATATCATTTATCGTGGTAAAAAGAGTCGACAATAATCGTTCGTGGGGGATTTTATATAATTGGCAACAAA
Source organism: Periophthalmus magnuspinnatus (assembly GCF_009829125.3). Lineage (NCBI taxonomy): Eukaryota > Metazoa > Chordata > Actinopteri > Gobiiformes > Gobiidae > Periophthalmus > Periophthalmus magnuspinnatus. Next base: position 17,318,373 of record NC_047137.1, read on the forward strand.
GATAATCGTCGCTGCATCACCAGAACGTGCAGAAAAAAAAGATACGTAGCCACATGGGAGTCGACGAGGGAAGAAAAAGGGGTTTGTAGTTGGGCCCAGAATTGGACTCTCTTCGTATTAATTTGTTTTAGAGGGGGGCCCAGGTGAGACGTCTTGCCCCGGGCCCCCTGAATTTCAGTTGACTTCCCTGTTCATCCAGAATATTCTCCACTAGATTGTAGTTTTTTTCACTGACGACAAAGTAAAAGACTATAACAGTTGTTTAAACGTGGAACTTACACACTCAAGATTCAAATTCTAATTATTCATATCCAGAACGTTTTAAACAACTTTGTCCACAACTTTAATAATTATTGTGATATAATCGTTAATCGTAATTATTTTGACACTAAATTTCAATATCGTCCCGGGCCTATTAAAGGTGCTGTCCAATCACGCGCTCTGCTGTGTGTCACATGTCACAGCCTCTCAGCCAATCACATTCTCTCCTTCCTCCTGTCATTCTTAATGTCTTTCATATAAAATGCACTCTCTCTCTCTCTCTCCTCCTTCATGCTCCTCAGATTAAAGACGGATCTTTTGTAGCGTTTGTACCGTTTGGCCCGGAATGTTCTACAGAGTGGCATTAAAGCGCACGTGACAGGTTTGTTATATTAAAAGGGACGTTTATCATTTAAATTTCTGAATTTTGACCGTGAGTATCATAGCAGCCAGAGAGCCAATCTGGAGCGAAGATGTTGAAGGTAACGTGTCTTCCCCCCACTTAGCAACGCTGTCAATCAAGCCTGTTGCTAACGCTAGCGGGAGGAACGTCGGGGAAAGAAGGCGCCAGATTTGTCTGTTTTTAATGTTCGTATCTTGATTTACAGACACAAAAGTGAAATAAAAACCCCAGGATCATGTAGAGGGTTAATACGAACATTTAAGACCAGAATGAGTCTGAAGCAGCAGAGACAGAGAGGAGACAGATTCTCAAAATAACAAAAAACACAAAACCTCAAAATAACTAAAAAAAAAAAGAACCAAAAACTCTAGATAACTAAAATAAATAAATAAATAAATAAATAAATAATAATAATAATAAAACTCAAAATAAAATAAAAAATGAACTCAAAATAACTGAAAAAAAATACTTAAAATGACTGAAAAAAAAAACTCAAAATAGCAAAAAAAAAAGAAAAAAACTCAAAATGAACTGGAAAAAAAAATAAAAAATAAACTCAAAATAACAAAAAAATAAATAAACTCAAAATAATGACAGAGGCGAAGTGGACCGGTTCTGACGGTTTTATAACTTCTATGAGATAAAACATGTCTGATTTGTCTGTTATTAATGTTCATATCTTGATTTACAGACACAATAGTAAAATAAAAACCCCAGGATCATGTAGAGGGTTAATACGAACATTTAAGACCAGAATGAGTCTGAAGCAGCAGAGACAGAGAGAGGACAGATTCTCAAAATAACAAAAAACACAAAACCTCAAAATAACTTAAAAAAAAAAAAAAAAAGAACCAAAAACTCTAGATAACTAAAATAAATAAATAAATAAAAATAAATAAATAATAATAATAATAAAACTCAAAATAAAATAAAAAATGAACTCAAAATAACTGAAAAAAAATACTTAAAATGACTGAAAAAAAAAAAACTCAAAATAGCAAAAAAAAAAAGAAAAAAACTCAAAATGAACTGGAAAAAAAAATAAAAAATAAACTCAAAATAACAAAAAAATAAATAAACTCAAAATAATGACAGAGGCGAAGTGGACCGGTTCTGACGGTTTTAGAACTTCTATGAGATAAAACATGTCTGATTTGTCTGTTATTAATGTTCATATCTTGATTTACAGACACAATAGTGAAATAAAAACCCCAGGATCATGTAGAGGGTTAATACGAACATTTAAGACCAGAATGAGTCTGAAGCAGCAGAGACAGAGAGAGAGCGGACACACGCGACGGCTAGCATGTTAGCTACGTCCATGTATATAAACAGTCGATGTGTTAAACCCTTGTCCAGACTGACCCGATGGGCTGAGGCCGGCTCAGGTTGGGTTTGGGCTTCACGGGGACGGCGTAGATGTCTGGATGTTTCTGAGCGATCTCCAGCTGAAAACAGGAACACAAACATCACAAATGAGACAAAAATAAGACAAGAGGGACAGAAGTACAAATGTCCAAACCCTTTCTCTGATGCACAGCCCTCAACTACTTCGTCTACGTCTTGTGTTCGTGTTATTCCCTTCTTATTAATTCCTTCTACTGATGTTTTAAATGAGTCAAAGAAGCTGATTTCAAAGCTTGGGAATTTTGTAAATATTTTAGTTTCATCATATTGACCAATCTATACGTTTTCTTTACAAAAACAAATAATACAGACAGAATTAGTGCCATTTAACCCAAAAAAATAGGCCCGTTTCTGCTCCAAACCACATGATTTTATGGTGAGCTGTAGAACAAATATATAACTGACAATTAGAACTGACTGAATCTTGATTTGTGTCACTATTTTTCTCGATCAGTTAAACTAAAATGTACCAGGCGGTTGCACATATTGAGCTGCACTTCTGTTGCACCACACTGCCCCCTGCTGTACACGAATGACACGCTCACCCGCGCGTTCTCCGCCTCCTGCAGCTCCAGGAGCCTCTGAGCTCGAGCCAAATGGTCCATCTTCTCAAACGCCTGGATCTGCAGCCAAAACAAACACGGGTGAGGACGGGCGGGTCACGCGGAGGGTCATGTGACGTAACGAGCGAAACAAAGAGGATTTAGACGACGGGCTGCACGCCGGGGCTCAAAACATCAACTCAAAACATTCACACGGTCGTATTACAGTGGACTTTTACTTTTAAACCACTTTAAACCTGCAGACTACTGAATCTGCTGATGTGAAACTGTGACAAAAGTGTTCTCATATTAAGGTCGATGTGGACGTAAAATTCGAGTTTTGTTTTTCTAGATAATCAAAACCTTTAACACAAGTTTTAAGGGAAAGGTACAAGTATCAGGATGTGTCTCGTGTCGCAGTAGTGGAATGTGACAAAGTAAAAGTAGTAAAGTACTGTACTAAAGTAAAGTACAGATGCCTAAAAAAATCAACTTAAGTACATTTTAAACTGGATACCTTTTACTTTTACTTTCCTACATTTGAAAGTAGTATCTGTACTTTCTACTCCACTACATTTTTGAACTGAACTGAAAATTAAAAAGTACTTTTCATATTATTTGAGGGGTTATTTTTAGCATGTTCGTGGAAACATCTTGACTAAAGTTTTTTGGTTCAAGCTTCGGCTTTGAGCGAAACAAAAATAAAAACAAAAAAAATCGTAAGAAAAATTAAGAAATAGATTTGTCTCGTTACTGTTGAACAAAATATGTCATTTTAAATCTGCATCTGTTCATTTACACTTTATTTCACACGTGTTGTTGATTGTTTAAACAGGTGCTTAAATACTCGAGTGGATTTTTTCATTTGATACTTTTACTTGAGTAACTTTTTGCGTGAGTATCTGTCCTTTTACTTAAGAGACAAAGTTGAGTACTTCGTCTACTACTGTCGTATCGTGAGGTACTTGGCCAAACTCAGAGTCGCGCTACACACTTTTAAAAATCCTGTGTCGTCCCAAACGTCTAAATAATTCCATTTTCATATTGTTTTAACTGGTTAAATATTTTTCAGGAATTAAAAGTTGATTTTTCTTAATTTAGGCGTCGTTTAGGCTCGTTTTAGTCACATGTTCTTAAACAAAAGCATCGTTATTGTTGTGTCTGATGCAGGACACTACAGTTCAGATATGAAATTATGTGAAGCTCAGTGGAAAAACACACAAACATAAACACAGACGATGAGAGACTGATGAGCACGTTCCACATCTTTACCTGATAGTTACCAGACCTCTATTGTGAAAAGCAAAGAAGAAGAAGAAGAAGAAACAGAAGCAGGAAGTTACCAAAGCAGCAGGAAACGAAGAACAGTGATACAGAACCAGCTGGACGTAAAAACAAAATGCATTCTGTAGCATTTCTGGAGCCAGTTATTCCGAAAAATACTGCTACGCCTTTGAATATTTGCCAAACGGACTTCTGAGATTTCAAATGCAGATTAATGACAAAGATATACAGAATGAGATTTTATACATTTATACATTTAGAGCCGTGCTTCTCAAACTTTTCCAGAACATAAGATAATATTTGGCTTTTCCGAGGGCCAGTAGATTTAAACTCTGACTATCTCGAGCTCAAACTAGGGCTAAATATCACAGAAATTGAGACTAAACCAAAGATAAATCAGTTCTACATACAGGTTAACCCAAAAGGAGGACAAAACATTCATACATTTGTGTCTAAATAAAGCAAACGACGAGCAGGTTAGCGACGTTCATTTATATAAAAAGTCTACGGGCCCTGCAAACACTACAGACTTTCTTCTTTTTAAAAACATATCTGAACGTCATGACAGATCCAAGTACGGTTCTCCAATAGAAACTCATCAGAAAATGGCCTCACCTTTCCCCGGAAGGACTTGTTTGCGGGGTCGTCCTCCTCGCGCTGAGGACCAGGGCTGAGCTCCGGAGGGGGCAGGAGCGGGCGGGCGGCGCTGGGGGGTTTGACGGCCACGGGAGGGGGCAGGGGCCTCTGTGCCGCCGTGTCACTGCTGATGGTGCTGCTGGAGTGAGAGTCGAAGCTCCGGGATGAGTCCGTGCGGCCCTGAGAACGCACCTGCGCCACAGAGGGAGGTAGTATAAGACACAGAGACTAGTGTACACCCGGGGACCACGATACAACCTACTGGACACGGAGGATTACACGCATAAAACACACGGGAACAGAAAAGAAAGTACTGACATTTAATGCTGGAAATCACATCACAGTAAACAACTTTGAAATGTGTGAATCATATTTGTTATATTTGTTTGACTGCAGGATTCTTCTTCTTCTTAAAAAAAAAAGCAGTACTGATTAGTTATAGTGATGGTGGAGGTGGAGGTGGAGGTAAGGAGGACTGGAGGTACGTGGAGCAGGAGGAGGAGGAGGAGGAGGAGGCCGGTGCAGGGCTCTCACCTTGGGGGGTTCGGGGACAAATGACGGGGGAGGACTGGGGTCTCTGTGGAGCATCTCTCTGCTGCCTGACTTCTTCATGCGGCTGCGAGGCTCAGGCCGCTGCACAAACACAAACACAAACACAAACACGGGACAGTTACACGCAAACACAAACACGGGACAGTTACACGCAAACACAAACACGGGACAGTTACACACAAACACAAACACGGGACAGTTACACACAAACACAAACACGGGACAGTTACACACAAACACAAACACGGGACAGTTACACGCAAACACAAACACGGGACAGTTACACGCAAACACGGGACAGGACACACAGGAGCAGAGAAGTGGAGGGTGGATGAGTTTGTCCTGAGGGAGACTGGACAAAGACAAAGACAGTGGGGAGTCCTCCTCTCTTTTGTAATTTCATCACAATTAAAAAAAAAAACTGTCCCTATGGTGTGGGTATTATTTTTTACTTTTTTTTTTTTTTACTATTTTTATAATTGTGTATCTTGCAGCTCCTTCAAATATGATTTAGTTTGTTTAGTTATTTTTCAAACAGACACAAAAATTAGTCAGATTTTGTACATTATTATTTAAAGTTTTGTCCTTCAAATTTCACTCAGTTAAAATTATAAAACAGATGCTTTTCCTCGGACCACTACTTTGTACTTCTGGTTAAGTAAGAGTAACGTTATTTCAGAATAATACTACTCAAGTGAAAATGTTGTACTTCTTCTAGACCGCATGTGTCAAACTCAAGGCCCGGGGGCCAAATGCGGCCCGCCACGTCATTTTATGTGGCCCGCAAGAAGATAAATTAAAAGGCACGACTGTCATTTTAAAATAAGTCTGTGCTGCTTTAATGTGTGCACTGACAATAAACTAATGAGACTTTCCCTGCAAGTGAGAGAAATGAAGTGAGAAATATTTGCAAATAATCATCACAAAATGTTCATGAAGAGGAAAATTGTCGGCGTGGAAGGAAGTTGGAAGGAAGAAAAGTGAAGGTGAATACAAGTTTGTGCTTTGAGGAGAAAGACCTGTGTGTTTTTTGTGTTATGATGCGCGGTCGGTACAATCTACGTCGACATTCGGTTACATTTAGTGACTTTTACTCTGCCGTACAGTCACATCTGGCCCTTCATAGCGGCCATTTTGCTGATGTGGCCCTCGGTGAGAATGAGTTTTCCACCCCTGTTCTAGACTCTGTCCAGTATGAGGTGAGTGGAGGTGCACACTGACCTCCTCGGGCAGCACGGGCTCAGAGGAGCGTCCGATCGCAGACACGGGCTGAGGCTCCTCCAGAGGCTCGTCCAGCTCGTTGTCCGTGTAAGCCCCGCCCTCGTCCGCCGTGTCGTCGTAGTCGCTGGTCAGACGGCTGTCCATGCTCAGGTAGTCCGCGCTCATGGCCGACAGGTAGGACATGCGGTCGTCGTGGAGATCCAGGTCCTCCTCGGCGCCGTCCAGCTGCGGACAGGGGGGGACGAACGCATTGAGTCGACTTTGTGCGCCGTGTTTGAAGTTCTAATATGTGTCTGTAGTTTATACGTGACCAATCTATATGAAGCATCAGTGAAAACCAGGAGCTAATGGATCCAGAACACAGGCTTATCAATAAATCAATAACTGTGATTATAGAAGTTAAAGTATGAAGTATAAGAATGACGATATTATAACAAAAATGTAATATGTAAAGTGTGTTAGACTGTGGGAGGACATCACTGTTTAGGTCATGATGTCAGAACTTGATAGAACGTGAAAAAAATGGTTGTTTCTTCTTAATAAATTTTGTGTCTATGGGCAAGACGCTTAACCCACCCCAACAGCATTCATCTGAGGGAGCTGGAATCGCATCGCCAACCTTTACATCAGTGGACAAACGCTCTACCAACTGAGACACTGTGTTATGGGACTTGAGTACTTCAGTATTTTGAACAATCTTAGCTTCATTTACTGACAAATTTAAAGCGAAGTGACATTTTACAAACCTGGTCTGAAAGGTCAAGAAAACTCCCGCTCAATGTCTCACTCTTTCCCTTTTATTCTGACAACGTTTCAGAGGGACCGAAACGTTGTGAGAATAAAAGTGTATCAAGAGTGAGACGAGTTTTCTTGACCTTTCAGACCAACGCACCTGTCGCCCAGTCAGGTGTGCAGAGTCTACACAGAAACCAGGACATTTTACAAACCAAAAAGAGCAGGATTTTAACCGTCAACCTTCAGATCAGTGGACAAACGCGCTACCAGCTGAGCTACTGTCTCTTAACGTCCCCATATTCATTCTGACGATGGCGTTTTCATGTGGATGTGTTTAAAGGACAGTGCTCTATAGTTGTCAAAGGTGTGTGTGGCCTCGTTGAAAACCCCTGGAGTCCGTGTCGTCTCACCTTGCTCTCACACACCCACACGGCTCTGTCCTGCTGTTCTCTGATGGAGTCCTTCACGCTGCCGTACCAAGCGTCGTTGGCACTGTTCAGGTCAATGGTGTCTGTAACACGGTTTAATCATTATGTGACAAGCAGAAGGTTTGGTACGACGAACTTGGATGAGACGTTTATGGACAGTTACGTGCGGTTTAATGTACGTGGGGACAGACCTGTGAAGAGGTGCGAGCAGGTCTTCTTCAGTCTCACGGCTTGGTCGTAGAGCTTGCGAGCGCTGCGGTTGGATCCCGGTACCAGGCGGTTCCTCATGGTCTTGACGCCCTGTTTGCTGTCCGGGTTGAGAAACACCACGATGGGATACCACTGGGTGTAGTTCAGGGTGTCCACCGCTTTGGGAGTCACATCCAGCAGAGCGTGTCGGTCCTGAACGCCACAAACAAGGGGACATGGTGAGCGTCAGAGTGTCAGGATTATAGCCTCCTGACACCCGAGCTCCTGCAGAACTATTAAGTGCTAGAACACAGGCATTTTGTGTAAAAAACAAAATGAGAAACAATTGTGCCTCTAGGAACAATGTGTCTCATTTGTGCTGCTGACAGGTGCAGGAAGATATATGCCTTTAAATAAAAATAAAATAAATTAAATAAATTAAAATACAATAAAAATAATAATAATAAAAATAAACATACAAATAAAATTTAATAAAAATAAATGAATAAAATAAAAAAAATAATTAAAATACAATAAAAAATATAAAATAAAATAAAAAAGTTTAATTAAAACATAAAATAAAAATAAATTAAAATTAAATAAATTAAAATACAATAGAAAAAATAATAATAAAAAGTCGATATAATTTAATAAAAAATGAATAAAATAAAAAATAAATTAAAATACAATAAAATATTAAAACATAAAATAAAAATAAATAAAAAAAAAAATAATAATATTCTAAACTCTTAGAAATATTCCAAATTGAACATTCTCTTGTTGCTGTTCTTCTAAAAATTTGCACTGTGGCCTAAACAATCCAAAATGTGTCGTCCACAGATGAGGACACCAGGTCTCATTTTAACGTGAGAGGACGAGTAAAAGACAAAAGTAAAATCTGTAAACTCGACAGAAAGTTGTAGAATTGAAGACAATGCGCTGCTCATCCAAGTTCAGTTCTGGTCAGATTACTCCTGTAGAGTTTAGTTTTGCCTTTTACTTTTGTCTTTTACTATGAATGAGACCTGGACGACTGAGGGATTACACAGAGAGTACGACATGAAAAAGTATAATCCAATTCACTTTTATCCACACGTGACACAGGTGATGTTACATAACCTGACACAGCAAACTAGAAGATACAATTTATATATTTATACGAGTGCCAGAGCCTTAACCTGCAGACAGAGACACTCTCATTCTCAGTATATGTATGTTTGAAAACTCAGAGCCTCCAAAATTCAAACTGGCAACACAAACGAGACACTTTCTGCTTTCTGATTGGATAACCGTCTTTAACCAAAACACCAAATTATAACAAAAACAACTTGTCCTGCCCATCATGTCCAGTGTTTTTGTAATGAAGCATAAATCAGCATTAGAGTCATCAGAAATTAGCCATATTTGATTTGAACATGTCTTGTAAATTTAAAATACACGCCGTCTCTTTAATGAGGACTTTACTCTTTAAACATGAGTCAAATTCAAACGTTTTACCTGTTCGATGATTTGTCGGATGGTGTTTAGCCTCACAACACCTGAAGACTTTTCACTTCCAGCGTCTTTGGGCTCAGTTTCTGGAAAAACAAAAGGACAAAATGAACAAAATGAATAGAATAAGACAAAAAGTTCTTCAGTTCTGGTCAGATTACTGCTGGACACTGCCGTATATCTGTCTGAAGGGAGAAGCTAACGACACTGAAACTTACACACCTATTATAAGTAAGTACAAGTATTATCTTCGATTCTGTAAATATAAAAAGTACCACTGGCCTAGACTATCTATTTTTTTATACACACACTTGCATCTGTTTTTAATGTTTTATATGGACTTGTATACTTGTTTGATTTTTGTTTTTCTGCTTTTATTGCATTTTAAAACAGGGCCCCCATGTAAAAGAGAGTTTAAGTGTCTCATTGAGTTCCCCTGTGTAAATAAAGATATCGACCTTATCCGGCGCCGCCTAATTTTTCTGTAAATGCAACTAAACGGCGCTTTCTTTATGGTTGCGCTTCAAAGGAATATTTTAGAAACGTTTTGACGCTAAAATATTATATAAAGTAGTTTGGTTTGTGTCAAATGTTCAATGTTTTTGTGCAACAAGTCAACACTGCGTCGATTCTCTGGGAAGCTTCAAAACGGCTCTGTAGTCCCGAGAGAACAGATTTACTGTCAAGATCGACAGCTCCAAACAAAATAATACAACCCAAATGACGATGGCGGCGCCCGCGGTAACATCTGGCACAAGGTGAATAGAAAAAGAAAGAAAGAAAGAAAGATAGAAGGGACTTACTCGCAATGACAAACTCATCGGGTAAATCTGTGGCCAGTTTGTTGTTCACGGCGTCTGAAATGGGCCCAAAAATGACCACGGGCCTCCTGAACCCAGCTGAAATATAAACATTACAATAACGTGAGTATATAAAGGCACTGCTCGTGTCACTTGTGTCTGCAGTGTACCTTCCCGCAGCACCACTCTCTCGTAGGCAGGGAAGCGTGTCGTGACCGGCGTCGCGCTCAGGTCTTCGCGGCTCTTGCGCAGATCCTTCTTCTTGGCTGCCCTTTGACCCCGGAGCCTCCAGAAGTCCCCCCGGTCATTTCCAGAGGCGGCCCGGGCTGCGTTCTGGACGTTGGCCATCTGCTCCGCCCTAAAACAAACAGACGAGTGGTTAGAATGGACTTTTGGAAACACAAGAGCTGCCAATGTCATCACAATCACATTTCAAACAGCAAAATATCACTCGTCTCTGTCTAAAATACTCAAAAAGTCACATTCGCAGGACAGAAATGAACCTTTCCTGAGTATCTTTGGAGTGATCAGAACAAGTACAGACGGATTACATAGATATAAGGCCACATGGGAGTAGAAAAGAAAGTCCTATTATTTAATGTTGCTTGTCACTGTGGTATAAACATTGGTATTGAGCAAGGAGTCTGTTCCTTAGTATCAAAATTGCCTCTGAAGAGCTGGTCTCGAGACACTTTATTGTGGACTATTCATCGCTGTAGTGGCAGAGCTCAGTACAGACCTGCTCTTGTTGGGGATGATGCCTTTCTCCAGCAGCTGGTTGTCTTTGTCTGTGCGGATGGCCAGCCAGTGGCCCAGTTTCCCGTCGTACAGGGTGTCGGTCACTTTAAAGATCTCCCCTCTGGAGAAGGGCAGACTCTGAGGAGCCTCCTTCTCATACTCAAAGTGTGTCCTGATGAAGAAAGAGTCGCCCCGACCAGACTCCAGAATGTCCTCGTACACTGGAAAACAACAACAGGTTTCAGTCCATGTCAACGAGTTTCACAAGTTTTTCTGATCAATATTTTATTCAGTGGGACAGCACATGTAGTAAATATTTATAAGAGTTTTACAGAGCAAAAGAAACTGAATTCTGCAATAAAACCAGAAGATAAGGTGAGTGCTTCAGTGAGGCTCTAGTGAGTTGGACAGAGGGATGTAAGACACAGGTGCTCTTCAAAGATAAGGCCACTGATCATGAAATAACAGATTTAGCTTAGCACTTAGCAAGATTTACTCTTAAGCCCCGATGAAGACACTTAGTTGTCGAAACGTGTAGGCTGGTCCATGTCTTAATAAAGAACTTGTAATTTTTCTACATAAGAGTTCCTTGGATTTTTTCAGCTTCACAACCACATTCACATTCACATCCACGTGCTAAGCTAAAGTTAATTCTGTCAACACAACAAAAGTTTTAGGGTGTAGATATAGTTCTGGTCGAGTGCTGGTGGGACACTGCCTCATGGGGATTTACACAGACATTATAGTTTTTCATCAGTTATGTGGCAGTTTTGTGAGTTGAACAAAAAAGTTTAAGCTTTAGGAAGTAGCGTTGAAATGTAAAATTAAATCCCTCTATCCCCGTCATCAACAAACAAACGCAGGGACAATCTGATCTTATGTCACATCTGCTGCTCACATCCAACCAGGAAGTAAATTATGAATGCCATAAAAAAGCCAAACTGCGGAAAAGTATATTTTTAAGGTTAGTAAAGGGTAGATTTTGGTAGTAAATTCTTAAATATAATGTTAACTAGGAGGGACCATGTCTCTCTGGCCTGGGAACACCTTAGGGCACATGTGTCAAACTCAAGGCCCGGGGGCAAAATGCAGCCCGCCACGTCATTTTATGTGGCCCGCGACAAGGTTAATTAAAACGTATGACGTCTTAAAATGTCAGTTTATCAGGAGACACGGAGTTAGTCATATTTTTTTACATCTAAACGCATTTGCAATGTTTGTAGTCAAGTAACAAGTTCAAAAAGCAGTTACGTTTATTTCACATTAAATCAGTTATATTTATAAGGTTTTACAGTTACATCTGGCCCATTTTGCTCATGTGGCCCTCGGTGAAATTAAGTTTGACACCCCTGCCTTAGGGTATGGAGGAGGAGGAGTTGGAGGAAGTGTCTGGGGTGTGGAAGTCTAAGGAGTCCTTGCTTAGACTGCAGGCCCCAGATTAGCAGAAGAAAATGGATGGATAGGTGTTAACTATATGAAGTTATGATTCTAACCGGTCATATGCTGTAGAAATTCATTTTTTCTGCTATTATTGGTCATTGATAAATACCTTCAGGTTTGCTTTGAGCCAAAATAATAACTTCCTCTCCTTTGGGAATCTCGAGCAGATAGAGAACAGCATCTTCTCGCACCATCCCTCTGAAGTCCATGCTGTTCACCTGCAGTAACACACATCACACGTCACACCTCAAACTCTGCAAAATGACATCACTGCGAGTGTCGAGCCAAAGGAGCCCACAGCCCGACCTTCATGATCTGGTCCCCCATGCGCAGCCCCTCCTGCTCGGCGGCACTGTCCTCCTGCACTCCTGCGATGAAGATGCCCACGTCGTTGCCTCCCGCCAGCCTCAGACCAACGCTGTCTCCTTTGACGAAGTGGACCATCACCGTGTTGGGTCTGTCAACGCCACAGAGTGTGTAAAGACATGGACTAAAGGAGTGTGACCCCACAGCTCCATTTATACATACAACTCCAGACAGCTGCTTCATTTTAAAGGTGCACTGTGGACATTTTTTTTACTAGATGTTATTACTTTGCCTGGAATCTTGCACAATATGGCAATAAACTTAGAGACGGGCAGGTTGGTTAGATGTGAGAAGATGAAAGCCCCACTCACACCAACGATGCGTGCAGGTTTTATTCAGGTTTTACAAGTTTCATGGAGACAGAAGTAGAAAAGTCACTCAGAGCAACATTAAAATAACATAATATCTCACCCATATATGTCTTGGTCCTCTGCACTGGCCTTCAGAGGAACTTTGGCCGAAGCACGGACCTTTGGAGCGGTGACCTTTGGTGCTACGACTGAAACACAGAAGCAGACCAGTTACACGCCGAGTTTGCGGTCACGCTATGGCTTGGTCCTGGACTAGTCCTGGTGTAGTCTTGGTCTATGCGCCTATTGTCGTCTTGTGGTGGTCCTGTGTCTACCATCTACCGTCCTGCGTTTACCCTCTGCCGTCCCGCGTCTACCCTCTGCCGTCCCGCGTCTACCCTCTGCCGTCCCGCGTCTACCCTCTGCCGTCCCGCGTCTACCCTCTGCCGTCCCGCGTCTACCCTCTGCCGTCCAGCGTCTACCCTCTGCCGTCCAGCGTCTACCCTCTGCCGTCCAGCGTCTACCCTCTGCCGTCCAGCGTCTACCCTCTGCCGTCCAGCGTCTACCCTCTGCCGTCCAGCGTCTACCCTCTGCCGTCCAGCGTCTACCCTCTGCCGTCCAGCGTCTACCCTCTACCGTCCTGCGTCTACCCTCTACCGTCTACCGTCCTGCGTCTACCGTCCTGCGTCTACCGTCCAGCGTCTACCGTCCAGCGTCTACCCTCTACCGTCCAGCGTCTACCCTCTACCGTCCTGCGTCTACCGTCCAGCGTCTACCCTCTACCGTCCAGCGTCTACCCTCTACCGTCCAGCGTCTACCCTCTACCGTCCAGCGTCTACCCTCTACCGTCCAGCGTCTACCCTCTACCGTCCTGCGTCCACCCTCTACCGTCCTGCGTCCACCCTCTACCGTCCAGCGTCTACCCTCTACCGTCCTGCGTCCACCCTCTACCGTCCTGCGTCCACCCTCTACCGTCCAGCGTCTACCCTCTACCGTCCTGCATCTACCACCGTCCTGGGTCTACCGTCCTGGCTCTACCTGGAGGCGTGTCTGCTCGAGGCTCCTCCCTCTCGGCCGGCACAGGGACTTTGTCGTCAGGAGTTCTGAACGGCGTCGCCATGGCCCCCATTTTGGCGAGTCGGTTCACTGGCTCCTCTCTGGAAAACGGACCAAGAAATGCTCAGGTGAAAAGAAGTTACTATAAATATAAGTGATTGATCAGTGCCATTTAACACAAATAAACTGTAAAAGTCGTCCATTTGCTCCAAACTACATGTTTCTGACAGAGGATCGGCTGTGGACCTCTGCATTAAAGTGGAATTAAACACTAAATCCACTTTTTTCACTACTAAACCAGACGTTTAAATAGAATAACCTACTGTTCAGTAATTTTTTGGCAAATTTATTCCAAACTAGGTAAATTTGCAGCTTTCTGTCAATCAAATTACGCAGCTTTAATCACCTAATCATCATCAAAACTGCACATCTTCACCAAATCTGTCCCGCTGCTGCATTAAAAAACTACTGTACTCACTTTATTTCAGTCCATAGTTTGCTTGTCTAATCCCGAAACTGTCAGAGCTCAGGAGTAAATTACACTAGAGTTTATAGATTAAAATAAAAACTATAGAGGAGAACGTGAAGGCTTATTTTCGTCCTTGTTGTGGGTGTTTGGAGTTTTTTATTAAACAGCTGTACGGTCACGTGACTTGTCTGTTGTTCCGTCGCTCGTGGGACGGTCGGATTATCCAGACGCAGCTGAAGCTCGTTCTCCTATCCGCCTGGGTCTTTTATAGTTGACCACGTGAGGTAACTCCAAAGGTAAAGGAGTTGGGAGCTATGATGTGAACTATTTGAAACGAGGCCCAAGCTGTAACGTCTCAGTCTGAAAGTTATAAAATTCTAAACTCCAGATGTTGCGTTAAAGCTGCGTCTGACCGCGGGCTCTGGTGTGAGTGTCCTGTACCTGGGCTTGTCCCGCAGCCTCTCGTTGGAGGAGTGAGAGGACAGGTCCGAGTGCTGCCCCCTCCTGTCGTCCTGTGGCGAGTACGAACGATAGGACTCGATTTCAGAGATATCTGCAACACACGAGCACAAATGTCAGTGTATGTCACGTCTGTTTACAGCTGTGAGAGGATGGGTTTGGATGGGCATCTGGATTAAAAGTGCAATATTAGATTTATCCGCTGTGGAGGTTCACCAATATGGAGACGTTCTGCCTTTATCTGGAATGTTCTGCAGGATTTTATTAAAGTTAAATGGAGATAAATAAGTTTAAGCACCTATAATAACGCAAAATTACCAGAAAAATTATTATTAAAGGCCCTGTACCTGATGTTTTCAAGTTATTTTAAGCTAAATGCGTCTCGCCTCAGTACAGATACATTGTATAAGCAGCTCTTGAGGTAATCAGGAAGTGTGTGTTAGCATGCTAGTTGTTGTAAGCTTTGCCGTCAAAGGTAAAACTCTGAAAGTAGTGAAACGAGCTTAGAAACGCATCGTGGTGAATAAGTAAGATGTTTGTAATGCATAATGTAAGTGAAGAATAACGTTTAAAATGAACCAATTCTGCTTTTCACGGTATATAAAAGGAAAAAAAAACAGATAAAACGTCTTTAATTTAAGCCACTCAGCCTTTAGTATAATTCTACTGGTTTCACATTACAATTACCGTAGATTTTGGACTATAAGCCGCTACTTTTTTCCCACGCTTTGAACCCTGCGACTTATACAACGGTGCGGCTAATTTATAGATTTTTACTGGCTAACGGTCACCGGGGGGCGCTCTCTAGCAGTAAACGCAAAAGTGAGACAGACGTGAGGAAAGTTCATGCGCTTAAGAATACCGCTAGTTTTGATTTTGAACCGTCATTTTCTGCGTCTTTTAAGTTAAAGCCAATAGATCTGGCGTCAAAGAAGGAAATGGAGCCACCGCACGTAAGTTTGGCATCAAAGAATCAACGGCGGGAAGAATTTAGTCGATGTGAAAAGACGACAAAATCTTTCAGAGGAAATAAAAGCAGATGGCTCGTGTTGGTGCCGTTTTATTTTCTAAAGCTGTAGTATGTTTGTTCTGTTGTATTATTGGTTTAGTTTAGTTGTTCTTAATTGTTGTTATCCCTTGTTGCACCACTAGAGGGAGCGCGAGTGTACACCAGTGCGCCGCCGACACGCAGATGATTATTTTACACGGGTGCACAACGTTACGTGCGTCGGCTGTGTCTCGGACTGTCTTAATGTCTGAATTATAGCGTGCGTCCCTTAGATGCAAGTATTCTGTGTATTTTGTGATATTGTGTTCAGAACTTATAATGACCGTGTGTAGTTTAGAGTTTTGAGTATAACTTTCGAATTTATATACGCTAGCCTCGTTCGGTCATTTTGTTAACTTCTTTGTATTCACAGTATGTAAATAACCACGCGGTCACTTGTGTAATCACCATTTTGATTTGTGATTAACATATTTTCAGGCAGTTTGAAAAAAAACAAAACTTAAATTAAAACTCAAAAATCTCTGTGTACTGTCTTCCTGTGTAAATATCTCGTGTTACAACATATTTGTAACGTGTGGTTTATATTCAAGTGCGGCTTATATACGTACAAAATGTATTTTTTCTAATTTAGTGGGTGTGGCTTATACTCGGGTGCACTCAATAGTCCAAAAGTTACTGTACATTTTAATTTTAAGACAAATTATACAGAATTTTGTGTTACTACAGACAAGTTATAACGAGCCAGTTCATATTCAAAACAGGATAAAGCTCATTTGAACAACTGCTGGAGGTGACAGACACACAAGGCTCCCAGGCTAGCATATTCACCAAGCCATTGAGTAGATTTGAAGTGAATGACATTGTGTGTGCTCCAGTGGTGGGATTACGGGCTGGATTAAATACGACGCGTCCCGGGGCCCTGTGTGAACACAAAAACACAAATGTGGGTCACCCCCCCCCTCCGCCCAACGATCCAGTCACACCGCTTCAGCCGAGCCCACCAATGACAGCGCTCCCTCGGGTCATGTGACATCAAAACCAGGTATAAAAAAACCAAGGTGCCTCGAGATGGGACTCAGTGTCAACCCCACAGCGTAACGCTTTAACGGGGGACACGAGAGGGTTTCTATTTTATGTTTTTTAAAATATAATCATGCACCAGTACAAAAAGTATAGCCACATAAGGTTTCGTATTTGATTTTTTATTTGTACAAATGGTGAAGTTAAGAAAACAGGTGGAATATGAAGTCAGAGGAGCACTATTGTATTTCCTGTTGGATAAAACAGGTTGTCTGATTATGTATCTGCTCTTTCAAACAAGTTACAACATGTGGCTATTAGAATGCGCTCTCCAGTCACTCCCTTTAAGCCGCCGCTGCTCTGATTGGACAGACTGTTCTCTAGTGACACAAAATAGGGTTCAAACCAGGATCAGCGCTCCTTTGTGGCTCCCTCCTTAAATACTTACAAAACGGTCTCTGAATAGGCGAAGAGGAAGGAATTAAAAGACTGAACGAGCTCGAAAGCAGGACTAAACCAGCTTAAAACAGGTCGATATGGGAACTGCAGAGGATTGAAACCAGGTCTAAAATGGGACTAAAAGTGCTAGAAAGACCTCGAAAAATAGACATCGGGATTGGTGTTTTGGATATTAGCAAAATTAGAATGTTATTGGGAAGTTGCAATTTAAACTTTGTCTTATTCTGCATAAAAACAGCTAACCTTGTAGTTTAAATCTGTACAAACATGTTCTCAGTGTGTGTCAGATGCCCTCCCTGTGTGTCCATGAGGTCTTATTCTGCATAAAAAGTGCTAACCCTGTACTTCATATTTCTAAAACCTGCAGCTCTATTGAGTAGAGTCTATTTAAAACTAATTGAAACTATTAAAATGAGATAAAAAAAGACAAAAACATCACGCGGAATCAAGTGAGCACGTCTGCACTTAGTCTCAAAATTACTGTCTGAACAGAGAAAAATATTTTTGTCAATATTGTCCACCCCAAATCTGGATTATTCCAAGAGTAAACCATCACCAGAAGTTGCTCAAAAACTCCCCGAGTATGACCGAAACAGCCCCAACAAAACGCAAATTAAGAACCACTGCAAAAAACCACCCCCAGATACCAGTACTGCACTTCAGACACAGCAGTGCCTCCATCTACATGAGCTCACAGCGACCCCTCAGCCCAGTCCCATCTGTGGCCCATCACGATCAGAGGTTGTGGGGTCAGTACGCGTCCTCCCTGCTCCCCCGCTCACCGTCCAGCTCCGAGTCGCTGTCCACCATGGGAGGCACTCGGACGAGGACCTGGCTGCGGTCTCTCTGTACGACCAGCTGCAGTCGTCCTCGGGACTTCTCGATCAGCTTCCCCGCGTCGCTCAGGGACAGGTTCTCCGTGACGGTGCCGTTAATCTGAGCGCGGGTTCAAGTGAGAAACAAAAACACATTAAAACTCTATAAACTACGACTCGCTATCAACTATTTATACATCTGATTTAACATAAAGGTCTTATATTACACAAAATGCACATACAAAATGCTTTAATCCATGTTCTAATGCTGTTTCCTCCTCAAAAACAGACCTGGAGTTGTGTTTTGTTTGATTTACACATGTTTGAGTAACATCTTCAAAGCTCAAAACGCTCTGTTCCACCTTGTGATGTCATCAAGTGGTAGTTTTACAAGTTAACAGCTACATTTTACCTTTAGTTCAGTAGAGATTTGAAATTTTAGGGCAGAAATCATCCAAATGATTCTAGTGAGAGTGTGTGGAGTTTCAAAACGCACTTCCTGTATCACCACATGATGACATCACAAGGTGGAACAGAGTGTTTTCAGTTTGAGAGAAGAACTAGAAGTCTAAATATGCAGGTTTTGTGTGTTAAACAATTCAATCATTGTGCGAATGAAACAAAAAAACACAACTCCAGGTCTGTTTTTGATGAGAAAACATTATAAAATAGCTCAGAAAATAGTGTAATATGGGCCCTTTAAATTAATACATTTGATTATTAAAAAACAGAACATTATAACACAAATAAAATGGGTAATTCACAAGTGTTTGAATACTGTGATCCTCATATGACTGTACAAGTGTCCAAAACCTGCGCTTTTAAGCTGTGTCGTGTTCAATAACCAGGTAAATCTTGAAAAACACCAGTCCAATTTGAGCAAAAGTGAAACTAAAACAGCAGGCTCCCCCTAGAGTTCGTGTGAGGAAGTGTCACCTTCAGAATGATGTCTCCCTCCTGCAGGTTTCCGTCTCGACTGGCCAGTCCTGTGCTGGTCATCTCTTTGATGAACAGCTGGCTGCCCAGACGAAGTCCATACTCTGAAAGCCACGGGATGCAACGGTTAAGCAACGTAAGTTTATTTGTACAGGACAATTCAAAGTGTGTTACAGAATAAGACGGACGTTAAAATCACAATACAACAAATCAAAACATAAATAATCATCATAAAATTAAGATGTCTGTGTAATTCCTCAGTTGTCCAGGTCTGATCCAGAGCAAAAGCCAAAGTTGACAGATTTAACTTGAACTAACCTGCACTTTTCTCATTTAATGTTCATTTTATTATAGCAAAAGAGTAAAACTCCTTCAGTCAGAGCTACAGCGATTACAGTGATTTCTGAGACAACGCAGTGAAATACAACCCCAGGTACGTTTTTTTTTTAGAGGTGAACATGGTGAAAAGTTAAAAGTTGAGACACAATTTCTACAATAAACAAAACCAGATGAGATTTTGACGTCAACTATGCGGCTCAGTTCCCCGTTTTTTATTTACTTTATTTAGCATTTTCCCTGTCACAGCTTTTTGTAACTACAACTCCAACTCGACAAAACTTAAGCCCAATTTTTTCAACGCAAATCTAAACAAGATCATTATTCTCACTGTCTCACCGTCGTTTGTCTCATGAAATCTTCTCCCCTCTGTACTAACGGCTTTTAAGTATTTTTGGCGCAGTTGACAGATCTCCACTGTGGGAGGAGCTTAATCTGAAACGCTTTTTTGGTAATGAGCTACTTTTTTCTTTTTTTTTAATCGCTATAGCAAAGCGTGACGTATCCTCTGCTATCAACCAAGAGCATCTGGAAATATTCTCGTGCCGACACAAACCCCACCCACGAGCAAAGACGGTATAAAACTGTAAATACTGATATAAATACTGATACTTGCATTGTGCGTCTCTACCGTGGAGCTGTTAAAAATCTTTACACTGGACCCGTCGTTCACAGCAACTTTATAAACATAATAACCAACACCAAAAGCGTCCGCAACACAAGGAAACCAACAGAATAATGAGTTTGTGTGCGGATGTTTTAATAGCGCCGTCACATCTTGCTGGATTAAAACTGACACAAAAGTTTACAGCTTTGTTACGTGCGAATGTTCAGCATTTTCGTTTTCACAAAATAAAGCAGACAGATGCTCTGGGCCCACCGCCTCTTCGCACGCAGACGTTACTGACCTTCGTTGGGCTTGTTCTTGAGCAGCAGGACGTGGAGCGGTTTCTCCAGAGGCTCGTGCTCCCGCGGCGGTGGGCGGGGCAGAGGGATGGGCAGCGACGGCGGGGAGGGTGAGCGGTCCAGCCTTTCCCTGCTGGGGGCGCGGCCTCTGACGGGGCTGTGGCTGTCCCGCCTGTAGCGCCCTCTGTCCGGGCTCTCTCTGTTCAACGCTCGTTCGCTGCGGAAACGCCGGTCGGGGCTGTGATCCCGGTCGTCGCGGTGACGCCTGTCGGGGCTGTAGTCGCGATCCAGGTTGCGGTCGCTTTTGTAACGTCGATCCGGGCTGTAGTCTCTGTGTCTCCTGTCGGGACGGGAAACGCAGGGTCAACGTCAGAGTCCTGAGATTTACATCGACTTCTAAGGTTTGTGGACACACCTCATTCAACAAATCAAAAATATGAAGCAAGAAAAAAGCTAAATAAATAAATGTTTTCTGTTTTTGATTAGCTCAAACCCTTGTCCTTCTCTCTCTCCTTTCCTCCAGACCGCAGACGCTATAGCCCCCCCTTTAGGCCGTGACACACACCTGCGCTCTGGGCTGTAGCCTCGGTTCAGGGTGCGGTCGCTGCCGTATCTCCGGTCGGGGCTGCGCTCGGGCTCCAGAGTGCGCCCCCTGCTGCCGTCCCTCCTGTACGGCCGGTCGTCCCCCAGGTCCCTCTCGGTGCTGCGCCCGCGGTCGTGGTCTCTGTCGTGGGTTTGGAAGCCCGAGTCGCGGTCCCGGTGGTCTCTCTCTGGGGCGTGGTCATAGCCGCTGTAGACGCTCCGGCGGTCCCCGTCGTAGGGGTATTCCTCTGTGTAGTCTGTGTTAAAGACGCGGTCATCTGGAGCCGGAGAGTGGATCATCATGTTTGGGATTTTACGGGGACGCTTCACCATCTGAGACAGAGACACGTGTTATAATGATGCACACGCCGCCTTTAACGTGGTCGTGTTTTGTTATAACAGTAGGATGAGACATTATTGTATTCTATTGGATAAAAACTGCGAGTAAATTTATCAAATGCACTTACCATTTTGGCCACTTTGCCACATTTCCGGAGAGTCTGCACAGCGAAGGTGTGAGCCACTCCGTCCATGGGTGTGGCATTCACCATAATCACACGGTCGTTCTCACTAAACAAGAGACAGAAGGACACGAGGGTTTAAAAAGACGTCAGCCATAGTCCATCGAGTGATTTCACAGCATTTCTCTTCACAAAATATCATTTATCTTAGTGCACTATTTGTACTAAATGCTCACAATGTGCCAAGTGTGTAATAAAAGTACACATTTACATCCAAAGCATCACAAACACAATAACTACGTGTCAAACTGGATTTTCTATCGTCTTTGTAAACTCACAAAATCAGCCCGTCTGCAGGGCCGCCCTGTAGGACATCTGACACGATGATGGACGTCTCCCCCGTCTCTTCGTTGGGGTTGTCCCGCCCCCCGGACACTGCGATCCCAAAGCCCATCTTAGGATCCTGCAAAACACAAGAGTACACCTTTACATCTTTACAACTCTACTGTGCTGCTGTTAAAACAATGACCTAAAACACTACGGTGACCTGACTGTTTTGGTTGCCGGCCAGTACTTTACCCTATGCCCTACGCCCTACGCCCTACGCCAACTGATAACAGCCAGTACTACAGTAGAGTCTTGGTATTTACTTCTCAGCAGCTCTGAATCAGTTTAGTCACAGTGTAAACTTTTCGTTGGTCTAACCTTGTTCCAAATAAAGGACACAAAGGACAAAGTAGTGAGTCTGTGGAAAAGTACCCAGGGCAGTGATCCCATATGTTCAGAGTGAGGACTGTGACCTGTCTCCCTACAGCCGGGACTCGGGACTCAAGCAGGACTATCCGAGCGGTCATATTTAAACAGTCCCAACAGGGTCTTCTCTGGAAAACCTGCAGAGTCTGTAGTTTAAACCCACAAAGCCGCAGTAGGGTGTGAAAAGCGTAGAAGTGTGTAGCCCCACATGATGTCTGTGTGTTCCCCACGTACTCCCTGTGTGTGCTCTCCTTGTGGTCCCTGTGTACTCCCTGTGCACTCTCTCCTCTGTGCCCGTCCCCGTGTGCTCCCTCTGTGCGCTCCCTCTGTGCCCGTCCCCCTGTGTGCTCCCTCTGCACTCTCTCCTCTGTGCGTTCCCTCTGTGCGCTCCCTCTGTGCCCTCCCTCTGTGCACTCCCCCTGAATGCTCCCACTGTGTACTCCCTCTGCACTCTCTCCTCTGTGCCCGTCCCCCTGTGCCCGTCCCCCTGTGCCCGTCCCCCTGTGCCCGTCCCCCTGTGCCCGTCCCCCTGTGCCCGTCCCCCTGTGCCCGTCCCCCTGTGCCCGTCCCCCTGTGCCCGTCCCCCTGTGCGCTCCCTCTGTCTGCTCCGCCGGGCTCTATACCTGCTCCACTGGGCTGATGAGATTAAAAGCACAGATCTGTTTTTATCCCTCCATCTGTATTAAAAAAGCCGCACAGCTCCAGGCCGCGCAGATGTTTCACTCACAGAGGAACAACACCAGCTCTTTATTAAAGTGTACGGACACGGAATGGAACAGGGAGCAAACGCACCAGTACTTCTTTCATCATTTTCAACTTTAGCTCTGATTATTTACGTTAATACTGAGCCTCTCCTCATTATGAAGTATAAAGTTTCAAGTGTTCTCTGTATTCAAAGTCTATGTACACCAAAGATCTGATCGTTTTCTGATTTCTGGATGTGAGTAATCGGATTTCTGCTTTTCTAATTGTTCACACTTGTGCAGGTTTTGATGAGGAAAATGACCGAAAAAAAAAGGGCAAACTGATGCAGCAAAGACAGAAAAGAAAGCGAACATGTTTCAGATTGAAATTCTAAAGACGACCTTTTGTACGCACCAAAGATCAGATCTAATTATTGGCTTGTCTTTGTGGAAAAGTGTTTTAACTACAGCTGCTCTTAACCTTTCACGTCTGTGCCAAATGTACAGACGAGGAAGAAAATATGGCAACGTTGTTCTACACATAATAAAAGAAAAATTAAAATCTGTCACTGGACAAAAAGTTGTAGGAGTGAAGACGTTTGACTGCTCATCCAACACGCTTCTTCTTCAGTTGTGGTCAGATTCCTGCTGGACACTGCCTTATATCTGTCTGAAGGAGGCGCTAACGACACTGAAGCTAACGCACCTGTTCACAGTTTCCGTTTGGTGACGTGAAATGTAGGTCAAGGCAGTGTCTAGCAGTAATCTGACCAGAACTGAAGAAGCAGCGTGTTGGACGAGCAGCCGAACGTCTTCACTCCTTCAACTTTTTGTCCAGTTACGATTGAGAATTTCTCTTTTACTCTGGATTAGCCCTGGACGACAGAGATTACACATTGTTCTCCACGTGCAAACATAAACTCTGGTCACGTCTCTATATGTGACGTGTCAAAAGTTATAAGAATAAACCCAAAGAGCTCAGCGTTTTACAGTTTATACGTGTAAAATGATACGACAGGTAGGACTTTTGAGATTTCCCACACGCAGATGTAAGGGATTATAAAAACTAAAGCAAACATATCTGTGCGCAGAGTCAGGTAGATTAATCCCACTGGTTCTATTAGTGTTAGAAATGCGGGTTCGGACAGTTCTGAAGCGCGATATATTGCTACAGAGAGATACCGCGATAAACGATAGTACTGAAACTATTTAATGCCACTCGCACAGTAACAATAATGCAAGATAATCCCAGTGAACCACGATTTTGTTAAAAGACATGAGCTGCAGCAGGTAAATAGCAGAAAGAAACAATAATTTGCCATAATTTGCCTCAAATCTTATTGTAATACAACTAAAATACTCCAAATCACACAGTTTTGCAAAGAAAATACAGCAGTAGAAGCAGTAGTAATAGCAGTAGTAGTAGTAGTAGTAGTAGTAGTAGTAGTAGTAGTAGTAGTAGTAGTAGTAAACAGAGCTGATGTACTCACCCTGTGCAGTGTGACTGTGTACTGCTCCCACACGATCTCCTCCGTCACCGGGTTCTGTCGACACACAAACAACACAAGTTCAATCTCTCTTTCAAATTAAATCAAATGCATTTTTTCCTACATAAATAGTAGTTTTTGCATGAACTCCGCCCGCAGGTGTAGTTCTCGTGAGCACAGTTTGGCTTTTGCCACGCCCCCTTTTTTAGTCGATTGGCAGGACGTGACTTTGTTCCATCAGGGATTTCTTTAGTCCACTTCAACCCTAGTACAAAGTAATTTTTAATGAGTAAAGTAATGAAAGATAAGCCGAGGATCACGGGGTTAAAGAAGCAGATTATTACAAACAATTCACATCTTAAAGGGCCAATGTCAGGCTGTTTATTTATGTTATAATGTGATTTTCTCATCAAAAACATAACTGCAGTTTTGTTTTGCTTCATTCAATTTCACCTAATTTGGGACTGACCACCTGAGCTCGTCCCCCTGCTTTACGCCAGACTGTGGAGCCAACGAGTCAACGCTTTTTGCTTTTTTGTCGAGCGGCAGACAAGCAAAAGTTCATCGGAATTCATAATAAAACTGGGTCAGCTGTGGCGGAGAAGGTCACCGGTTCAAACCTCACCTGAGCGCAACGCTGTTCGCCCCCACACCGGCCATTTGAGTCGCAGTAATAAAGTGACATAACAGTACACAAACCAACATCTGTACATTCACCATCGGTCTGGTGTAACGAACGAAATGAGCCAAAAGCGTTAAAGGATGGAGGAAAAGTCTAAAAAATACAACCGTATCCATTAGCAACCACTCCAAAAAAGTACTACTAGAACTAAAAACACAGCAATAAAGACGATTGATCAACACGAGAAAACGCCACTAAGTGTGAAAGTGCTCCTAAAGACTCCTGACGTCCAGAGGAGGAGCAGGAGGAGGAGGAGGAGGAGCGGGAGGAGGTCCAGCCTGAACCCTGTGTTTGTGGCGGGGGCAGGTGACTCACGAGGCCCTGCAGGATCCGGATGGTCTTGACGGCGTGGGCCCATTTTCGATGCAGGCTGAGGACAGTCTTCATGTCGCCTCTGGTCTCCCTCAGCGTCTCCTGCTGTCCTCTGCTGTCCTCTGGTCTCCTCTGGTCTGGCTCTGGGGGCAGTGGGCTTGTGTCTCGTGGTCTGCTCTGGCTGGTCTCTGGGGGCAGGGGGCGGTGGACCATAGTTGCACAGCTGGAGCGCAGCGACAGCCCTGGCCTCGGCAGCTGCCCCGGCCTGACGTAAGAGCGCGCTGGCCTACATTCACAAATCCCCCCCTCTCCTCGCGGAGCGGACCCCGGGAGCAGGGGGCGGGAGGGGCCGGACCGCAGGTGGGACGGGCTTTAAGAATCAGATCTGTCCGTTAAGGTGGTGGGACGACACGCATACATGGACGTAGATATTTGTGCTTACAGGCAGGTTTTTTAAGCGCATTTCACACAGAATCTGCACGAATATCTGGTTTTGGGGCCCCGCGGGACACTTCACCTGAGCGGAGGGGCCAAAGGTGCAGATCGGCAGCCTCGCTTCTGTCAGCCTGCCCCGGGACAGCTGTGGCTATGGTAGCGGCTAATCACCAGTGAGTGTGGAGTGACTAATGAGCACAGAGATCATGTCGCTGTGCCTCCTCCGTCCTCGCTCTGAACATGTGGATGCAGTTCCTTGAGGCTTAGCGTTTGTTCGCGTGTATAAGAGGAGGGAGCGTGGGGTCTTACGTAACCACACGGACTAATGAGTGCACAGCATTCTGGGACATAAACACCACCCCCACCCCCCTGCACCACCCGCACCCTCCAACGCTAGAGCTGCAACAAACAATTATTTTAGCAGTGGAGACTTTAAATATCACGCAAATAAAGACTCGACAGCAGCAGTTACTCAAACGTCTCTTGTGGATTTGCCTCATTTTGTCTCCCTCTGGATAATTTCTCAACTAGAACTAAAGTGGAAATGATTTTAGTCCTGGTTTAGCCCTGATGAGGCCTGGAATAGTCCTGTTATAGATCTGGTGACACTCGCAAAGCCAACTCTTTTCTTTGGAGCCACTAGTCGATGTGAAACCCACAGATTTAGACAATACTGAGCAGTAGAGTGTATTAGTTTAAACTGCATTAATTTAAAGTCTCCTAGTCCTGATTATCGCGCTGGTTGGACTCGTTTGAGCCCCACACAGCAGCCTCCCCACGGGGCCGGGCTCACTGCTCCGGCTGCACCGTGACTCAGCCCAGGGCCTCAGGGTGGGACCTTTTTAGCTCACACTAAACATGTGCTGTGATGAGATCTGACAGGACCACTTCTTTATCCGTGTACAGTTATCCCAAAGATTTAAACCTCACGATTCTTCAGTGAAATCAGAAACGTTTACAGATCCATATATCGGGCCATAATTAGCTTTTTGCAGAGTTATCCCTACATTTATGTCATAGAGAAAGGAGGGAAAATGATCAAAATCGACCCTCTACCTGCTGCAAAACTACAGGTGGACCAATATATTTGAACTTTTAGCGCATCAGTCTTAAATTAAATGTGACTCTCTTAAATGTTCATGCTAAAAGGAGCTGTGGGAGGGGCACGGCCATAACAAACCTGGAGCTACTTAACCCCAAAAACACCGCAGAGCCAAAAAGATGACTGGAAATGCGGTGTGACTGCGCCCTCCGCTGGACACAAAGCACAAGTACAAGCAGCTCGGCGTGTGCAGCCTGTGGTTATAGAGGATAAATACAGTCTGATTACAACACGACAGTCATTTTCACTGGATAAAAGGAATTCAAAATGGCTTCATATTGAGATAACAGCTCTTACTGCAGCTACAGGCAGAAAAAAACAACTCATTTAATCCATAACAATATTTGGGACATGATTAAGTCTTGAGTCAGTTACTAGAGCCGACACAACTGTGGACAATCTACATCAGGGGTGTTCATTACGTCCATCGTGATCTACCAGTCGATCTAAGGCATTTTGTGTAGATCACGTCCCGTCATCCAGTCACATGACTAATACACAGGACAGTCAGATGACACCTGACCCTGGGTCACATCATGGACGCTGCAGAAACAAGCGCGACTTAGCTTAACCCTAAAGCGTCGGATCCTATCGTCGCTGATAGAGCGAGTGTTGTCCCTCGAAGGCGACGAATGAGAGCGTGGGGCTGCGGGGATTTTCACATTCAGTAGCTCACATACTGAAAAAGTCTGAGCTCCTCTGATCTACGATAATCATCAGTGGAGGATAAGAAAAAGAAATAAGAAATGAGTCTGGGTCAAAACACTTTGCTCCTACGTTTTGTTGTGTTTTTTCCTTTTGGCCTATGAAGTACTGAACACACAGCTAAGGTCATCATTTCACTGCCACTCTAGTAAAAACATTTAACTTTAGTAGTAGTAGTAATAGTAGTAATAGTAGTAATAGTAGTAATAATAGTAATAGTAGTATTAGTAGTAATAGTAGTATTAGTAGTAGTATTAGTAGTTTTAGTAGTTTTAGTAGTAGTCGATGTTGGTTTGCGGGGATGGTTCTGTAGATCTTTACTGTTGTTTACAGATACAGTCGGGTTAAAGGCGGCGTGCAGCAAAACTCGACACAGAATCAAACACAGAGTCAAACAAACTGAGATGACACCAGTGTTTTAAAATCCTGAGTGGGAGTTTTTACTCCTGTGGAGGCGAGAAATGTGACCTTGACCAAAATGTATCACCTGATTATGAGAAATGAAACTGTTACAGAATGTTTTGTACCTTTGTAAGAAAGAAATGTATTATATTTGTGTACTGTTCACACCAACTGTGGATTGTAACAAAGTACAAGTAGTAAAGTACAAAGGTAAAGTGGATACTTTCACTTCACTACATTTTAGCACATTCATAGTTTGACTAAGAAATACAAATAAAACGAGGAAAAAACACAGAAAAACACAAATCTGTATCAAAATCACTTCATTTTCTAAATAAGGCTGAAAATCTGTGCAAAATACTTAAAAAGTGTACTGAAAGAGTACAAAGTAAAACAGGTATTTTTTGCCCTGGTACCTGTACTTTTACTTCAGTAGTGGTACAAGCCTAGTAGTAGTAAATAAGTAACTGCACTAGTAGTAACAGAAGTAATCACCCATTATTATTCCTGATTCCCAGTATCACAAGAGGAAAACTGTTCACTGACTCATTCAAACTGACTCATTCAAACTGATTCATTTAAATTCACTTAAACTGACTCACTTAAACCCGGGGTGGGCAAACTTTTTGACACATGGGTCTCAGTGGGGGCTAAAATTTGAGAGGTGGGCTGGGCCAGGATATATATATATGTAAATACGACATTAAATTGTTTTCCAAACGCATGAATTAAATGAATAATTAATTTATTACATTTCAGTTAAACAAACAGCAGAAAAACTTTGACATTTTAACATAATTTGTTCATGTTCCCTGGGCCGTAGTTTGTTTAAATGAGTCAGTTTAAGTCAGATATGTGCAGATTTATTTCAATTGTTTTTTTTATCTTAAATAAAGTCTGACGTGCACGCGCGTGTCTGGTGGCGCTCGTGCCCTGAGCTCGCGGCAGGTGCATCAGGATCAACAGGGGAAAAAAACACCATTAAAACTCAACAAAACTCCACAAAAAGTCACAATATCCACATAACCACAGAGAGAAGCTGAAATCCCAGAGCGGGGGTGAGTTTTATGAGTTTTGTTTGTTGTTTTTTTTACTTACAGAGAAGATCCGGGTGGCGAACCGCAGAGACAGCAGCCCCCCGCCGTTTACAGGCATCACGTACAACTGGAACAAACTCAAAACTCTCACGATTTAACGGGACAAAAGTGCGCACGCCGTGTTTGGGAAGAGTTTAAAAGCCCGGAGAAAATTTAGGCAGCTTAATAAAGTCCGCGGTTTTGGTAACAGTCCGTAAAAAACCTCAAATTCCCGGAGCAAACAGAATAAAATTCGGGGAAAAAATGATCCGCGTCCCTAACAGCTTGACCGGACTGTACCAAAGCTCCGCGCGGGGGGGACTCAACCACTTTTTAAAATGAGTTCATATAAATCAGAGCAGTTTTATTATTAGAACATTATAACGTTTTTACAGTAGAATCTAAAACTGTTAATGCTCCCGTGAAACTTAAAAACACGAATTATAAATGATTTCTAACGTGTAAAATGTCACGTCCTCCCCTCTAGACAGCGCAAATGGTTCAGTCCAGAATTCCAATTGATTTTGAAGGAAGCCACCGCGGAGAGGCTGCTCCCAGTGGGAATGCACCAAAATAAGGTTTAATGCGACTTTAATCCATCAAACCCGGGGGTACAGACGGGTAAAGGCGGGTACTAATGACTTGTAATCATTATATTCCCATACACAGACAGAATGCATCATAGAATTCCAATCATTTATGTGTATTTAATTAAAATGGAAGACACTCAGAACTAATACTTAAATTAGGTCAACTGTATGCAGCCTGATTTACATAACTATATTGGTTCTGGATTTATTTTTTATATTTCTGATGGACAAAGTGGGTCTAACAATTGTCTTAATATTGGACCATGACTAGTGCGAGGTTTAAAACTAAATTTCCATGCGAAGAAAAGGGTTGATACTTGACCCATCACTGTATCTCTATGAAAAAGTGGTTGTCCATCACTGACTATGAGGGATTACTTTAAAAAACTGCCAAAACATCATCGATACTGGAACATTTAATCTCAGATCACATGATGCGTGAGGCTAAAGTCGAGCCGCGACAAAACTGAGACGGGAAAGAGGCTTTTAGCTGTTTTACTTCACACAAAATGGAAAACGCTCCAAGGAAAAGCAAAACTGGAGACTTTAGAGACAGAATCAAAATTTAATAATCTGGTAACAAACTTTTATACACACACCTGCTTCTGTTTTTAATGTTTTAAATGGATTTATACTCACACCTGCTCCTGTTTTTAATGTTTTATATGAACTTTTGCATACACCTGCTTCTGTTTTTAATGTTTTAAATGGTTTTATACTCACACCTGCTTCTGTTTTTAATGTTTTAAATGGTTTTATACTCACACCTGCTCCTGTTTTTAATGTTTTATATGAACTTTTACGTACACCTGCTTCTGTTTTTAATGTTTTAAATGGTTTTATACTCACACCTGCTTCTGTTTTTAATGTTTTATATTTATTTGTTTTGTTTAGTTAATTTTTCTGTTTGTATTGTATTTTAAACATGAAACAGAGAGCCCGTGTGTTCTCATCGAGTTCGCCTGTATCAATAAAACAAAGAAATTGCTAGTATAGTGATTAAAAAAAACAAAAAAAACATGAACTGATACTGACAATATACTTTTTTGGTGAAATCTTCATACTGCGATTCACTGATTTTCTGTTTAACGCAGCTTTATGATCAAAAAAGCCATTTTTCCCCGCCCACTCCTCATATTATTGGTCAATCTCAGCAATGCTCTGAGTGACACGTGAATTTAACCAATTACAGTGAAGTGTGAACTTTTTAAAGAAGAGGATGACTTTATTTATTATTAATGAAAAGATACTAAATGTGCAAGAATTGGGATATTTTTTTAGCATATCGCTCCACTCCTAACTATAATATATATATAAAAAAACAACAACATTCAGACAGTACAATAGAGATTTGTCCTAGTTCTGATACAGATAAAAGCCCCTACACTTAAATTATTCAGGAAAGGATGTGTTCAAATCTATTCTATTTTATTTTTGTTCCCATTTTATACTTGTTCAAATGAATGTCTAGTTTTAGCAGCGATTAGTATCTGGTATTTCTAGGTTTTACACAAAATCACAACTTTCTATAGTCCAATAATATTTAAAAAAAAAGATGAAGCAGCTGAGATTAAAACTGTTTAAATGCAGATTTTTGTTGTTTTGTTGTGATACAGTGAGATTTTGGGTCTAGTCACTGATAATAATGATCAGGTATGACATCTGGGAGTTTACCATTTAAATATTTCAACAGAAAGTACAATGTGACCAACAGGGAAAACTGGCTCATGGATGTAGCTAACCTGCTAGCCGACACTTTCCAAACAGGAAGTGACCATCGACTCTATAACTGCTGCTGTCAGACTCGTCGTTTTGGTCTTAAATGTTCGTATTAACCCTCTACATGATCCTGGGGTTCATTTTTGAGTTTATTTTTTAACTTTATTTATTTATTTTGAGTTATTGTTGTTTTGTTTTTTTGTGTGTTTTTTTTTTTTTTTTTGGTTATTGATTTTTTTTTTTTTTTTTTTTATTATAATTTTTTGGTTATTTTGAGGGTTTTTTGTTGATTTTCTTTTTTTTTGTCATTTTTAGTAGTTTTTTTATTTTATTATTATTATTATTTTGAGTTTATTTTTCGTTGTTTGTTTTTTTAACTGTGTCCTTAATAACTGTTATTTTGATTTTTTTTTTGTTGATTTTCTTTTTTGTTATTATTAGGGGTTTTTTTTAGTTTTTGGGTTTTTTTAGTTTTTATTATTATCATGTTATTTTGAGTTTATTTTGAGTTTTTTTCTTACTGTCTCCTCTCTCTGTCCCTGTTGCTTCAGACTCATTCTGGTCTTAAATGTTCGTATTAACCCTCTACATGATCCTGGGGTTTTTATTTATTTCACTATTGTGTCTGTAAATCAAGATATGAACATTAATAACAGACAAATCAGGTCCTTCTTTCCCCGAGGTCGCTCCTGTTAGCGTTAGCAACAGGTTTGATTCACAGCGTTGCTAAGCGCCCGCTCCCTGCTAAACCTTTCCCTTCGTGGTCAGAACTCATCTCCAAATTCGCCCCATAACTTAATTTGCCCGGAGCCTCGGCACATTAAGCTTCTGCTGACCTCTAAACATCATTTTCAGATTTTGTTTACCTGTCGTTGCGCTTCTGTTACCGCTAGCATCAGATAAGAGTCTATGTTTAATCCCTCGTGTTTGGCGTCTGATCTTATTGTTCCACTCGGACAATGTTCTGTTTCCGCTGGTCATTCAGGGTTTGATTGTGACATCCTGTGCACTTCCTGTTTGGAGCGGTTTACATGCCAGGGGTCAGATTCGACTTCAGCTTCACGGAGGCGTCTGCGTGCGGACTCGGGATGTCACCGTATCGAGTTAAACGGTTTTAAGATCACGCACGATGACCAAACGCACCACGACCAAAAACAAAAGTAAACAGAACTGCAATCCCTCAGTCGTCCAGGTCGGTTCCATCGCAAAAGAACATTAATTACGTCAACTGGACTAAGGTTTTGTTTAGAGTGAAGACATTTCTCATCTCAAGAGGCTTCTTCAGCTCGGTCATGGTTCTGGTAACTATTCAGACAAATATTTAAGGCAGTGACGTAACAAAACCCTTTGAAAACTGAAGAAACGACTTGGATGAGCGACCAAACGGATTCGTATTAACCCGCTCTACATGATCCTCGGGTTTATTTTTGAGGATTTGGGTTTTTTTTGTTATTGAGGTTTTTAAAGTTTTTTTATTATTTTTTTTTTTTTTTTAGTTATTTTGGGGTTTTTTTGTTGATTTTTTTTTTTGTATTTTATTATTATTTATTTTTTAAGTTTATTTATTTTGAGTTTTTGTTGTTGTTTTTTTTGTTATTGAGTTTTTTTAAAGTTACTTTTTTTGTTATTTTGACGTTTTTTTTGTTGATTTTCTTTTTTTTGTATTTTATTATTATTATTGTTATCATTATATTATTATTATTATGTATTTTTTAAGTTTATTTATTTATTTTGAGTTATAGTTTTTTGTTTGTTATTGAGGTGTTTTTTTTAGTTATTTTCGTTAAAGAAAAAAGGTTCAGTTCTTGTCAATGTTTCTTTAACGATTATCAGAGTTGGAAGAAGTACTCAGTTTTGTTATTTAAGTAAAAGTATTAAAGTACCTGTTTAAAGATGTACTTAAAGAGTACAAAGTTGAAGTATTTTGCGCAGGTTTGGTCTAATAAAGCTTCAAATGTACTGATTTCGATAAAGATTTTTGTTCAACCGAAACAATTGAATCAACAGTTTTTTTCCTACCCGTTTTTATTTGTATATTTTCGTTGCTCAAACTACAAACGCGTTAAAAATAAACCCTCGGCCTTTTCAGCAGCTCTCAAAAGTACTCCCACTACTATTACCTGAAGATATCCCATACACTGCGCCTGTAATGTGTCCCTGGAGTCTTGTTTTCATCAGGACTGACCAGCTGCTGCCCGCTCTGCTCCAAGGACACCGGTCATCTGTCCCGCCCCACGCTGACAGCACATACATCACCCGACCACGCCCACACAAGCCGATCACGACGAGAAAAGCCCAGCGTCTCATATCCGACCCCCACACTGCAGTGCACAGGTGAGCGTGATTTTGATTTTCTTAGCATCTTTTACAAGCAAATCCAGACTTTTTGTATCCATCTTTTTTTATCAGTCTGGTCTCCTCGTCCTCAAACGTGATCGTCCAATCAGATCTGTTTATTTCAGTGACTCACGTGAAACGAAGGAGCTCATTGGTCAACTCCGATTTACAAATAAAATCACATTTCTCTCACCTCAGATCAACACCGTTTAGGCTTCGCTCACTGATTCTGCAGAAATCTGTCATGTTTTTTAGCCCCTTGTGATATATTTTCCCTTTATTTTATTCGATACAAATGGACCGTGCCTGTCCCTGATTGGTTAATCCACCTGTGAAAACAAAGATTCACCGGTGTCCAGACTCACATTTTGTCTGTGTTTATTTTTTATTTATTTTAAAATTGTATTTTAAAATTGTATTTTATTTATTTTATAATGTATTTTATATTTTTTATTTTATTTTTTAACTTTTTTTTTATTTTTATATTTTTTTAACTTTTTTTTTATTTAACTTTTTTTTAACTTTTTTTATTTTTATATTTTAACTTTTTTTTATTTAACTTTTTTTTTTTTTACTTTTTTTTTTATTTTATTTTATTTTATTTATATTTTATTTAATTTATTTATAGCACAGGCACATCTAAAGCACATCTCACAAATAGATTTTTATTGCCATAATCGCCCCAGCCCAACTTGGATCAGGGTTTAAACTTTGAAAAAAGACGTGATCTGGCCGTATTTTCTGTTGCACTGAATGAAAGTTTGTCTTGTGACTTTCAATGAAAAATTTTCTGAACATAAACATTTTTTAGGACCATAATTTCCTCCACATGCAACAAAACCTCGCATTTTATTCTACAGATGCCCTCCCAGTGTCTCCATGAGGTTTAATTCTGCATAAAAACGTCTAACCCTGTAGTTTAGATCCGCACAAACATGTTCTGAAACGCGATTCTTACACAGTATCCGTCTATTTTCTGATTCCTGTACGCACAATGTGAACTCTGAACAGAATCTCATTATTAAAAATCACAAATACAATCACAATGTTTGTCAGAAACGTCGTTCAGGCCGATTCAGACTGAAGAAAAGCAAAAGAGGAGGCTGTACAGTATGTGGTCACTGCATCAGCCTCCAGCCAGTGTCCAGGAAAAGACCTCAGACTGACCCTGACACACACACAGCACACAAACACACACACATACACAGTGTTTACCAGTGGAACATGGTGCGTTCAGGGCCCACAATAACGCCTGGGTCACAATCAGGTCAGTGCCCTTCACACACACAGAAAATATGTGAGAAATGTGGAAAAATAGGCCGTTCCCAGGATTAAAAGAAACACTGGGATCAACTATGAACCAACTATAACACACAGGGTCCATAAAGTCTCAGTTTTAAACAAAAGGCGAGCGATAAGAAACATTAGACTTGTTGTTAGTGGTTGTAAAAGTTTTTAATCATGTTGTATTTGTGTGTGTCCTGTCGATTAAAGAGGCGCGAGGTTGTGTTCTGATTTTAACCTCCTAACACCCGAGCTCGTGCGTTGCTGGTTTATTAATTCCTCTTTGTTATTTGGGCTGATTGGGACCTGATAAATGTAAAAATATGGAGAAATATTATGAGAAAAATGAGGTCCACATATGAGGACATTCTTTTACTTTTTAATGGTTTTGATTGAACAAAATAAAATCACATTTGGATAATGATTTGCAAAAACTATAACAGTTGCGCCTCTTGGAACCAAGTGTCTCATTTGAAAAGCTGTTGACAAATAAATGATAATTAATAAATGATAATTAATAAATGATAATAAATAAATAAATGATAATACATAAAAAAGATAATTAATAAATGATAATAAATAAATGATAACAAATAAATACATAATAAATAAATAAATAATAAATAAATGATAATAAATAAATAATAAATAAATGATAATAAATAAATAATAAATAAATGATAATAAATAAATAAATGATAATTAATAAATGATAATAAATACATAAATGATAATAAATAAATAGATAATAATCAATAAATAAATGATAATAAATAATAAATAAATAAATAATAAATAAATTATAATAAATAAATAAATAAATATTCAAACATTCTAACCTCTTCAAAATATTCTAAATTGAACTTTTTTGCATTGTTGCTGATTTTCTACTTCTAAAAATTTGAATTGTGGCCTAGACAACCCAAAATGCACCAGGTCTCAGGAGGTTAACGTCTTTATTATTCTGTATTCTTCTGTATTCTGTATTATTCTTATTCTTTGCCTCCTTTTGAATGAACCCCTAAGAAATGTCTCCTCCTCAAGAGAAGCACAGTGTGTGTCGTGTTTCTGTGGGTCTGTGTTAAAGATTTCGTCTCGGGAACAAAAATACGAAACATCACTGAACTAAAACCAAAGATACAGATGTGATTGAACCATTGAGTCTCTGCTGCAGCGAAACATGGCAAGAAATCCAGTCCCGTTTTGATAAGCCTCATGTGACTAATGGATTAAACTACGTAAAAACTTTGGAAACCCCTGAGTACAACAAGATTAAGATTAAGATTAAAATATCTGATCAGGCTGAAAAACAATGTAAGGATATGATCTTTATGAACTACAACATTAGAGCTTGTATAGCTAGTTTACTGACATTATCACACAGGGTTTTTCAATAATAAAAACAAAATATCTCAAAATACAGTTGATCGCGGCACCAGGGCTTAAAGGATCTGCTGATAACACAGACTCAGAGATTGAAAACATCTTATTTAATTAAGTATAACTTCTAGAAGTCTATGCACATAAATGTGCAGCAGATATTAGCATAATTTACATAACTGAAAATAATTTGTGGTGTTTTGAATGAGCCTGTCTATAACATGAGCGTGTTGTTCTGTTCTAATGGTCCACACAGCTCCAGGAATCACTGATAGTCCAGGTTTAGAGACATTTTATTCCTAGTTTAGTTCATTTCATTTATTTATTTATATTTATTTATTTATTATTTGTATTTATTTATTTTAATTTGTGTTTATTTTTTTATTTTTTTTATTTGCATTTATTTATTTGTATTTATTTATTATAATTTGTATTTATTTTTTATTTGCAGTTATTATTATTTTTCTTTGTAATTTTTTTTTTTTTTTTAAATTGGCATTTATTTTTATTTATTTTTTCTGGTATTTATGTATTTAATTTTATTTGTATTTATTTATTTGTATTTATTTATTTTTATATTTGTGTTTTTTATTTAATTTTTTTTATTTGTATTTTTTTTTTTTATTTGTATTTATTTTTTATTTGTATTTTTTATTTATTTATTCATTCATTCATTCATTTATTTCAAGCGCATATATCCAGTCCACTCAATGCACATTTCACTTTTTTTTTCTAATTTAAGCTCGAAAAGGAGCGGGAAGAAGAAAACGTATTAAACCCCACCTTTTTCTTCCATTCGAACATAAATTAAATGCTTCCTATTCAGTTGAAAAAAAAAAAATACAATACAGTTCTAGTTAATCCTGGTTTGATCTGGTTTCGTTTCAGTTCATGTTTTATTCCTGGCTGTTCCTCGTTTCCATTGTTCTCCTCTGAGATTCCTCATTTTCCTTCCTTTGTGGAGAAACAAAGACGCACAGTGCACACTTTAGTTTGTTTTGTTCAGCCCGACCCGCCCTCTCCTCCACAGATCCTGTCGTCCCAGTGGAGCAGTCAGACAGTGCCCCCTGCTGGCTCACTGTGCAGCTGCTCCAGGGATTTCTCAGGGTCTAATTTTAGATCAGCGCTGACACATTTATTTTTAGCCGCGTGTCCAGCCTCACAGGATCAGGATCAGAATGATGGCTTCAGTTTAGGGCCGTCATTTCTCATTTTAATCCATTTTTACACTCGTTTGAACAAGTACTGATACTAAAATGTGACATTCACAGGACAGAAATGAACCTTCCCTGAATATGATGAGAATGAACAATCAGAATTAGAACTTTGGTGATAAAGTGCAACATAAAACACACTGAATAAATACAAATACAAATAAGGGCACGAAGTTAAAAAGATATGCTTAAAAAATCAAATCAAATACTTAAAGGTAGAAAATATAAACAACAGCAGCATCAGAACAAACGTGACTTATTAAAGTGGCCGGTGTTATAAAGTGTCCAGTTTAGTGCAAATATTATAAAGTGTCATGAGACAAACGGCAGAGGAACAAACTGTTCTGGTTCTGGTCCCGATGGACCGTCGCCTCCTGCCAGAGGGAAGTGGCTCAAATAGTCCAGGGTGAGAGGTGTCAGCTGCTACACGGCCTGGACTAAACCAGGACTAAAACGGGACTAAAACGGGACTAAAACGGGACTAAAACGGGACTAAAACGGGACTAAAACGGGACTAAAACGGGACTAAAACGGGACTAAAACGGGACTAAAACAGGACTAAAACAGGACTATTCAATTCAATTCATTTGTAGTCATTGTCACAGAAGAACAACGAAATTGTGTTTGGAGCATCCCATAAACTAAACCGGGACTAAACCGGGTCTAAACCAGGTGTAAACCAGGTGTAAACCAGGCCTAAACCAGGCCTAAACCAGGACTAAACAAGGACTAAACCAGGACCAAAAAAGGACTAAGTCAGGACCGAACCAGGACCAAACCAGGACTAAACCAGGGCTGAACCAGGACTAAACCAGGACCAGTCCAAATCTTTATACTGATGTGTCTCTGTATAAGTATAACACACCTACTGCACACTGAGGATTACACACATAGGATAGAACACAAAGTACGAACAAGTGCGGTATCGAGTATCGAGTCTATTCCTTAGTATCAAAATAGAGTTTAAATGTTAATATTTTGTCTAAACTACAGGATTCGCAGGTTGTACGAGTCTGAACTCTGCTCCAAACCATGAGCTTCTATTGACAGAGACTGTAAACATTAACCAGAGACGACCACAGACTGTTTATATAAATGGACAGAGCTAACGTGCTAGCCGCCGCGCTCCAAATAGTCATTTTGGTCTTAAATGTTCGTATTAACCCTCTACATGATCCTGGGCTTTTTATTTCACTATTTTGTCTGTAAATCAAGATATGAACATTAATAACAGACAAATCAGGCGCCTTCTTTCCTCGAGGTCACTCCCGCTAGCGTTAGCAACAGGTTTGATTGACAGCGTTGCTAAGCGCCTGCTCCCTGCTAAACCAGTGTTGTGGTGCAGGAAGAGGCGTTACCTTCAACAACCTCGCTTCTGATTGGCTCTTTGGTTGCTATGATACTCACAGTCGGCTCCAGATTGGCCGCTGTATCTGCTCTAGCGTCGATGAGCTTCATTTGACTGGAGCCGAACGCTGAGGGATGACTCAATCTAGGTCTCAATTAAACTTTAAATAAATTACTCAACTCTAATCTTTCCTCCGTTTAGCTCAAGTCTGAACATGATTTAGTCGAGTGGAAAGCTTAAAAACCCCAAACATTTGCACACACACATTGTCTCTGTCCATCACAAATGTGCTCCAGATTCCACTGATGATTCTGCTCCTCACGTGTCCGAACATGAGAGGTTTGGTGCCGATCGGAGCGTTTTCAGAGTGTTTTGGGAGTATTTTTGGGAGCGTTTTGGGAGCGTGTTTTCCAGCCCATGTCCTGATGGGATTATCTATTAAACAGACTCACCACGCAGCTCCGGGGAGCCATGAATATTTCAGCGCCGCCTGGCAGACGCACTTAGGCAATCAGGAATACCACTTCAGACACGTGAATTATGAACCAGAAAACATGCTCCTTTTCAACGACATAATCAGGAGGAAAAGAGGAGAAGTGTCGAGCCAAAGGACACAACAATAGTGTGGATTATACTACAGCAGCCTGCGAGTTAAAGAGACGTGACCTACTACAGACTGTGACCTGAGGAGACGAGGGGGCGTGTCAAGTGTTTGGCTCAACGGCACAAAGACAACTCCCAGCACTAGCATCGTGAACACGTCTTATGCAACAGTCAACATGTAAACTTGTGTTAGCATGAGTTAGCGTGTGTCGTATGTGTGGCCTGTGTTAGTATGAGTTAGCGTGTGTCGTATGTGTGGCCTGTGTTGGCATGTGTTAGCATTAGTTTGTGTGTGTTAGCGTGAGTTAGCATGTGTTACCCTGAGTTAGCGTGTGTGGCCTGTGTTGGCGTGTGTTGGTATGAGTTAGCGTGTGTTAGCATGTGTTGCCCTGTTGGCATGTGTGGCCTTTGTTGACGTATTAGCATGAATTATCGTGTGCTAGCGCGAGTCAGCATGTGTTATCGTGTGTTATCGTGTGTTAGCATGTGTAATCGTGTGTTAGCGTGTGTTATCGTGTGTTAGCATAAGTCAGCATGTGTTATCGTGTGTTAGCATAAGTCAGCATGTGTAATCGTGTGTTAGCATGTGTAATCGTGTGTTAGCATGTGTTAGCGTGTGTTATCGTGTGTTAGCGTAAGTCAGCATGTGTTATCTGTGTTAGCATGTGTTAGCGTGTGTTAGCGTGTGTTAGCATGCACGTGTTCTCACCATCATGATAGCGGAGAAGCTCCTGGAGGACAGGCGCCTCAGGTACAAATACTGGGCCTCTCTGCTCCAACAGAACCTTCCCCCGGATCTCCACGGCTCACACGACTGCTCCCTGCGACGACACAACAACAGCTTTAAGAACAACAACAACAACAACAACAGCTTTAAGAACAACAACTACAGCTTTAAGTACAAATACAGGGTTTTAGATTTAGGGCTGGGCTGTATGTTTTACGACTTACAGACTTTGATTTTCTTTTCGGGGCGTTTTTGTTCAGTCTTTCTCAGATGTATTTTAAATTACCGTAATACAGGAGTAGTAGATACTGGCGCACAAGCCTAGAGCGCCCTCGTGTGGTTCAGGGCGATAATAACGAAGATGTGAAGTTAGATCTTTTAATAATTTTACACACAAGTCGCACCTCCGGACAAACAAAACAAAAATGACACGAACAGTCTGGAAAATACGGTACATTTGGACACATTAGTCTTGAGATCGCTCCGTCTGACTGGAGTTTTGTGCGTTTGTGTGCGTTTGTGTGTTCGTGTGGCGTTGTGCAGGAGGCGGAGCAGACTCGCGCGCAGGTCTGAACAGGAGGCTCTGCGCTCGGCTCTGGATCTGCTCAGACCTGCTCCACGGCTCCAACGGCACAGCACACGTGAGACGGGACGAGGAGGAAGGAGCTGTGTGTGAAAGAAACGCTGATATTTTCACCCGACAATCAAACTCCAGCAGCACAACTGAAGAACAAACTACAAATGAATAGAAAACATGTCGTCGTCAAGCGTCAGAGTGAAATGATTATGTGAAAGTGTGATTTTAGCTGTATTTATTTTACTTTTGCAGTGGACAGCTACAAAAACATAACTTTCTCTAGAAGTGCTCTCTGCTGCCACACTCCATTGAGATCAATTCAGTGGTCAGTCATTGTAACTGCAAGTAAATTTCCTCTGATTGTTTTTTTTTCTTATTCAGGCCTAAACGTTGCATCTAAACAGTGTTGAAATTTCCCCAAAAATTGTTAAAATGTTTTTCAAAGCATAAAAAGAAACATATGTCTGTATATTTACAATAAAACACAAGTTGATTCATTTTTACAGGCAGTTCACGATGTTTCATGTCCTGAGAAGAATAAAAACACTTGACTGAGGCCTTCATAATTCATGCATCAGAGGGTTAAACGATGACGTAAACTTGTTTCTCAATAAGAATACGACACAGACTTATTCTAAGATGGATGAACAGAGGCCTTGTAGTACGTCTTTTCAGCAATTTCAGGCTATAAGTACTGGAAAAACTCTTATTTATATTCTGTACAAAAAACGTAAAAGTACAAGTCCAAACCTCCAGAACAAGACCACAGTGGCTGATTTGGAGATGCTAAATATTCAGATCATAGACTGTTTATATAAATGGACATAGCTAATCTGTTAGACAAACAGGAAGTGAGCAGGGCTGACTCTGGCTCCAATTCAGTTTCTATTGAAAACTGTCCTCTCTGCTGCTGTCAGACTCGTCATTTTGGTCTTAAATGTTCGTATTAACCCGCTCTACATGATCCTGGGGTTATTTTATTTTATTTTTTTTGTTATTTTTAGTTTTTATTATTATTATTATTATTATTATTATATTACTATTATTATTATTATTATTAATTTATTTTTTATTATATTTTTGTTATTTTGAGTTGGGTTTTTTTTTTGTTATTTTGAGTTTATTTTTTATTATTATTATTTATTTATTTTTTGTTTTGTTTTATTTTTTGTTATTTTTATTATATTTTTGTTATTTTGAGTTGGGTTTTTTTGTTATTTTGAGGGGTTTTTGTTATTTTTTATTATTTTTTTTAGTTTTTCTTTTTTTTCTCTGTTAGTTTGAGTTTTTTTATTTATTTATTTTTATATATTTTGAGTTTATTTTTTGTTTTTTGTAAATCTGTCCCCTCTCTCTGTTTCTGCTGCTTCAGACTCATTCTGGTCTTAAATGTTCGTATTAACCCTCTACATGATCCTGGGGTTTTTATTTCACTATTGTGTCTGTAAATCAAGATATGAACATTAATATCAGACAAATCAGGTCCTTCTTTCCCCGAGGTCAGCCCCTCTGACCAGCGCCACCAATCACACACACACACAGACACACACACGCACACACACCCCGACACACACACAGACACACCCCTACAGACACACACACACGCACAGACATACACACCCCGACACACACACACTCCGACACACAGACACACACATACACACCCCGACACACACAGACATACACCCGCACACAGACACACACAGACACACGCACACACCTACAGACACGCACACACCTACAGACACACACATACACACCGACACACCCCGGCACACAGACACACACACAGACACACACATACAGACAGATACACACAGACACGCACACCGACACACCCCCACCGACACACACACACCGACACACACACAGACACACCCCGACACACACGCACACAGACACACCCCTACAGACACACAGACACACACACCCCGACAGACACACACACACCGACACACACACAGACACACCACTTTCATACTGGGCAATCTGGGTGAAAGAACAACACAAGACTCACTTAGTCGACTTTTTTACAGTCGATGATTCAAACAGGAAGAGTCAGGGTCCATCACCTCCACCCTCAGACCCTCAAATACCAACTCCACCCTCACAGACCCTCTCAGACCACCTCCACCCTCACAGACCGGCTCTTTGTCCAGTTCTCCAAATCCAACTACACAACAGACAGTAGAATAACACCAGTTGAAGCTCTCTCTGGCGCCGCTCCACAGACTGGAGTGGGAACTGCAGCTGTGTTTGTCCCTGACCTGATGAACTGGACAGTGACCCTCCTCTCTCTGGAGCCTCCACAGCCCCTCCACCACCACCACCACCACTGTGACGGGCTGAATAACACAATGTGTACGCAAAAAAATCAACTCAAATCTCCATGGAAACAAACAACTAGGAAAACGTTACAAGCGAGATCTGTGGAGAGGCAACAAATGCACATAAACACCTAAATCAACATATTCATGCAAGTACGGATAAGTTTAATGCCATACTGTGGAAAATTCCAGGCGAAACTTTAAATATAATTGTGATCAAACATTTTTTCTCTAACATGAGCTTCTGTCTGATCCACAGCCGATAAAACGCAAACCAGAGCCAACCTGCTGCTGCCGCTCAGACGGATAAACCAACGGAGCTAACGATTGTCTCACCCAAACCCCAGAGTCTACAGGAGCGGGGGGGGACGCACTCACCCCGGGGGTCTCCACAGCCTCCTGCCCGGGGGGAGCAGCTCGCGTTTGTTCAGAGGCACCACCCCCATGGCCGCCTGCATGATGGTGATGAAC
Source organism: Periophthalmus magnuspinnatus (assembly GCF_009829125.3). NCBI lineage: Eukaryota > Metazoa > Chordata > Actinopteri > Gobiiformes > Gobiidae > Periophthalmus > Periophthalmus magnuspinnatus. Next base: position 17,361,878 of record NC_047137.1, read on the forward strand.
TTCTTAAACTTCATATTCGCGCGGTGGGCTCCATCCTCTCCTGCTCCTCGCTCCTCGTGTTGTGGAGAGAGCGGAGCGTGGCGGGGGACACAACCCTCTCCACGTCACTCTCTTATATAACCACACACACACACGCACACACACACACGCCTCCTCCTCGCGTTTATAATCCCCCCCTCGTACCTCCCCCCCCACGCGGCTACGCATCAGCCGTACATCAGCCGCCTTCCCCGCTCTACGCCTGTCCGTCCTGGAGCTCCACGCTGACCCGGAGACCCCGGAGACGAGCGCACGCGGCTGGAGACGATTCAGAAGAGACCGAAACACCCGCATGTCTCACACGTGGACACCCTGATGCCCAAACGGTTTAAACACAGCGCTCCAACGTGTCAACAGAGACTTATGGATCACAAATACGCGTCTGTAACGTCTTGGCTAAGGACTGTCTCAGCTAGAATGTCCCACTGTGGCATTAAATCCTTCTGTCTCCATGGAAACAAATGGGTGACACTCAGTCTAGCTTGTGGAGAAAGCATGTTTTTATTATACAGTGGTCACCCTCATCTTAATTTTTTACATTATTCTCTGTTTTTTGTCTGTAAAACCCCTCACCACACACTTTATACACTTTTCTCACACTCTTACTTCTTCTTCCTTTTTCTATTTCTTTCTTTCTTTTTTCTTTTTCTTTCTTCTTCTCTTTCTTTCATTTTCTTTTTCTATCTTTTTTCTCTTTCTTTCTTATTCTTTCTTCTTTTTCATTTTCTTTCTTTTTCTCTTTCTTTTTCTGTCTCTTTTTTCTTTATTTCTTTTTTCGCTTTCTTTCTTTTTTCTTTTTCTGCTTTTTTCTTTCTTTTTTCTCTTTCTTTTTTCTCTTTTTTTCTTTCTTTTTTCTCTTTTTTCTTTTTCTTTCTTTTTTCTCTTTCTTTTTTTCTTTTTCTCTCTTTTTTTTCTTTCTTTTTTTTTCTCTTTTTTCTTTTTCTTTCTTTTTCTTTCTTTTTTCTCTTTCTTTCTTTTCTTTCTTTTTCTTTCTTTTTCCTCTTTCTTTTTCTTTCTTTCTTTTTCCTCTCTTTTTCTTTCTTTTTCCTCTTTCTCTTTTTTTCTTTCCCCTCACCACACACTTTATACACTTTTCTCACACAGGCGTTCACATTTTCTCACATTTCTCTCTCGTTTAAACTCTCTCAAAGTCCAAACCTTCGTCTTTGTCGGTGCAGAACGTTTCATCGACATTGTGGGTTTTTGTCGGGGAGAAAACAAATCGCAAACGTACAGCACTTCAGAGTCACACTGAGATCCAACGTTTATATACGGAGAGTGATGGACAATGGTCTACAGTCCCTTAGCCAATCACGACGCAGAACACGATGCACGATCGTACGATGTAAAAAAGCATGAAAATTGCTCTAAAAAATATGGCGAAACAGCGAAAAGTGAACAGCGAGGAACAACTGTAATCGAAATGCAGATCTTGTGGACAATATCATCCAGCTAAATGCACATCGAAGTAAATATTTAAACTGTAAACTTTATTATAAATGTGCGAAAATGGCACGGACACGAGTTGGAAAAGCGACAAACCCAAATGCATCTCGTAGCGTCGGGCTGGAGCTGTGACGAGGGAGGTTAAGGCTGCGGCGCCCTGCTGCTGCCGCCGCCGCCGCCGCCGCGCTCTGCTCTGATTAAAGCCCCTCGTGGCTCGCATGCACACACAAATACACACATATACGCGCACGTACACACGCACCACATCAGGATAAGCTCTCAGCCAATCACAGCGCCCGTGATTGGCTGAGAGCTTATCCGATATCTCCGCTACCGACAACAGGAAACGCTCTGATCCATCGGTGGGACTACAGCAGGTCGTTATGTTCGTGCCACATTAGACCGATTATAAACACACTTTCGGATGTCGTACTGGCAACAAAACTCGCCACGCGTGAACTGTGACAGGAGCGCGATTTTATCTTCTACTTTTGGGAAACTTATCACAGATTGCCGTTAAATATTAGATTTATAAATGAACAAAACGACTGAAATATGAACTGATAAACTCAAACAAGAATCACGTTTCAGAACGAGCTTGTGCAGGTCTAAACTACAGGGTTACATGCTTTTACGCAGAATAAATTAACTGTTTTATGGAGGAAAAGATGGTACTTCTGTCGTGTACTGGCGCCGTTAACGTTTGCTAATTGTGTTCGTTCAAATATCCACGTACACATTTTGATTTTGTTATTATCGCAACATTACTTCTAAGTTTCTCGCATCAACACCGACTCCCAGAGGTTGTCCGCCCACCGGGAAAAGGCCCGTGTCTCCTTGTGTGCGTAAATGGACACTGCTAACCTGCTAGCCGCCGCCGCGCTGCTACAAACAGGAAGTGATCGTGCGTTCACTTCCTGCTCCATCGTCCTCTGCCTCCTTTTCACTTTACAATAGAAAACTGGGTAAATTTGCAGATTCCTGGTCAAATCTTAGCGTGCGGCGCCTCCAGTGACCTCTGCAATTTCAAGTACTATGTGACATCACGCAGGACTGTCCCTTCTGATTACAAACACCTGGCTGCAGGGGGCGGAGTTTGGAGTGCGGACACCTGTTTGGCCAGTCACACATTTGAGAGCAGTGTCTGAACTTTCTACTTCACTACAGGGACAGGAGCGATGGGACAAGAGGAAGGGTGGGACAGGAGGAGGGGTGGGACAGGAGGAGGGGTGGGACAGGAGGAGGGATGGGACAGGCTCTGGGTGTTTGATTTGGCCTCAGGTCTCAACAAAAACCAGGACTTAGATCTGAGCCACATCAGAGTTTACACTGAAATAACACGTCTGTCTGCAGACGTCTCCGTCTCCTCCTCCCTCTCTCCTCCCTCCCTCTCTCCTCCATCAGTTCCTCTCTTTGTCTGTAAATCTCCTCCTCCTCTCTCCGCCTCCTCCCTCGCTCTCTCCTACTTCCTGTCTCCTCCTCCCTCTCTCCTCCTCCCTCTCTTCTCCCTCTCCTCCTCCATCAGTTCCTCTCTTTCTCTGTCTCTAAATCTCCTCCTCCCTCCTCCTCCCTCTCTGCTCCTCCACCCTTTCTCCTCCTCCCTCTCTCCTCCCTCCCTCCCTCCTCCCCCTCCATCAGTTCCTCTCTCCTCCTCCTCCCTCTCTCTCCTCCTCCTCCCTCTCTCTCCCCTCCTCCTCCCTCTCTCTCTCTCCTCCCTCTCTCTCTCTCCTCCCTCTCTCTCTCTCTCCTCCCTCTCTCTCTCCATCAGTTCCTCTCTTTCTCTGTAAATCTCCTGGTCCACAGTCCCACGTGTCCACACAGTCCCACGTGTCCACACAGTCCCACATGTCCACACAGTCACACATGTACAGTGGGACATATGGTCCGTCCTCACTGTCCCGTAGTGACCGGACCCGGGCCTGGACTCTCTAATACTTTTACATAAGCATCTCCCTTTGGACCGGTCACTCTGCTCCCTGACCACTGCCTCCTGCTCCTCCGGCTCGCCCCGCCCCCCCGGCTCTCCGACACGTCACACAAAGCGCGCTCCCCCTGACCCACACCCGTGGACACAGGTGGGTGACGTGCGTTGCTCAAAGACACAAAGTCCACAACACACTGATGTGGAAATGAAACCGTCAGCCCTCGAGTCGTTGGATTAGTGTCCAGAGATAAAACCATCTGGATTAGGAATAAACAGATTGACCGGATGAGCTGGAATATGGGCGTCACTTCACCAAAACTGTCCTGTAGTATTTACAGTAGTAGTAGTAGTAGTATTTGTAGTACTCGTAGTATCTCCTGCCCGGCTCAGTCTTACATAAGTCCAGATGTAGCAGCACATGTCTGTCACAGATCAAAGTGACACACGCTCTGCTCATCCCTCCCTCCGTCTGTCTAACCTCTCTCACCATCTCTCCATCATCTTGACCTCGCTCTCCCCTCTTCCTCCCTCCATCTGTCTGTCTGTCTGTCCTCTCTCTCTACTCTCCCCTCTTCCACCCCCTCATCTCAACCTCACTCTCCCCTTTTCCTCTCACTTACCCTCGCCCTCTCTCCCTCACTCCCTCACCCTGACTGGCCTCATCCACCCCTCTTCCTCCATCACCTCCCTCATTCCCTCCATCTGTCTGTCCTTTCTCACCATCTCTCCCCCCTCTCACTCCCTCCCTGTCTGTCTGTCTGCCTCCCTCTGTTTTCTTCCCCTCTCTCCCTTCCTCTCTCTCTCTGCCCCTCTCTCTTTCCCCCTGTCTGTCTTCCTCTCTCCCTCCCTCTCCCTTCCTTCCTGTCTGCCTCCCTCTTCCTCCTTCCCTGTCTTCCTCCCTCCCTCCCTCGCTTTCTCTCTCTCTCTCTCCCTCCCTCCCTCTTCCTCCTCCTTCTCTCTCCCCCTCCCTTTCTCTCTCCCCCTCCCTCTGTCTCTCTCTCCCTCCCTCCTTCATCCCTCCCTCCCTCTTCCCCTCCCTTTCTCTCCCTCCCTCCCTCTGTCTCTCTCCCTCCCTCCTTCCTTCCCCCTCCCTCTCTTCATCCCTCTGTCCCTCTTCCTCCCTCCTTCTCTCTCCCCCTCCCTTTCTCTCTCTCCCTCCCTCTGTCTCTCTCCCTCCCTCCTTCCCTGTCTTCCTCTCTCTCTTTCCCCCTGTCTTCCTCTCTCTCTCTCTCTCTCCCTCCCTCCCTCCCTCCTTCACCCCTCCCTCTCTCTCTTCCCCTCTCTCTTTCCCCCTGTCTTCCTCTCTCTCTCCCTCCGTCCCTCCCTCCCTCCCTGTCTTCCTCCCTCCCTCCCTCCCTGTCTGCCTCCCTCTCTTCATCCCTCCCTCCCTGCCTCCCTCTCTTCCTCCCTCCCTCTCTTCATCCCCCCCTCCCTCCCCATCTTCCTCTCTCCCTCCCTCCCTCTCTTCATTCTTAATCCCTTCTTTAAACACTCCATTTAACCTCTTGAGACTGAATGTCTTAATTTTTAAGAGGGACCTTTTTTCTCCATCTCTCCCTCTTCCCTTCTTCTCCCTCCCCCCTCCATCTCTCGTCCTCTCATCCTCCTCCTCTCTGTGCTTATTCTGATGAACCTTTAGCAGTAATTTAAGGCCGAGAGGAAAACACGACCTTTTTATGACATTATTTCAGATGCTAAACACAGCGCCATCCACAGACGGCGTAAAGAAGTGCACAGAGGGAGTGTCACGTACAATTTAACAGATATTTTTAGGGCTAATTTTGATTATTTTCCCCCAAATTGTGTCATTAAAATTTACTACAAACTGAAATATAAGGATTTGTGTGGTTTTTATGCAGCAGATCGACCAAAATGAAATATCGGCTCGTCCTGGAGATTTAAGTCCGATCGCTCATACGCTAAAAAGGCCAAATATCGGTGCATATATCGGCCAAACGATATATATACATGTCCATCTCTAATCTATAATGAGTCCGAGAAGTTTCTAAATCAACCGTCAACAGCTCAAATCTCATCGTCGAACACAAAAAGACCCAAACTTTTCCCGTTAGCGCAGAGAAAAAGTCCCCACGCTAAAGACAAAAGTTAAATCTGTAACTGGGCAAAAAAAGTGTGAACTGTGCCTGAGTGACACTTAACATATTCATCCACCTCGTAATAGGCGTTTTCCACACTTATTAGCATCCTAGCTAGGTCTGTTGTCCTCTTTGTTTCCTTTGTTTGCTTTGGGTCTGAGGATTGACTTATAGACGGGAGATGATTGATGATGATGATGTTTAAAAATAGCTTCTTTAACTGCCCTCTCAAATTATCTGGACGCCGCAGGAGGCAGAGTTCGGGTGAGGCATTGAGTATTTAAGTATTTCACACAAAAAAAAAAAAGCTTTGTTAAAATCGTCTCAAACGTCATCGCCGCTTCAACATACATGAGAAAATACGCCGATTCTTGTGGATTTTATGGATATACGTCATTAAGTAGACTAACATTAAACTTTCGTATTGTCGTCGCGGCCACAAAATATCGTCTTGCGGGCCGCAATTGGGACCTGGGCCACGAGTTTGAGTTAGCGCCTTTGAGATGGAGACGTACAGCAGCGAAACATCTTCAGTCCTACGACGTTTTGTCCAGTGACAGATTTTACTTTCAGATTGGATAATGATCTATTTATTTTAACTAAGACTAAATCAGCAGTGCAGTGTTTTCAGTAAAAGTTTTATTTGATTGGACCAAGTTTACCTCATATTTCGAACGATATATTTACGAAATTATGATTTTTTTTAAATTTCTTTCCACACATTTCTATCTTAAGTCGACATAATTCAACGTTTAATATCACTGTGTAAATGCAAACTTTTTTAATACTTTTTTAAACATCACATGCCCTCGAAAAATATAAGCACCGTCTCTATTTTTAAACAGATCTTGAATATGAAATTATAATTGTTTACTCTTAATTTTATACATAAATTGTGCGGTTCTATCATCTTCCAGGTCTTTGAATTTTATCGCATTTTTTGGGTAAAATATGCCTGGTATTTGTTTGATTTTATTTTATTTTTTTCAAGCATTCGTTCAAATTTGATACACCTGATAAAGATTTACGTAATTTTTTCTTTATAAATTGTATGTGACTTTTCCAACTCAGCTTGTTTTGTATTATTATTCCTAAACGTTTTATTTGATTTATCATTTGCTCCATCACTGTTTTATCAATAATTAAATTCCTGCTCACATTTGTTGTCATTTTCTTTAGATTTAACGTTAATTTATTTGCGTCGAACCAGCTTTTCGGCGATTTCAGTTCTTTTTCTGCCTCCTCAGTTACTGTTTCTAAATCATTCCCACGGTGTATTATATTTGTATCATCTCCAAATATAAAGGAGTAAAGCTTTTGGAACTAAACATGTCATTAATATAAAGGATAAAGAGCAAAACATTCAAAATCTAAACATTTACAAACAGTTTCTTAGCGCGGAGTGATCCAAAAAAGGCCAATTCACCTGGAGAATATGACTTGTATGCGCGTGTTTAGATCAAAATAGTTCTTGTTTTACAGCCTTTTACATTCACTTCATTAAAATACTCGAGTAAATGAGCATAAACAGCTCATTACTGGTCCTGTCGTGCGTAACGGGCCGTGGACACGCAGGGAAAACCACGGGGAAGGTGAATCTCGTGGCCACTTTCCTGAACAATGTTGTCAATAATCAAACCTGTTCCAAAGCCGCGCACAAAAGGGCTCAAACAAAGCTCTGTGTGGCGCTCTCTGTGGCGCAGGGCTGCTCAAGTTTCACCGCTCTCCACTGCGTCAGAAGCGCACACTCGCCCACCCGAGCGCGCCCCAGCCGAGTCCACGCGCTCCCCTTCTCAAACAAAGCGGAAGGAACGCATCGCCATTTTGGAACAAGCGAATAAACAGCGCGTAAAGGAACAGAAACATCACAAAAGAGGTTTAAAAAAAGGGAGACAGATACTCACCAGGTGCTGCGTCGCCTTCACGCAGGGCTCGAGTGCGTAAAAAGAGTGAGTTTAGCTTCGTTCAGAGCCCAAAACACGCGCAGAAACCGTGCGTAAACGTGGATAAACCGTGCGTAAACGTGGATAAACCGTGCGTAAAGAGACGAAACGCGCGCCGTGGATCAGAATACTCCAATATCCGCAGTATTTGGCGAATGCAGGAAGGAAGGCGCCTACCTCGGACAGGTGTGGGCACTTCCGGGTCGGTGCAGGTATGTGGGCGTGGCCGTGAGTCGGCAGGTTTCGGGGGAAGAGAAGGTCACGTGACTCACTTCCTCTCGGAGCTGGCACGAGGATTGTTCTGTTTAAACATTCAGGGTTTAAACAGGAGAAAGAAGTGCTCAGTTATGTGAAAGTACAAATAAGAATACTGCAGTAAATGTCAAAGTATCAAATGAAGAATTCGACTTAAGTAAAAGTATTAAAGTACATGTTTTAAAAAGAGTGAAAAGTAAAAGTGTTTCGAGCTGATTTTGAGTTTTATGAAGCTGCAAATGTGGTGATTTTGATAAAGATTTGAGCTGAATCGATGTTTTTTTTTTCTATCTGCTTTTATTTTTGTTGCTCAAACTACAAACGTGTTCAAATACTTTTACTTTTCAATCCAGTTCCGAAACGTAGTGCAGTAGAAAGTACAGATACTGCTCTCAAATGTACTCAAGTAAAAGTAAAACACAAACATAATACATCGCTTTCTTACTTTCTTTCAAAGGTACTGTGAAGTATTTTGTAGCAGTGCAGCACTACTCCAAACCGGAACGCGTGGAGGACACACCTGGTCGCCACGGAGACCAGCGTGTGCAATTAAAAGAACTGTGGACAATAAGACGACGCCCATGTTCTGATCATTTTGGTTAAAGCCTTATCTGAGGAATGTGTGACCCCCGGCTCTGAGAGGGGTCATAAAACACTCTCCTCGTCCGACGTCGCTTCAAGTTTCTTCATGTGTAACACCAGGCTGATTAGAAGAAGACGCGTCCCACAAACGCAAACGCTGGGGAACGCCGTAAAAGCCGTCAACAGGCACATCTCAGGACTCTTTTCTATCCTTTTCGGAGAGTTTGTTCCTCGTAATCACAGGAAATTGAGATATAAAAGCTACGTTTTGGTCATTTTGTTCAAGGCTTCTCTTCATTCTCGACTGTTTTGCCGGAACCGACACTAAAGACAGAACGATCCTTGTGTCTCTGCGTCTGTTCTTCAAGCAACAAAACAGAAACCGACTTTGTTCTTCCTAAATTCTGTGTTTAAGTAGCTACAGGACTGCACTACTTTGACTATTTTATTATTATTATTTGAATTAGGGCAGTACATATTAACCAATGCGTCGACAAAAACGTTTCCACATGAATATGCCGGAGTTCGCACTGGAGCTGAATTTCATCCGTCGTCCTAAAGCAGAACATGAAACATTTAATATGAAAACACAGACAGACATAAACACACAACACGAGAACACAATAACACGACATTACACTGTTTACAATTGAAGTGCCTCAGTCTAGAGTATAAAGAGCCCAAGACAAATGGATCTGTGAGTACAGGACTGCAGCGTTTTCAACCAGTTCTTAAGGGTTTGTTTGAAGGTTGAGTAGTGTCCGTGTTTTTTTAGTGTTTTAGTCTTTAGTGTTTTTTAAAATAATTTTATTTTATTTTATTTTATTTTATTTATTTATTTTTTTTTTGAATGTATTTTTATGTATTTATTTATTTATTTTATTTTTAATTACATTTTATTTTTATTTTTTAATTTTATTTTTGTATTATTTATTTATTTTATTTTATTCTTTTTTATTTTATTTTATTTTTATTGTATTTTAATTAATTAATTAATTTTTATGTATGTACTTATATATGTATTTATTTATTTTTAGACCCACGAGACCCACGAGACCAGATCAGACTGAAAACCACTGGAATGATTCGAGTATCTGATTATTTTAGTGACGCACCTCCTCCTCCAGAGGGCGCCACAGCACGAGAGCGTCAGGCTGAGTGAGCGGCACCTAGTGGTCACAGGAGGAAACAGACAGGACTAAACCAGGACTAAACCAGGTCTAAAACAGGACTAAAACAGGACTAAACCAGGACTAAACAAGGACTAAACCAGGACTAAAACAGGACTAAACCAGGTCTAAAACAGGACTAAAACAGGACTAAACCAGGACTAAACCAGGTCTAAAACAGGACTAAACCAGGACCAAACCAGGACTAAACCAGGACTAAACAAGGACTAAACCAGGACTAAACCAGGTCTAAACCAGGACTAAACAAGGACTAAAATAGGACTAAACCAGGACTAAAACAGGTCTAAAACAGGACTAAACCAGGACTAAAACAGGACTAAACCAGGTCTAAAACAGGACTAAACCAGGTCTAAAACAGGACTAAAACAGGACTAAACCAGGACTAAACCAGGACTAAACCAGGTCTAAAACAGGACTAAACCAGGACCAAACCAGGACTAAACCAGGACTAAACAAGGACTAAACCAGGACTAAACCAGGATTAAACCAGGACTAAACCAGGACTAAACCAGGACTAAACCAGGATTAAACCAGGACTAAACCAGGACTATCTTTGCTCTGACTGCAGGACTTTAAAGTGTCTTAAATTCATTTGGAGCCAGTTAATCCAGTGTAATTATAATTAGTCTTTTGTTCCTGTGAGGTGAAGTTCAGTTCATCTGCTCCAGTCTCAGTACTCGTCTTTTCTCTGGTTTTATTGTTTGACGCCACAGGACGGATCAGATTTGTAAATCAAACACATAAACAGAGATGATGAGGGTTTATTAAACAGATCAGACACAGCGTTCGACGTTTAACAACAGAATAATACAGATTGATCTACAGTGGCATTTATCTGCAGGTACACAAAGGAAAAAATACATTTATTATTACATTATTATTATTATTATTATTATTGTGAATTTCAGCAGATTTCACCAGGGGCGGCGCCAGGGAGGGGCTTGAGGGGCGCCTTCAGGGGGCCCCCGGGGGCCCCAGCCTCCACCAGACTGACCAGTGTCTCCTCAAAGACTTTACCACATTTTAAGAGCACATCCAAACTGTCTTTATGTTTTGTCAGGGACCGTGTACAAATTCATTAATCTTAAAAAGAAAAGATTATTTGTCCCAGATTTAGCTACAGCCACGTTCCATCTTGACAAAAAAAAATCTAATTGAAATGTTTTTGTCCTGGTTTGGTCCAGGTTTAGTCCAGGTTTAGACCTGGTTTAGCCCTGGTTTAGTCCTGGTTTAGTTCTGGTTTAGTCCTGGTTTAGTCTTGGTTTAGTCCTGGTTTAGTCTCGTTCTAGTCCTGGTTTAGTCTCGTTTTAGTCCTGGTTTAGTCTTGGTTTAGTCCTGGTTTAGTCTCGTTCTAGTCCTGGTTTAGTCTCGTTTTAGTCCTGGTTTAGTCTCGTTCTAGTCCTGGTTTTGTCTCGTTTTAGTCCTGGTTTAGTCCTGGTTTAGTCTCGGTTTAGTCTCGTTCTAGTCCTGGTTTAGTCCATTGTTTAAAGGCTCTAAATGAACATGTTCAGTTCCCCCGTCTCCACTGACAAACTTAGCTCCGCCCTTAGCTCCACCTTTAGCTCCACCTTCAGCTCCGCCTTTAGCCTTTAGCTCGTCCAATGAGAAACATCTGGCGCCGCCTCTGGATTTCACAGTTTTTGAAAGAAAAGAACAAAAAACAACAATAAACAGCAACAACATCTGAATAAATTAGAACAATTTTCAGACTTTTACTATTTTATTTCTGTCTTTAAAATCTGTTTTTTAAAATATAGTTTAAATCATTGTTTTTACTGTCACAATAATTACCTCAAAGTAAAGTTAAAACCTTTCAGCGCGAGTTTTAAAGGATTTAGATTTTAAATGTCATAAACTCTGTGGTAAACATGTTCAAATCACATTTTTACTGATAACTTTTCTAATCCTGATTTATTCTCAATGACAAAAACGTCTTTAGGTTCTTATCCAATCAGAACGCAGAATCAGTGTCATGTGATTCCAGTTTCTGTAGAACTAGTAGAAAGTAGTACCTTTTTTTTTATTTTTATGCTCAGAGTAAAAAGAAAAATTCAAATCTGTCACTGGACAAAACACTGGACTGAAGATGTTTGGTTTCTTCTTCAGTTGTGGTCAGATTCCTGCTGGACACTGCCTCATATCTGTCTGAAGGGGGCGACACTGAAGCTCACACACCTGTCTGTCTGTGCAGGTGTGTGAGCGTCAGTGTCGCTCTGCACTTCAACACAACGAGAGTTTATTTGTAAAGAACAATTCACACACAAAGTGATTCAAAGTGTTTCACAGAATAAGAAAGAAAGAAATCAAAAGATAAATAATCGTCATAAAATTAAACATTAAAGGAGAAAAGTGCAGAATAAAAACCTTTCAGTCACAGCAGATAAACAGAACTGGTTTAGTCCTGGTTTAGTCCTGGTTTAGTCCTGGTTTAGACCTGGTTTAGTCCTGATTTAGTCTTGGTCCTGGTTTAGTCTTGGTCCTGGTTTAGTCTTGGTTTAGTCCCGGTTCGGTCCCAGTTCAGTCCTGGTTTACTCCTGGTTTAGTCCCAGTTTAGTCCCGGTTTAGTCCCGGTTTAGCCCTGGTTTAGTCTTAGTTTAGTCCCGGTTTAGTCCCGGTTCAGTCCTGGTTTAGTCCTGGTTTAGTCTTGATCCTGGTTTAGTCTTGGTTTAGTCTTGGTTTAGTCCTGGTTCGGTCCCAGTTCAGTCCTGGTTTAGTCCTGATTTGGTCCTGGTTTAGTCCTGGTTAAGTCCTGGTTCAGTCCTGGTTTAGTCCTGGTTTAGTCCTGGTTGAGTCCTGGTTTAGTCCTGGTTTAGTCCTGGTTTAGTCCTGGTTTAGACCTGGTTTAGTCCTGGTTCAGTCCTGGTTTAGTCCTGGTTCAGTCCTGGTTTAGCCCTGGTTCAGTCCTGGTTTAGTCCTGGTTTAGACCTGGTTCAGTCCTGGTTCAGTCCTGGTTTAGCCCTGGTTTAGTCCTGGTTTAGTCTTAGTTTAGTCCTGGTTCAGTCCTGGTTCAGTCCTGGTTCAGTCCTGGTTTAGCCCTGGTTTAGTCCTGGTTTAGTCTTAGTTTAGTCCTGGTTCAGTCCTGGTTCAGTCCTGGTTCAGTCCTGGTTTAGTCCTGGTTTAGTCTTGATCCTGGTTTAGTCTTGGTTTAGTCTTGGTTTAGTCCTGGTTCGGTCCCAGTTCAGTCCTGGTTTAGTCCTGATTTGGTCCTGGTTTAGTCCTGGTTAAGTCCTGGTTCAGTCCTGGTTTAGTCCTGGTTTAGTCCTGGTTGAGTCCTGGTTTAGTCCTGGTTTAGTCCTGGTTTAGTCCTGGTTTAGACCTGGTTTAGTCCTGGTTCAGTCCTGGTTTAGTCCTGGTTCAGTCCTGGTTTAGCCCTGGTTCAGTCCTGGTTTAGTCCTGGTTTAGACCTGGTTCAGTCCTGGTTCAGTCCTGGTTTAGCCCTGGTTTAGTCCTGGTTTAGTCTTAGTTTAGTCCTGGTTCAGTCCTGGTTCAGTCCTGGTTCAGTCCTGGTTTAGCCCTGGTTTAGTCCTGGTTTAGTCTTAGTTTAGTCCTGGTTCAGTCCTGGTTCAGTCCTGGTTCAGTCCTGGTTTAGCCCTGGTTTAGTCCTGGTTTAGTCTTAGTTTAGTCCTGGTTCAGTCCTGGTTCAGTCCTGGTTCAGTCCTGGTTTAGCCCTGGTTTAGTCCTGGTTTAGTCTTAGTTTAGTCCTGGTTCAGTCCTGGTTCAGTCCTGGTTTAGCCCTGGTTTAGTCGATGGTTTAAATCTGCAGATGTTACAGATTTGATGTGTCTGTTAAAGTTCAGGTCTGAGTCCATCATTATTATTATTATTATATTTTTATTTTTATTATTATTATTATTATTATTATTATTATTATTATTTGATTTGCAGATATATTTTGTCCGGTGACAGATCTGTATTTGTCTTTCTCTATGGCCCATATCGATGTCACATTTACTCTTGTCTCTAAAATCACCTGATGATCCTGATTTGTCAAACTCAGATAAACAAACTCTGGATTAAAGCTCCAGTTCAAAATCACTAAAGTTGCTGTTTTTTCCAGTGCGGCTCAGACTTCACTTCGCTCAAACACTGCGGCACATTCTCTATAAATATCTGTTTTTCTCTACGTCTCCTTGTCTTCGGTGAACCAGCCACTCAGACTCTGCACAGCGGGGGGGACGAGGGTACGGGGGGGACGAGGAGCCCGGGGCCACAGCAGCACAGGGGCCCCAGGTCTGTAGTGTTGAGAAGGACGAGGGACGAGGGTCTGGGACGAGGGTCTGGGACGAGGGTCAGGGGGTCACACGATGGTCATCACTGGAAAACAAGACATGAGGTTTGGGTTCAGTTTGGTTCTTCTCCTTTTTCTCTATTTGGAAAAAACAACTCAACTCAAGTCAAAGTAACTTAAAGAGGAACTGTCCGGACCACAGACTGTTTATGTAAATGGACAGAGCTAACGGGCTAGCACAAAATAACAAAGAAAAAAAACAAAACAAAAAACAAACCCCTCAAAATAACAAAAAAAAGAAAAAAAAACAACAAAAAACCCCTCAAAATAACAAAAAACCTCATCTCAAAATAACAAAGAAAAAAAACAAAAAAAAAAAAAACAAAACAAAAAAAACCCTCAAAATAACAAACCTCCCCCCTCTCAAAATGACAAAAAACCTCATCTCAAAATAACAAAGAATAAAGAATAAAACAAAAACAAAAAAAACAAAAAAAAAAACCTCAAAATAACAAAGAAAAAAAACAAAAACAAAAAAACAAAAAAACTCAAAATAACAAAGAAAAAAAACAAAAAAAACCCTAAAAATAACAAAAAAACCCATCTCAAAATAACAAAGAAAAAAAAGAAAAACAAAAAAACAACAAAAAAACCCCCATCAAAATAACAACCCCCCCTCAAAATAACAAAGAAAAAAAAGAAAAACAAAAAAACAACAAAAAAAACCCCATCAAAATAACAACCCCCCCTCAAAATAACAAAGAAAAAAAAAAAAAAAAAAAAACATCTCAAAATAACAAAAATATAATAAAAATGACAAAAAATTTAAACTGCAAGCAGTGATAAAGGCCCTCGCCGCCCCTTGCGACCGCGGGGCACAGGCCACAGTGAAGATCCCGCCTTTCGTTCCCGCTCACACGTTGTCCACAGATGAGGACACCGGGTCTCAGGAGGTTAAATGTCCAAAACGGCGAGAAGATTCCTGGTGTTTACTGGAGAAACTGTGTCGTCTGTGTTTCATTCCCAAACACCAGCGGAGGCAGAACACAAGTATTTATAAAGAAACACAAAAATAAGACTAAACTAAATCAAATCTGAAGGAGCTGAAGGTGTAAATCGGCCTGGTGTGATGATTCATTTGCAGGTTAGGACAGTGGAGTAAACAGAGTGAACAGTGATTGTAAGAGTGTGACATCACCGGCGTCTCACCAGGTACACGTCCAGCTCGTCGTCTGATTGGCTGCAGCTCAGAGAGGCCAGAGGAGCGTCCAGGGCGATGGTGGAGCTGGAGGCACGCCGCGCTTCACTGCGAACAGAGTCAAAGCCGGGGTCAATAATCCAAACGTTTGACCTCAGACTGAAGAGGAATCCCACGGAAACATGGATAACGTCAAAATGGACGAAAGATACTGCCTCAGTTTGACCTCGACCTCAAAGAAGAAGGTTTTTAATGTTCAGATCTGGATTTACAGACACAAAAGTGAAATAAAAACCCCAGGATCATGTAGAGGGTTAATACGAACATTTAAGACCAAAATGAGTCTGACAGCAGCAGAGACAGAGAGAGAGACAAAAAACAAAAAAATAACTAAAAAAAACAAACAAAAAAACCCTACTCAAAATAACAAAAAAGTTAAAAAATAAATAAATAAAAATAAACTGAAAAGGAAAAAAAAGAACTAAAAATAAAATAAAGGAAAAAATAAACTCAAAATAACAAAAAAAAGTTTAAAAAAACAACTCAAAATAAAAAAGAAAAAACTCAAAATAACAAAAAAAAAAAGAAAAAAAAACTCAAAAGAAAAAGAAAGAACTCAAAATAACAAAAAAATAAATAAAATAAACTCAAAATATCTCAGAACAAACCCCCCAGGATCATGTAGAGCGGGTTAATAAAAACATTTAAGACCAAAATGACGAGTCTGGGAGAGGTTTTTCAATAGAAATTGAATTGGAGCCAGGAAGTGCGCACATGATCACTTCCTGTTTGGAACGTAGCGGCTATCAGGTTAGCTACGTCCATTTATATAAACAGTCTATGATTATACTGATAAAAATAAATTACAACACCTTTATTTTATTAAAAAAGGTTTTGAACTGTCAAAAAAAAAAAAACCTTTCTCAGCTCTACTTCCTCTTTTTTCAACTTTTTATTTCTACAAACGTAACTGATGTAAAACTATGATGAATATTTACCACAAATAACCGCTAATCTGATCTGATCTTTTAGTGACAAGAACTGAATCTACCTGCATTTTAACAATATTAACCCCAGGATGTTGTCTAAAACCCAACACATTTATCATTTGGATACTATTTTTGGGGGAATGTGCTTAAACGAGTCAATCTAAAAATGTAATCTGTGTCTCAAGAAGAAGTAAACGTTTCTTATTGGAGGATTTTATCAGGCTCATTCTTTTAAAGCTTTAATATTATTCTGACCCACCTGTCGTTTCTGCAGAGGAAGGAAACTGTGGGTCTGGGCAGGAGGTCGGGCTGTTGACCAGAGACGGACACTGCACAGACACAAAATGACCATTATTCAGCTCCGATCGACTCTTTGAGGAATAAAATAATCTCATCTGTCTCACAGTCGCACTCGAGCTGCTCCAGACTCTGGGCCTTCTTGTCGCTCCTTCTCTCCTCAGTGTGACTGCACAGCACCTCCTGCGACGCAGACTTAGCGACGTGAAGAGAGCGCTTCCTCTTAGACGAGGCGCCTCGCAGAGCTGCAGGAGGAGACAGGGAGGAGTCAACCGAGTGAGGGGGAGGAGTCAACCGAGTGACAGGTGCAGGAGGAGACAGGGAGGAGTCAACCGAGTGACAGGGAGGAGTCAACTGAGTGACAGGTGCAGGAGGAGACAGGGAGGAGTCAACCGAGTGACAGGGAGGAGTCAACCGAGTGACAGGGAGGAGTCAACCGAGTGACAGGGAGGAGTCAACCAGGGGACAGGTGAAAGTGTAACAGAGTCAGGGTGAGACGTGAGATGTGACGGGGTGAGACGTGACAGGGGTGAGACGTGACACGTGTGAGACGTGACACGTGTGAGACGTGACAGGCGTGAGACGTGACAGGCGTGAGACGTGACAGGGGTGAGACGTGACAGGGGTGAGACGTGACACGTGTGAGACGTGACAGGCGTGAGACGTGACAGGGGTGAGACGTGACAGGGGTGAGACGTGACAGGGGTGAGACGTGACAGGCTTTAGACGTGACAGGGGTGAGACGTGACAGGCGTGAGACGTGACAGGGGTGAGACGTGACAGGTGTGAGACATGACAGGGGTGAGACGTGACAGGGGTTAGACGTGACAGGGGTGAGACGTGACACGCGTGAGACGTGACAGGGGTGAGACGTGACAGGGGTGAGACGTGACAGGGGTGAGACGTGACAGGCTTTAGACGTGACAGGGGTGAGACGTGACAGGCGTGAGACGTGACAGGGGTGAGACGTGACAGGTGTGAGACATGACAGGGGTGAGACGTGACAGGGGTTAGACGTGACAGGGGTGAGACGTGACACGCGTGAGACGTGACAGGGGTGAGACGTGACAGGGGTGAGACGTGACAGGGGTGAGACGTGACAGGCTTTAGACGTGACAGGGGTGAGACGTGACAGGCGTGAGACGTGACAGGGGTGAGACGTGACAGGTGTGAGACGTGACAGGGGTGAGACGTGACAGGGGTTAGACGTGACAGGGGTGAGACGTGACACGCGTGAGACGTGACAGGCGTGAGACGTGACAGAGGTGAGACGTGACAGAGGTGAGACGTGAAGGGAGTGAGACGTGACAGGGGTGAGACATGACAGGGGTGAGACGTGACAGAGGTGAGACGTGACAGGTGTGAGACGTGACACGTGTGAGACGTGACAGGGGTGAGACGTGACAGGCGTGAGACGTGACAGGGGTGAGACGTGACAGGGGTGAGACGTGACACGCGTGAGACGTGACAGGGGTGAGACGTGACACGCGTGAGACGTGACAGGGGTGAGACGTGACAGGGGTGAGACGTGACAGAGGTGAGACGTGACAGGGGTGAGACGTGACAGAGGTGAGACATGACAGGGGTGAGACGTGACAGGGGTGAGACGTGACAGAGGTGAGACATGACAGAGGTGAGACGTGACAGGGGTGAGACGTGACACGCGTGAGACGTGACAGGGGTGAGACGTGACAGGGGTGAGACGTGACACTTGTGAGACGTGACAGGGGTGAGACGTGACAGGGGTGAGACATGACAGGGGTGACGGGGAGGACTCACGCTGCAGTTTCCAGAACACCGTCGAGCTCATGAACTTGAGGAACCTGTCTGCGTAGAAGCTCGGCCTGTGCACCGACACCGTGTCCTGGAGCAAAGCACATTTCACACTTGAGAGCACGAAGCCGCAGTGACCGTTTGAACGAGGAGTGAATATTTACGTACCCCGTCGTGCACCAGCGCCTTCCAGGAGTGCTCCACCTTCTTAATCAGCCTGGGAAGAATAAGAAACACGCTTTTGTCAAGTTTTAAAAGTGCAGGACTGTCCATTTTTTCCACTCATTTTTGCATAAACGAGTAAACGGGATGGAGAGAGTGAAGAGTAGCGTGAATTTTATCTCCCAAACCCAAAATTTGCCACGTGAACACGGCTAATTTGAGAAACAAGTAACAAAAGTGACCACAGAGAAAATAAGACTAGTGCAGTACTCTTCCAGACCAGCAGGGGGAGCCAAAACGAATGTTGTTAGAATACAGTCCTCACCTGTACGACTGCAGGATGTCGATGATTCCTAAAAAGATGAGCAGGTTTTCATCTTTGTGTTTGGCAGGAATCCCTCCCAGCCTGAAATAAAAGCCGAAAGCAGGGTTAGAGGTACCACACAAACTGGACTCTTGTGAGCGTTAAGTCGTGTTCTAATTTATGCGTTAAACATGTGAGTGAAACAAAAAAAAAACACAAATCCGGGTCAGAAAATAGTGTGACATCGACCTTTAAGATTCTCTAAAATACAGCAAAAAAATTCAGCAAAACCAGACAAAAAACAATCACAAAAATATGTCTAAAATGAGTGATCTGTGTGAACTTTACCCTCGTCTCATCAGCCCCAATTTACTGGAGTTATGAAAATAGTAAAAGAAAAATTAAAATCTGTCAACTTTTTTAAATTAAAATTCTCAGAGTTGCCGCTTTTTGTTTTACCGACGTGTCAAAAGTTCAAATCAGGGTTTGAAGCAAAGAGTAAAGAAAGTAAACAGGACGCCCCGGAAAAAGAAACAAAGTGCTCCAATACATGTAAAAATAAAGATTTAAATTAACTAACTATAAACAACTGACTAACTAAATAAACAACTAACTAAATAAATAAACTAACAAAATAAATAAACAACTAACTAATTAAATAAACAACTAACTAACTAAATAAACTAACAAAATAAATAAGTAACTAATTAAATAACTAACCAAATAAATAAAATAACAAAATAAATAAACAACTAACTAAATAAAAAATCAACTAACTAAATAAATAAATAAATAAACAACTAACTAACTATTTAACTAACTAAATAAATAAAATAACAAAATAAAATAAAATAAAAAAAACAACTAACTAACTAAATAAATAAACAACTAACTAATGAAATAACTAAATAAATAAAAGCCGTTTTGAGTTATTTGAGTAGTTTCTTAAATTTGTTCCTTCAGTGAGAATCTTCAGTGTCACAGAAATAAAGTAGAAACACAAATAAAACACTGTCCACACTTGTGTCCGGTCGTGTAAACAGATAAATGTCCCACATAAACAGATCTGTCCCGGGTCACTCTGGTGTGTGCTTCTCACGTGTCGTCGTCGGCCACAGGCTCCGGGTCCTTGACCGTCCCCTGGATGGACTCCAGGGCCGTGGAGTAGAGCACCTTCTGTTTACGACTGTCAGGACGTGTCCCTCTGTGGAGAGGACGCTTCTCCAGGACGTGGACCCCCAACAGCAAACTGTAGTCCATGATCTTAAAGCTCTCCAGCACCTGGACGCACACATAAACACAATAAACACACACCAACACACACACAATAAACACACACACAAACACACATAAACACACACATAAACACAAATAAACACACATACACACACACAAACACACAAACCTCCAGACTCACACTGTGTAAAAACATCAAACCACATGCAAATGACTCCAGTGAGGTACTCCCCCCCCCCCCACAGAGGTGAACATCAGAAGAGTCGGAAATAAAACCAGGACTAAACCAGGACTAAACCAGGACTAAACCAGGACTAAACCAGGACTAAACCAGGACTAAACCAGGACCAAACCAGGACTAAACCAGGACCAAACCAGGACTAAACAAGGACTAAACCAGGTCTAAACCAGGACTAAACCAGGTCTAAACCAGGACTAAACCAGGACTAAACCAGGACTAAACCATGGAAACAGAAAGTTAAAGCCATATTTCGGAACATTCTCCATGGAGATAGAGACGTTTATACCACACTGTGGAATATTATAGCCAAAGAAACAACATATCCATGGAAACGAGCAGGAGCAGGCCGTCCACCGGGCTGAATAAGAGTCAGGTTTGTGGAAATGCGAGCCCACACAGAATAAGGATGCATGTTTTTCAGTGCAATCAATAATGAATCAAAATAAAAAACAAACAAAAACAAAAACTGCTTTTATCTGAGTCTATTTTGTGGTTAAAAAGTTACATACTGAGGCTTTAAACAGTTGTGTAATCAGAGGTGTGACGTGTTATGTTCAGATTATCTGCAGATGTTCAGATTGTGTGTTTGCTGCTGGTTTGTTTAGATGTGAGTGTTTGTGTGTACAGTATGTGTGGAATGTCCCTGTGTGCGTCTTACACTAATGAGATTAGTCAGAACTTGTGACTCATTTACAAACTTCTGCACAAAAACACAACACAAATACTTATGTAAGAGTATTTGTGTTTCATGACGTAATGCTCCTGAGTTTGAGCTTTTCATTACAGCGGCGTTTATAATTTACACATTTAAACTTAATAAATGAAACACTGCGACTGAGCGAAAGTTAGAAAACTGTGGTGTCCAATGGGAGAGGAGAGAAGAGGAGAGACGAGGAGAGAAGAGACGAGGAGAGGGGAGACGAGGAGATGAAATGAAGAGATGAGAGAGGAGACGAGAGAGGAGAGAAGAGACGAAGAGATGAGAGAGGAGACGAGGAGAGGAGATGAAGAGATGAGAGAGGAGACGAGAGGAGACAAGAGAGGAGATAAGAGAAGAGACCTCTCGTCTCCTCTTTTGTCTCTTCTCTTGTCTCCTCTCTCGTCTCCTCTCTCATCTCCTCGTCTCTTCTCTCATCTCCTTGTCTCCTTTGAGACGAGAGAGGAGACGAGAGAAGAGACGAGGAGATGAGAGAAGAGACGAGGAGATGAGAGAGTAGAAGAAAGACAAGAGAGGAGACAAGGACATGAGATGAGGAGATGAGAGAGGAGACGAGGAGATGAGAGAGGAGACAAGAGAAGAGACGAGAGAGGAGACGAGAAAGGAAATGAGAACGAGGAGACCAGAATGAGGAGATGAGGACGAGGAGATGAGACTGGAGGAGACAAGAGAGGAAACGAGGAGATGAGGACACGAAAGAGGAGAAGAAAGAGGAGACGAGAGTGGGCGTGTCACAGGTGGAGGTTAAACGGGGGCAGATCGACAAAATGGCGTCTTGAAAATAGTGGATTAAAGATTAAACTCAAACATGAATCAGTCCAAATAAAACTTCAGAGACTCAACGAGAAGAAACGACTGAAACATGGAGAAAAGTTCTGATTTAAATCGTTTTAAATAAAGATGTTTTGAATCCCGACTAAACCCGTGTCGTCCCCTCGTGTCGTCCCCTCGTGTCGTCCCCTCGTGTCGTGTCGTCCCCTCATGTCGTCCCCTCGTGTCGTCCCCTCGTGTCGTCCCCCCGTGTCGTCCCCCCGTGTCGTCCCTTCGTGTCGTCCCCTCGTGCCGTCCCCTCGTGTCGTCCCCTCGTGTCTCTGCGCGTCTCACCCGACAGTCCCGCTCCAGCGTCCTCATCAGGGCCTGGTAGTTGTCCGCTTGGAGGTAGATTCCCTGGTGCATGTCTCTGAAGTCCAGGTCTTTGTAGGTGGGCGAGGCTTTGGCGCGCTCTTTGCGATTGGCTCGGCGTTTGTAGGAGGAGCCTTTCAGGTCGTACTTGTAGTGCATGTGCAGGGCGCGAGGAAGAACGTTATTCATCACGACCAGACGCAGGGTCACGCCCCCACACTGCACGCAGTACAGACCGTAGAACTTAGGCAGAAGAGTGCGAGGGTTCTGGTTCAGGTTCTGAGGGGAGGAGAGAGAGGGGGAGAGAGGAGGGGAGAGGAGAGGAGGAGAGGGGGGAGAGGAGGAGAGGAGGGGAGAGGAGAGGAGAGGAGGAGAGGAGGGGAGAGAGGGGGAGAGAGGAGGGGAGAGAGGGGGAGAGAGGGGGGGGGGGAGGATGGGACAGAGTGTACAGGGGGGCAGAGTGAGAAACAGAGAGGAGGGGAAAGAGGGGGAGAGAGAGGGGGAGAGGAGGAGAGGAGGAGAGAGGGGAGAGAAGGAGAGGAGGGGAGAGAGGGAGAGAGGAGGAGAGGAGAGGGGGAGAGAGGGGGAGAGAGGAGAGAAAGGGGGAGAGAGGGGGAGAGAGGGGAGAGGAGGGGAAGAGAGGGGGAGAGGAGGAGAGGAGGGGAAGAGAGGGAGAGAGAGGGGGAGAGAGGAGGGGAAGAGAGGGGGAGAGAGAGGAGAGAGGGGGAGAGGAGGAGAAGAGAGGGGGAGAGAGGGGGAGAGGAGGAGAAGAGAGGGGGAGAGAGGGGGAGAGGAGGAGAAGGGGAGAGAGGGAGAGAGAGGAGGGGAAGAGAGGAGAGGAGAGGAGGAGAGGAGGAGAAGGGGAGAGAGAGGAGAGAGAGGACTGTTATTCTTGTAAACAATGAGGCTAATATGAAGCTAATCCTGCGAGAGCGAAGTGAAACGGGCTAATCTTGGACTAGTCACATAACAATCCTCTGGAAACAGCTCCATCAGTGAGAATTACACAATTAAGATGCATCAGAGCAACACACCCTGAGGTCAAAGGTCACAAATGGGTGTTTTTTTTGCAGTTTAATGGCAGATTGTAGATGTGTTGTAGTTACGGGTTTGTCCACAAGGGGCATAACAGGCATAAAAATTTGACGTCTGCTCTGTCGACGCAATAAAAACAATAAACCTGTCATAGACTTAAACATCCGTCTGAAACTATGGCCTCAAATTCTGCAGCGTGAACATTCAGACCGTTGCCGTAGTGATTAAAAATTAAAAATAAAATACCCACAGATGGTGTAATAGTATCTGAAGAAAAATCAAATCTGCAACTGGACAAAACGTCGTAGGAGTGAAGGCGTTTAGCTGCTCCTTCAAGCCCCTAGTGAGTGATTTCACACCTATTAGCATCCTGGCTAGCTCTGTTGTTCTCTTTGTTTCCTTTGTTTGCTTTGGGTTCGAGGATGGAGTTACAGATGATGTCTAAGGCCCTCATTTCGGTTCAAAAATGGATCGTCTTTGCTGACAAAAATGATGTCTCGTACAGCAGACTGTGGTCCCGAGCAGCCCTTGAGTAGTGTAAAAGTATTTGAAGTATCAGGAGGTGACGTTTTTCTCACCATGTAGTACCCGGGGAGCAGCTTCTGGAGGAACTCGGCCTCCTTGTGCTGGACGGTCTTGATGATGAACTCGTCGTCGCTCGTCAGGTAGAACCAGGAGCTGCTGGCCCCGGGGTTGGACAGCTCGATCAGGGGCTCCTTACACAGAGAGTACTGCAAAAACGAGAGGAACGGGCAGGACTTTACATGTTAAAGCTCCACTGTGGAACTTTTATGATAGAGGAGATGCTACCTGGCTGAGTGTGAGCGGCACCTAGTGGTCACTGGGGGAAACAGACAGGACTACACCAGGACTAAACCAGGACTAAAACAGGACGAAACAAGGACTAAAACAGGACTAAACAAGGACTAAAACAGGACTAGACCAGGACTAAAACAGGACTAAACCAGGACTAAAACAGGACTAAAACAGGACTAAACAAGGACTAAACCAGGACTAAAACAGGACTAAACCAGGACTAAACAAGGACTAAACCAGGACTAAAACAGGACTAAAACAGGACGAAACAAGGACTAAAACAGGACTAAACCAGGACTAAAACAGGACTAAACCAGGACTAAACCAGGACGAAACAAGGACTAAAACAGGACTAAACCAGGACTAAACCAGGTCTAAAACAGGACCAAACCAGGTCTAAACCAGGTCTAAAACAGGACTAAAACAGGAATAAACCAGGTCTAAAACAGGACTAAACCAGGACTAAACCAGGACTAAAACAGGACTAAAACAGGAATAAACCAGGTCTAAACCAGGTCTAAAACAGGACTAAAACAGGACTAAAACAGGAATAAACCAGGTCTAAAACAGGACTAAAACAGGACTAAACAAGGACTAAACCAGGTCTAAAACAGGACCAAACCAGGTCTAAACCAGGTCTAAAACAGGAATAAAACAGGAATAAACCAGGACTAAACCAGGTCTAAAACAGAACTAAACCAGGACTAAACCAGGACTAAACCAGGTCTAAAACAGGACCAAACCAGGACTAAACAAGGACTAAAACAGGACTAAACCAGGACTAAACCAGGACTAAACCAGGACCAAACCAGGACTAAACCAGGACTAAACCAGGACCAAACCAGGACCAAACCAAGTCTAAACCAGGACTAAACCAGGACTAAACCAGGACCAAACCAGGGCCAAACCAGGACTAAACCAGGACTAAACCAGGACCAAACCAAGTCTAAACCAGGACTAAACCAGGACTAAACCAGGACCAAACCAGGGCCAAACCAGGACTAAACCAGGACTAAACCAGGACTAAACCAGGACCAAACCAAGTCTAAACCAGGACTAAACCAGGACTAAACCAGGACCAAACCAAGTCTAAACCAGGACTAAACCAGGACTAAACCAGGACCAAACCAGGGCTAAACCAGGACTAAACCAGGCCTAAACCCGGTCTAAACCAGGTCTAAACCAGGACTAAACCGGGACTAAACTGGGTCTAAACCAGGACTAAACCAGGACTGAACAAGGACCTGACGTGTCTCGGAGCGACTTAAACGTCTCTATGTCGCGTTTATGGAATTACAGGTGTTTTAAAATTAGAAAAAACAGATTTAAGGACACGGTAACTCATGGTGAGCATAGAACGATTGTATTTGGAGAACCTGAGCGAGTTCTGTGGACTAGCGTACATGTGTTTTTGATATCTCGCTCTCAGCACAGGTGGGGTTTGAGTGGGCGGAGCTTACTCACCAGGTAGTCGTCAGGCTTGATCCCAAACAGCTCTCTGAAGTAGCGGAAGGCCAGAGGAGCGTACGTCTTCAGTCTGAAGTCTGGGAACTTGTGCGCAGGGGTGAGACTGCTGCCCGCGCTGAAACACACAAACACACACACGCACACACACATGAACGCACAAACGCACACACATATGACGACACAAACGCACACGGAACAAGCTCAGTGGTTGTAGTTCAAACAGGAAGACTCCATTTCCTATAGGTATCACAATATATGAGAAGTTATTGTGTTTTTATCAGCTGATGTTTGTCTAAAAGTTACGACGTGTAAGAATAAATGAAGAATCTGTGAGAATAAAAAACTAATCTGAACAAGTATAAAAACTAAATACTCAAATAAACCACACAATGCACAATTCAATGCTGAAATCATAGACTGTTTATGTAAATGGACATAGTTAACCAAACAGGAAGTGAACATGTGCACACTTCCACCACCTCCCTGTGGACATCAGGGACATGTCCTACCTGGGCAGGAAGACGCTCTCCACCACAGAGAAGTCCTGCATGAGCACGTCCCGGTCGGGTTTGGAGCTCAGGTTCCCGACAGCGTACCCGATCCCGAGCTGGATCGCCCCCTTCAGGGCCTCGGGGGTGGGCTGCACAACACAAGACAACGATTAAATATTGACCTTATTCAGCCCCGCCCACCTTTTCCTGTAAAGGCAGATAAACCGCGCTTTCTTTGGGTTAAATGGAAAGTGGAAAAAGAATTTGGGAAAGTTTTGAAGCTAAAATATTATATAGAATATCATATTTTCTGGACTATAAGTGTCACTTTTTTCATAGTTTGTCCGGGGGTGCAACTTATATATGTTTTTTCTTCATTATTATGCAGTTTTTTGGTGCGACTTATACTCCAGAGCGACTTATATATGTTTTTTCTTCATTATTAAGCAGTTTTTGGTGCGACTTATACTCCAGAGCGACTTATATATGTTTTTTCTTCATTATTAAGCAGTTTTTGGTGCGACTTATACTCCAGAGCGACTTATATATGTTTTTTCTTCATTATTAAGCAGTTTTTGGTGCGACTTATACTCCAGAGCGACGTATATATGTTTTTTCTTCATTATTATGCAGTTTTTTGGTGCGACTTATACTCCAGAGCGACGTATAGTCTGGTGCAAACAAGTCAACACTGCACTGATTCTCTGTGAAGCTTTAAAAAGTCTCTGTAGTCCATATAGAACCTCGACAGACTGAATACATTTGACAGTTTTTCATGTTTTTCTAGTTCCGACTTTGTTTCGTGGGATAATAACTGTGCTAAATATTAAAGGGCTCATGTTACGCTGTTTTCAAATCTGTTCTAATGTCGTTTCCTCGTCACACACGGACCTGGAGTTGTGTTTTGTTCCTGCAGATTTAGGCCGAGTTCTCCTCTCAAACTGAAAATGCTCTGTTCCACCTTGTGATGTCATTGTGTGGCGATACAGGAAGTGCTCCACTGTGTTTTTAAACTCCACACACCTTCATTTCTAGAATAATCTGGATAATTTTAGCTGAGGAATTATCAATCTCTGCCAAATAACAGGTAAAAGGAACTTGAAAAAACTACCACTTGATGACATCACAAGGTGGAACAGAGCGTTTTGAGCTTTGGAGATGTTACAGACTAATAATAAAGGGTTAAACACAACTCCAGATCTGTTTTTGAGGAGATAACAGCAGTAGAACGTGACTTAAAGCTCAAAAGAGTCAGTTTTGTGTCATACAGGAGCTTTAAGTGACAGTTTGTGGAAAGGAGCAAAGTACAAAAATACAGGAAGTGGCGAGATGTAAAACAGAATCCCTCTGTCTACGTCATCAACACGGAAAACTCCATCCAAAAATGGCCGTTGTTTACATTATGGTTGATAAGTAACGTTCATGGTATTTCCTCGTGTCGCATCAGCCGCCCGCGTCCAACCAGGAAGTACAAATATGAACTTCAACAAAATGAAAAAGTAGAAAAAAACTAGACTCTTGTGGAGGTTTAAGTCGTGTTAGAACGTTGTTAGCGCATCAAAAACAGACCTGGAGTTGTGTTTTGTTTCCTTCACACATGTTTGACTCTCACTTTATTATTTGTCTGTAACGTCTCCAAAGCTCAAAATGTGACGTTCCACCTTGTGATGTCATCAAGTGGTAGTTTTATCAAGTTCCTTTTACCTTTTATTTGGCAGAGATTGATAATTCCTCAGCTAAAATTATCCAGATTATTCTAGAAATGAAGGCGCGTGGAGTTTAAAAACACAGCGGAGCACTTCCTGTATCACCACACGATGACATCACGAGGTGGAACAGAGTGTTTTCAGGGCCCTTTAACTACGTTTTAGTGAAATTTTTGGATATTTCATGGCAAAGTACAACGTAATCAACAGGAAAAACTGGCTCTTTTGCGCCTCCATCTGGACACCTGACAACATCCTCAAGTACACATGTCAAACTCAGGCCCGGGGGCTCAATCTGGCCCGCGGTGTGATTATATTTGGCCCGTGAGATCATATCAAGTGCGCGTTAGAGCTCGCCTGCCGGTGTACAGCGCACGTACCACTTATACTACAAATCCCAGAATGCTTTACTAGTACACTGCAAGTACGCGACTGTTGACACTCATTAGCAACCAAGCTAGTCATCAACCAAGCTAGCCACCTCAGCCAAATGAAATGCTATAGAGAGAGACGTAATTTGTTTTATCTATTTAAATAAGAAATAAATACTACTGTTGTGCCTTTTATTTCAAATTTAATCTCTCATGTTTGTAATATGAGGCTTGAGTTGTTCCAGATTTTGTGTTTAAGCAAAATTAAAGTTTGAAAAATCGAATAAATATTGACTTTTGCCCGTGAATTTGTCTTCGTTTTTAGTTTTGTCCCAGTGTGAATTTGAGTTTGACGCGTCTGTTCTAGATTATGAAAACTACCCATACTGCACTGGTGTGGTGTAACAGTTTGTTGTTATGTAATCACAAAGGGCCCTTGTCACAGCTGAGACTTAACGGGCTAATGCTAATGCTAATGCTAATGCTGAAGCTAATCCCTGTGTGAGCTTTGGAGCGTCAGTGACTCAGACCGAACAGAAGAACTTCACTGGACTTTGGACTCGTCTAACGTCCTCATTTACCATTTACGACGCTAAGCAACCGAGTGCGTCCGAGTGTGTTTAAAGTGCAGTGTGTAACTTTTCCGGGGAGTAGGTGCATGTGTGGAGATGTTGATTGCAGAGCTTAGAATGTTCCTTTTGTTTTCTCAGGAATAGATTATGTTTAATGATAGATGGGTACGTTTAATGGCATACGTGTGTTTATCTCACGCAACGGACCCCGCAAAGCCATGGTTACAGATCAGATCTATGATGAGGCGAGCAGAGTACAGATGCAGCTCTTTAGTGTCACTTTAAGATTCATTTACGTAAAAAAAAACACGGTAAAAAGCTTGTACTTGTTGTGAGGTCTTTACATTTTTAGCGTTCCCTCGTTCCATCTGGACCGTCCCAGAGCTGTGGACCCTGGGGATTTAGACTGAGTTCTTCTCTCAAACTGAAAACACTCTGTTCCACCTTGTGATGTCATCGTGTGGTGATACAGGAAGTGCTCCGCTGTGTTTTTAAACTCCACACACCTTCATTTCTAGAATCGTTTGGATCATTTCAGTCCTGGAGTTGCCGATTTCTACTGAACTAAAGGTAAAAAAAAGTAGCCGTTAACTTGAAAACTACCACTTGATGACATCACAAGGTGGAACAGAGCGTTTTGAGCTTTGGAGATGTAACAGACGAATAATAAATGAAACAAAACACAACTCCAGGTCTATTTTTGAGGAGAAAACAACATTATAACATGACTTAAAGCTACAACAGACGATTTAGTGTGATTCAGGACATTTAAAGATGAGGATAATCAAACGTGTGTCGTCGTGTGTTGTCGTATGTTGTCATGTGTTGTCTGTGTTTCTTGTCGTACCTTCTTGTGGTCGGGGGTCATGGTGCTCCTGGTGGTGCCCCCGTGCTGGCTGGGGGAGGACATGTCCTGAGCGGGTGGCTGGTTCCTGGGGTGCTCTCTGCGCTCGGTGGAGTCTGGAGGAGGCGCTCGGTCAGAGGTGAGGTCCGAGCGGACTGTGGAGCCCTGAGGACCAGAGGGGCTTTAAGAACCAGACCTGATCCTGATCCTGATCCGGGCTCAGGGATCAGGGGAACACAAACAGAACACAGGGGCCAGGGAGGGGCCCCGGGGACAAATCCAGGACTCGGGACAACTTAGACTGTTTGTTTAGACGTAAAAAAAAAAACAAAAAAAAAGAGACATTTAAGGGTCAGGTTTGTGATCTCTGTTGTAATGTTGTTTCCTCTATGTGGTATTAAAGAGGAGGTATGTGTCATTTACTGTGTGTGTGTGGGTGTGTGGGGGTGTGTGTGTGTGTGTGTGTTGTGTGTGTGTCTGTGTGTGTGTGTTGTGCGGATGTGGTTGCCGTGGGAAGTGACAGGAAGCGGCAGGAGCGACTCAGATAAAACACACACATGCATCGATCAAACTTAAAATAAACTTAAAATAGGCACGAACCCCAGAGGAGCAGAGGATGAAGAGGAGCAGAGGATGAAGAGGAGCAGAGGATGAAGAGGAGCAGAGGATGAAGAGGAGCAGAGGATGAAGAGGAAACAGATGATGCAGAAGAGGGTGAGCTGATGTAGAGGACGTCCTTGTGTGTTTGCATGTCCCTGGTGATGCAGAGGAAGTTCAAACGATGCAGAGGAGTGACAGATGATGCAGGGGAGCCTCAGTTGATGCAGAGGAGGTGTATTCACATGTGTAAACGAGGAGCAGCAGACAGTGCAGAGGAGGCTCAGATGGCGCAGAGGAGGCTCAGACGGTGCAGAGGAGGCTCATTTGATGCAGAGGAGGCTCATTTGATGCAGAGGAGGCTCATTTGATGCAGAGGAGGCTCATTTGCATGTGTAAACGAGGCTCGGGGCTGATTTGCTTGTTCCTCTGTGTTTGTTCCTCTTAAACGGCTCCATTCAGGATTTATGTTTCACTCTGACTTTTTCACCACAAACGAGACGAGTTTTCAAACATTTTTAACACATTTTTTTTTTACACATTTTCATCTTTTTTCTCGATCCCCGTCGTGTTTTTGTCACACGACCTGAAACGGGCCGTGTCTCTTTTCCCTGTGGAGCTTTGGACTTGTTCACTGCACATTTGAATATCTCTGTGTTACATAAGTCACACCATTTTTTTATGTTTTTTCTTTTTTTTCTTTTTCTTTTTTTGTTTAAACCTGCTTCATTTCGTTTTGTTTCATAAAAATCAGCAGTTACAGGTGCATTTCAGTGTCAGAGTGTGAGTATTATATCATAAGAAAATCACTTTTGTATTATATTGTAAGAAAATCACTTAAAAAAAATAAATTAGATAAAAAAAACTACAAAAAAAACTTTAAAAACTACAAATATTATGACATTTTTCAATCGTCGTTATAACATTTTGACTCTGGAGCAGCTGTGAGTCCATCCACACGTCAAAAATACACAATAAAACAGAAAAAAATACATAAAAAACAGACCAAACCTCCACAGTTAAACGTGTGACATTTGTTTTATAAAAAGCACAAAGTGAAAGTGAGTTCTTACCGTCCAGATCCATGGAGAGGCTCACTCTGCTGCTGCTGCGTCTAAACTTAGACTCAGACACATATCCTGCTCTGCACTTCCTGTTAGCAAACATGCAAAAATACACATCAGGTTTACAGCCAGGAAACACACACACACACACACACACACACAAACACAAATAAGACTGAGCGAGGATGCTATAGCGGTTAGCGGTTAGCAGCTAGCAGCACAAAATGCACCAGTGTGAAGTTTGAGTCATGTTTTAAAGCTGTTAACGCGTCAAAAATAGACCTGGAGTTGTGTTTTGTTTCATTTATTATCAGTCCGTCACATCTCCAAAGCTCAAAATGCGGCATTCCACCTTGTGATGTCATCAAGTGGTAGTTTTCAAGTGAACCTCTGCGTTTTAGCTTTTGTTTAATAGAGATTAGCGACTCCAGATTGGGCTGAAATGATCCAAATGATTCTGTAAATGAAGGTGTGTGGAGTTTAAAAACACAGTGGAGCACTTCCTGTATCGCCACATGATGACATCACAAGGTGGAACACAGTGTTTTTTTAGTTTAAGAGAAGAACAGGGTTTGTGTGATGAACATGTGTGAATTAAACACAAAAACACAACTCCAGGTCTGTTTGTGACGAGGAAATGACATAACAGATCAGAAACACAGTAAAATATGTACCCTTTAAGTAAAAGTGAGGTAAAAAGTTACTCAAGTAAAAGTATCACATGAAAAAATCTACTTAAGTAAAAGTACCTGTTTAAAAATGTCAGGACACAGCTCCCCCTACAGGACAGGACAGGACACAGCTCCCCCTACAGGACAGGACACAGCTCCCCCTACAGGACAGGACAGGACACAGCTCCCCCTACAGGACAGGACACAGCTCCCCCTACAGGACAGGACACAGCCCCCTCTACAGGACAGGACAGGACACAGCTCCCCCTACAGGACAGGACACAGCCCCCTCTACAGGACAGGACAGGACACAGCTCCCCCTACAGGACAGGACACAGCTCCCCCTACAGGACAGGACAGGACACAGCCCCCCCTACAGGACAGGACAGGACACAGCCCCCCCTACAGGACAGGACACAGCTCCCCCTACAGGACAGGACACAGCCCCCTCTACAGGACAGGACAGGACACAGCTCCCCCTACAGGACAGGACACAGCTCCCCCTACAGGACAGGACACAGCCCCCCCTACAGGACAGGACACAGCTCCCCCTACAGGACAGGACACAGCCCCCCCTACAGGACAGGACAGGACACAGCTCCCCCTACAGGACAGGACACAGCTCCCCCTACAGGACAGGACAGGACACAGCTCCCCCTACAGGACAGGACACAGCTCCCCCTACAGGACAGGACAGGACACAGCTCCCCCTACAGGACAGGACACAGCTCCCCCTACAGGACAGGACACAGCTCCCCCTACAGGACAGGACAGGACACAGCTCCCCCTACAGGACAGGACAGGAGGCACAGGCTCAAACGGCTCCGAGCGCTGCATGTTTTTATTTGGAGGGACCTGGTTTTAGGACTGATGTCAAACTGATGATGTTTAATTAAAATCTGTCTGAGATTAAACTCATAAAAGTTCACCAAGATAAAACTGAACAGAATGTTATTAAAACAGAACAATCTGACCCTGGACTCCTCAGTTTATGGACACGTGAGGTGTAGGGTTTAGGGTTTAGGGTTTAGGGTTTAGGGTTTAGGGTTTAGGGTTTAGGGTTGTGACACATATTAAACATTTGCCTCCATGGCCAGGGTCACCCGTGTGTGGCTCGTTCTCTGTGGAGGGACTGGAAACTACTTCCGTGTCTAGACCAGCGGTTCTTAACGTGGGTTTGATCGAACCCCAGGGGTGAGTCAGTCTCAGGGGTTCGGTGGAGGTCAAGACTCGACTCATATGATTCCTGGACTGTGACCGTCTCCAGATTCTGGCCGTGTCCCAATTCGACAAATGCACCTTTGATGTGTCTGTCGAAGTACCACCCGACTTAAATGAGCATGTTGTGCGATGTGTGTCAGGCTTTTATGTGCTTTAGCTCAGTGTGGTGCGTGAGCGTGAGTGGGAGGTGGCGTGCGCGTGCATGTGGCGCATATAGTTTAGTTTCAACCCGCGAAGAAGCGAGGAGATGTGTGTGAGTCTACAGTGGTCCTGGGGACAAGACGGTGCAACTGATGTGTATTAACGGTGCAGCAGAGCTAATAAAGCAGCCAACTCTTGAGCAGCAGACTGGAGTGGTCTTTCAACTCGCACCACACTCCAAACAACAAGGTAAAGAACTGGGGGTTAAACCCCGAAGGACGAGCGACCCTTCGGCCCTGGAGAGGACGGCTCTCCCCTGTGTCTCCCGACCACGGTCAGGGGACGCGAAGCAGGAAAGGTTTAACAAGCATAAAAACATAAAACGACATAAAAACGAAGAAAAGGAACAGACTTTGCTGTGAAAATGACATGAGAGTGACCAAGGTGAAGCATTTCTGACCTGGTCTGTCAAAGGAAACAACAGAAGTCACACTGCAGTAAATATTAAATTATTAAATTATTATTGTAGCCTGATGGAAATTAGGTGATGTGTGTGTGTTAAAATGTTAAAAATAATAAATAGCATAAATACAATAAGTTAATTACTGAAATACAAAAGGTTAAAAATTAAAATAATTTCAGTGTGGTAGTGTTAAAAAAGGTCAAGTCTTTGTGAAAAGGTGTGTGTGTAATTTGTTGTGAGTTCACACACTGTATTGGTTTTATTCTTTGAACACAGTGATGTTAATGCTCGGTTCATTTTGTTCACCAGTGAAACACATGTGTCTTAAATTTAAAAATAATATTTTATTTTTCAATAAAGAAGGGTTCAGTGAAAGTGCAAATGAAACCGGTGGGTTCAGTCCCTCCAACAAGAAGAACCACTGGTCCAGACCCAACAAACAACAACAAACAGGCCTGACTTATGGAGTCACCTCTGAGGAACAGCGCCCTCTGCTGTTCTAATAGATCAGTGTAGTTCCAGTGTGTGAGCAGCTTTAAGTCTCTGCACAAGTTAAAAGAACTGTTTGTAAGATTTAGATTTTAAATACCATAAACATGACCTTTGCCCCCAGATCTGAGGTAAACATGTTCAAATCAAACATGTCTTTTACTGATCAGTCACAACGCTGATTTATCTTTAATTATAAAACACACCTCAGCACACCTGAAACATCTGAGCCACTTATGTCACTCCTTAAAACACCTCAGAGACTGTAGCTCGTTCATCGTCACACACAGACATTTTATCTTTAAAGGCAAGTTATAATAATAATAATAAAATAGTAATTCATTATTATATTGTTATAATTATAGATTTGAATCATTTCACATATAAGTCACATCTGAGTATAAGTCGCACCCCCGGAAAAACTGTGAAAAAAAACACTTATAGTCCAGAAAATACGGTACTTTAAAGTGAATAAGACGAGTTTCCATCATTTTACAGCAGTTAAGTGTCAGTTTGCGGAGAAAAAAGATACAGGAAGTAGTGAGATCTAAAATTTGACTCAAAAAGAACACATTTTTCTGCGGTTTAAACATCGATTTAACAAAATAAAGGTGTTTTCTTTATTTCTATCAGTCTAATCATGACTTGTGTTTGATTTAGGTTTGGTGGCTCTTGTTTACATTATGGTTGCTAGGTAAGTTTTCTCTCCCTCTCTCCTTTCTCTTAGTTGTTTTTTCTACATAAATACTTGTTTTTTGCCTCCTTTTTAGTCGACTAATCGCTCGTCTTTAGTCCGACAAGAACTTCTTTAGTCGACTACAGCCCTGATTTGAATCAAATAACCCGAACTGCCTTTTTCCATCTCAAAAACATCGCACGCCTCCGTCCATCACTCACTTTTTCAGCTGCAGAAACTTTAATCCACACATTCATCACATCCAGAATCGATTACTGCCATAGCATCCTATACAGCACACCCCCAAACACACTTAATAAACCGCAACACACACAAAACTCTGCTCCTCCTCACCCCGGGCCTCCAAAACCTCCACTGGCTCCACATTTCTCAGCAAATTCAGTTCAAAGTTCTTCTTCTTATCACTTTCAAAGCTCTCCTCCTCACAGATCTGCTCCGTCACCACATTCCCTCTCGCTCCCTCCATTCCTCAAACGCAAACCTCCTCTTCCTCCCCTGTAGGACCAAGCTCCGAACCTGGGGAGAACCTGGGGAGAATCTGTGGAGAACCTGGGGAGAACCTGGGGAGAATCTGGGGAGAACCTGGGGAGAACCTGGGGAGAATCTGGGGAGAACCTGGGGAGAATCTGGGGAGAAGCTGAGGAGAACCTGGGGAGAACCTGGGGAGAACCTGGGGAGAATTTGGGGAGAACCTGGGGAGAACCTGGGGAGAATCTGGGGAGAACCTGGGGAGAATCTGGGGAGAACCTGGGGAGAATCTGGGGAGAATCTGGGGAGAACCTGGGGAGAATCTGGGGAGAACCTGGGGAGAATCTGGGGAGAAGCTGAGGAGAACCTGGGGAGAACCTGGGGACAACCTGGGGAGAACCTGGGGAGAATTTGGGGAGAACCTGGGGAGAACCTGGGGAGAACCTGGGGAGAATCTGGGGAGAACCTGGGGAGAATCTGGGGAGAACCTGGGGAGAATCTGGGGAGAACCTGGGGAGAATCTGGGGAGAACCTGGGGAGAATCTGGGGAGAACCTGGGGAGAATCTGGAGAGAACCTGGGGAGAACCTGGGGAGAACCTGGGGAGAACCTGGGGAGAACCTGAGGAGAACCTGAGGAGAACCTGGGGAGAATCTGGGGAGAACCTGAGGAGAACCTGGGGAGAATCTGGGGAGAATCTGGGAAGAACCTGGAGAGACAGAGCCTTCTCCAACGCTGCCCCCACCCTCTTTAATTATTACGAGTATTGATTTTAAATGTTTGTATCTTTGTACTTTTTAAAATTGTTCATCTATGTAAAGTGTCTTTGAGTGTCTTGAAAAGCGCTATATAAAAAAATGTATTATTATTATTATTTTATTATTAATTTCTACTCAAATTTCTTGAGGTTACATCATTCTAAAGAGTCTATCACATGACTGTTTTGTTCTGGGGACTGGACGGTTCAAACAGTGACGTCACGGATAATAAAAGTTCTTTTTTTTTCTATTTTGGGTTCTTCTTCTGGACATTTGGACATTTGGACGGCTCGTGTCCCGCTCGTGTGTGTGTCCCGCTCAGTATTTTTAGAGCGCAGTAGATGAATGGTGCTGTTCCTCATCTCACCGAGCAGGAAATGACCGTCCTGTAATGACCGGGGGCATCTGTCTGTGTCTCAGGCGAGCGAGGCCGTGCACCCCATCACCGGGAGGTCGCAGGTTAGAATCCCCCGACCGTGACGATGTCTGTGGAGTTTACATGAAGATGGAAAAGCTCTTTATAAACTCTAAACTCTAGTCTGACCTGCCTGTTTCAGCCTGTGACTCTTTAGTGCAGTACCAGTGCTCACCAGCAGAGGGCGCCACACTGCTGCCTCATGTTCTGAAAGCTCCAGTGAAGAATGAAGTAAAAGTACAAATACAGACCGAAAAAGTGAAGAAATCTACTGAAGAAAAAGTATTTAAGTACCTGATTTTATTTCATAGGGTCACGTGGCCTCTACATTTATATTTTATAGTAAATAAATAAATAAAAACATAAATAAATAAGTAAATAAATAAATTAGACTTACTTACCTACTGTTATATTGATGTTTTTCTGCTCAAATCTGTCGCCTGCTCTGCTTTTGTGCTGATTCTTCTGTTTTTTTTTTAACGTTTATCGCAACAAAAAATGCACAAAAATAAGACAGAAAAAGAATCGGTTCTTCTAAAAAACGAGATCCGGTTCCAGCCGTTCACGTTAAAGAGCCGAATCTTTCATAAACGTCACATCAGTAAAAATAATGGATTTTCACGTCATGTTTTGAGTTTTAAGCAGGATCCAGAGTCTAAATGTGGGGCGGGGATAGGTGATAAGTGAAAACGGCGATTTCGCACACAAGCCCAAACGCAGAACAACACAGAATTACCCACAATGCACCTCTTGAGAACCTTTAAATCATGTCAAATCTCTTAAACGACGATTATTAGCTTCTCTCGCTAATATCCTCATGTGTTTTGTCCCTCGGGGCCACCGTAGCGACTCCCTGTCACTCACGTCCTGTCACTCAAACCTGAGCCTAATGCAGCTTGACCATATTAACCAGAGACACTTGTGAGCGTGACCCCCCGACCCTCTGACCTCTGACCTCTGCGCTCGGGCTCACACGGGGGGTCAAAGTGGACACAACTTTTTGTTTTTGTTTGGAGCCGGTGACTTTTTCCCACCAAACAAACGGCACATGAGCGTTTGAATGTGTCAGGAATGGAACGTTTGTACATGCTAATGCTAATGCTAATGCTAATGCTAACCTGAGGCACAGCTGTCAATAATCAGCCACATGCAGCTTAAACACGGAGTTGATGTGTTTTTAATGAGTGAATGTGACACACTGTATCCCCGGTGCTGCGGAGGAAGCGCCTAATGACCCCCCGCAGAGGTCACACATGAGAACCATATGGAAACAATAAGTGGGTGCAAATGAGATCAGCTTCACACCGTTTCCAGGTGCTGCTAATAACGGGTTTTAGTTCCTTTTATGATCCGGCAGCTGTTTGTCTCTGGTGATGGAGCGTGACCGCACAGTGACAGACGCGGACTTAAAGCAACAGTGTGGAACTTTCAGCGGGATTCAATGGGAATAAGAGATAAAACTATACTGTGGAACGTTCTCCGTGGAGGTAGATATGTTTTATGTCATACTGTGGATAATATAGACAAAGGAATGACGTTTATATGGAAACAAGAAGGAAGAGGCCGTCCTACAGCCCAAGAAGAGTCAGGTCTGTGGAGATGCGAGCTCACTCACAAGTTTTTCAGTGCAACAAACGCAGCCAAAATGTTTTTTTTTTTTGTTGTTGTTGTTTTTTGCGCAAAAAGTAAAAGTACAGATACAGTGTAAAAGTAAAGATACAGAGTAAAAGTACACATACAGAGTAAAAGTACACATACAGAGTAAAAGTAAAGATACAGAGTAAAAGTACACATACAGAGTAAAAGTACACATACAGAGTAAAAGTACAGATACAGAGTAAAAGTACCACAGCACTGAGACTGCTCTTATCAAGGTGACAAATGACATCCGCCTGAACACTGATGCAGGCAAAGTCTCAGTCTTGATCCTGTTAGATCTGAGTGCTGCTTTTGACACTGTTGATCATGGGATCCTCTTACAGAGACTGGAGGACTGGGTGGGCATCTCTGGTACGGCACTAAACTGGTTCAAGTCCTATTTAGAAAACAGGGAGTACTTTGTTGAAATTGGAAAATGTATATCAGATAAAATGTCCCTGACCTGTGGGGTGCCCCAGGGTTCAATCCTGGGACCCCTGCTGTTCAATCTCTACATGCTGCCATTAGGCCAGTTAATACGCAGCAATAATGTGTCTTACCACAACTATGCAGATGACACTCAGATCTATGTCTCACTAGCAGCAGGTGAATATGGACCAGTGGATTCACTCTGCCACTGCATCCAACAGATCAGTGTGTGGATGCAAAACAACTTTCTCCAGCTAAACTCAGACAAGACTGAAGTTATCATCTTTGGCCCACAGAAACATAGAGAAAGTGTCAGCAGTCACCTCCAGTCTCTCTCTCTAAAACCTTCAAATCAGGCTAGAAATCTAGGGGTAATAATGGACTCAGACTTGAACTTTAACAGCCACATCAAATCAATAACATCTGCAGCTTTTTACCACCTAAAAAACATTGCAAAAATCAAAGGTAAACTGTCAAAGCCAGACTTAGAGAGACTTATCCATGCATTTGTCTCCAGTAGGTTAGACTACTGTAACGGCCTGCTCACTGGCCTCTCCAAACGAGCCTGAACACAGCTGCAGTACATCCAGAATGCTGCTGCTCGGGTCCTGACTAGAACCAGGAAGTATGAGCACATAAGTCCTGTGCTCAGGTCTCTGCACTGGCTTCCTGTAGCTCAAAGAATAGACTTTAAAGCAGCTCTGCTTGTGTATAAGTCTCTCCATGGCCTAAGTCCAAAGTATATCTCCGACATGTTAGTGCCATATGAACCATCTCGCAATTTGAGGACTTCAGGGATCGGCCTCCTGCTGGTGCCCAGAGTCAGGACTAAACATGGGGAATCAGCGTTTAAATTTTATGCAGCTAAAACTTGGAACAGTCTTCCTGAAGATGTGAGACAGGCCTCTACTTTGACGATGTTTAAATCCAGACTCAAAACAGTTCTGTTTAGCTGTGCATATGACTGACAGGTTTTTATTCTGCACTCTTCTCTTTTAATGTTGATTTTATGATGATTATTTGTGATTATTTATGTTTGATTTGTGTGATTTTAATGTCTTTCTTATTCTGTAAAGCACTTTGAATTACCTTGTGTACGAATTGTGCTATACAAATAAACTTGCCTTGCCTTGCCTAAAAGTACACATACAGAGTAAAAGTACATATACAGAGTAAAAGTACAGATATAGAGTAAAAGTACATATACAGAGTAAAAGTACACATACAGAGTAAAAGTACACATACAGAGTAAAAGTAAAGATACAGAGTAAAAGTAAAGATAATGAGTAAAAGTACAGATACAGAGTAAAAGTAAAGATAATGAGTAAAAGTACACATACAGAGTAAAAGTACAGATATAGAGTAAAAGTACACATACAGAGTAAAAGTACAGATATAGAGTAAAAGTACACATACAGAGTAAAAGTACACATACAGAGTAAAAGTAAAGATATAGAGTAAAAGTAAAGATACAGAGTAAAAGTACACATACAGAGTAAAAGTAAAGATACAGAGTAAAAGTACACATACAGAGTAAAAGTACACATACAGAGTAAAAGTAAAGATAATGAGTAAAAGTACACATACAGAGTAAAAGTACACATACAGAGTAAAAGTACATATACAGAGTAAAAGTAAAGATACAGAGTAAAAGTACACATACAGAGTAAAAGTACAGATACAGAAGTGAAAAGTTACTCAAGTAAAATCGTAAAAGCCAAAAGTTAAATCTGTAAAACTGGACAAATAAAGTTGTCAGAGTAAAAGTTCAGTGACAGATTTAACTTTTGGCTTTTACCCTGGATCAGCCCTGGACGACTGAGGGAGACACTTAAATACTCAAGTAAAAGTAAAAGTATCACATGAAAAAATCCACTTAAGTAAAAGTATCTAAGTACCTGTTTAAAAATGTACTTTAAGAGTGGAAAAGTATTTCACAAAAGTGTTCTTAAGTGTTAATCGTAGTGACAGATACCTAAAAGTACTACTTAAACGCAGTACTACAGACACAGGGAGAACACGCAGACAGTAAAGTCACATGATCACGTTCACAGTGTGTACTATACGATGAATCCCAGTGCGCCCCCGGTGGTTGAATCTGTCACAGCAGATCACAGCTCTATAAACAAACACATTTATTTTTACACTCTGTGCCACTGTAATCCTCTGAGTCACAGCAAAAAAAAACACTCCAACGTGTCCTTAACTGTGGGAGCACCCGGCAGATCAGCCAACGCCGAAGAAAATTCACAAAAATAACAACAAAATAAATAAAAAAACAAACAAAAAAAAAACAGCCTGTACACGCAGCACCTCCTCTGAGCAGACTGAGGTTTACTCCTTTTATAGCTCCTCCTTTAATCGGTCACTCCACTCTGCAGGTAAATCTCAGCAAATCCAATATTATCGTTAAACATTTTCTTTATTAAAACAGTGTTAATCTTTACTCAATCAAACCTTTTATTAAAATCAAGCTCTATATGAATTTATCAGCGTCAACTGTACAAAACAAAGTAAATACAAAAAGCTAAAATATTCAGACTCTCCTCCCGGAACCTTCTTAAAGTGCTGCTGCTCCCTGGGGACTCATTTGACCGGAACACCTAAGATGGCAGATGACCTGGGGAAATAGAAATGTAAACAATTCAAATATCCGATGCACTTTAACCATTTTTGATTAACGAGTACAACACTTTAAACTTCTTTGCATATTGTCATTTTTACCTGTAGCTTTAAGTTTAGGCCGATGTAATGGATGAGCTGCAGTACATTACAAGAGTCTGGGAATCCAACCGCAGACCTTCCTGTAGTGAGGTGACAGTACAGCCCTCTGTGGCGGTGAGAGCATCTTGTTCTACCCCACTTATTCACTGTTGTTGAGTCTTTAGGCGAGACACTTTACACAAATATGACATTCCCGACGCTCTGAGCTCACAGCCTGTGCAAAGACGTGGACCAAAGGAGCGTCACCCACGGCGCTCGACTGCAGCCACATGCTAGCTCATCGAGGCTAGCAGTTATAGCGGCTAATCTGTGACCACGGACCGTGTTTGAAAATGCGAGTGCAAAACCAAAGAGCCAATCAGGAGTGATCAGATGGTGAAGGTATTTGCCCCTTGTTGCTCGCAACGCCGTCAATTAAACCTGTTGCTAACGCTAGCGGGAGCGATCTCGGGGAAAGAAGGCGTCTGATTAGTTTGTTTTATTACTGTTCATATCTTAATTTAGGGATAAAACAGTGAAATTAAAACCCCAGGATCATGTAGAGCGGATTAATATGAACATTTAAGACCAAAATGATGAGTCTGACAGCAGCAGGTTCACAGTTTTTCTATAGAAAGTGAACTGCAACCAACTTTATTCCCCATGCTCACTTCCTGTTTGGACCACGGCAGCTAGCGTGTTAGCTGTGTCCATTTATATATACGGTCGATGGCTGTGCTCCCCCTGCAGGAGGAAATGGGCAGAATTCTACGTGAACAAGTGCAGCTCTGATCCGTTTTACGCTTTAGGACATCTGTGCCATGACATGACCTTTGACCTCTGCAGCTCCAGGAACGGCCCGAGCGGGACTGAAACCTGTTCGGTCTGCACGATGATGAGGTGAGACCCCAGTCGGACCCTCCTGGACTGGGTCTGGACCTGGGTCTGGACTGGGTCTGGTCTGGACTAAAGGTTTCCGCTCATTAGCAGCAGAAACATGGACATTCCACACAGCGTCTCCCTCAGGACTCATTTATTTCTGTTTTTCAAAGCGTTTTTCGGGTTTGGTTCTGGTTCTGGTCCATGTGGGAGCTGTGTCAGAGCGAGTACTTCAGCGTCTTAGATGAACAGAACTTTGTAGAGTCCGTACAGTTTGAACCGAGCTCGAAACGACTCAGGATTCTAAGGTGGACGTTGTTGTTTAACCGTTGGACTGAAGATGTGTTGAGCTGGTTTATGGTTAAAATCTGTCATTGCTCTATTCTGTTACTTAAGAAAAACTGCAAATACAGAGGTAAAAAGTTACTCACGCAAAAGTAAAAGTATCACAGTGCACTTTAAGAGTAAAAAGTAAAAGTATTTCACAAGCGTTGTTCATTTATTAAAGCGTAAATGTCACGACACTGATTAAAAATGACACTTTTTTTTGTTCAAAAGCAGCAAAACGAGTCAATTTTTTTCAGTTTTTTAAATGATTTTTGTGTTTTCATTTTTGTTTTGCTCAAAGTCGTGGCTTGAACTCAAACTTTAGTCAAAATTTTACTACGAGCATGGTAAAATAACCCCTCAGAACAGATGAAAAGTACTTTTACTTTTCAGTTCTGTTCAAAAACGTAGTGGAGAAAGTACAGATACTGCGATCAAACGTAGTGAAGTAAAAGTAAAAAGTATCCACTGTAAAATGCACTGAAGTAAAGTACAGATATCTAAACTTTCTACTTAAATACAGCACTTTACTCCTTGTACTTCGTTTCCTTCCATGTCTGGTCATTTCTGGGCTTTTCAAACAAGAACTGTCCCAAAGTTCAACGTGTTGTGTTTCAAAAGTGGGTTATTTTTCCATAATAAGAGCGCGCTGGTCGGAACAGTACGTCCTGGGGTTTGTACTTTTCCCATTTTTACATAATTAATTCTGCCGATATTTGAACTTAACCCTCAAAGAGCATCTGTACTGCGATTTTAAAGATATTTCTCATGATCCAGTGCAGCTTTTTACTCTCCTCTGAATCTGAAATAATCATGAGCTTCAATATTTTGGATATTTGGACAAAACCAGCGAATGTCCCATGGATTTTCTGATGTCCAAAGTCCTCAAAAAGTCTCTGCAGCCAAACGAATCTACACAATGTCCCAACTTCTCGCGGTTTCCCAGTGACTTTGACGGGACGGGTCAAATACCAAGGACAAATTTACCTTAAAAAACCTGTAAACTCTGCTATTTATGGTCCAGTCTGTCTATTTCTGGCTGGATCTCTCCACGTTGAGCAGGTGGAGCTGGGTGGAGCTGGGAGTTTGTGAGCGTGAGCCTGGAGCAGAGTCAGGGGAGCAGCAGCTGTCCCCGTCCCACCGGAGAGACGCTCTGAGCGGGACAGAGCAAAGGGGACATGAGGACTGTTGGACCGAACAGATACAGACACGAAATGTGAGTTTTATTAAAGCGGCGTAAAAGTCGTAGACGGTTCATTTCTCCTCGAGGTTTCTCTTTTTCCCACAGTTTTTTTTTGTTTGTTTTTGTTTTAAAGCGAAGGAGGGTCTGAGGACAGGGGGCGCTCTGGGACACTTCTGCATTTGCGTGTTTTCTGTTGATTAATTTGTCTGTTTCTCTTTTTCAATGTTGAT
Source organism: Periophthalmus magnuspinnatus (assembly GCF_009829125.3). Taxonomy (NCBI): domain Eukaryota; kingdom Metazoa; phylum Chordata; class Actinopteri; order Gobiiformes; family Gobiidae; genus Periophthalmus; species Periophthalmus magnuspinnatus. The sequence goes on from NC_047137.1 coordinate 17,405,295, forward strand.
TTTCTACCTTTTTATTTCGAACACATTTTGACCGAGAGCCACATCAGGAAAATAAAATAAAATAAACGTAACTACTTTTTTAACGTGTTCGTAAACTTTCTGTATTTATTATTTATTCAGTTTACAAAAAATATGTCTGTATAACTTGCTTTCTCCTGATAAACTCACATTTTAAGACAGTCGTACCTTTAAATTTACCTCGTCGTGGGCCACATAAAACGACATGGCGGGCCACATTTGGCACGTGGGCCTTGAGTTTGACACATGGAATCTATTGGTTAAATAATTTCTCATGTTCAGCCCTTTACAAAAATGTGTTTAGTGTTTTATTTTAAAAAGCCTGTAACTGATTTTAGTTTATTTTTGTAAAGATAAATGTGTTTTACATCATGCATTGGACTGTAAAAGCTGATATGAAAAAAAAATAGACTAAAATATAATCAAATTTAATACTATTTTATTTCTGTAGCACATTTAAAACAACTTGAGCTGAACAAAGTGCTTCACAAATGTATAATGTACAGATAAGACACAGAGAAAGAAGAAAAAACACACCTGTATATTCTGTTTAGTGTTAAATACCAGGGAGAAAAGGTCTTAAATTGTGTTAAAGACGGAGAGGATCTGACAGGCAGAGGGCGCTGTTCCATAGTCTGGGCCCTGCCACAGAAAAGACTTAAGCCGTGTCTCAATTTGAAGGACATTTAAGTCACTTCTGGTCCCGTTTCACGCACCCGACGAACGCGTCCGACAAATGTGCCCTGCGTTTCCATGGAGATCGGCCGTAAAACGAAGCGTGCATCCGAGCAGACTTCACGCGCGGCTATATCCCATCATGCACCGGGCGTCACTTCTTCTACGGGAAAAACAAGGTGTATTTTCTTAAAGTTATGTGAAAAAAAATCAGCTCGAACGTTATATTTGCCTTGACTCTTCTTCTATGAAATAATAAAGAATTAAAGATAAAACTGTAATTATTTCCGTGTCCATTTCACACGTTTAGCTCATTAGTCAGCGGCCGTCACGGTTGCTAGGTGACGTAACGTAAACGCACAGACAGAGGTTGACGTACGCTCCGTGGTGTAGGACTGTCCCATTTCGGCACGTCCTTTGCGGTCGACAGAGGGTGGACACAGACGGAGGAGTACCCTTCGTTGGCTTGGTACTCCGAAGGGTACTTGGAAGTGTGCAACCGTCAAATTAAGACGCGGCCTCTGTCACCTCTGGGCTTCAGTCTGGCTTTGCTGCAGTTACTCCGTCACATAAAGACCCATAGAGTCACACGTTTAAAGACAATCAGTAACATTTTGAATCAACATGATGTGAAACAGGAGCCAGAGCAGGTCACACAGCTCAGGCCTGATGTGGCTCGTTTCTTAGTTTCTTATTTTCCAAACAGGAAGTGATCATGTTTGCACTTCCTGCTCCATCGACTCTGGCTCCACCTCACTTTACATAAAAAAACTGTCCTCTCTCTGTCTCTGCTGCTGTCAGACTCATTTTAGTCTTAAATGTTCGTATTAACCCTCTACATGATTCTGGGGTTCATTTTTGAGTTTATTTTTTAAGTTTATTTTGTTTATTTTTTGTTTTTTTTGAGTTATTGTTTTTTTTTTTTGTTGTTGGTTTTTTTTTGTTATTTTTATTATAATTTTTTAAATAATTTAAAAAAAAAGTTATTTTCCCCTTTTATTTTTATTTATTTATTTATTTATTTTAATTATTTTGGATTGTTTTTTTTGTTTTGTTTTTTTTTGAGTCATTTTTGGTCTTAAATGTTTGTATTAACCCGCTCTACATGATTATGGGATTAATTTTTGAGTTTATTTTTTAAGTTTATTTTTTGTTTTGTTTATTTATTTATTTATTTTGTTATTTTTATTATATTTTTTGGTTATTTTTAGTTTGTTTTTTTTTTGTTCATTTTCTTTTTTTTAAACTCACTCTACATGATCCTGGGGTTGATTTTTGAGTTTATTTAAAATGATTATTATTATTTTTGAGTTATTTTTATTATACTTTTTTTTTTAAAGTTATTTTCCCCTTTTATTTTAGTTATTTATTTTCGTTATTTTGAGTGTTTTTTTATTTTTTAATTTTTTATTTTGACTCATTTTGGTCTTAAATGTTCATATTAACCCTCTACATGATCCTATTTTTTTATTTTATTTCACTTTTGTGTCTGTAAATCAAGATATGAACATTAAAAACAGACCAAATTTGCCAGATCGGATATGGACGTGCAAATATCTGTTCAATCGTTACGTTGTTTGGACATAAAAATCAATGTAATTAGACTATTTCCTGGTCGCAGTTGGTCCAGAAAGTCTCAGAATATTTAAACTTTTATTTACTGGAGAGATAATAACAGCTACATCACCCATTTAGATCCGTTTTGTCTTATTTTATTTTAGTTTTACGCAAATAAATGCTGCGTTAAGTCTCGTCTTTGGTATTGGTTGATATGGGGAATTGGCAGATACTTAGCTGTAGTATCGGAATCGGTATCGAGAGCTGGATTAGCCTCTCCCGTTTGAGCGCCGCACAAACAAAGTAGGTCACACGTTTAATGAGTTTCAGAGTTATTTGAGATTACGGTTGAACGCTCGTTGTGTCGTCCGAGCGTGTTTGATTCCGATAACAACGTGACTGACGGTTAAAATGGCGGTAAAGCCGAGGAGCCGCTCCCACGCCGCGACAGGCTCCGGCTCATAATCCCGCGTTCATTTCCCTGATTCATTTGGCTGTCATCTCCGTCTCTGTTAATGAAGTGCGTGTGCGCCTGAACCTCCTCCCGCTCCCGCTCATCCCGCTGGCAGCAGGAGCGTTTCTCAGGAACATCTCTCACCGTGTGATGTAACCGACCTCCTGCGCGAGCGACGGAGCGGGACGAGCGCTCTGGTAGGACACGGTGTGACTCTGAAGTGCTGTATGTGTGCAATTTGTTTTCTCCCCCGACAAAAACCCACAATGTCGATGAAACGTCGCCTCCAAAAGGTCGAGGAAGACGCTAACGATCGCAGAAAAAGCTGGACTTCTGGACGCGCTGAAGGAAGGTAGAAGCTGTAGGGGGCGCCGTTACGGAATAAATCTGTCTTCAAGAAGGAAAATAATGTGTTTTCGTTCTATAAAACTACTTTTTTTTTTTTAATCTATGAAGGTTTGAGCTTTGAGAGAGTTTAAACGAGAGAGAAATGTGAGAAAATGTTAACGCCTGTGTGAGAAAAGTGTATAAAGTGTGTGGTGAGGGGTTTTACAGACAAAAACAGAGAGAATAATGTAAAAAATAAAGCTGATACTTCACAGATTTTGTTTATGAATAAAATAAAAAAAAGAAAGAAAGAAAATAAAGAAAATATGTAAAAAAAACTCAAAATAACTACAAAAATTAAAATTAAAATAACAAAAATAAATAAATAAATAAAAAAACTCAAAATAACTACAAAAATTATAATTAAAATAACAAAATAAATAAAAAAAAAAAAAAATCAAAATAACCAAAAAAATAATAAACAAAAAATAATAAAAAATAAAGAAAATAAAAATAAAACAAACAAACAAACAAAAGCGAAAGGCGACGAAGGTTTGAACTTTGAGAGAGTTTAAACAAGAGAGAAATGTGAGAAAATGTTAACGCCTGTGTGAGAAAAGTGTATAAAGTGTGTGGTGAGGGGTTTTACAGACAAAAACATAGAGAATAATGTCAAAAATAAAGCTGATACTTCATGGATTTTCATCTTTTTTTAAATTTTTTTTATTCAGTTTGTGGTGTTGTTTTAATATTTATTCCACCTCAGAACTTGATTTGTGTCATAAATACTGAACAGACTGGACTGGTGCTTTGGTCTTTATGGAATAATAATAATCAGACACGTAATTCTGCTCACGTTTTCCTGGAGGTTAAAGGTTCTATTCCTGTTTTTTGTTCTTTTGGCTGTTAACCTTCTGCAGAGGTGCGTAGTACTCGAGTAGTTTTTACGCCCCGTACATTTACTCCTACTCAGAGGCCAAAAATGATATTCAAGTAGAAAAACGTTACCTTAAAAAACGGGCGTGTCCCAGGGAAGTCCGGTAGTCCCCGTTTAGACTGATGCCTCCGCCCCGGATAAGAGGAAGAACGTGGATGGATGGAACTTTTAAAAAACTTAAAAGTAAGAGTAAGAGTAAGAGTACTGTTAACCCTCTGATGCATCAATTATGAAAGCCTTTTTTTCTGAAGTGTTTTTATTCTTCTCAGGACATGAAACAACATCGTGAACTGCCTGAAAAAATGAATTAACTTGTGTTTTATTGTAAATATACAGACATATGTTTCTTTTTGTGCTTTGAAAAACATTTTAACATTTTTGGGGGAAATTTCAACTCTGTTTAGGCCTGAATAAGAAAAAAAACAACCAGAGGAAATTTACTTGCAGTTACACTGACTGACCACTGAATTGACCTCAATGGAGTGTGGCAGCAGAGAGCACTCCACATAAACCAGTGCATTAAAGAGAAAGTTGTTTTAGTTGCTGTGACTGCTGTGCACCAGAGGGTTAAATAAAGATCTGAGTAAATGTAACTGAGTGTAAATACTATGAAGGTACAAATGTTCCTCCATGTTTGAACGCAAAATTTTGATGTGTTCACTGGCAAATAAAAAACAAACCTTTTTTTTACACTTAGAAATTTCGTTTTACACTTACAAATCTGAACATTTTTGAGACAAACTCGTGAGAGCGTAATTTTCAGATTTGTCCGTGTAAAAATACAAAGTTGTAAGTGTAAAAAGTATAAAAAACCTCAAAAAAGCAACATTCCCACGTTAAAACTTCTTGGAATAATTGTACCTTCATGTAGTCCCCACCTCTGCTCCTACTCGAGTAACATATTGTGCAGTGTAACGCTACTTTTACTCGAGTAAAAGTAGTGTTTCTGTGTGCGACTTCAGCTTTACGTCGACAAAATGAAATGATTTGAACATTTGTGTTTCTGGCTCCTTCAGATCTGATTTAGTTTGGATCATTTTTGAGGTTGAGGAAATCCAAAAATAAAACATTTCATTGTAGTTTCATTTACCTCACACACCAGGGGGCGCTCTTCCACCGCTTGCTCGATGCCAAAGTCGGTGTGAGTCAGTGTGTGTTTGTGATCTTGCCTTTTCTACCCACATACGGGGAAACATGTGTTCAAAGGGAATGTGACGGGTAAAACGACTCAGATGTGGCGTATGTGGAGGTAAAACTACAACTTCTACCTAGCAACAATAACGTAAACAAGAGCGACACTTATTTTTATGATTAGACAAATGAAAATACACAACACCTTTTATTTTGTGTGTTATTTTGTCGTCACATGTCAGAAAAACGCATAAATAATGTCTGTGCACAACCCGGCGACGTCACTGTTAGCGTCGCTACTTCCTGTTCGGTTTTACCTCTGTGTCTGTGTCCAAATGTCCACACTCTCCTACAGGGGGCGCTATTCAGGGCGGCTCACGCTACTTTCAGTGGCGTCCGAATAACCAGTTTTACCTCCATGTCTCTGTCCAAATGTCCACACTCTTCCTGTCTGTTGTCTTTTATTGATTTGTTCCTGTTGATTTTATTTTCTTGTTTTATTGTTTTTTTGTAATTGTTTTATTGCTTTTATTTACATATTTTTTATTTTAATTTCGCTATTTGATTCTAGTCTAAATGTCGATTTACTTAATTAGTTCTTTTTATTTATAATGTATTTGTGCGGCACTTTGGAAACCGCGTTTGTTTGTGAAATGTGCCGTATAAATTAAGTGGATTGGATTCCCACAGGGGGCGCTATTGAGGGCGGCTCACGCTACTTTTAGTCACGTCTGAATGTCCAGTTGCTGAAAAAAGTAGTGCAATCCAAATTTTCCACGATGCAACTTTGAAAAGTAGTGGGCGTCAGTGGTCAGTGGAGCGGACAGCATATCCCACAATGCACTGGGAGAGTCGTATAAACAGCAGCGGGACAGAGACGGGACTTTAACTGGACACAACACGACTGAATGAAGCAGATGAAGCTTTCGTTTATCTCACTGCTGGTCCTGATTATGAAAAAAAACACTTTAAATAAACCAGTGCTGCGTGGAGTTGCTAGCATTAGCCGCTAACTTTAGCTCGAGCTGCTAACAGAGCGAGAATTTACACCTATTTTTCAAAAAACTTCAAGCTCTCGTGTGCGTTTGACCCATTTTGGAGTCAATCATCAATCTATAACCAAAAGTATTTAGCTGTAGTTCCCTTTCTGATTTCCGTGATTGATGTTTTATCCCATAATGTGCAGTTAGCATGCTAGTTTTTGACGGCAAAGCTCCACTCCGGTCTCTAAAAGTTGTTCAAAGTGCTTATAAACTCATCGCTGTGAATAATGAGGATGTTCTGACTGCATAAAGTGAGTGAAATGACTTGTTTTTCACGTTTTTTTAAAGTAAAAATCACACAAAAACAGACACAAACACACGTTCTGGTCACATCCCTGAACAGTAGAAACTTTATGTACAACAGTGTGTTATGACAGTGCTTCAACTCCATGGTCAAACATCCACAAAACGTCTCATCTTCATCATCTCGACGATACTCAAAACTACGCGAGTGAGTCCGGTTACAGTAACACAAAACTCTCCCTGATAAACGAGCTTCTTCTGTTAAAACAAACGGCAAAAAATCTATTCCGTTTTAATGTGATTGTATTAAACGTGAGTGAGGAGACTGTGGGGAGGGAGGAGCAGAGACTGGCCACCGTAAAGTCCGCTGTAAATGAGGCCGGGGCGGGTAAAGGTGCACTACGGAACTTTTCTTGCGTTGAGTTAGGGCGATATGTCAAAAACAATCGTAATAATTTCATTTAAATTCATGTAAAAGTTGCGTTTAAGAGGTAAATATCCGCCAACCCTGTTCTTCCTCTGATGCTTCATTGTGATTGGCTCATCCAGCTGTCACTCACTCCGACATCGACCAATAGGAGGCGTGGGCGGGGCTAAGTGTGTCTGAGCATAAAGCCGCGTTCAGGAGAAATTTTGTGAATCAGGAAGTGGCTGTTTAATCCTAACGGCGTCACGGGAATGAGACCCCAGCCCTGACCTCGTCTCCATGGAGATGCTCTGTCTGGAATCTTCCGCAGTATGGCTTTAAACGTATCTATCACCGTGGAGACGTGCAGAAGAGTTACATCGTGCATCTTTGACGAAACAATCGTTAGATCACAGACAAGTCATTTTATAATACAGGCCTCGGTATCGCGATATTGGCTGACAGAGAATCGATATTTTGCAACAAACTAAATAAATCTTGATAGAAACCTCTGACAGAAATGAAATTATTTTAAATCCTAAATTAGCCTTGGTTTTTATTTTAGTTTCAGCTGAGTTTTTGACAGTGAAAATAAACCAGGACTGAACCAGGACTAAGACGGGACCAAGCCAGGACCGAACAAGGACCAAACAAGGACCGAGCTGGAACTGAGCCGGGACTGAACCAGGACTCAACTGGGACCGAGCCGGGACTGAACCAGGTCTAAGACGGGTTTAAGTCAGGCACCGAGCCAGGACCAAGCTGGGACTGAACAAGAACCGAGCCGGGACTGAACCAGGTCTAACAAAGGTTTAAGTCAGGGACTGAGCCGGGACTGAGCTGGGACTGAGCCGGGACTGAGCCGGGACTGAGCCGGGACTGAGCCGGGACTGAGCCGGGACTGAGCCGGGACTGAGCCGGGACTGAGCCGGGACTGAGCCGGGACTGAGCCGGGACTGAGCCGGGACTGAGCCGGGACTCAGCCGGGACTCAGCCGGGACTCAGCCGGGACTCAGCCGGGACTCAGCCGGGATTAAATCAGGTATTGAGCCGGGACCGAGCTGGGACTGAGCCAGGATTCAACCAGGACTCAACTGGGACTCAGCCAGGCACCGTTCCAGTACTAAACCACGTCTGAACCAGAGACTAAACCAGGACTAAACCAGGACTAAACCAGGACTAAACCAGGACTAAACCAGGACTAAACCAGGGTAATATTTTATGCCTGTGCACATATTAAAACATCGCTAATCTCAATATCGCAGACCTTCTCCGCTGCGCCGCTCTTTTCTAACCCCGCCCCATCGCCGTCTCTCCTCTCCGTACTCACATATTGCACTATGATAATACTGCAATACTACTACAAGTATAAAACACGTAATCCCTGCACTTTGACCTTTACTCCTCCGACACGACGCTAAAACGAGCTAACACCAGTCGACCGCTCCCGCACAGTCCGACAGAAACACGACACGGTCACGTTCTTATTGCATTCCTACGTGTGTGAGGCTACAACGCAAAATGGCACAACACAATAAATAAAAAAAACAACAACACAACATTTTAGTTTCTGTACAACGAAGTGGCTGCTGCTGCTGCTGCTTTTCCCCCCGCGACTCCTGGACCCTGAGTACAGTCCGCCGATCGTCCGCACCGCCGCCGCAGTCCCAAATCTTCAAAGTTCTTCGAGTTAAAACGTAAAAACGAGTGATTAAAAGTCTGTAAACTTCCAAAGATATTAGTGTGCTTCTTAGTGGACAAAATGAGTGATTGTGGCGCGTGGTTTAATATCGAAAAGTTCTCAAAAATGGCGACCGGTCAGTTCACATCCATCGCTACAAAAAAAAGTTATTATGTTTGTTTTATTTTATTTTTTTCCTCGCTTCGCCGTTGAAGTCTTTACTCTGCCTCGCGTTCCCCGAGACATGTGTTTTTAAAAAAAGTGCTCCGGAAAAAAAGGGGAAAGGGTTCGGGGGGGAAAGTCCTTCTCCCAGGCGTAAAAAGGTGGCGCTATGAGGACAAGATGGCCGCCAGCAGGAAGAGGGCGGAGCTTATGATGAGCGAGCGGGCGGAGACTCGGTGGGCGGAGTTGAAGTCATGGCGGGACGGTTCGGGCGGCTCGTGACTGGTGCCGTCTGGAAGGAGAAACGAGGAGGTGCACGTCAAGATCGGAACAAAGTTATGCCAAAAAATAAATAATTTAAAAAAAAAAAAAAAAAATTCTAATTTAGGGAAGTGGTTTATATTTTTGGTGGAAATTATAAAAATTATCCTTTGTGTGAAATAAAATAAATACGTTTTATTTTATTTTATCATAATTAGCAAATTGCAGTGATTTATTTTAGCCGTTTGTGTTTGGTTCTTCTCTCCGTTTGTCAAACTGAATCGTGATAAATCAAATAAAAAAATTAAAATAAAATAAACATGTTGTGTGTGACGACAGAGAGCGCCTCACCTCGGGGCTCCAGGTAGTTGCTCTGGTCGCTCTCCACCTCCTGCACTGACCCCGAGCTGCGCACACAGTTGTCTGAAACAGAACAGAGTCTGAGTGTCACAAGTGAAATATGAAGATTCAGTTTAACGACGCGGCTCTAAAGTGTGTGTGTGTGTGTGTGTGTGTGTGTAAATGAACTCTTAAATAAATGTGTGTAAATGTATAAATAGTTTGAGTTATTGTTCATTTAATCTTTTAGCACATTGTGGGTTTATTTTATTATTTCACTTTAGTTTTATGAAATCACTGACTCTGTTTTTAGACACAAGAAAAACTGTCACTATGACCTGTGTGTGTGTGTGTGTGTTAGTGATACGTGTGTGTGTGTTATGGTTACCCGTGTGTATGTGCGTGTGTTTTACTATGACCTGTGTGTGCGCATCTGTGTGTGTTAGTGGTCCCTGCGAGCTTGTGTGTGTTACTTGTGTGTGTGCGCGCTAATGTTTCCTGCATATGTGTGTGTGTTAACGTTGCCCGTGTGTGTGTGTGTTGACGTTACCTGCATACATGTGTGTTGGTGTTTCCTGTCTGTGTGTGTGCGTGTTGTTGTTATCCGTGTGTGTGTTTTACCAGTGTGTGTTGGTGTTACCTGTGCGTGTATGTGTTACCTGCGTGTGTGTGTTGGTGCTACCCGTGTGTGTGTGTATGTGTGCGTGTTGGTGTTACTTGTGTGTGTGCGTGCGTGTATGTGTGTGTGTTAGTGTTACCCGTGCGTTTGTGTGTTGGTGTTACCCGTGTGTGTTGTTGTTGTTACCTGCGTGTGTCTGTGTGTTGGTGTTACCTGTGTGTGTGCATGCATGTATGTGTTAGTGTTACCCGTGTGTGTGTTGTTGTTACCTGTGTGTGTATGTGTGTTGTCGTTACCTGTGTGTGTGGGGGTGTGTGTGCGCGTGTATGTGTCTATATTAGTGTTACCCGTGTGTGTGTGTCGTTACCTGTGTGTGTGTGTTGTTGTGTATGTGTGTGTGTGTGTTGTCGTTACCTGCGTGTCTCACAAACACTTTGAGGCGTAGGCAGCTGCGTCTCCGTGTCTCGTCGGTCATTGGAGCTGTGGACACAAACAGGACGATCAGACTCGTCTCTTCACTCTCACCACCAGAGGGCAGCACATGTGAGGCCCCTGTGATTTAAAGTCTCATAAAGTCCCTGAGTGACCAGAGCCTAAACTGGACCTTTAGCACTGAGACTCAGACTTCAGGTCGTGCTCCAGGTCGTGCTCTCTGCCTCTGTGAGGATCAGCCCGTCTCCATGGAAACAGGTCACATGTTCTAACACACGCTTCACACACGAGTCATGAGCAGCAACGAGTGTGAGCCACATGGACTAAACCAGGACTAAACCGGGACTAAACCAGGACTAAACCAGGGGCAAAACCAGGACTAAACCAGGGACTAAACCGGGACTAAACTAGGACTACACTGGGAATAAACCGAGACTAATTGAGGACTAAACGGGGTCTAAATGAAGACTAAAGCGGGACTTAAGTGAGGACTAAACGAGGACTAAACCAGGAGAAGACCAGGACTAAATCAGGACTAAATCAGGACTAAACCAGGAGAAGACCAGGACCAAATCAGGACTAAATCAGGACTAAACCAGGAGTAGACCAGGACTAAACTAGGAGTAGACCAGGACTAAATGAGGACTAAGTGAGGACTAAACTACACAGGGACTAAAGAAGCTACAGATTCCACCAGTGATGAATCAGAAAAATCCCAAATCCCCTGTGCTGGGTCCCGACGGCAGATATGACGTGTTGGGTCTGATGAGGAGCGTCTTTGTCTGCAGACGCTCTCACCGTCTCAGACCCAGATCGATCTAGATCCCTGAGATTAAGACGGTCTCTCCGGGCTCAGCAGAAACAACAGTGAGCCGCTCCGTCATGTGTGCGACCTTTGACCTTTGACCTGGCTCTCCGCAGACCCGGCGCTGTCAGAGTCGTTCCGTGAGTTTAACAGAAAATCACAAATCACTTCTTATTCGTTCTAGCGACTTGTTCTGAAAAAGGAGTGAAACCAGACTAGAAAAGGACGAAAACCAGACTGAAAGTGGACTAAAACTGGACTAGAAAAGGACGAAAAAAGGACTGAAACTGGAGTAAAAAGGGAGTAAAAAGGGACTAAAGCTGGACTAAAACTGGATGATTCCACGTACAAAACTGGACTAAAAAAGGACTAAAACTGGACTAAAAAAGGACTAAAACTGGACTAAAAAAGGACTAAAACTGGACTAAAGGACTAAAACTGGACTAAAAAAGGACTAAAACTGGACTAAAAAGGACTAAAACTGGACTAAAAAAGGACTAAAACTGGACTAAAAAAGGACTAAAACTGGACTAAAGGACTAAAACTGGACTAAAAAAGGACTAAAACTGGACTAAAAAGGACTAAAACTGGACTAAAGGACTAAAACTGGACTAAAAAAGGACTAAAACTGGACTAAAAAAGGTCTAAAACTGGACTAAAAAAGGTCTAAAACTGGACTAAAAAAGGACTAAAACTGGACTAAAGGACTAAAAAAGGACTGAAACTGGACTAAAAAAGGAATAAAAAAGGAATAAAATGGGACTAAAAAAAATACTAAAACCGGACTAAAAAAAGGAATTAAAAAAGTTTAAAACAGGACTATGCCAGGACTAAAACCCAGACTAAAACTGGACTAAAAAAAGGACTAAAAATGTTTAAAACAGGACTATGCCAGGACTAAAACCAAACTATAATAGACTGAACCAGGGTCAGACCAGGACTAAAACTATGAACTATGTCAGATGCCCTCCCTGTGTCTCCGTGGGGCTTATTCTGCATAAAAAACGTCTCACCCTGTAGTTTAGATCTGTACCAATGGAGGAAAATAAGAACCAACGTAACAATAAACATGGAACGAATGAACGAATGTTTTTATTTTCATGAATCTGTTCTTTACATAAGTACTTTTCACAGTGGATACTTTTTACTTTTTCTACTACATTTGAGAACAGTATCTGTACTTTCTACTGCACTAGATTTTTAAACTGGCCTGAAAAGTTTAAGTATTTTTTTATTATTGTGCGAGACCTTCTGAAAAGTCTGAGCATTTGAGCAAAAAAAACAAAAAAACAAATAAAAACAGCTGGAAAAAACGATCGATTCAGTCGTTTCTGTTAAAAATTCAGCTCAAATCTGTGTCAAAATCACCACATTTGAAGCTTTAAAGACTCAAAATCTGCACGAAATACTTGGATTACTTCCATTTTTTCATGTGATACTTTTACTTTATTATTATTTTTTTGCTGCAGTGTTTGTACTTTTACTTCAGCGACAAAACGTGCAAAGAAAATGTGTTTTTAAAAGTGTTTTTTTCGACATATTTGACTCGATCTGACCTGTGCCAGACGCCGCAGCCGAGTGATCGAAGAATCTAAGAAAACGTTGTGTCTGAGAGGTTTGGACGGACGTTTTTGGAGTCCGTGTTTTTAGTTGTAGCTTAGCGTGTCGGCAGTAGCCTCGCGCGTGGTCTACGTGTAATTTAATTTGTCACGATGAGCCTCATATTCGCAGGAAACGACACCGGACTGGAGCTTCAGCTGTGAGAGTCTGTGCAGCTGAGAAAACACTCGACCCGACGTCAGACGCTCACGATCGGATTTTTACTTCAGAAAACTTGGAATTAACAAACAAGTTTAAGCAAAAATATTTCCAGAGCCTCCAGTCAAACAAAAAAACAAACAAACCATCAAACTGCATTTTTTGTTTATGACTTTCACTTAAAGCTGCACTACGTCGTTTTCAGATGGAAGCCCCGAGTCGCTCTGATCTCCACGGAGATTCGGTCGTTTGGTTTGGTTTTCAGACAATTTATCTCCAAAAAAATGACGAGCAGATGATAAGATAAAATATGTAAGATTAGGAACGTTCCAGAGAAAAAACTAAAATATCTATGAGACCAGCAGGTGGCGCTCTCAATTAAAAAAAGTAATAAAAAAAATAAAATGTAAATAATAATAATAAAAATAGAATAATAAAATAATAATAATAAAAAAATAAATTACAAATAAAATAATAATAATAATGATAATAAAAAATAATAATGGTAATAAAATAAAATAATGATGATAATAAAAATAGAATAATAAAATAATAATAATAAAATACAAATAAAATAATAATAATAATGATAGCAAAAAATAATAATGGTAATAAAAATAAAATAATAATGATAATAAAAATAGAATAATAAAATCATAATAATAAAATACAAATAAAATAATAATAATAATGATAATAAAAATAATAACGGTAATAAAAATAAAATAATAATAATGATGATAATAAAAAATACAAATAAAATAATAATAATAAAATACAAATAAAATAATAATAATATAATACAAAATAATAACGGTAATAATAAAAACAGAATAATAAAAAAATAATGATAATAAAAAATAATAATGGTAATAAAAATAAAATAAAAATACAATAATAATGATGATAATAAAAAAATAATAATTGTAATAATAAAAAAAAGAATAAAATAATAATGATGATGATAAAATGTGCTGTTAAAATGTAAGTATAGACTAAATCGACTTTTTGCAGCGTTTTGTCCAAAAACAATGCAATTTCAAGTACTATATGACATCACGCAAGACTCACGGTTGTGGGAAGAGCTGAGGCATTTAGTCCGACTTTAATAAAAGCTCAAAAATGACTCAACTTTCTTAAGATGCACTAACAATCTTAAAATCTTTCAGTCTAAGCCAGGATCTTAACACAGAACTAAACAAACTGAGTCTGAACCGAGTGTGAACCGGGTCTAAATCTGGTCTAAACCCGAGACTAAAAACCTGAAAACACCGAGTTAATTGTGTCTCGATGCATAAAGCAGCGTCTCATCCGATCTCCTGATTCCCCGGAGCCGCCGGAGTCGTGAATTCTGCGTATTGTGAGTTCTCCCTGAGGAGCTTCTCTCTGCTGCTGGAGTCGTTTGGCGAAGAGGAGAATCGCAGGAGAACAAGGCTCTGACAGACGACGGAGAGCAGGGTTTGGCCTCGAGCGGCCGGACTCGGGCCAGATGTCGGAGAGACACAGAAAAATCCCCCGTTTATTTTCCCACAGAGTTTGAGAGTTTGAACGTGCCATAAAAATCTGCTTCAGGGAAACTAGGGAGAACAGTTTTGAGCTTTATAAACTGCAAAGTATCATAAAAGTCTGAGAAATTATTTTAAGTTTTTGGACTAAAAAGAAAGTAAACAAAAATATATATATAACAAAAAAAATATACATGAAAAAATAAAACAAATATAAATACATAAATATAATAATAAATATCAATAATAAAAATAAAAAAAAATAATTAATATCAATAATAAAAATAAAAATAATAATAAAAAAAAATAAAATAAATAATAATAAAAATAATAATAATAATAAAAGAAAAAATAATAATAATAGAATTGCATTGTGGGTATTAGCACATAGCTGGTTCGCCTAAAAATCCACACTACAGTTTCATTCATTCATTTTCCCAGAGTTTATTGCTTTGCCTGCGATGTTCCATAGTACGGCATTAAGTCTCTCCATTAAGACAAGCACAAGACCCCGCCAGGCCAAGTTACAGGTCACATCTGTGGAGAGGTGACCTGTTCAGGGTAGAAATGCTTCTTGTAAAGTGTTTTTGAACAATAAAAAGTCTTAATTTAATGAAAGCCACATGGAAGTTTTATGAAACACAGTGGAACATCAGAATCTCCATGGAGACGGCAGGTGGCAGCATAAAGAACAGTAAAGATCTGTGTAATGTGTAGAACTGATCAGCGTAAAGGGGCCGTCCAGGACTAAGCCAGGACTAAAAGCAGAATATAATGGACTAAATCAGGTCTAAGCCAGGTCTAAACCAGGACTCGAACAAGTCTAGCACAGGACTAAAACCAGACTAAAAAAGGACTAAAACCGGACTAAAAAATGACTAAAAATAAAGACTAAAACAGGCTAAAACAGGACTATGCCAGGACTAAAACCAGACTATAATAGATTGAATCAGGGTCAGACCAGGACTAAAACGAAAAACGACCAAAATGAAAAAAAAAAAAAAAAAACGGACTAAAACAGGTCTAACGCAGGACTAAAACTATGAAAAAACCCGGTCTAAACCAGGACCTGAACAGGTCCCACACAGGACTAAAAACAGGACTGGACTCAGACTAAAATCAGGGCTTTTCTCAGAACTAAACCAGGACTGGCCGAGGTCTAAACCCAAACAAAAGTGGGATTAGACCCGGACCTGACGTAATATCAACATTAGTGTGAGTAACGGCGGTTTGGCAGGAGCCAGTTTTGGAGACGGAGACGGACTGATAAACACGAGGCAGGTCCAGAGGAGACCGGACTCAGACCGGACTCAGACCAGACTCAGACCAGACTCAGACCAGACTCAGACCCAGACTCAGACCCAGACTCAGACCCAGACTCAGACTGGACTCGGACTCAGGACCGGACTCAGGACCGGACTCAGGACCGGACTCAGGACCGGACTCAGGACCGGACTCAGGACCGGACTCAGGACCGGACTCAGGACCGGACTCAGACCAGACTCGACTCAGGACCGGACTCAGACCAGACTCGACTCGGACCAGACTCAGACCAGACTCAGACTCGAGCCGTTTGGTCGACACCAGATCATCCACCACATTTTAGTTTGAAGGAAATTCTGCCGTCGTCTTTTAGTCTCTGGTGTTGCCAGATGGAGCTGCTGTTTTCAGCCAAATGGGCTTTGAAAACCCCCAGAGCGACGGAAACACAACTGAAACAACCAAAACACAACTAAAACACAACTAAAACACAACCAAAACACAACTAAAACACAACTAAAACACAACCAAAACACAACTAAAACACAACTGAAACAACCAAAACACAACTAAAACACAACTGAAACAACCAAAACACAACCAAAACAACCAAAACACAACTAAAACAACCGAAAGAACTAAAACACAACCAAAACAAGCGAAACACAACCAAAACACAATGAACCAACCAAACCAATCAACCAAAACTAATTTAATATTTGAATAGAACAAATCTCAGCAATGGTCAAAATAACAGATTGTGTGTGTGTGTTTGAGGAGACGTGTGTGTGTGTATAGACGTGTGTGTACACACGTCTATACACACACAAACACACACACACACACACGTCCATGTTCTTCGATGTCGGGGGATCGAGAGTCGTCTGATCTCAAACAGCCTCATGTTTCCACGTTTGTCCTGGACTGAACCTGGGACTGAATCGTGGTTTTAAATGTTCAGAGTCATGAGTCAGAGTTTGGACGAAACTGTTTAAATCAGACTCAAAGTTTGAATTATTTATTTATTTATTTATTTATTTATTTGAGGACAGAGTCGTCACAGCTGTGAAATGTGAGAGAAATCAGGAAAAACAACATTAAAGTTATAAAACTGAACCCGGCGCCACAATAATGTTTAACTCTGATGATACACACCCCTGAACACTCAACACCCCTGAACACTCCTGAACACTCCTGAACACTCCTGAACACTCTTGAACACCACAATCTCATCAACAATTTAGGAGAAAAATAAAATGTTCTCTGCAAAAAAATGAAAAACATGATGTCACCAACAAAAAAATGTCTGGAATGAGATAAAATGAACCGTTTAAAAAATATTTGACCTCCCAGAAAATCAACGTGGAGCCGATTCTCCTACAAAACACAGACGTGTGTGTGTGTGTGTGTGTGTGTGTGTGTGTGTGTGTGTGTGGGGGGGGGGGGGGGGGGGGGGGTAGTAGTACTCACAGATGTAGTAGTACTCTCTGCCTGAGTGTATGTGCATGTGTGTATGTATAGATGTTTATGTATAGATGTTTATGTAGTACTCACAGATGTAGTGTATATGTTTGTAGTAGAGTATATGTTTGCAGTACTTACAGATATAGTAGTGTATATGTTTACAGTACTTACAGATATAGTAGTGTACATGTTTGTAGTACTTACAGATGTAGTAGTGTATATGTTTGTAGTACTTACAGATGTAGTAGTGTATATGTTTGCAGTACTTACAGATATAGTAGTGTATATGTTTGCAGTACTTACAGATATAGTAGTGTATATGTTTGCAGTACTTACAGATATAGTAGTGTATATGTTTGCAGTACTTACAGATATAGTAGTGTATATGTTTGCAGTACTTACAGATATAGTAGTGTATATGTTTGTAGTACTTACAGATATAGTAGTACTCTCTGCCCGGGCGGAACTCAAAGCCCAGGGAGAAGGGGGTGAAGAGCTGGAACTTCTCAGAGAACTTGAGGGGCCCGTTGGGGGACAGGGGCCGGTTACACTCCCAGCGCTTGAACCCTTTCCCCGTGTGGTCGCAGGACGTGTACCCGTCGTAGTTGACCATGTACAGGATGTAGCGCTCCGCCCGCTCGTTGGCCATGGGGCTCAGGTAGTGCGGGCAGAAGATGTCCATGTAGTCGTTTATGCACACGTCCACGTGATAGTCCCCGCGATAGAACCTGCAACCACACGGACAGAGGGCGGAGCTTAACGCGAGCGGGGGATTGTGGAATATCGACGTTAAAAATGAAACTGACAAAACAAAGAGGAAAAACTGAAGGAAATATAAACACGGATTACATCAGCAGCAGCGACAACCGGACTCAGAGCACAGATATATGTATTAGCCTCGTTTCCGTAGAGCCGATATGGCGTAAATCGCTCCGTGCCGCCCTCTTTTAGGCGTCCAAAGCGAGGTACGATCTTCCAAAGGGTCTGGAACTCTCGAGACCTGGGATGGGCTCACGGGGGCGGGGCTAGTCGTGTCTTTCTTTTATTCTTTATTTGTCAGGGACCGTGCACAAAGTCATTAGTCTCACAAAAGAAAAGGTGATTTGTAGCAGATTTAGCCCCGGTCCCTCAGCTGAACACACTGAAAACTTTTATCACAATGACATCATAAAAACATCATCAGTGTAAAACGAGCAGGAAAGTACGATAAATGTCCCCATGTCCAGTAAAACAGAGGAGGAGAGAGACAGAGGAGGAGAGGAGAGGAGGAGAGAGACAGGAGGAGAGGAGAGGAGAGAGACAGAGGAGGAGAGACAGAGGAGGAGAGGAGAGGAGAGAGACAGAGGAGGAGAGGAGAGAGACAGAGGAGGAGAGAGACAGAGGAGGAGAGACAGAGGAGGAGAGGAGAGGAGAGAGACAGAGGAGGAGAGGAGAGAGACAGAGGAGGAGAGAGACAGAGGAGGAGAGACAGAGGAGGAGAGACAGAGGAGGAGAGAGACAGAGGAGGAGAGAGACAGAGGACGAGAGACACAGAGGAGGAGAGACACAGGAAAATACGATAAAATGTCCCCATGTCCAGTACAGTAAAACACTGGAGTAGGACAAAGATTCACCGTGTAACTTTTCTTGTGGAGGAGAGAGACAGAGGAGGAGAGACAGAGGAGGAGAGACAGAGGAGGAGAGGAGAGGAGGAGAGGAGGAGAGAGACAGGTGGAGAGGAGAGGAGGAGAGGAGAGAGACAGAGGAGGAGAAGAGGAGAGAGACAGGAGGAGAGGGAGAGGAGGAGAGAGACAGGAGGAGAGAGACAGGAGGAGAGGGAGAGGAGGAGAGAGACAGAGGAGGAGACGGGAGGAGAGGAGGAGGAGAGAGACAGAGGAGGAGAGGAGAGGAGAGGAGAGGAGGAGAGACAGAGGAGGAGAGAGACAGAGGAGGAGAGACAGAGGAGGACAGAGACAGGAAAATACAATAAAACGTCCCCATGTCCAGTTCAGTAAAACACTGGAGTTGGACAAAGCTTCACTGTGTAACTTTTCTTCTGTTCTTTATGGAAATGCCACTGCTTTATCTGAAATGTTCCACACTGCACAAATACACGTGTCCATCTCCACGGAAACAAGCAGACGCCGCTGGGTCGAGTTACACGTCAGATCTGTGTAGAGGCAAACCTGCTCACAATAAGAACACACGTTTTTACACATGTATGAACTGAACGAAGGCAAAATGGACACGTTTAATGCCATATGGTGGAACATTTCAGGCAAACCACTAAAAGCTCCACGGAAACAAGCAAGTGGTGGAAATGTTACATAGTGCAGCTTTAGCATCTGCGGCAAAAATGTCCTGACCACTGCGCAAAACTTTTACTCAAGAGTAACGTTACTTCAAAATAACAGTCCTCAAAAGTATTTGGGTAAAGTACTACTCCAAACACTGGGGAGGCCATTATGTTTGTTTTGACTAGTAACAGGGACTTTTGAGTGTGGAGCTGCTCCTCCCGTCCAGGGACGTCCCGACACAAAGAGGAAATCCACTTTAGAGTCGCACCAGCGCCAGGCCGCGCCTCCTCTGAGGAGGTGATTGACAGCTCAGCGGGGGGAGGAAGTGCCTCAGGGATCAGGAAGTCAGAGAGTGAGAGTGTGACCCCAGACAGAATATGAACAGAGGAGGAGGGGAGGAGAGACAGAGGAGGAGAGAGACAGAGGAGGAGAGACAGAGGAGGAGAGGAGAGGAGGAGGGAGACGGAGGAGAGAGTCAGAGGAGCAGACAGAGGACCCTGGGTGTTGAGGGCTCCAGTTTCACGTTTAACCCTGATGATGGAGGGCGAGGAGGAGGCGCGAGGAGGAGGTGCGAGGAGGAGGCGTCCTTAATTCTCGCTCGAATCTCGTTTCGATACTAGGTTCAGTATCGATTAGTATCTGATTCTTTGACACTATTTGTCTCACTTGACTTGATACTGATCAGAGTGTGTTTCTTTGTGTTACTCCAGATGCCCTGCAGATGTGTCCAGCTGGAGTCCGACCTGCCTCTGGACATGTGATCTGCTCCTCCTCGTCACGCTGCTCCTCCTCACGCTGCTCCTCCTCCTCACTCTGCTCCTCTGAGTTTACGGCTCTTTTGGGGGGTTCAAGAATCTACAGTACATCAATATAAAGTCCTTAAGCCGATGTCGACACACACACACAACACACACAACACACACACACAACACACACCACACACACAACACACAACACACACACAACGCGATGGTCCTCACGAGCACCCGCCGCCACGACCAAAGACGTCTGAGCGAACACCACGCTGTAGGCTCCATGAGGTTAGCTAAGGAGAGATTTAAAGATGCTACTGGTGTTTTTGGTTATATGAAAGAGTACCCCTGGGTGCTTATGGACAGAGTACCCCTGGGTGCTTATGGACAGAGTACCCCTTGGTTTCGTGTGAACAGAGTACATTTTGATTCTGTGCGGACAGAGTACCCTTCCGTTGCATACAGAGAGAGTACCCTTTAGTTGTGCGTGGACAGAGTACCTTTTGGTTGTGTGTCAGCAGAGTACCCTATGGTTCCCTGTGGACAGAGTACCCTGTGGTTCCCTGTGGACAGAGTACCCCGTGGTTCCCTGTGGACAGAGTACCCCGTGGTTCCCTGTGGACAGAGTACCCTTTGCGTGTGGGCAGAGCGTGGGAAAGCGGGCGCTCCTCAGAGTGACCCCGTGTGCCCCGTGCTGCAGAGCGTCGGGTTTCAGAGGCTCTCGTGCAGCGTCCAGAGCTGGATTTAGCCTCAGGCCCAAACTGATCCAAACAGCACATGTCAATCTGTCCTCAACGACATCTGGACACCACAGGGGTACTCCACACTCGATACCCGATACTCGATACTCGATACCGATACCACAATGAAAATAAAAACACTCTTTCTTTAGACAATAAACTGTGATTTTTGATACTTTTGACCATCTACATGTGACAAAATAAACACAATAAACCACATTTACAGTTTAACAAAGTGTCTTGCTCATGGACACAGTCCGCCAAGGCTTGAACCAACAACCGTCTCGTTACAGGGCGACTGCTAAACCGACTGCATCGCTGCCGTGTGCAAATGTGACTTGAAAACTCAGAATACGAGTCAAAGAGAAACATTTAAGAAACTAAATATTTAAATAAAAATAAAATAAACTCCATTAAACGTTATAAAAGAGTCAGGTCCTCGTCTGTGGGTCAGACTCCTCCTGAGCCTCCTCCTGAGCCTCCTCCAGAGCCTCCTCCTGAGCCTCCTCCAGAGCCTCCTCCAGAGTCTCCTCCAGAGTCTCCTCCAGAGTCTCCTCCAGAGTCTCCTCCAGAGCTTCTTCCTGCCTCCTCCAATCCTCAAAACCTCCTTCTGCCTCCTTCAGCCTCCTCCTGCTTCCCCCTGCCTAACCTGCCACTCCAGCCTCCGATGTCACCTCCTGCCTCCCCTCGTCTCCCCCAGCCTCTCCCTGCCTCTCCAGAGCCTCCTCCAGAGCCTCCTCCTGCCTCCTCCTGCCCCCTCCTGCCTCCTCCTGCCCCCTCCTGCCTCCTCCTGCCCCTCGTTCTGTCACATGGTGGAGTCAGGTCACTTTTCTGACCCTCACATTAAGTTTCATTCTACTGCAGTGTAAAAAAACAAACAAAATAAAAAAGATTAAAAAACGTTTTACATTTGTCGCACAGATCGAACTTTGTCTGTCCCGATACCGATTTCAATACGATAATACAACAGCCGATATAAACACGTCCCAGCATTTATTTCCTTTCCCTCAAGTCACAACAACTTCATATAAAAGTAAATCGTTTCATTGCGTCAAAAGTCGAGCCGCGACGTCGCACGATGATTCACTACAGTGTGTGTCTTTGAAGTAACTGATATCTGAAAGGTATTTAGAGTACTTCCCAACCCCGCCTGTCCCCTCTGCCCCCGTCCCGTGTCCATAGATGGGGCCAAAGTCCACGGTGGGACCCCCCTCTCCCCCTTAACCACAACACGCCGCAGCTGTGAAGGGCCCACAATGAACCATTAGCAAATAAATGCAGCGTAATCCCGAGGCCATTTGTCGGGGGATTAGTCGGAGCTGATTGGCTGTTGAAAGCTCTTATCAGTGAAAGAGCGGGACTGTGGGCTAATCCCCCCGCTCACAGAGAGGGGGCGACGCTGTTTGCTTTCTCTGACCCCGCGCCCCCTCCTCCTCCTCCTCCTCCTCCTCCTCCGCCCGAGTGAGGGTCAAACGCCGCAGCGGGACAGAGCCTGATACTCAGGTTTGAGGAGGAAACGAATTCGCTTCAAGTTTCAATCTGTGCACGAACACGAGGGGCGGAGTCAAAGGACGGAGCGCACGAGGGGCGGAGTCAAAGGACAGAGCGCACGAGGGGCGGGGTCAAAGGACGGAGCGCACGAGGGGCGGAGTCAAAGGACAGCAAGAAGGACAGACGGTATAACAACGCATCATCATTCTGAAGACTTGGATTGGGCCTGGTTTAGTCCTGGTTTAGTCCCGGTTTGGTCCCGGTTTAGTCCCGGTTTGGTCCCGGTTTGGTCCCAGTTTAGTCCTGATTTAGTCCCGATTTAGTCCCGGTTTAGTCCCGGTTTGGTCCTGGTTCAGTCCTGGTTCGGTCCTGGTTTAGTCCTGGCTTGGTCCTGGTTCAGTCCTGGTTTAGTCCTGGTTCAGTCCTGGTTTAGTCCTGGTTTAGTCCAGATTTGGTCCTGGTTTAGTCCCAGTTTAGACCCAGTTTAGTCCTGGTTTGGTCCTGGTTCAGTCCTGGTTTGGTCCTGGTTTGGTCCTGGTTCAGTCCTGGTTCGGTCCTGGTTTGGTCCTGGTTCAGTCCTGGTTCAGTCCTGGTTTAGTCCCGGTTCAGCCCTGGTTCAGTCCTGTTTTAGTCCTGGCTTAGTCCTGGTTCAGTCCTGGTTCAGTCCTGGACAGGTCATGTCCCTCACGTCCTCGATGCTGGAGCTGGACCGTCCCATGTGGGGAATGTCCCATCAGCACCTGAACACGTGGGCCGGGGCGCGGTGGGCCAGAGGGGCGGCCCACACTACATGAGCGTGCGGTTTGAGGGCCGTGTTGGAGCGGGCCGCGGGGGAAATCTCATCTGAAACACACAGGACATCTGGAGAACGCCACAGAACAGAGCGTGAGGTCGACCGACGCGACGCCACAGTCTGAAGCGTCGAAACGGCCCAGATTACACCATTTTCTGTCTCATCAAAAACATACGTGCAGTTGTGGGACGGAGTGACGTTTCCTCCCTGACCCGGTCCGTTTAGCGCAGCTGGAACACTTTTTATGACTCGAGGTCTGACTTTCACATGGGGACTTGAACCCGTGACCTCCCTGTCCACGGGCAGAGGACTTAACCACTAATGAGGAGCCTCAAACACTCGCACTTTTACACTCGTGGTGAAATGTCATGTACCTCATTTTTCCCCCGTGTGTTTGTGTCTGCATCTACACTGTAAACAGGAAGTGGGCGTTAGCAGCTAGTCGTTTATCGTTTAACGGCAAAACTTAGCTCTGGTCTGTGAGAGTCATGAAACGAGTTTATAAACTCATCATGGTGAGTCATTAGGATGTTCTGAATGTATAAGGTCAAAGAGGAAGAACTTTAGACGACTGCAAACTTTAAAATCAACTAGTTCCGTTTTTCTGTTTTAAGACAAATAAGGTAAATATCAGGTAAAAATCAGGTTTAAATATAATAAAAATCTGATAAAAAATCTGTAAAAAATCGAATAAAAAGCTGGTAAAAAAAAAATCTGGTAAAAAATTTTATGAAAATCTAATAAAAATCTGGAAAAAAAAACAGGTAAAAATCTGATAAAAATTGAACAAAAATCTAATAAAAATCTGGTAAATATTTAGTAAAAATTTAGTAAAAATCTGTAAAAAAAAAAAAAATAAATAAATAAATCTGTTAAAAATCTAATTAAAAGCTGGTAAAAATCTGGTAAATTTTTTAAAATGAAAATCTAATAAAAATTTCGGTCAAAAATCTGGTAATAATATAGTAAAAATCTAATAAAAATTTGGTAAAAATTTGGTAAAAATCAGAAAAAATCAGGTAAAAATCAGAAAAAAATCAGGTAAAAATCAGAAAAAAATCAGGTAAAAATCAGAAAAAAAATAAAAAATCTGGTAAAAATCTAATTAAAAATCTGGTAAAAATCAGACCATTGTACATTGTTAGGAAATGTATTTTTAAAAGAAAATATTCAAACTTTTTCAATTATCACAGAATTCTGAAGTGTCCACCCCCCCCACTCGTCCTCCACCCGTCCTCGCCCTCCGCCCCCCTCTCGTCCTCCACCCGTCCTTGCCCTCCGCCCCCTCTCCCTCGTTTAAACGCTGTCGGACTCATGAAACTGTGAGTAAACTCGGAGGGAGACGTGTTTAGAGACTGGGTGGTGGTCGGGTTTACAGGAGGTCAGTAAACGCAGCGTGAGACCTTCACGGCGATGGGACGGCGCTAAACTTGTGCACGTCCATCATTAGGACACTGACCAAACAGCCCGAGGAATGAGCCGTCTGTGACCTTTGACCCCTCTCAGGTTCGCTGGGACAAACTAGGCACAACCTGAAGGGGGGACGACAAGTTTGTCAACGACGTGCGAGCGATTCAGCGGTAAAATCTACAACACTTAAAGATCACTGCACCAGGACGTGAAAAACAGATTTAAAACAGTGGATAAAAGAGAGAATAAAACAGAGAGAATAAAACAGAGAGAATAAAACACTTTCTAATGAGACGCAGACACGACACAGAAGACTTATTTTGACCTTAACTGTTTATGTAACGTCTTTAATGAGGGAAAATTACTTATTATTAATTATTATATTGAGTACAGGCCCTTTAAGTCAATGCAAAATTCAAGGTTTTATTAAAAATTAAATTAACTTATTTGCAAAAGAACTCTCTATTATTATTAAGTTGTTATTATCTTTTTTTTTAAATTACTTTTACATTTTTTTTTTATTATTATTTATATGTATATTTTTCAGTGGGACATTAGCTTTTGTCTCCTCTTTTCTTCCTTTTTATTTTGTTTTTATTCGTTTTCCTGTGTGATTTAAGTCGCAGTAGTTTATCAAACCCACTTAAACGTGCGTTTACTTTTCATCAGCACAAATATTGTTTTTACAAAATGTTTAATTCGTAAAAGCAGAACTCGTCTGTTCCGCTCAGAGTCTTTCCTGATTCTGAGTCGAAGCAGATGTGAGTCGATCAAAGAGCCGCCGCTCCCGTCCAGATGTGGAGTGATCACATGACATGCCCCGCGGCCCCGCCCACCCCCGATCGCGACCTCTGACCCCGCCCCCCCGTGAGCGAGGCGATCGGTTTACTGCACCCGAGGGAGCCAGCACTCACCCGCCAAACGCCAACTGGACTGAATCAGCACACGCCCCACAACACGGAAGAGCGAGAGCCGAGAGCCGAGAGCCGAGAGCCGAGAGCCGAGAGCCGGAGCTCAAGTGGACTATGGAATACACACGAGCATGTACTGTAGTACTGCAGCACATGTACTACAGTACTCATCCAAAAAAGCTGTATTTAATTGGAAACAAACTATTTATTCAAACAGAATATGTAAATGACTGTGGCACTTAAATTAAACATTTATATTTAAGTTGTGTTTAAAGGAGCTGTATGTCGCCTGTGCAGGTTTAAAATCACAAATGAACACAGTGTCACTCTCAGACCAGGCCTCACGGGAAACAAACTCCAGACTCACTCTCTGAGCTGCAGAGGCTGCACTAGCACCGAGTCATGACTGTTCTGCAGGGGCTGGAGTTTAGAGAGAGACCAATGAGATCAGAGACATTTGAGGTTTAAAACAACTGGATTTCAGGCTTGGAACTGGCTCTACAGTAAAGTGTCATAAAGTGTTTCAGCTCGTATATGTTGCTCTACAGTAAAGCGGTGTTAAGTGTTGTAAAACGTCGTAAAGCGGTGTAAAGTGCTGTAAAGAGTTGTAAAGTTTCATAAGCTTGTATATGACGTGCTACAGTAAAGTGTTGTAAAGTGTCAAAGTGTTTCAGCTTGTGTATGTTATTCTACAGTAAAGCGTTGTAAATTGCTGTAAAGTGCAGTAAAGTGCTGTAAAGTGCTGTAAAGTTTCATAAAACATTGAAGCTTGTATATGACGTGCTACAGTACAGTGTTGTAAAGTGTCAAAATGTTTCAGTTTGTGTATGTTATTCTACAGTAAAGCGTTGTAAAGTGCTGTAAAGCCTTGTAAATTGCTGTAAAGCGTTGTAAAGTGTTGTAAAGTGTCAAAGTGTTTCAGCTTGTGTATGTTATTCTACAGTAAAGCGTTGTAAAGTGCTGTAAAGCGTCGTAAAGTGCTGTAAAGCGTCGTAAAGTGCTGTAAAGCGTCGTAAAGCGCTGACGTTTATATATGATGTTTACGCCGTTTTACAGTGCGGCGCTGTAGTGGCCGTAGGTGGTGTCGGCTGAAACAACTCCCCGTGTAACTCATGTCCAGTGTCTAAACATAGCAGCTCAGCGCGAGTGCCGAGCATGCCAGCCCCGCCGCCGGCCCCGCCACCTGCCCCCCTCAATCTGCACCCGCACCCACCCCCCCCCCACCACCCCTCTCCACCCAACTGTCCTAACTACGACAGCGGGCTTGTCTTGTGTATCCATGGGCTGTTTTATCACGTCTCACAAAACGGGACGTCAAAAATCAGACGCTAAATGAAACTAAAACGAGAATCGAAAAGGTCACAGGGGAATTTAAAAGAAAGTACGAACATTTAAAGCTAAAAATCACATTCTATTGTCTAAACGAAGAGTGTACTTGTGAATTCCTGTAGTCTGAACTGAACAAAAGACTTAGATTATCAACGCCCAAACTACAAATATGGCCGCTAATACTTTGAGCTAACACTAAAAGAGACTTAAACGCGACTTAATACAGGAATAAAGCAGAAGATTTAGAAAGACTTATGATAAATGAACAGGCTAAACGCTAAACCGCACACGAACAGGACGCAGGCAGGTGTGGACCGAGCATCCGGGACTAAACCAGGACTAAACCAGGTCTGATCCAGCTTTAAACGAGCGAATAAATCTTCCCCTAAATACTGGACCGTGTGTGTGTGTGGAAGTGAAACCCGATCCGATTGGCCGGCGCCGCGCTGTGGTCCCTCCCCCCCTCGGGCTGTCAGAGCTGTCCGTCACAGCTGTGTGGTGGCTGTATTTCATCTTCACACGGAGCTTGCGTTCTTCGGTCGTGTTCCTCCTCCACATTTCAGCAGAGGATTTAGTCGGGCTAAACGTGGGACTGCACCAGGAGGGGGCGCACTACACACTGACCAGGCTCCACACTAACAGTCTGCGTGCTGTCTGTGTCTGATTATAAAGAGTTTTACGCACTACAAAACAGGAAGCGCACTGTTAGCATGCTTCTTATTGTCTGGAAGTTGTGAAAAGCGCTTATAAACTCATCATGGTGAGTAACTAGGATGTTCTGAACGCATAAAGTCAGTGAGGAGGAACTTTGGACCATTAAAAACTAGCTCTGAACTAGATTTTTTTCATGTTTTAACAAAAAAAGAGTTGGTTTTGTTCATGAAATTAATATTGAAATCATTTTGTATTTTTTTATTTGTTTTTAATATGACAAAAAATAAATAAAAATCCACCAATAGTATTAAAAAGAAGGAAAAATAAACTGATTTTCAAAATGAAGATTTGATTTGCGTTTATGTTGTACTTTCTATAAAGAGGGATCTCAATCGTCCAATCAGATTTGTTTATTTCAGTGATGCAATGAGGGAAAAACAAAGGAGCTTTTTGATTGGTCAGTTATGATTTAGAACAAAATAAGACTCACGTAAACAGAACTTAATGCTTTGACCATTGATTCTGGAGAAATCTACAGCGTTTGTTCCTTTTTTTTCCTCGTTAGCCGCCATATTTGTTTCGATATGGATGAACCGTGCCTGTCCCTGATTGGCTAACCCACCTGTCCATCACCTGAACTCGAGAAGCTTCACCTGTGAGATTTTTTTTCCGCAGCGATCCCTCGTTTATCGCGGGCGTTTTGTTCTAAAAAAATAAATCGCGGACACGGCACGAAGAAGAACTGACTGACAATGGTCTACAACCTTCAGATCTACGGGCTCTACGCTCTACCGACTGAGCCGCTGTCGCACGTATCTCTCTGAAATGCTGTTTTACGCCAAGTTCGACCCCGCGCTCGCTCTGGACCCGTCCCGGTCAAACGTGTTCCTCGCCAGAGCTGCAGACACAGGCTCGACTCTTCCATCAGACCTTCTCCTAATGCACCGCGCTCTCCTCGTTTTACGACCATCGCCCCATCCTCCATGTTTGTTTACGACGGTCTGCGGACAGGAAGAACCACGCATTAGAACCGTAAAAAAACCCCTCCACGGCTCCGGGCCACTGCATTACCGCCGCCGCTTTTACTGCCTTGCTAATGGGCACGCAGGAAGAGCCTCACGACAGCGCAGTCTGCTGGAAGATAATGGGTCACATGACGGCTTTGAGGAGAGCCGAGTTATAGTGGCTAATAAAAATCTCATCAAGGAAGATCTGCTGAGGAGGAAGAGGAGGAAGAGGAGGAGGAAGCGGCGGCGCGGAGAGGCTTTTTCGGACTAAAGTTTGATAAGTTGGATGCGCATTAGCATCGGGACAGGATCTCGTGACGCAAAACCCCCGTGTAAATATTGTTTTGTGTCCTGCTTTTGTAGCTTTAGGTGGGACCATGAGTGACGTACATATCCTGTTTATGTAAATGGACATGGCTAACCTGCTAGCCACCGCGGCGGTCCAAACAGGAAGTGGTCATGTGCACGCTTTCGGCTCTATCGACTCGCCGTTTTGGTCTTAAATGTTCGTATTAACCCGCTCTACATGATTTTTTTTTGTCTCTAAATCAAGATATGAACATTAATAACGACAAATCAGGCGCCGTCTTTCCCCGAGGTCACTCCCGCTAGCGTTAGCAACAGGTTTGATTGACAGCGTTGCTAAGGGCCTTCAACAGCCTCGCTCCTGATTGGCTCCAATATGGAATTCCCGCTCCAAATTAGCCGCTATGACTGCTAGCCTCGATGAGCTTCATTTGGCTGGAGTGGCACACGGGTCAAACTCAAGGCCCTTGGGCGAAATGCGGCCCGCCGTGTCATTTTATGCGGCCCGCGACAAGATAAATTCAAATGTGTGAGTGTCTTCAAATGTCAGTTTAACAGAATATTTGTAACTTAAACAAGAAATAAATACAGAAACAGTTAATTAACAAGTTAAAAAAGTAGTTGTATTTATTTTACATTACATTTAGTTATATTTATACGGTTTTACAGTTATATCGGGCCCGTTTTTGTTGATGTGGGCCACGGTGATACTGAGTTTGACGCCCCTGGTCTATGGTTATACAGCTAACCATAAGGAGGGATCGAACGGGGCCCAGGAGAGATCGCTAGATTACTCAAACTTTTACGCATAGTACTTCCTCTTTAATAACACAAATATGAGTAGCACAAAAAATTCCCTAGAAGAGACTAAAATAACTTCAATCTCTTAGTTCTCTACATAAACAAGAGTGTCCTCCGCCGTTCTGCTCCGGAGCGGTCAAACAGCGTGAACGCCTATTTGCAGAGGTCAAAGGTTAAACTCACAGACGCAGCATCAGTCAGTGTGCCTCTCTCGCTGCGCAACACACTCCACATGTGCGTTTGTGCGACTAAACCAGCAACCGCCGGCCGTCCGTCACCACGTAAACGCTCTCCCTTCAGCTCTTCTCGTTTAGACACAATACTTGGGAGATTTAGCGAAAGGTTTGAAATAATTAGAATTTAAAAAAACAACAAAAAAAACCCAAACATTTGTCGTCTTTGAGCAAACGCTGAACAAACGTCTCACAAAAGCTCAGTGAACGTGTCCGATCTGCAGCAGAAACATAACAGGACGCATCTGAAAACTATTTAAACGTGTATTACGTCACTTTTCTGGTTGGTCGCCATGGAGACGTTAGTGCTTTGTAGCTTTTCTTTTCTTTGTAGCTGCAGGACATTACAAACACAGTGCCTCTTTAACTATAAAAAGTATTGTTGACGTTGAAGTGTTTTTAATTCGTTCCAGGGCCGGTTCAGACTATAAGCAGAACGAGCCGCTGCTGAGGGCCCCCGAGACCAGCAGGGGGCCCCCAAGACCCCATATATTTAGACTGAAAATCATATAAATTATCAAGTTTTATTGGACACAGGGCTTGTAATTGTTTTAAAGGGATGTTTAGTCTGCTGGAAACACACATTTGTTTTATATCTATCGTAGTAAAATATCCGCTGCTGCTACGTTTGGCCCCTGAAAGCTTGAACCGGCCCTGCTTAGCTTAAAATGTTGCAGTTTCTGTTGAAAATCACACATATTTTGATTCATTTGACGGTAAACTCTTGGTTTTTTAAGGACTTTGAATTAGACTTGAGTTTTAACACCAGATCACACGATGCATAAGGCAAAGGAGCTGCATCAAAACAGAGACGAGAACGAGGGATTTTGGCCGTTTTACTTCACAAAAATGGAAAACAGTGTAAGGAAAAGCAAAACTGGAGACTTCAGAGACACAATCACAACTTCATAATCTGGTAACGAACTTTTATAACCAGACTTGCTCCGGTTTTTATCACTTTATATAGACTTGTGTACTTGTATATTTTGATTAATTTGACGGTAAGAATTAGAGAATAACGGAAAGATTATATCGTTTGTGTATTTTATATTCATGCTAGTTTTGGGGGCGTGGCTTATCGCAGTATATTGGTTTTAGTTTAGTGACGTCGGCGCCGGTTTCTACGACCCTGTACGTGTTGGTCCGGCGCTGCGTCAGGTCCACGTTTCTGTTGATTCTTTGTTTTGGGCGGGACGGAGGTTTGGGGCATTTTAAAGTAAATTAAAGTGAAGTTAAAATAAAACGATTTAACTTTTCGTAACCTGTTTGACCTTTGTGTCCTTCGTAAATATGTTTTGGAATGATTCAAAGTTCTGCTAAAGCTCTGAAAAAGCTCCATGGTGCGTCTTTAGTCTGCAAAGATCAGGTTTGAATTTCAAAACCATTTCCGATACAAGTCCAGACTTTTTTCTTTGCACTTTGTCAGAGCGGATCCGCGTCTAAACTGTCCGTCCCGTCTCCGATTGTCCGCGGGAGTAACAGCAGAAGTGTCACGTCTCACACCGAGCCTGTCCCGGGGGCGCTGGAGCTAAGAGGGGGGAGGGTGCAGGGGGTCCCGTGTCAGCAGGGGGTCCGCGCGCTCCTCTTTAGGCCGGAGGGGGTCAGGGACGACGGCGGCGGCGGTGGGGGCAGAGAGAAACCCGACACACTTCTGTAAAGGATAATGCGCGTACAAAAGCGTGAGTGACAGTGAGCGACGGGCGGGGGCGTTTGGGACGGCGCTGAGGGCACCTGAGCGCGCCGCAGGTGGGTTTGCTCTGGGGGCGTGGTCACCGGTGTAAACAGGATTAGACGGCTCCTCTTCCATCACAAACGTCACATAAAGGACAAACAAATGTAAAGGTGGAAATGAGACTTCCTTCGCACATGTTTCACTGAAGCACTAAAACATTTCCATTCAATTCTAAATTATTAATTTAAATAAATAAATAAATAAATTAAAAAAAAAGTAATGTTTGGATGGTAAAAGTTGTTTTGCCATTGTCAAAATTCACAAACTAAATAAATAAATAAATAAAAAAATTTAAATGAAAAAAATAATATAATAAATAATAAAAAATAAATAAAATGAAAAAATAAAAATGAAAAAAATAATAAAAAGAATAATAATAAATAATATTAACACATAAAATAAAAATAATAAAAAATAAATAAATAAAATGAAAAAATACATAAAAAATAAATAAAAATCCAAATAAATAAATAACCCATAAAATAAAAAATAATAAAAAATAAATAAAATCTAAATAAATAAATAAAATTAAAACAAAGTGATAATTAAAAATAATAATAAAAATGAATAAATAAATAAATAAAATAAAAATAAAAACAAGATAATAATAATAAATAAAATAATACAATTTTAACACAAAAATCTTAAATAGCAGTGTCCTACATGTGGTAATATTTGCAAATTTTTTACACAATACAAACATTTTAAAGAATTATATTTCTAGAAGATATTTGTCATTTCGCCTCTCGATTTTGGCACATCTTTGCGTCCTTAGAGTACCTCACCGTTGTCTCGCCTACAGCAGTCAACATATCTTAAAATAAAATAAAAGTAAACACATGAAAACCTGGAGGTGTGTCAGGTGTTCAGACAAAGAGAGGACAAAGTGCAGAGGATTAGCGGTAATAACAGGCTGTGATAGTGAAACCTGAGCGGGCCCGGTGTGGATCTGTGCGGAACACCTCCCTTAAGCCACAGCCTTTTGTTCCGTTTAAAAGAAGACTCAAGTTTTAAGGATTAGCTTCTAAACAGGAAACACCAATGTACTCAAGTCCCACAGACGCATTCTGTCATGTGGGGATAATAGTGGGCGGGGAGAGTGGCACAGGGGGTTGAGTGTTCGCCCACCTAAAACATGGAAAATGGTTTGATTCCCTCGAGCAGAAGATGTTTTTAGAGTATAACCAAGGTTTTAATCAAAGTAGAAGTGCAAAGTGCTTAAAATGAATAAGATAATAACTTTTTTCAGTTTTTTTAATTAAATGATAGATAAATAAATAAATACATATAAATAAAAAAATAAAATAAATATTAAAAATAATAATAAAAAATAAAATAAAAAATAAAATAAAATAAAAATTACATTAAATTAAAAAAATAAAATAAAAAATAAAATAAATATTACAAAAAATAATAAATAAAATAATAAATATAATAAAAATGAAATGAAATTAAAAAAATAAAAATAAAATAAAATAAAAAATAAAAATTGGGGGAAACTAAAACTTCTGTCAGAGTACATGGACGCAACATCTGATTTATATTTTGAAATTAATGTGATTGAAAGGACAAAATATATTTTCAAATAGATACAAAAAAAAAAGAAAAGTAAAACCAAATCATATCTGAAGGAGCGGAGGAATAAACACAAAAGTTTAAATCATTTAAGATTGTCAACATAAAGTTTGTGTCACTTTAGGAACCACAACTTTAGCTCAAGTAAGAGCATGTTTCATAAAAGTATATAGTGTCTGGAAATGACTCTGAAAAGTATCATTTTCTGTGTATATATCTAAAAACAGAGCGATGTGGAGGTGGGGGTCTCGTTTAAACCGGCTGACCCCTGCTCCCCCTCACCTCACTCAGACCTGTCTGTCTCTCAGGTCAGGGGGATTATGGGGATTGGGGTTTGAACCTGGCGTGAGAAAAAGTTCCTCGTCAGTGTGAAAAGACGCCGGGCGAGTCCAGACGGGCCCTTTGTCCAGCGCCGCGCAACCAAATCTTATCAAGTTTACCTTAGGCTTTACTGAAGGGAGTGGTCCAAGAACGAGAAGTTTGCTCTCTGCACACGCTCAGTGTGAGTCAGGACGTGCTCAGAGGTATCGGGAATCAGATGCTCATCGATACTGAGGCTAGGATCGAAACTAGAGACTCGTTTGAGCAGGAATCGATACTGAACAGTCACAGTCACAATCACAGCACAGGAATGAGGCTTTATGAGTGTGTTTAGAATGATGTCAGGACTAAAGCAGGACTGAACCAGGACTAAAGCAGGACTAAACCAGCACTAAACCGGGACTAAACTGGGACTAAACCAGGACTAAACCGGGACTAAACTGGGACTAAACCAGGACTAAACCGGGACTAAAGCAGGACTAAAGCAGGACTAAACCAGGACTGAACCAGGACTAAACTGGGACTAAACCAGGACTAAACTGGGACTAAACCAGGACTAAACAAGGAGCAAACCAGGACTAAACCAGGACTAAACCAGGACTGAACCAGGACTGAACCAGGACTAAACCAGGACTGAACCAGGATTAAAGCAGGACTAAAGCAGGACTGAACCAGGACTAAAACAGGGCTAAACCAGGACTGAACCAGCACTGAACAAGGAGCAAACAAGGACTAAAATCAGGAGTGAAGGAGGGCCAAACCAAAACTAGACAAGGGCCAAACCAGAACCAAACCAGGCCCAAACCAGGCCTAAACCAGGACTAAACCAGGACCAAACCAGGACCAAACCGAGTATTTAGAATGTCTGTAATGTCTCTCCGTCATCCAGGTTTGACCTATATTAAAATCTATAGTTAAATGGGGGTCTGTGAGGGGGAGTCGGGGTCTATGGGGGACACTGGGGGTCTATGGGGGACGGTGGGGGTCTATGGGGGAGGGTGGGGGTCTGTGGGGGAGGGTGGGGGTCTGTGGGGGTCTGTGGGGGTCTATGGGGGAGGGTGGGGGTCCTCGAGGGCGGGGGTCTCTCACACTGTCGCTCTCATTACACTGTGTATCATTAGTCTTCCCTGTGTTTGCGTCTCCGAGCGCTAACAGATCGGTCGGAGGAGTGGGGTTATCTGCCCGGGGGCCCCAAAGGCAGGGGCCCATCCAGAGTCCATCACTCATGGGGCCCTCAGCACAGGGAGGACAGGAGGATTACAGGGAATAACAGACAGGGGGCAGACATAATGGACTCCCGGGTCAGATATGTGCAGCCCCAGAGTGGACAGTTACAAAGTGACGCTGACGTGAAGTAAATAAAGATGGAAAATAAAGCTACACACTGGAGTTTTGTGTCCTAAACCTGCTCCTTCTGCTCACAGAGAAATTAAAATATGACCAACTGGAAACCAACAAAAAACAAATAGGTTAAAAAATGAAATAACGGTTACAAATTAAAGGTTAAAAAAAAAAAAGTGAAAAAAGTGAAAAAAGGTACAGCAGTTAAAAAAAAAAAGTTAAAAAAATAAATAAATACTATATAATAAAAGTTAAAAAAAAAGTTACAAAAGGCAAAGGCAAAACAAAAATGTTACAAATAAAAGTGAAAAAAATTAATGTTATAAATAAAAGGTAAAGAAAAGTTTTTAAAAAGTGAAAAATAAAATAAATATAAGTAAAAAAAAGTGAAAAATAAAATAAATGTTACACATAAAGGTAAAAAAAAACCCAGCCCCCCTCCCAAAAAAAATAAATAAAATAAATAAATAAATAAAAATAAATAAATGTTACAAAAAAAAGTAAAAAATAAAATAAAAAAAAGATAAATGTTACAAATAAAAAGTAAAAAAAATAAATAAATAAAAAATGTAATGATATTTGTACAAAATATAAAAAATCTAATGTGGGTAAAAACTTAAATTTTAAAATAAAAACAAGAAGAAAACAGGAGTTGACGTAAATATTCAGTTCATGTTGATTATAAAAGCCAGACCAGTTACCTTCTCATTAGGAGCACATACTCGACCGACTGCACCACTGCCACCCGGGGTTTCCTTTCAACAGCAGATTTGCCCGTTTAAACTTCATAACATCGACGTGACCCCGGGACGTCCCGTCAGTCCAGCCGTGGGAACTGTACCCTGTGCCCTCTACCCCACAGCTCTGCTCCTCGATAGAGCCACAGTCACACATTTATCACACACTTCAACAACGTACAGACGCTCCTGAACGCACCACGGAGGACACTGAACGCACCACGGGACCACGGAGGACACTGAACGCACCACGGAACCACACAGGACACTGAACGCACCACGGAGCCAAGGAGGACACTGAACGCACCACGGAACCACACAGGACACTGAACGCACCACGGAGCCAAGGAGGACACTGAACGCACCACGGGACCAAGGAGGACACTGAACGCACCACGGAGGACACTGAACGCACCACGGGACCAAGGAGGACACTGAACGCACCACGGGACCCCACGGGACACTGAACGCACCAGCAGCAAAGAGCCTGTACCTGATTCTGTTCCACGGATTTGAGCAGCAAAGAAATATTTTATAAACACTCTAGAAGTCAAAATAACTCATCTGGAATTGCACAGTTAGCATGCTAGTTGTTGTTAGCTTTATCACGATGGTTAAACTCTGCACTAGTCTTTGGAAGTTGTGTAAAGTGCTTGTAAACTCATCATGGTGAGTAATTAGGATGCTCTGAATGCATAAGGTCAATGAGGAATCACTTTGGACGACTGCAAACTGTTAAAAATTGTACTAGTTTAAGACGGTATAGTAGTAGTAAGTAGTAGTAGCATCAGGTAAAGCGCTTTTAGCTAATCTTGTAAGCAAAAATACACATTATATTGCACCATTTTGTTAAGGGAGTAAAAGGTTTGAGAAGACCAAACATCGTGAACTTTTTAATATATGTGATTGCAAAAAAATAGTTCCCCTGATACGGTAAGAATCGTGTTTAATTTCAGTTTAAATGTAGTGATTTTTAACCATTTTTGATCCACTGAAGCACAAAAAAAACTCCCCAAAACACTCCTAACCTCTTCTTTTAGACCATCGTTTGCTGGTGTGTTGATTGATTATGTATATTATTTTCGTTGTTTGTTTCTAGGAGACAGTGACCCCGCCCGGTAACAGATGACACAGTGTATTTATTGGCTGTGGAGTGCTTCCTGTGCACCGTGTTTACTCAGTCTGCCGTCCAGGGGGTTGGTAAGAGGGGAGGCAGGACGGGGGCAGGAGGGAGGGAGCGTATGAGACCTCCTCTGAGCGGGACCACAGCAGGAGAAGAACTTTTACTCCCGCTCTCTCCAGGATGTGCTACTGTCCTGCCAGCGGTTAAAAAAAAATCAATATGCATTAGTTAAATCCAATTATTATGTTGTAATTGGCTTGAAATAAGAACTAACACAAACATATCTGGAGTAGTGTTGTCACGATACTAAAATTTCAAACTCGAAAGGTTCCTTTTTGTCCTGTAAATGTGACTTTTTTTCATATCGACCCTTTCTCAAATGAATATCTAGTTTCAATACCACTTTAGCATCGATAAATATCTGATTTTTGATACTTTTGACGACCCTAATCCTAAGCAGACTATCGCCAGAACGAACAATAACAAAAAGAAGTTGACAAAAGCTTTAAAAAGAATATCGTCACTGAATAAATACTTGTATCACCAGAAGGATTTGTACCACAGCTTGAGAACCAGTGCCCTAGAACAAAAGTATACGCTAGTTTGGATCTGAAACAATTGATTTACGGTGCGGAAAAATGCATTGATTTTGAGCGTGGCATCCCCCAAGGGACCGTAATAGGCCCAATAAAGTTGTGCAGCTATAATCACCATATGGACTCATTTGTACACGTAAAAATGCCACTTTCGACTGTTTTTGTTGAAATATTCTACGGCCAAAACCCCCGTCAGACTTCATTAACGTGTTTAGTCGTGTATATCTACGTTAGTACAATGTCAGAGCCGGGTTTTCTCCGCGTTTTCGGCCCCTTTTGCCCTTCACAAACGTGGAAGAGTTTGATGTCGCTGTTTTTTTATGAGGTAAAAAGTGACACGTGTGGGTGTGTTGTGGCAGTTGTGATAACCCCCGGCGGTGTGAAGACGCTGGTGGTCCTAGGGGAGGGACTAAAAAAGGGGGGTACGGAGGGGGGGCGGGGGTAGGTGGAGGTGTCGGCCCGAAGAAGAACCCTGTCAACACTGGATCTGTCTGCGATTCTGCACACATCTCCACATTCCAGTGATAAGGCCTGGATAAAATAGCTACGTGTGTGTGCGTCTGTGTGTGTGTGCGTCTGTGTGTGTGTGCGTCGATGTGTGTGTGTGTGTGTGTGTGCAGCCAAACGATACACACTCGACAGCCCACAGATAAATAAAAAGACCCCATCGCTCTCTTGCTTTCTATCTGCTGGCGTGGACCCAACATGTCAGTGGAATAATGTAGTGAGTGAGTGTATCTGAGCAGCACAATCAGTCCACACGGGAAAAGTGTTTTACAGAAAAAGAAAGACGTTAAAATCACAATGTAATGAATCAAAACGTAAATAATCACAAATCATCATCATAAAATTGCGAAACAGAATCGTCTGAGTCTGGATTTAAACATTGTCAAAGTCGAGGTCTGTGTCACATTTTCAGAAAGAATGAAAGGTTTTAACTGAAACACTGATTCAACATGTTTAGTCCTGGTTTAGTCCTGGTTTAGTCCTGGTTTAGTCCTGGTTTAGTCTTGGTTTAGTCTTGGTTTAGTCTTGGTTTAGTCTTGGTTTAGTCTTGGTTTAGTCTTGGTTTAGTCTTGGTTTAGTCTTGGTTTAGTCTTGGTTTAGTCCTGGTTTAGTCTTGGTTTAGTCTTGGTTTAGTCCTGGTTTAGTCCTGGTTTAGTCCTGGTTTAGTCCTGGTTTAGTCCTGGTTTAGCCCTGGTTTAGTTCCAGTTTAGTCCTGGTTTGGTCTTGGTTTAGTCCTGGTTTAGTCCTGGTTTGGTCTTGGTTTAGTCCTGGTTTAGTCCTGGTTTGGTCTTGGTTTAGTCCTGGTTTAGTCCTGGTTTAGTCTTGGTTTAGTCCCAGTTTAGTCCTGGTTTAGTAGGGAGCAGGCGCTTAGCAACACTGTCAATCAAACCTGTTGCTAACGCTAGCGGGCGTGACCTCGGGGAAAGAAGGAGCTGATTTGTCTGTTTTTAATGTTCATATCTCGATTTACAGACACAATAGTGAAATAAAAACCCCAGGATCACGTCGCAGCCGACATGAAAAAATCACAAATTACGAAACACTTACTCTAGATTTTTCATCTTTGATCGCTCCAGAAAAACAGTTGTGCAGATTCCAGCGAGTCCTCGTGTGAAAACTCTGCGTAACTCATCGGGAATGACTCCTCTTCACTCCTGTGCTGTGTCCGATGTGTCCGGTCTAACAAGCGTCCAGAGCTCAGGCACACGGCCGCCGCTCGTCCATCAACTCCCCTGAACTACAGCGCCACCATCAGGGACAGATGTGCCACTGCTTTAGTATCGACACCTGATTTTTGACACTTTTGACAACCCTAATCCTAAGGAGCGACGAGTCAGACAAAAGCTTTACAAACAATATTATCACTAAATAAATACTTCATGTAGTACTTATACTGCATGTACTACAGTAGAACAAAAGTGTGCACAGGTTTGGATCTGAAACTGTGTGAAAGAAATAGAAATGTGAAGTATTTAAATAATAAAACTCCTGTCAGAACATCAAAGTCCAAACACCAGAGACTCGTGTTTGGGCTGTGCGTTTGTGCGTTAGCGAGTGGTGTTGTGCGTTTGTGCGTTAGCGAGCGGCGTTGTGCGTTTGTGCGTTAGCGAGCGGCGTTGTGCGTTTGTGCGTTAGCGAGCGGCGTTCCTAATTGGGGGCACACGGTCTTAGCCTGGAGCTACTGAACCACAACTGTGAATGTGACAAGAATGTACAGCAGATGTGTGAGAGAGAGAGACTGTGGAGGAGAGAAGAGAGGAGGGAGGGAAGAGAGAGAGCAGCCTGTGGAGGAAAGACCAGAGAGAAAAGAGAGAGGGGAGAGAAAGAGGGGAGTGCAGTCTGTGGAGGAGAGACAGAAGAGAGGGGAAAGAGAGACAAGAGGGGAGAGAGGAGGGAGGGAAGGGAAGAGAGAAGAGAGAGAGAGAGAGAGGAGAGCAGCCTGTGGAGGACAAAGAGAGCGAGAGAGGAGAGAGAAGAAAGAGAGAAGAGAGGAGGGAGAGGGCAGCCTGTGGAGGAGAGAGAGGAGAGAGAAGAAAGAGAGAGAAGAGAGGGGGGAGAGAGTAGCCTGTGGAGGAGAGAGAGAGGAGAGAGAGGAAAAAAGAGACATGAGGGGAGAGAGGAGGGAATGGAAGAGAGAAGAGAGAGAGAGAGGAGAGCAGCCTAAAACGCTCCACGGCACATCCTTTCATTGCACCTCGTGATGTCATCAAGTGGTGATCGATGGCGTGGCTCCTCCTTTTTTCTACACGTATCAATAACATTCATTTCATTTCAAACTTGAAGTACTTTGAAGTAACTTTGAAGTATCCAGTTATTGTTCTGAGCCTCGTTTAAACTGTTTGTCTCATAATTCCTGAAGCACAAACACTTGAATGTGGAGTTTAAAAATGTGTGAAAGTGGTGGAGTTACAGCGACTCCACCCACAGAAACCGACTCCACCCACAGAAACCGACTCCACCCACAGAAACCGACTCCACCCACAGAGACCGACTCCACCCACAGAGACCGACTCCACCCACAGAGACCGACTCCACCCACAGAGACCGTCGTTATTTTATGACACGACGACTCGACTGAAAGTGAAACAAGAAGAGAAGGATCAGGATTTGATTTGTGACGCGGTTTAAACAGAGTCAGGACAATTTAAGATCAAACACTGCCACGATTTAAAGACAAAAACCGTCCAAGATGTGAGACGAGCAACAAATTGTATGTCCCAGTTTAGTCCTGGTTTAGCCCCGGTTTAGCCCCGGTTTAGTCCCGGTTTAGTCCAGGTTTAGTCCCGGTTTAGCCCCCGTTTAGCCCCCGTTTAGTCCCGGTTTAGTCCTGGTTTAGTCCTGGTTTAGTCCCGGTTTAGCTCCGGTTTAGCCCCAGTTTAGTCCCAGTTTAAGCCCGGGTTTAGCTCCGGTTTAGCCCCGGTTTAGTCCTGGTTTAGCCCCGGTTTAGTCCTGGTTTAAACCAGGACTAAACCAGGACTGGTCTGGAACATTGTTCCTGACAGGGCTCGACTTTGTCTAAATCGAGGCTCAAATGGTTCTGTGTTGCTAACTGTAGGCATGTTCTGTCTGTGTCTGTCTCAGTTTAAAGTTTAACAAAGCCTCAATCTGAGTGAAAGAAGTGAAAGTACAACAGTACAAAGTATAAAGAAGTGAAAGTACAACAGTACAAAGTATAAAGAAGTGAAAGTACAACAGTACAAAGTATAAAGAAGTGAAAGTACAACAGTACAAAGTATAAAGAAGTGAAAGTACAACAGTACACAGTATAAAGAAGTGAAAGTACAACAGTACAAAGTATAAAGAAGTGAAAGTACAACAGTACAAAGTATAAAGAAGTGAAAGTACAACAGTACAAAGTATAAAGAAGTGAAAGTACAACAGTACAAAGTATAAAGAAGTGAAAGTACAACAGTACAAAGTATAAAGAAGTGAAAGTACAACAGTACAAAGTATAAAGAAGTGAAAGTACAACAGTACAAAGTATAAAGAAGTGAAAGTACAACAGTACAAAGTATAAAGAAGTGAAAGTACAACAGTACAAAGTATAAAGAAGTGAAAGTACAACAGTACAAAGTATAAAGAAGTGAAAGTACAACAGTACACAGTATAAAGAAGTGAAAGTACAACAGCTGAGCTCATTTGTGCTGATAAACACGTCTCTCACATAATCAGGACCATGAGTTTGTGTCGTTTAAACCTTTTTTGTGATGTTTCTTGAGTTTTCATCTTAAATATCTTAAATCTTTTGGACAGCAACTGCATGGCAACTGCTGAACATTCCACCATAGAGATGCATGTAGAACCCCCCGACTGCACAGTGTCAGTAGTTTAAACTGAGCTGGAGACCTGGTTTATGGTGAACATCTCTAACCACCGGGTTTATCCACATGAAACAAAAACCGGCACAAAGTTCAGCGTCTTTTCTGTCAGTGTGAATAAACAAAAGTGGAGTCATTTTGACACAAACGCCTCTGAAAGTGGAGCCACGATTCAACCCCAAACGTCCTTTCAACTCACAACAATCACCAGATTAACACGACAAAGTTTACGGAGCCGATCCCAAACGAGTAAAGATACGGTTCGACGTCTGTGCCCCAGAGATTATGACAACAACAGATTGTACGAAGTCAAAGTGTAAGCTGCTGTATCTCTGTCATATTTAGACGAGATCAGACGTGTGCTGCTTAAGATACACACTCGTCTGAGCTCGACTGTGATTCTGTTCTGTTGTGTGAAGAACAGACACACACGGGGATCGGTCTGTGGATTTTCAGTCGGTTACAGCAAAACAGTCGAGTTAAAGGCAACGAACAGAATGGATTAAAAGCTGAGTCAAGTGAGTAAAGTCTTAAGAGGAGTCTGGAGCAGAGTTTGGTGCAGAGTGTTATAGAGTATGAGTCTTAGAGTCCTGAAGAGTCCTGAAGAGTCCTGGAGAGTCCTGAAGAGTCCTGAAGAGTCCTGGAGAGTCCTGGAGAGTCCTGAAGAGTCCTGAAGAGTCCTGAAGAGTCTTGTAGAGTCCTGGAGAGTCTGAGTCTTGGAGAGTCTGAGTCCTGAAGAGTCCTGGAGAGTCCTGAAGAGTCCTGAAGAGTCTGAATCTTGTAGAGTCCTGAAGAGTCCTGAAGAGTCCTGAAGAGTCTTGTAGAGTCTTGGAGAGTCCTGGAGAGCCCGAGTCTCGTAGAGTCTGAGTCTCGTAGAGCCCGAGTCTCGTAGAGTCTGAGTCTCGTAGAGTCTGAGTCTCGTAGAGTCTGAGTCTCGTAGAGTCTGAGTCTCGTAGAGCCCGAGTCTCGTAGAGCCCGAGTCTCGTAGAGTCTGAGTCTCGTAGAGTCTGAGTCTCGTAGAGTCTGAGTCTCGTAGAGTCTGAGTCTCGTAGAGTCTGAGTCTTGTAGAGTGTAAAGAATGTGAGTTTGGGGAGTTAAACATTTTATAGATAAGAAATTTCCCTTCCTTTGACCTGCGCTCGTGTGGCTTTATTAATTTATCTTTTTTATTTTTACACTCATCAAGTCCAAATAACAGAATTATTATTTTTTACATTATGAGAAAAATGATGTCCACATATGAGGACACTCGTTCTACATGTTAATCATTTTGAGGAACATTTGAATAATGATTTGCAAAAACTATTTATTAAGAGCCTGAACACAGCAACATTTGTCCTGAGTAAAAACAAAATGAGAAACAACATGAAGAGCTGCAGACACGAGCCTTTAACAAAGTCCATGTTCAATCTAAAGTATAACGTTTTTAACTCTTCTGTCGTCTTTAAGCGACAGTTTAATGTCCTCATATGTGACGCCAGCTACAAGGAGGTTAAAGTCCAACAAGGGGAGTGTTTTATAATCGTCCCACAGTGA
Source organism: Periophthalmus magnuspinnatus (assembly GCF_009829125.3). Classification (NCBI taxonomy): domain Eukaryota; kingdom Metazoa; phylum Chordata; class Actinopteri; order Gobiiformes; family Gobiidae; genus Periophthalmus; species Periophthalmus magnuspinnatus. Next base: position 17,448,361 of record NC_047137.1, read on the forward strand.
AGGTTCCAGAGGACTGAGACGAGAGGGGCCACAGATGAACAGATAAACAAACAGATAAACAGATAAACAAACAGATAAACAGAGCTGTTATCGTCCCTTAGTGTGAGACAAGTCCGATATAAGTCCAAACGTTTACACCTTTGTACGAAAAGTAAGTACTGCGTTATTCTGACTCCTGTAGGTGGCGTCACACTCACTCAGTCACGTCTTCACACAGTCTGCAATACTCAAGTCACTTTACGGAGATGTTACATTAGAGTCTTTTTTTTTTATTATTATTTTAAGCTATTTATCTATTATCTTGTTTTATTGCATGTGCCATTTTCCTTCTGTTCTTTAACTGTGCGGTGCAATACTGGAATTTCCCCACTGTGGGACTAATAAAGGCAGATCTTATATTATCTGTGATGTTTCCTTTATTTAGCTCAAAGTGCAGTACCAGTTTTACCCTGTAGGAGTCCAGACTATGTACAGTTCATTTAATACGGGGGCGTCAAACGTATTTTCACCGAGGGCCACATTAGCAAAACGGGCCACGTCATGTAAATAAACTACTTTTTTAACTTGTTCATTAACAGTCTCTGTGTTTGTTTCTTATTCGAGTTACAAATATTACATAAACATTTCCACAGATGTAAAAATATGTCTGTGTAACTGTATCTCTTGATAAATTAAAAGGTTTGACAGTCTTAAAATGTCAGTTTATCTTGTCGAGGGCCACATAAAATGACGTAGGGGGCCACACGTAGCCCGGGGGCCTTGAGTTTGACACGTGTAAGACAACATCATGAAAGTAAAGAAAGAGGAAAACAAAAGCTTCAGCTGCAGCCGTGCACATCCCAACTAAATAAAATCCAAGAAAATACAGTTTTTGAACAACAGGAGTATTTAAATGTTGTGTATTTGTGCGTTTTGTCTACGTATTTGAGCAAAATGTGTGTTACGTCAGCACAGATACGACGTACAAGCAGCTCTTTAGGTCAAAATCGTCCGTTGTGTATCGTCAGAATCTATTTACAAAGCGTTTTCTTGCCCGGTAATGAGAAAGTGCTCCGTTAGCATGCTAGCAGTTTGAAATCTAAACACTAAAACATTAAAATATGAACGACAATCAGGTTTAAAAAGATCAACGCCGCCGTATCCGACCTCTAAAAACACACTTTGCGTTGGGACGGCGGCAGAGGGACGTTGCTCTGACATAATTGGCCGTCCCGTGGTCCCACAGTGTGGCGGCGGCGGCGATGAGCTGATGGTTGGCGGCGAGCGCACGATGGAGCGCAGTCTATCTCCAGTCTATGCGAGCGAGGTTCCCAGCCGCGGGACAAAGGGGCAGGGGCCAGTGCCACCCCGTGTACACACTAATTACACACTGGCACCGGCACAATGGGCTATTCAAGGGCCCCGTCTGTCCCGGGACCTGTGCCACGGCGGCTATGATCGGCCTTTGATCAGGGGTGAGAAGTCCCATACGAAGCGGCGCGGGGGGGTGGTCTTTGTCCCCCCCGCGGCGCCCCGGACGGCCTCCTGACATTTAGACAATAGGCCCGGGGGACGTGCAGCGGGACGGGGACGGAGGGGACGGAGGGGACGGGGGACTGTACCAGACGGAACAACAGAAGGTCAGCGGGTCAGGACCCAGTGACCTCTGCACCGCCGGGCTCAAAGGCACAAGGGCAGAGGACGCAATCAAGAGCCCGGATCAGGAGCGAGCGCACTTCCTCCTGTCAGTCAAAACGCAGAGGGGGACGAGGGGTGAAGCAAAGAGCGAAGCAAAGAGTGAACCAGGGCTGAAGCAAAGAGTGAAGCAAAACTGAAGCAAAGAGTGAAGCAAAGAGGGAAGTAAAGAGTGAAGCAAAACTGAAGCAAAGAGTGAGGCAAAGAGGGAAGCAAAGAGTGAACCAGGGCTGAAGCAAAGATTGAAGCAAAACTGAAGCAAAGAGTGAAGCAAAACTGAAGCAAAGAGTGAAGCAAAGCCTGGACCAGGACTGAAACAGGACTGATTCAGCACTAAACCAGGACAAACCAAAAACTTTGGCTGGCGATATGAAGAAAAAAAAAGTGTCATTTTTTTTCTCTCAGTTTTTGATACGATTTAACTTAGTCTTTTCAAAATCAAAATCAAAAATGTCATTTACTATTTTTATATACATTCATTTCACCAGTGCAAACCCTGCCCTCAGAACCCAGACCTTCAGACACTCATTTTACGAAAACCACGACGAGTAAAAACAAACCAGTTTGTAACGAAACAAGAACATCCACAACTGTTCAACAAATAAAACCATGAGCACGACAGAGAAGACTCCAACACAAACTATGATCTGATACGACTCGAGCGAACACGAACCAACGGACATCAGCAAAATGGTTTTTCTTACCTTTAGGTTCAAGACGAGCGGCAGCGACAGAGCAGCACCGAGAAAAGAAAGAGGAAAACAAAAGCTTCATTAGAATTTTTAAACATCACAGAGTCGAAGAAAATGTCAAATACAGTTTTTGAACGATAGGAGTGTTTGAAAGTTGTGTGTTTTTGTATTTTTTCCCCATTTATTTGAGCAAAATGTGCCTCATTCCAGCACAGATATGTCATATAAGCAGCTCCTGACGTCAAAATAAGTCTGTTGTGAACCGGAAGCATCTATTTACAAAGCGTTTTCTTATCCGATAATGAGAAAGTGCACTGTTAGCATGCTAGCAGTTTGAAATTGAACCACCAAAAGACTGAAATATGAACTACAAAGTGAGCAGGTTTTACACCAAATAAGAATACGTTGAGATAAGATTTTGAATACCAAAATAATTGCAGAATTTGTAGAAGTATGACCATTTTGATTTAGGGATGGGACCAAAAAAAATTACATCGTTTATCGTGATAAAAAGAGTTGTCAATAATCGTTCGTGGGACATTTTATACAATCGTGATAATCGTCATTGTGTCAACAGAATGTGCAGAAGAAAACCTGTTATCTCGGGGTTTAGGGGCCCAGAATCGGACTATCTTCCTATTAATTTGTATTGGGGGGCCCCATGTGGGACTTCTTGCCCCGGGGCCCCCAAAATTTCAGTCGACGGCCCTGCTCATTTATAAAATTCTCCCCTAGATCGTAGTTTTTCACTGACGACAAAGTACAAGACTGTAACACCTCTTTAAGCACGGAACTTATTCATGAAACTCTTAATTATTCAAATCGATAACATTTTAAAGTGATCGCGCAGGCCTTTTACAAACTTCTATTCACTGAAACACCTGATGCGGTTGATTTGAAATGCCTGGGACGTCAGGGGGACTTGACACCTCATCAAAGAGGACTCACACGTGGGCCTGAAATAGACCGTTTGCCCACACTTCATAAATCAGGCTGGACTCAGGACTCCGACAGCTCCCGAGTCTCACCGAGCCTCTCCACCTCGCCACAGCTGCAGCAGTTTGAACGGAAAAACAACCAAAATCTTATCTTACGCGAATAGATGTGTGTATTTTATTTATAAAGTGGGGTTTTGTGGGATGTTTTAAGAGCATAAACATTTGAGAAAACACTCGAATTTGCTAAACCAGTCGCTCTCGAACTTTTCACGCCAACCACCAAAAGACGAGATATGGCTTTTGCAAGTCGCACCAGATCTAAACCAGGTCGAAAACAGGACTATTCCAGGTCTAATCTAAGCCTAAACCAGTCTAAAAGTGGACGACGCCATGTTCACTGTGGCTCTGAGCAAGAAATGATCCAAAAAAGGACAGAAAAGTGGATAAAATTAACTCTAAACTAAAAAATTATAAGCAAAATGTTCCATATTTTGAGGAACCCTGTTGAATCAATACAAGAATTCCATGCATTTCAGAACACGTTTGCAGTTTTTATGTTACATTAATTCGTTTGTATCTATAATGAGTCATTTATTCAAAACTCCACAGCTCAAATCTTATCGTAGAACATGAAAATAATTAAAAAAAATAAAAATTCAAAAGAAGTACCTACGAGCAAATATTGACCCCAAAAATGATTTTTCCAAGTGGATATAGTCATTTTCGACTGTAGTGTTTGACAGGAGCGTTCTGAAGGTTGGTGGTGCGATTCCAGCTCCCACAAATGAACGCTGTGGTTGTGTCCTTGAGCAAGACACTTAGCCCAGCTCGCCCCGGTGTCTGCGTGCACCAGTGTGAATGTGTGCGTCAAAATCTAAATGTGACACTTTACCGTTTGCCATCGTAAAAGGCCAACGTCCCACAGTCCCACAACCCACTGAGAGCGCGCCAAGAAATCTACTGCCCCGTCCTCACACCTCCCCCTCCTCCTCCTCCTCCTCCTCCTCCTCCTCCTCCTCCTCACTCTCTCCTCACCCCCACCTTCCTCCTCTGTCAGGAGAATTTCCGTGGTTCGCGCGAGGCCTTTCAACTGTGGCGTTCTCATGAGCGAGCGTCCATTGAGCCATGCCCGGGACAGCGTGTCTGCTCCGGGCATCAGCTACGCCATTGTCCCCCCCCTGTACCAGTGCGCTGCTCAGAGGCACGCAGGACAATCCCCAAAGCCCGCTTCAGAACAGGATCCCAGTTCAAACGAGCTGAAGAGAATCAAACGGCTCCGCACCAAGCAGCCGCCAACAGCATTACCACGAGCGGGATCAACCTTTGCAATGTGTGACCCGAGCCGGGACAGGGGCCAGGACAAGAGCCAGACCTGAGACCAGACCTGAGACCTGAGACCAGACCTGAGACCAGACCTGAGACCAGACCTGAGACCAGGACAAGAGCCAGACCTGAGACCAAACCTGAGACCAGACCTGAGACCTGAGACCAGACCTGAGACCAGACCTGAGACCAGACCTGAGACCAGACCTGAGACCAGACCTAAGACCAGACCTGAGACCAGACCTGAGACCAGACCTGAGACCAGGACAAGAGCCAGACCTGAGACCAGACCTGAGACCAGACCAGAGACCAGACCTGAGACCAGACCTGAGACCAGGACAAGAGCCAGACCTGAGACCAGACCTGAGACCAGACCTAAGACCAGACCTGAGACCAGACCTGAGACCAGACCAGAGACCAGACCTGAGACCAGGACAAGAGCCAGACCTGAGACCAGACCTGAGACCAGACCTAAGACCAGACCTGAGACCAGACCTGAGACCAGACCTGAGACCAGACCTAAGACCAGACCTGAGACCAGACCTGAGACCAGGACAAGAGCCAGACCTGAGACCAGACCTGAGACCAGACCAGAGACCAGACCTGAGACCAGGACAAGAGCCAGACCTGAGACCAGATCTGAGACCAGACCTGAGACCAGGACAAGAGCCAGACCTGAGACCAGACCTGAGACCAGGACAAGAGCCAGACCTGAGACCAGACCTGAGACCAGGACAGGAGCCAGGACAAGAGCCAGATCTGAGACCAGACCTGAGACCAGACCTGAGACCAGGACAAGAGCCAGACCTGAGACCAGACCTGAGACCAGGACAAGAGCCAGACCTGAGACCAGACCTGAGACCAGGACAGGAGCCAGGACAGGAGCCAGACCTGAGACCAGACCTGAGACCAGACCAGGGACCAGGACAGGAGCAAGACCTGAGACCTGACCTGAGACCACGACAGGAGCCAGGACAAGAGCCAGACCTGAGACCAGACCTAAGACCAGACCTGAGACCAGGACAGGAGCCAGGACAAGAGCCAGACCTGAGACCAGACCTGAGACCAGGACAGGAGCCAGGACAAGAGCCAGACCTGAGACCAGACCTGAGACCAGACCTGAGACCAGGACAGGAGCAAGACCTGAGACCTGAACTGAGACCATGACAGGAGCCAGACCTGAGACCAGACCTCAGACCAGGCCAGGGATCAGGACAGGAGCAAGACCTGAGACCAGACCAGGAACAAGACCTGAGACCAGACCATGAACTAAGCCAGGATCTAGACCTGAGATCAGACCAGGGACCAGGCCAAGAACCAGATCAGGAGCGAGGCCCAGGAGAACATCAGGTCTGAGTGGGTCAACCTCCAGTAAATATGTGGAAAATGTTACATCCGTATCAAATAAATTCAACCGAAACATAAACATTGTTAATAGGGAAAAGTCGCACAAAACATCTGCTGTCAGACAAACTCCTTAGTATCGAACCGCGACCAAACTAACACCTCCAAAACACCCATAAAACTCCCCTGGCCTCATACGAAACGGCCCAAACGCAGCGCTCCCGTCTCCACGTCCCGTCCGCGTTGGACACTGGGGCCGTTGGAATGCGCCTGCGTGTGGGAGGGGGCCCGTGTTTGTGCGCTCTTAAAGCCTGGAGATTGATCTGAGAGCAGCGCTGCTTTTGGCCTCGCTCCGGCTCCTTTCACCGCCGGCCCGTTCCCATGGTAAATCACTGTCCCATCTGGGCCACTGTGGACGGTCCATGGGACACTTCATTAAAGACGCATCAGTGTCCAGGGGCATCCGACGAGGGAGTCAACAAGAAGCGCAAGGACGGGGGGGGCGGAGGAAAGGGGGCGAGGGACAGCGAGGGACAGCGAGGGGGAACTCGTCAAGGCCCAAGTTCCATTCAGCGAGTTGGCGTTGAACGTTTATTGCGTACACTCGATGCTAGGTTCCGGCTGTACGTGTTTAAAAATGTGTTTAATGAGAACCATAAGGAAGCAGCTGCAAGTCAGAGGTGGTGTTGATGTCGTTTTTTTTCAGATCCCGTACAGATTTCAACGGGAATTTTACGACAAACGGTCAAAATAACGTCTCAAATCATGTGAAAAGTGCTTGTGTTTTGTTATCTTCCGCTACCGGACGTCAACAGAAACGATATTTTTAGAGCTGAAAACCGACTCCCGCTCCCAGAATCAGAGGATCCGTGAAGAGAGCCGTGTCGACCCGGGTTTAGGACAGTCACGGACACGGCGGAAGACAAAGTGGGCGGGGCTAACAGTGGTTAAAAATCCAATAGAGAAACTTTAAAGTGCCATTTTACACCGTTTCTCACCTTTTCTAATGTCGTTTCCTCGTCACAAACAGACCTGGACTTGGGTTTTTTTTGTTTCATTCGCACAGAAAGTTCTTCTCTCAGACTGAAAACGCTCCGTTCCACCTTGTGATGTCATCGTGTGGTGATACAGGAAGTGCTCCGCTGTGTTTTTAAACTCCACGCGCCTTCATTTCGAGAATCATTTGGATCATTTTAGCCGCCGGAATTGCCGATCTCTGCTAAACAAAAGGTAAAAAGAACTTGAAAACAACCACTTGATGACATCACAAGGTGGAACAGAGCGTTTTGAGCTTTGGAGATGCTACAGACTAATAATAAAGTGTGTTTTTGAGGAGAGAACAACATTAGAACGCGACAGAGTCAGTTTTGCGTAATATATATACTTTGTTTTGTGTCCATGAGCAACACACTTCACTTTCAGTCAAATGTGGCCAGAAAATTAGTCAAAAATAACAAAAAAATACACAGGAAAATCAAATCCAAAGTGTGAATATTCCACGTTGAGCATCAGATACAAAATCCCTTTAATTGGCGACTTTCTCAGAGAAGATCCAGCGTCAGAGGGAGGAGGGCACTGCCTGTTTACGACGCTCACTTCCTGTTCATCTCCAGCCGAGGGGGCGTGTCCGCACTCCTCCTCCGTGCACGCCCCCTCCTCCGTGCACGCCCCTTGCCCTCGTGCACGTTCGTCAGGTCAGAGGAAGCTCCTTTCTTCTCCGGGACAATGCGCCGATTTTTCACCGTAGAGGAGCCTGTAATGGAGCGTGGGCCCCGGATCTCGGCGCCTTTCACACAGGTCACAGCCAAGTGCAGCAGGGGCCCGTGCGACAGGGGCCCGAGCACCAGAGGAGAGACGTACAGGGGCCAACACATGACTCGACACATGACCCCAGGGCCAGACGTGTGACACTGGTAAAGACTTTGATACTATATTTATTTACTTTATGAAGGTTTGAGGTTTCAATAAAAAAAAATAATTAATTAAAAAATCATTTAAAAAGTTATAAAAAAGTGAGAAATCATGTTATCTCTGTGTAATATTTGTAATAAAATAAAATTGTAAAAATATTGATTGAAAATATTGTGGATTCAGGTTCAAATTTCAGACTCATCTGTCCAGAGAAAAAAAAAAAAAAAGTCTAAAAGTCTATAAAAAAAAAAAATCCCTCATATTTATCAATTAACTTTTAATTTTTTTATTTTAATGTATTTATTTTATATTTTAATTCATTTATTAATTAATTATTTTATGTATGTATTTATTATTTTTGTATGTATTATTTTTAATGTATGTATTTATTATTTTTTATGTATTATCACAAACATAATAATAATAATAATAATAATAATAATAATAATTTGTTTTATTTTTTGTCTGCTCAAAATAAAATAAAAAGCCTTTCAGTGTTATTTTCCTGAGTCTGATCTCTCGTTCTTCCCGACAGACGACGGCCGTGCACCGCTCCGTTAAAAACACCCAAAGCTGATCACCTGAGCTGATTAGAAATGACTGGATCTGGATCTGAAATTAAATTAAATTAAATTAATTGCACAGAGTGTGATCAGAGTTCAAAGATCATCGCTGCAGACGGAGAGGAGAGCGCTCACTCCTCACTCACATCAAACACTGAGCACACGGCTGGTTACACTCTCACTGGGGCCCGTCAGCTTCTGTCTGCACCAAAACTACGTCTTTACAACAGATTTACCACAAATTAATGCTGTTGTGTCCTAGAAAATTCATATGGAGGAATTTTGTTCTCTGGGTTTGCTCCTGGTTTAAGTTCTGTGGTGATGTGGACACAGTTTAAGGAGGGAAATGAAAGGATGTGCAAAAATAAAAGTAAAATAATAAAAAAAAAATAAAAGCTAAGAATTTGCTGTAAATTTATTATTATTTATTTATTTATTTATTATTTTTTATTTTATTATTATTATTATTATTATTATTTTATTTTTTATTATATATTTTTTTATATGGTTATCAAATGGTTAATTTCATCTCCCAGTAATTATTCAGCCCATCAAAAACTGGAATAAAGTTTAAAATATTTTCTCAACAAGCACATTTTTGCCATTATTCCTGCAAAATCATGTAAAAAAAATAAAAATAAATAAATAATAATAATCTGTAGAATTCCTTCCTTTTTTTGCACAGAAAAAAAATGCAATATTACACTTTTTTTGTTACCGAAAAATCATAAAGAATTTAGATTTTTGACACATTTTAAACCAGTATCTTCGCCTTCCTCTCTACAGCGTGAAGCAGCCGATAACGTCACATCGAGCAGCTTTGATCACAAGAGTCATGTGACCCGTCATGTGACCCGCGCCGTGCGATTGGCAGCTCGTTACACGTCACACGAGTTTGACGGATTTGAGTCCCTCGGTTCTGGGCCGGACCAATCAGAGAGCAGCCGGCCGGTTTGTTACTGTGCGTTTTACTACTGCGCTGTGATTGGTGCGTAGTAAACAGGCCACGCCCCCCGCCCGTCCTCCCACGATGTTTAGGAGAAGAGCTGATAGTGACCTACTTTTGTGCACACGCGCCGAGGTTCATCTGCACAGATCCACACCGGAGGAATTAGGGGAAGATTTGAGTCGAGTCTGAGGAAACTTGACACAAAATGAGACGAGACGTTTATGTGAGAAAAGAGAAAATATAAAGTTCAAATAAAACAGACGTTATAAAGTTACTACAAATATTCAAATATATTCTCACGTATTCATCTTTTTCATGAATGTTACTGACAAACCATTATGAACAGGTTTGCCGTGCATTTGGATGTGTTCTGTGTGTTCTAACATGTTCTGGTGTGTTCTAACATGTTCTAACATGTTCTGCCATGTTTTGCCGTGTTCTGGTGCATATTCTGGTGCGTGTCCTGGTGTGTTTTGACGTGTTCTGTTACGTTCTAGTGTGTCTTGGTGTGTTTTGACGTGTTCTGTTGCGTTCTACTGTGTTCTGATGTGTTTTGACGTGTTCTGTTGCGTTCTACTGTGTTCTGCTGTGTTTTTGGTGTGTTCTAGCATATTCTGGTGAGTTTTTGGTGTGTTCTGTTGTGTTCTGACATGTTCTGTTGCGTTCTAGTGTGTTCTGCTGTGTTTTTGGTGTGTTCTAGCATGTTCTGGTGTGTTCTGTCGTGTTCTGGTGCAAGTACCTGTTTAAAAATGTACTTAAAGAGTAAAAAGTAAAAGTATTTCTCACAGATTCTGAGATTTAAAAAGCTTCAAATGTGATGATTTCTATAAAGATTGAGCTGAACAGAAACAACTAAATCTGGTTTTTTTTTTCTGTTTTTATTTGTATATTTTTTTTGTTGAAATTCTGAACGTGTTAAAAATAAACCTCAGTCTTTTCAGCAGGTCCCACAATAAAAATACAAAAAATACTGGTCCAGGTCTGAATAAAACGCCATGTTTCTGCTCCTCAGATCAACCTCTTACTTCAAAAAATACTTTCACTTTTCAGTCCTGTTCATAAAATGTAGTACAGTAGAAAGTACAGATACTGCTCTCAAATGTACTCAAGTAAAAGTAAAAAGTACCCGCTGTAAAACACATTACTTTCCTCCTCTGGTTTTAACGTCACAAAACACAAATTAATTATAACGACATCATAAATAAAGTCGTTATTTCTTCTGTTTCATTAAGTTTCAGAGTATTTGGTTGTTAAGTTCGTACTCGTCACATTTCGATTTCCCTTCATGCTCCCGTTGCGTTTATCCCTGATGCCCTTCCTCCTGCAGTATTCCGGCGCGGCGTTCCCTCCGACACGTCTGTGGAGGTGAACGGTTGCCGGGCAGGTTTGGCTCTGGCTTTGGGATACAGGCGTGTTCTTAGCGTGTGTGCGTGACGAGCCCGACCCCCCCAGAGCATCGCGTGTCCAGAGCCACATGTGAAAGAGGTCATGTGACGCAGGGAGGTCATGTGACGCAGGGAGGTCATGTGACGCAGGGAGGTCATGTGACGCAGGGAGGTCATGTGACCTGTGACCTCCTCGTGTGTTAGCTTCAACGCACAAACATGCTAACCTCACCTGGAGACGCACGGGGAGGGCATCTGACACACACAGGGAGGGCATGAGGAGGAAGAGGAGGAGAAGGAAGAAGATGAGGAGGAGAATATAGAAGAAAAGGAGGAGGATAAGAAGAAGATGGAGGAGAAGGAGATGAAGGAGGAGGATGAGAAGATGGAGAAGATGGAAGAGAAGGAGGATAAGAAGATGGAGGAGGAAGATGATGAGAAGGAGGAGGAGGATAAGTAGAAGATGGAGGTGGAGGAGATGAAGGAGGAGGATGAGGAGAAGATAGAAGAGAAGGACGATAAGAAGATGGAGGAGGAAGATGATGAGAAGAAGGAGGAGGAGTAGAAGAAGAAAGGACACAGAATAAAACCCCATGGAAATAGCGGGAGGGCATCTGACACAGAGGGAGGTCATGAGGAGGAGGAAGAGGAGAAAATGGAGGAGAAGAAGATGAAGGAGGAGAGGCAGATGGAGGATGAGGAGAAGAAGGAGGAAAAGGAGGAGGACGCAGAATAAAACCCCAAGGAAACATCGGGAGGGCATCTGGGGGTCCAGGAGACCAGGACTAGACCAGGACTAGACCAGGATTAAACCAGGATTAAACCGGGATTAATCCAGGACTACACCAGGTCTAAATGAGACTAAACCCTGGGTGAGGTGGTTGTAAATAATAACATTTCCCTCACACTTTAAACTGCTCTGGTGCTGATGGGACGAGACCTGACGAGGCCCGATAGGACCTGACTGGACCTGACTGGACCTGACTGGACCTGACGGGACCTGACGGGACCTGACTGGACCTGACTGGACCTGACTGGACCTGACGGGACCTGACTGGACCTGACTGGACCTGACTGGACCTGACTGGACCTGACGGGACCTGACGGGACCTGACTGGACCTGACGGGACCTGTCACATAAAAAACTATGCGACCAGTCAGAGAGTTGGCTCCTCCCCCTCCTCTCTTTCATTCAGTGTTTTTTTTTTTTTTCTACATTTTATTTACACAGACACATCAGAAAACTTAAGTAACTACTAAATATTTCTGGACAAAGGAAATGGTGGAAACGTGGACGATTTGAAAATAAAATATATGAAAATAAAATTTTAATTATTTAACTTTTTATATTATATTATTTTCACTTGTTTTTCTTTGCTACATAATTCCATATATTTTATTTCATATATTTGTTGTGATATTTAGTTTCTAAATAAAATGTTAAAAAAAAAAAAGTAGTAAAAAAAAAAAAAAAAAAAAAAACCTGAATGGGTGTGTCCAAACTTTTGATCATTTATACTTTTTATTTTTGTCATTTTATTTTTTAGAAGAATCAAAGTCGTTCTCCACATTTACTGGATTTATAACAATAAAAAAAATAAATTAAAAAAAATCTATATTTCATCCCAGATTTCATTGATTGTTTAATAAAACCCCACAGCGGTGTCTCTCCTCGGCCCTGTGGAGACGCCGCGTCCCGTCCCTGCGTCCCTTCGGCCTCCTGACTGTGCCATTGGCCGTGGCTCGCCGCTCTCTGATTGGCCGTGGCTCGCCGCTCCCTGATTGGCTGCCGGTGCCCTCTGCTCGTCCTCTGAATGTTTGCAGCGGCTGCACGCGATCTGCGCTCCACTGCTCCCTCTCATCGCATTACTTCTGCTTTTATAACCCCCCAGACATCAATTATGCACTAAAATAACTCACCCCCTCCTCCTCCTCCTCCTCCTCGTCCCGGCTAAGAACAGAGCGCCCCCCCCACCCACCCCCCCACCCCCTCCCCGAGCACGGAGGCCTCCGCACCAGACGCCGAGGCCACAGGCCACAGCAAAACACACAAATGCACCAAAACAGAACAAATGTGTGTAAATCTAATTCTGGATTTTGTTCAATAAAATCAACAGGAAAAACCATGAATGTCACTTTGTAAACAGCAGAAACAAGAACAAGAACAGAAAAAAAAGACAAACTAGAGCCTGGAATTTGAAACTGAAGATTCAACAAAATTCCAAGTGACTGGATTTGAAACAGAAGAAGAAACACAAGGGAAACATGAGCTTCAGCTGCAGCTCATTTCAGATCTATAACCTGCACTTCAGATGGGTCCATAAAGTTCTCATGTGTCCATAAAGTTCTCATTTGTCAATAAAGTTCTCATGTGTCGATAAAGTTCTCATGTGTCGATAAAGTTGTCATTTGTCGATAAAGTTCATATTTGTCGATAAAGTTCTCATTTGTCAATAAAGTTCTCAATTGTCGATAAAGTTCTCATTTGTAATTAGAAAAAACTGAAGTGAGGTTTGTTTATTGTAAAGTCTGAAAACAAATTGTGTTAAACGTCTGATTCATGTAAAAACACTTCACTGCGACTGAAGTAGGTCAAAGTTCAACATCTGTACAGTAAAAACATGAATCTGAGTGCGGCTCATGTGGACGACTGAAGGGTCAAGTCCAAGTCCCCGGTCCCGGCCCTGGGTCTTGGGGCTCCGGGTCCCGGGGCTGTGGGTTCCTGGTCCCGGCTCCTCCTGGTCCCGGCTCCTCCTGGTCCCGGCTCCTCCTGGTCCCGGCTCCTCCTGACCTGATTCTGGAGCGTTGCGTGTGAAGGCGCCGGTGCAGACTCAGATCACACACACGTCTCCTGAATCATTGATGCGTCTCAAAGCACCAGCTCCACAACCAGGCCCGCAACCAGGCAACCAGGCCCGCAACCAGCTCCACAACCAGACCCATAACCAGAACCAGAACCATAACCAGGCCCATAACCAGGCCACACACGTCCACCACACGTCCACCACACACCAAACGTCCAGCCTCGCTCCAGAGTCACGGAGCCCAACACCAGGGCCAAGAACCAGCAGAACAAGCAGCAACAAACGAACAACCAGCAACACCATTTATGAACATTTTAAATCCAACCTTGATAAATCTGATGGAGAATTGTATTTTACTTTAGTATTTGAAATAACTTTGGCGAACACTTCACCACAAACATCCATCGATATGAGACTTCTTCATGATCGATCCTGAGACGATCGTTCAGGATCCAGAGAAACTGATACTTGATCTGATCTGTTTGGACAATTTCCTCAAAAAATCTCATTTGAATTTATTACAAATTTTGTGATTGGCCCGAACAAAATATCAGCATTTCTTGGAGGTCAAAGTTGAATGACCTAAACGCTAAAACGTCCAAATATCAGCCTGTTCAATCAGACACTTCTGTTTATTACTATTATAACATTTTAAACGGTCAGTAACAAAAAGTATCGTGATTTAATCGTGGTCATGATAATCGTGACACCAAATTTTCAATATCGTCCTGTGTCAACTGTAGTGATGATGGTGGGATTTGATTTTTGGTTAAGAAAAACTAACTCCACCTTCTCCACCTTCTCCACCTTCTCCACCTTCTCCACCTTCTCCACCTTCTCCACCCGCGGAAAAGTTCACAAAGCCGAGTCTGAATCAACATGAGTGAAACAGGACAGAGACTGAAAGTGTGGGATTAAAACTAAAGTCCTCTGGAGAAGTCCCATGTCTCCGCTCCCCTCTCACTCCTCTCACTCCTCTCACTCCTCTCACTCCTCTCACTCCTCTCACTCCTCTCACTCCTCTCACTCCTCTCACTCCTCTCACTCCTCTCACTCCTCTCACTCCTCTCACTCCTCTCACTCCTCTCACTCCGCTCCTCTGCCTCGCGCCTCCTTCTTTCATCCCGGGACACAAAGCTGGTGTTTGTCCCTGGCCCGGAGCCCGAGATGGCGCAGCTCGTTTCCCAGAGTGCATTGTTCCGTCTGTTTACCCTGGTCCTCGCCCCGTACTCCAGCCCCATTCACGTCCCGCACAAAGAGGGCACCGGGGCAAATATGGAGCGCTCCTCCACAAAGGAGGCGCGGGCGGAAGTCACAGTCCCACTCGGGGATTAAGAACGACTCAAACATACACAGTATCAACTTAACACTGAGCAAAGCTAATGTTTGTGAAGGAGTAAAAGTGATGGACTGAAGAGGAGGAGGAGGAGGAGGAGGGACGGACTGAAGAGGAAGAGGAAGAAGAGGAGAAGAAGAGGAAGAAGAGGAGAAGAAGAGAGGAAGAGGAGGAAGTTTAACATTTGTAAAGGACTAAACCTGATGGACAGAAGGAGCAGGGAGGAGGAAGAGGAGGAGGAGGGACGGACTGAAGAGGAAGAGGAAGAGAGAAGGAGAGGAAGAGGAGGAAGAGAAGAAGACAAAGAGGAGAAGTAGAGTAGAAGAAGGAGGGAGGCCTCGGGACGGAAGAGGAAGAAGAGAAGGGGAAGAAGAGAAGAAGAGGAGAAGAAGACGAGAGAAAGAGGAAGAGGAGGAAGTTTAACATTTGTAAAAGACTAAACCTGATGAACTGAAGGAGGAGGGAGGCCTTGGGACGGAAGAGGAAGAAGAGGAGAAGAGAAGAAGGAGGAATTAAACCTTGGGATTGACGAGGAGAGGAAGAGAAGAAGAGGACGAGGAATAAGAGGAAGAGGAGAAGGAGAGAAGGAGAAAGGAAGTGGAAGAAGAGAAGATGAGATCAAGAGAAGAAGAAGAAGTGGAAGTCTAACATTTGTAAAGGACTTTAAACCTGATGGACTGAAGAAGGAGTGAGGCCCCGGGACTGAAGAGGAAGAAGAGGAAGAGAAGAGGAGAGGAGAAGAAGTGAGGAAGAAGAAGAGAAGAACAGAGGAAGAGGAAGAAGAGAAGAAGAGGCATGAGGCTGCAGTTCTAAACTCTGTCAAAGTATCAAAGACACTAAACTAATATCGAAACTAGATACTTATTTGAACAGGTTTCGATACTAAAAAAGTCACAGGACAGAAATGAACCAGGACTAAACCAGGACTAAACAGGCAGGACACGGGCAGGGGGACACGGGCAGGGGGACAGGGGCAGGGGGACAGGGGGTGCAGGACACAGGCAGC
Source organism: Periophthalmus magnuspinnatus (assembly GCF_009829125.3). Classification (NCBI taxonomy): domain Eukaryota; kingdom Metazoa; phylum Chordata; class Actinopteri; order Gobiiformes; family Gobiidae; genus Periophthalmus; species Periophthalmus magnuspinnatus. The sequence goes on from NC_047137.1 coordinate 17,464,286, forward strand.
AGGAGGCGCGGCGGAGGAAGTGTCTGATGCGTCCCACACAAAAGGCCCCTGACCCCTGGAGCCCTGAGCCCATGAAAAGACCCGGGGCAGTGGACTGAGACGGGATTAGACCTAAAGAGGGACATAATCCTGACCCCCCGCTAATCTACTGCCACATCTGGAGTCTCAGCGGGACACGTCAGGGACACCACAGAGGGACAGAGGGACACGGGGACAAAGGGACCTGGGGATACAGTCACAGCTCTCTGCAAACTATGAGTCAAACAGGTTTAAAGTAAAGAGGCAGTCGACTGAAGGAATCTGAGTAAAGAGGGAGTGGCTAAAGAGGGAGGGGCTAAAGAGGGAGGAGCTAAAGAGGGAGGGGCTAAAGAGGGAGGGGCTAAAGAGGGAGGGGCTAAAGAGGGCGGGGCTAAAGAGGGCGGGGCTAAAGATCTGAAAACTGTGACGTAACTGTGTGACCTGGACTGTACTCACAAACTACACCTGCAGGGGGCGCTCAGGCAAATACTACTATATATGCAGAGAAAAACTACTGTATTTAAATAAACTAACAGTAGTTGTAGTAGTAGTAGTAGTAGTTGTAGTTGTAGTTGTAGTAGTAGTAGTAGACAAGATTACACTTGCAGCAGGAGTTCATGCAAAAACTACTATTTATACAGGAAAAACTACTACTTCTACTACTACTAGTTTATTTAAATACATTGTTTGTGAGTACCAGACAGCAGTAGTAGTTGTAGTTTTTCCTGCATAAATAGTAGTAGCAGTAGCAGTATCTCACCAAAAATGTAGTCACAAGTACAGTAATTCACGCAAAAAATACTATTTATGCAGAAAAAGTACTGGGAAATAATGTATTTAAATAAACTAGCAGTAGTAGTTGTAAGAGTAGTAGTAGTAGTAGTAGTAGTAGTAGTAGTAGTAGTAGTAGTAGACACGATTACACCTGCAGGGAGAGTTCATGCAAAAGCTTCTATTTATACAGGAAAAAGTAATCAGGAAATAATGTATAAACAGTAGTAGGAGTAACAGTGGAAGTAGTAGTAGTAGGAGTAGTATTTCTATGTATCTGACCCAAAATACAGTCGCAAGTACAGTAGTTCACACAAAAACTACTATTATGGAGAAAAAGTAGTAGGAAATAATGTACTTAAATAAACTAGCAGTAGTAGTAACAGTAGTAGTAGTAGTAGTAGTAGAAGTAGTAATATCTCTGTATCTGACCTGATCTGCACTCACATACTACACCTACAGGGGGAGCTCATGTGAAAACTACTATTTATGCAGAAGGAAAAAGTTCTGACATCTACAAATATTTTCAAACCGATGCCGTGTTTCACTTTTGAATGAAAAAATAAAATAAAATAAAAAAATAAATAATAAAAATGTTTCTCTCACTTCGTTCGCCGTGACTAAAAATTCAAACTTAAGACGAGTTTAAACTGTTGTGTTTTTGACTGAAACTGAAAACACTCTGTTCCACCTTGTGATGTCATCATGTGGCGATACAGGAAGTGCTCCACTGTGTTTTTAAACTCCACACACCTTCATTTATAGAATCATTTGGATCATTTCAGCCTCTGGATTTGCCAATTTCTGCTGAACAAAGAACTTCAAAAAGTACCACTTGATGACATCACAAGGTGGAACGTCGCGTTTTGAGCTTTGGAGATGTTACGGACTAATAATAAAGGTCTGTTTTAGAGGAGGAAACGGCATTAGAACATGACTTAAAGCTACAAGAGCCAGTTTTGCGTAAGAAAAGAGCATTTTGTCGCCTAAAAGTCTAAAGTTTTTATTATAAAATCAAGCCGTTCTCTCGAAATCATAATCCAGTTTTAAAAGTCGATATCGTGGAATCTCCCGATGTAACTCTACACGCGCGGACCCCAGCCTGCGCTTAACCAAATCCGTTTTTAGCTCTGCGTGCTTAGCGTCCGTGAGCGCCTCATTAGAAACATTGCGGTGCGTTCAGGCGTCCCGGTGAGGCGTTTAGGTGCCGCTGAGAGCTCGGATCACTCCACAATCGGCCCTAATCTGCATGTGTGCGTGTGGAAAGTGATACTGAGCCTTCAAAGAGGCGGAGGAGGAGGAGGAGGAGGGGCGGGGCGTGGCCGGGGCTCTCCGAAGGGGCGGGGTCTGACAGCTGCGGATAAAACCAGATTCCTGTGAACGCACCGTCGCCGACACTTAAGATAATCCCCCCAAAAAACCCACAGACCCCCGAACGCACCGCGGAGCAAAAGGGCTCAACACATTCCTGTCCACACAATGCGGCCGTAATCAGGACTAACAAGAACACTTCCTGTTTTTTTTTTTACGCTTTCAAACAAGACGGGGGAGGAAAAGTGACGTTGCTATAGCGATACTAATACTACTGATACCGATACTGTGATTCTGAGACCGTTTCAATTCACAAATCCCAACAGAACTCACCTCACGCGCTTCACAAAACTTGATTTAACCACCAAAAAAAATCAAACTCTAAACTAACGAAACGTCTCTGCGCTCAATAAAACTGTGATGATTATAAATATAAACCTTTTTTAAACATCTTTTATACGATTTTGACTTTGTTATCAGTGAAAACATCTACGATTTAGTGGAGAACGTTATATAAGAGCAGGGCCGTCCACAGAAATTTTCTTCTGTACATTCTGATGATATAACGGCGTTTATCTTTGTTGACGATTATTACGATTATGTAAAATGTCCCACGCATGATTATTGTCGACCCTTTTTATCACGACAAACGATATTTTTGTTTATTGTAACATCCCTGATCAAGACGGGGCTGGATACAAACTTTTATAACCACTGAGTACAAATATATCGTATTTTCTGGATTATAAATTGTACTTTTTTTCCATAGTTTGTCTGGGGGAGCGACTTATACTCAGATGTGATTTATATGTAGAATATGTTTTTTCTTCATTATTATGCATTTTTTGGCTGGTGAGACTTATACTCCAGCACGACTTGTATTCGACTTGTATTCGACTTGTATTCGACTTGTATTCGACTTGTATTCGACTTGTATTCGACTTGTATTCGACTTGTATTCGACTTGTATTCGACTTGTATTCGACTTGTATTCGACTTGTATTCGACTTGTATTCGACTTGTATTCGACTTGTATTCGACTTGTACTCCGACTCGACTTGTACTCGACTTGTACTCGACTTGTACTCGACTTGTACTCGACTTGTACTCCGGCGCGACTTGTATTCGACTTGTATTCGACTTGTATTCGACTTGTATTCGACTTGTATTCGACTTGTATTCGACTTGTATTCGACTTGTACTCCGGCGCAACTTATACTCCTGTGGATTTATATTCGATTTATACTCCAGCGCAACTTGTATTCGATTTATAATCCGGCGCGACTTGTATTCGATTTATACTCCAGCGCGACTTGTATGTGACTTATACTCCAGCGCGACTTATACTCCTGTATCACTTGCACCGGCACAGGCCCGTCACCAGAAAACACGCTGAAGTTTGATATATCGCTGGTGTAATTTAATCTTAAAAAAACGATAATACTGAAACTCATTTATGCCACTGACACAAAAACACTTCAGTAGAATTTGAATATCTCACCTTCTACAGCTCAGGTGGCACAAAAACACAAAAACGTAACGCTAAAGTATAAATGTAAGTATTTATATAAAGACTGGTCTGATACAGTTTAAATATAGTGTCATACTTCACTTTCTCTGTTGGTTTTACTTTATACTTTTCCTTCCATCCTCATCTTCTTGTTCTTTTTACCATCGTTTGCACGTTTTTCTCTCTGTTCCAATGGTTACTATAGCAACACTGTACGTCCAAATTAGCATCGGAGACATTTTTGACGCCGTCTGATTTCAGTTATTTGTTCAACTGAAAAAGAATCTGAAACAAAACCTTTAACTTCTGATGTTTTAATGGAAAACAGGAGCAGGATTAAAAACGGTTTATTCTTCCTACGCTTTTTTTGAGGTTAAATGAGAATAAAATGTGTGAAATGTTCCTTAAATCTGTTAGAAATAAATCAAATAAAACGTAAAAATAAAAAAAAATCGTGCTGATCGTGGCAGAGCGGAGGTAAAGTACGACACTGTTGTATAAGTGTGTGCGTCTGGGTTTGGTGTTTTGCCAGTGAGTGTAAAGGTTGAGTTTCAATTACAGGAACAAACAGACGCAGATATAGGACTGAGGAAATGGAACCAAAAGTCCAAGTCCGAGGTCTAAACCTGGACCTAAACCTGGACTCGTCTTCCTCATCACAAACAGACCTGGAGTTGTGCTTTTTTTGTTTCATTCTCACATGTTTAACACACAAACCCGGCAGATTTAGCCCGATTTCTTCTCTCAAACTGTAAAAAAAACACTCCACCTTGTGATGTCATCAAGTGGTAATACAGGAAGTGCTCGAATGTGTTTCTAAACTCTACACACCTGTCTATTATTCTATCATTTCTAGAATCATTTGGATCATTTCAGCTCTGGAATTGCCAACAGTAAAAAAGAGCTGTTCACTTGAAAACTACCACTTGATGACATCACAAGGTGGAACAGAGCATCAAACTCATTTTCACCCAGGGCCACATCAACAAAATGATTTCTCTCAAAAGGCCAGATGTAACTATGAGACAGTATAAATATAACTAAATGTGACCAAATGTAACGTAAAATAAATCCAACTACGTTTTAATCTTAATTAATCGTTTCTGTATTTATTACTTTTTCAGATTACAAATCTTGCATATGGATTTGCATAGATGTGTAACTGTGTATCTCCTGATAAACTGATATTTTTAGAGTCATACTTTTGAATTTACCTTGTCGACGGCCACATAAAATGACATGGCGGGCCACATTTGGCCCACGGGCCTTGAGTTTGACACATGTGCTTTTAAAGCGGCGCATTCATACGACACGTGTTTTATCCCGTTCACAATGTTATTACACGTTTAATCTGTTTATGCAGCGTCTCCGGGTTTGGACGCGTCTCAATCTGCGGTGACTCATCTGCGGCGTACGTCCACGTGAGGCAACATGCTAACGTTAGCTTTAGCGCTTTGGAAGAAAATCAACGAGGGATTATGTAATTTTTCATGTAACGCACTGGCAAAGACGACAGGAGAGAACAAAAAAACACTGTCGTGAAAGGGTCTGATTATAACGTAGGGACTAGAGTGGCAGAGTGGTTAGCTTTCCTGCCTCGAGACTGAGGGTTTGTGAGTTCAATTCCCGGGGCAGGTGGGGTTTTCTGTGCAGAATTAGCATTTAGGAAACTCATCTGGTTCTGTCTTAATCATAAACATAATCAAACTGAGCGGAGATAAACGGTGAACGAGCTCGTTTCATGACTTTAGTGCACACTTGTCAAACTCAGGCCCACGAGCCAAATCTGGCCCACTGTGCAATTATATTGGGCCGTCATATCAACTGTGCGTTAGAGCTGGCCCGCTGGTATATAGCGCATGCACCACTAATGCTACAAATCCCAGAATGCTTTGCTAGTGCGCAGTCGAGACCAACGCGCCGAGTAAATCAGAGCGTCGCAAATTTAGCTTGAATATATATTTTCACTGTGAACTTTTTCTACTCCGAGGTTTGGACTGTTAATAGCTTGAAAATCGAATTGTCAGTGAACGGAATTATTAATAAACAGGTTTTAAATATAATCCACGCAGGTTTGAGTAATCTAGCGATCTCTCCCCAGGCGCTATTTTGAAGTTACCCTCTTTACGCTTAGCAGTACGGCCCTGTACAAAGCTCCGCCCACAAGCCTACATCGCCCACGCTCCCGCACGACAAGTTTCTGTTAGTATAAAAAAGCATGACGCAAAACGATACATTACAACTTCACAAACCTGACGCAATTTAGGGTAGTTTCAATAGCGGGACGCACAGTGATTGTGTCGGATAACGCTCTGAAGGGGGAGTGCCTTAGTGCAGGGAGGAGTTACAAACGAGAAACTTGTTGAATATATTGTTTATGTCTAATAAATAATCGTGAAATACGGCGTCTTTAAGAGTGACACAGTAGTTTTACGAGAAAAACTACAAACTTTTCGTATGTTTTGGAGCGAGTCTAGTCCGGACAACAACTATGGTCACGTGTTCGATAACGCTTTTCCGCCGTCAAGAATCGCACCGCCAACCTGACCGCTCAACCAAAGATGTTTACGTCGAGAGCGGGATTCGAAACGCCAACGTTCAGACCAGCGGACAAACACTCAACCTTAAAAAAAAACACGACTACGATTATGTTTATTTTCCGTTGACGAGTTGCATTTAATCGTCACGGCTCGACACGTCAACGCTCCGCCGTCATTCCTCTTCCAAAAGTCCGACGTCACATTCCGAAGTCTGAAAACGGCCAATATCTGTCAAGGAATTCCCCCCCACAAACCTCCTTTGAAACGAGCGACCCGGCAAGACAAAGACGACGAAATAACTCACCCGGGGTCAGACTGAAGCTGTTTAACCGTGAGCCAGGGTCCGCCCAGGGTCAAGGGGCCCCTCTCTACAATGACGGGGCCCCCCATAGTGACCCCCCCCCTTCACAAAGTCGCGGATATAAGTTCGATTTGGCACTTGAGAGTAAAGCGCACGCGAGAATGAGAACAAGAGGAGACTGAAGCCGGCGGTTATGGACCATTCAAGTGTCTCCGGGGTTTTGGAGTTCAACGGGCATTACTCATTTGAACAATTTCACTCGAGATACTAAAGATCGCTCCCCCGAGGTGAATTTGGCCGATGCGATTGACCCAACCTTTGATCAGGAGCAGCGGGTGAGCGACTACGACGGAGCGCCCGGGGAACCAACGCCAGATCTTGAGTTATAGTTGAAGGTTAAGGTTAAGTAAGCCTTCTGCGGTCCCTGTAGGTTAAACTGTCCTACTTTCAGATCTCGAGCGAGTCTCAGCCAGGAGTACCCTCGCTGGAGGATTTGAACGATGGTGTAAGTGTTTTCGGTTGATGGGGGAAACCGTAGGGCCCCGAGAAAAACAACCTAGACACAGGGAGAACATGGAAACTCCACACAGAACCTTCTAAGACCTACTCACGGTGAGGCAAAAACGCTAGTCGCTTCTACAAAGAGTACCTAGCTGACAGATGCATTGGGTAACGTGTGTAGGTTGATCATGGGGTAAAAGGAGTACCCAGAGAACATCATCTACAACAGAAGAACATGCAAACCCCACAAAGAAGCTTCTGGGACCTTCTCACGGTGAGGCAAAAATGCTAGTTGCTTCTACAATGAGCACCTAGCTGACAGCCTGATTGAGCAACTGAGGTTTAGGTTGATCATGGGGTAAAGGAGTACCCAGTGAACACCGCTCCACATACAGGAAGAACATGCAAACCCCATGAACAACCTTCTTGGACCTTCTCACGGTAAAGCAAAAATGCTAGCCACCTCTATTAGGAGTACCTAGCTGACAAACTTATTGAACAACTAAGGTTTAGGTTGATCAGGGGGTGAGGAGTACCCAGAGAACACCCATCCACACACAGGGAGAACAAGCAAACCCCACACAGAACCTTCTTGGACCTTCTCACAGTAAAGTAAAGATGCTAGTCACCTCTACAAGGAGTACCTAGCTGACAGACTTATTGTGCAACTGCGCTTTAGGTTGATCATGGGGCAAAAGAGTACCCAAAGAACACCATGTACAACAGGGAGAACATGCAAACCCCACGGAGAACCTTCTGGGAGCTTCTAAATGTGAGGCAAAAATACTACAAAGAGTACCTAGCTGACAGACCGATCAACTAACTGAGGCTTAGGTCGATCATGGGGTGAGGGAGTACCCAGAGAACACCCCTCCGCACACAGGGAGAACCCGCACACTCCACACAGAGGGCTAACCAGGCCTGCCCCGGGGCTGACCCTGACACCAGCCCCCCGTGTGGGCCTGACCCGACACGCTGCTCCCCCTGAGCCCCCAGAACCTCCAGGCCTGCCCCCGTGTCCCTCCTTCTGTCGCCCCCCTCCGCCCTCCAGCCCTCCACCCTCCTCCCTCCTCACAGCCTCCAGCGGGACCCCCACCCGCCGAGCTTTGTCTGTCCCAGCGTGGGTCGCCCCGTGAGCGCGTGGGGGTCGATGGAGCGGCGTTTGACAGGAGAAAACGGGGACGAGCTCAGACGTTTCTCCTGGAGCTTTTATGGAGGAGTTATATAGATTTTTCACTTTAAATTAGTTTTTTTATGTTTTTTGGGGGGTTTTTTGTTGTTTTTTTCCTCTAAAATGTAACTGAACTGTGCACAAATGTGTTTTCTAAAAGCGACACGTGGTTTTAGGATGAAGTCGTGTTTTATTTCTTTATATTTAAACAAAAAAAACAGTCAAACGTCCTGCTCTGTGACACTTAAACTTATATTTACATTTATTTTAATGGATTCTGCTCCTTTCACTTTTTGTCCAGTTGACACATTTCACTTCGTCTTTTATTACTTACACTTAAAGATCGAGATTCTAGAACGAGTTTCTTGTGTCAGAGTCGGGTCATAAACGCGTTGGTCTAAAAAAACATGTTTATATTATTAATAAAACTAGAAATTCATCTCGAGTTTAAACCTATAAAAGAAATAAACCGTTTAAATCTGTGATCCAAAGAGCGTCCTGTGTGTGACATGAAAAAAAAACACATATTTAAAAACACATTTACGCAAAAACCAGAAGGAGCTCGTCTAATCTCACATTTATGCAGCGTTTATGCAGCAGGGGGCGCTCTGGGGTTAAAGGTCAAAGCTACGAGTCAAAAGAAATAATAATCAAATTCCTTTTTTTGGAAATTCTAACTTTTCTTGATGAGGCCTGTGCTGCATTTCCAGAGAAAAATCAAATTCCATTGGTTAAATTCGTTACGACGGGACAGTTACGTAAATTGTCACTTTGGCGTTATAGATTTATTAAGTCATTTGTTGGAATTTTTTTACAAATTGGAAGAGAATGTCCAGCGGGCGGCGGGAGAGGTCAGAGGTCACAGCGCAGGGAACATCCACATGTCCAAAATGAGTTTGTTTCTAAAAATCGTTTTCGGATTTCGCTACAATTAGTCCTGCATGTTCCAAAAAATCCCCGTTTTCACCTACCCCCTATCCCCGCCCATCGCTTTAGACAGTAGTTACAGTAACGATTATTCAAAAAAATCCTTTGACTCATAAATTTTGGGGTTAAAACGTTTCACAAAGACGTTTTTTTGAACAGAAAGTCTCCATGACGGCGCAGTTTCAGATCAATATGAACAAACTGGTGATGAACACGTTAGAGACGCAAATAAATACTAGAAAAATACTAAAAAATACTAAATGAAAACTAATTAACTTAAATACTAGTTTACAGAAATATTACATTTAGTAAACTGAAAAAAAAAATCATTTTCCTCGACCCAAGTTCAGATTGTGTTTATGAATGTTGCAGGTCCTGATATGAAATACAAAATGAAATCAGTGAAATACAAAACTGAAAACAAATTATAAACGTAAATCCTTGTATCAGAAAATGCTAAACCATGAAACTGAATTTTAAAACGTTTTACGAAAATTTTGACGGCTTGAAATGGATCGGTTTTTACGTGAATGACCCATCGCTGTCTGTGCGTGTTCTAAAAACAACAAAATGTTAAAAAAATTAAATAAAATAAATATTCTTAATCCCACAGAACTTTGCGCGAACAATTTATAGGGAAATATTCGCCAAAAAGCAGTAGATCAAAACGAAAATTCGGAAATTCTGCCTAGCAACAGCAAACCTTAGACGTTCAGAACCAAAAAAACTCCAGAAGTCACATGTTTGTTTGGATTTATAAAAACGACACAATACTTTAATATGATTTTAATAACTCTAATGAGGGGAAAAAAAAGAAAAGAAAAGGAGGGAGGGGGAATTCTGCCTGGCAACAAGGTGATGAGACGCCAAGTGACGGCAGAACAAGGCGCGGGAACGTGGGAAGATGGCGGCCTCGGTCTCCGTATAGATCCTGTTGTTTATGAATTATAGAGTATGATTTAGGCCGTGTGCAACAGCTTTATATATATGTGCCGGTCCCTATACACGTCTGACCTACTGACACGGCTCAGAGCGGCCGCACGCCATCGCTCGCTTTTATAACAACTTTACAAATGGACTTTTAGTTTAAGTTCAAAAACAGATACGAGTTACAAAGTTCTACGGCTGTGATCAGTGAAAATCAGCGAAATAAATGTGACTTTTGATCATATTTTTGTACAAAGAGTGAACTGCACGTCCACGGTGACTTTTTCAAATGCCACTTCTGTTTTTTCCATATCCTGTTTATATAAATGGACGTAGCTAACCTGCTAGCCGCCACGTTTCAAACAGGAAGTGATCACGGGTGAACTTCCTGCTGCATCGACTCTGGGTCCAGTTCACTTTCTATTGAAAATCTGTCCCCTCTCTCTGTCTCTGCTGCTTCAGACTCATTCTGGATCCTGGGGTTTTTATTTCACTATTGTGTCTGTAAATCAACATTTGAACATTACGTGATTTCATTTATTTGTTTGTTTATTAGAACAGATATGGTTTTTTTCACGTATTTTTTTCATTTATTTTTATTAGTACTGATGTGTTTTTTTTTTATTTCATTTTTTATTTATTTTTATCAGTCCAGATGTGTTTATTTATTTTTAATGTTTTAATTTTTATTTTTTCATTTATTTTTATTAGTCCAGATGCATACTTTTTTATTTAATTATATTTTTATTTAGTTTTTGCATTTTTTTATTTATTTTTTTTATTAGTGCAGATGTGTAGTTTTTTTATTTCATTTTAATTTTTATTTATTTCTTTATTTTTATTAGTCTAGATGTGTTTTTTAATTTAATTTTAAATTTTATTTATTTATTTATTTTTATTAGTCCAGATGTGTATTTTTTATTTCATTTACATTTTTTTTTATTAGTCCAGATGTGTTTTTTAATTTAATTTTAATTTTTATTTATTTATTTATTTATTTTTATTAGTCCAGATGTGTTCTTTTTTATTTTATTTATTTATTTATTTTTATCAGTCCAGATGTGTTCTTTATTTTATTTTATTTTTTTCTATTTATTCATTTATTTTTATCAGTCCAAATGTGTTTTTTTTATTTCATTTTAAGTTTTATATTTTTATTTATTTATTTATTTTAATCAGTCCAGATGTGTTCTTTTTTTATTTTAATTTTATTTTTATTATTTGATGTGTTGTTCTTCTGGTTTGATGCTCTGAGACTGAAAAGTGTCTCCACTTTCCTCATTTCATTAATTTGTTTTTATTACATTTTCATAATTACACAAACCAAACGCCACTTTACTTATTATACTTACATTTTATTTTGTTTTTTTAGTTGTTTGGTCGATGTATTTTAAATTGATACATTAAACCAGACATGTCCAAACTGTGGCCCGGGGACCAAATACGGCCCTCAGACCTATTTTCCTCGGCCCATATTACTTTAATCCTTCATCAGAAAAGGCTATTCATCCTCAAAATAACTGCAGTATTTGTATTTCCAGTACACACAGTACGCAGCACAGTCGTGTCTCAAACCTATAGACTTCCCAAGATGGTTCCTATGTTCGTTTTCTGCCTAGCAACACGCCCGCCCGCTCCTTTACACTTTCTGAATGAGGATTTCACGGCAGCGGCGGAAAAACTGTCCAGCCGACGTCTACAGGGCTGACCCAAAGTGTTCTGGGTAATTTAAGACGTCTCCAGGATTAAGGATTAAGAAAACGCCGAAAGTGGTGTGGGGTTTTTGATTCTGCATAGCAACCGACCACCACCATCACCAGAGCCGTGAAGACACCGCCGCCGCCACCGCCGCAAATCCAACGCCAGTCCAACGTCAATCCAACGCCAGTCCAATGTCAGTCCAACATCAGTCCAACGCCAATCGAAAGTCAATCCAACGCCAGTCCAACGCCAAACCAACGCCAATCCAACGCCAGTCCAACGCCAATCCAACGTCAGTCCAACGTCAGTCCAACGTCAGTCCAACGTCAGTCCAACGCCAGTCCAACGCCAATCGAAAGTCAATCCAACGTCAGTCCAACGCCAAACCAACGCCAATCCAACGCCAGTCCAACGCCAATCCAACGCCAAACCAACGCCAATCCAACGCCAACGGACCGCCACCGCGAGCAGGTTTGTGAATGTGACCTACTTGTACCAACGCTGACAAATAACTGGAAAAACAATATGTGTCGATAAAATGGAAAAAAAAGGGTCATAAAAGTATCGAAAATTAGATATGAATCGATACTGAAACTAGTATCGAAACTGGATACTCCAGGACTGAACCAGGACTGAACCAGGACTGAACCGGGACTGAACCAGGACTGAACCAAGACCAAACCAGGACCAAACCAAGACCAAACCAGGACCAAACCAGGACCAAACCCAGACCAATCCAAGTCTATATCAGGACTAAACCAAGACCAAACTGGGTCTAAACCAGGTCTAAACCGGGTCTAAACCAGGTCTAAACCAGGTCTAAACCAGGACCAAACCAGGTCTAAACCAGGACCAAACCAAGACTAAACCAGGACTAAACCAAGACCAAACCAGGACCAAACCAAGACCAAACCAAGACCAAACCAGGACCAAACCAGGACCAAACCAGGACCAAACCAAGACTAAACCAGGACTAAACCAAGACCAAACCAGGACTAAACCAGGACTAAACCAGGTCTAAACCAGGACCAAACCAGGTCTAAACCAGGACTAAACGAGGACCAAAACAGGACCAATCCAAGACCAAACCGGGTCTAAAACGGGTCCTAAAACAGATCTAAACCGGGTCTTGACCTGTATCTTTCAGAAATGACCCATGATCACTTCCTGTTTGTAGCGCGGCGGCTAACGGGTTAGCCACGTCCATTTAAACAGTCTGTGGTTTATGAGTCGATTAAAACTGAGGTGAAGGAAATAATCACTGGACCAAACCGTAAGAAACAAAAAGTGTCTCAAAGTTGAACGTCTTCTCTGTCAGTTTAAAACTCCAGGGAAAGTCCTTTTTTCCCGAGCTAAAAACACAAAAGCAGGTGTGACTTTTGTTTATTATTTGGAGAATCATCTTATATCTTGACCTAAAAACACCTATCCCTGGTTCTTCCGGTTTTCCCTGCGACGCTGCAGACGCTTCCTGTATTTCCAGAGGACAAAACCGGGTCATAAAGCAGCTCGTTTTAAAGCCACTGACGTCTCCATGTGAAAGGGTTTCAGAGGCACAAAGGCTCCTCGCACATTAGGGGTTGGCTAACGCTCGGGCCGCTGTCGTTAGCATGAGAAAGCCCCAACGCACCATCAGCCAAAACATTATGACAACGTGAGAGTATCAGTCCACAAAGAAAGACTCCGAAACGACTCACTCCAGCTGTGTTTACTGGGCTGAACCTCCTGAGGCCCGAGCTCCTGCAGGACTTTATTTAAAAAACTATTAAGAGCTTGAACACAGACATTTTGTGTAAAAACAAAAACAAAATGAGAAACAATTGTGTCTCTAGGAACAATGTGTGTCATTTGTGCTGCTGACAGGAGCAGGAAGACGTGTGCCTTTAAATAAAAATAAAATAAAACTAAGTAAAAAATAAAATAAATAAATAAAAATAAAAATACAATAAAATAAAATATACAAATAAATTAAAAAAAATTACATTAAATAAAAAAGAATAAATAAAAATAAATACATAAATAAAATAAAAAATAAATAAAAATACTATAAAAAGAAATGATTAAAAAATAAAAATAAAAAATAAAATAAAATAAAAAATAATAAAACAATACAAATTAAAAAAATAAATAATAAAATAAATTAAATTTAAATAAATAAATAATAAATAAATAAAAATAAAAAATAAAAAATAAATAAAAATAAAAAATAAATAAATAATTTAAAAATTAAAAATAAATAAATATTCTAAACTCTTAGAAATATTCAAAATTTAACATGTTCTTGTTGCTGTTCTTCAAAAAATTTGCACTGTGGCCTAAACAACCCAAAATGTGTCTCAGGAGGTTAAAGCAAAGAGGAAAGAGCCGGTTGGTCAAGGACATAAATGAGCCGTAAGATCACACAGGAGCGGCTCACGGGACGTCCTCCAGATCAGACTCACTACTTTGTTCATCTCATAACTGATTTATCGTTTATTTAGTCCCACCTGACGTCCGCGGCTTCGATCCACTCTAAAGAGTCAAATCCAAACTCAAAATGTGTGCGTTCAGACGAGTTTACTGCCATGAGGTCACTGCTGTTCAAGAGTCCGTCACTGTTGACCTGTTTGGACATGTTTATTAAAGAACTGTACGTAAGAGTTTCATTTAAATTAAATAAACTTGACTTATCTGTGTCTCCAAATACAAGTCAAACATGATCATGGACATCTGGACATTGTGTTGTATTTAACTGTATTTAAATCTGGTACAAATCATCTTTCCTTTTGTAAGATTAATGACTTTCACCACGGTCCCTGACAAATAAAGAATAAAGAGAGAAACGCGGCTGATTATGAGGAAAAACACGGAAAAACAATCAAGGGGCTGAAAAACACGGCGGGTTTGTCTGGAATCGGGGAGTGAAGTCAAAAACGCCGTTAATCTGAGGCCAGAGAAATGTGATTTTATTCAAAACAATAAGTGACCAATGAGATTTTAAGTTTCACGTGCGTCACTAAGGTAAACAAATCTGATTGGACGATCACGCTTGAGGACGGATGAAGGGGTGACCGGACGGATGTGGTCATGGGAAAGAAAGAAAGACAGACAGACAGAAAGACAGACAGAAAGACAGAGAGAAAGAAAGACAGACAGAGACAGAAAGAAAGACAGACAGACAGACAGGAAGAGACAGAAAGAAAGACAAAGAAATAAAGACAGACAGACAGAAAGACAGAGACAGAAAGACAGAGAGAAAGAAAGAAAGAGACAGAAAGAAAGATGGAAAGAAAGACAGAAAGATGGAAAGAAAGACAAAGAAAGAGACAGACAGAAAGAAATAAAGACAGAAAGAGACAGAAAGAAATAAAGACAGAAATATAGTGTCCCATAACAACTGTCCCACTGATTTTTTACAAAACCACTGGACACGATGATGATTTTCCAAACAGGAGGCAAAATGTTTTTTGATGCCAGTTTCAAAACTGAAATCCAGTTGGTTTTCTGATCTGAACCATCACGGCCTTAACTCCAGTCCTGGGTCAGTGCAGCTCAGTCCTGGGTCAGTGCAGCTCAGTCCTGGGTCAGTGCTAGTGCAGCCTGTGCAGCTCAGGGACTGAATCTGGAGGTTCTGTCCATAAACTGAGACTGAGAAACTCTTGTCCGTCTCTTCATCTGCAGATTAAGGCTCTGGTTGTTTGTGGCGTCTCTTTTAAATCTACATGAGCACACGCTGCATACAGTCTCTTTACCTCCTCCGTCGGGTACTCGAGCACCCGCACACACATCTTTAAACACACACACATTATTCTGACTAAAACAGGAGGTGGACGCAGTGGAGAAGTGGACTTTGTGACAGCGGAGGGACGTTCACCTGTTGTGTCGTGTTTGTGTTGTGTTTGTGTTGTGTTTGTGTTGTGTTTGTGCTGTGTTTCTGTTGTGTTTGTGTCGTGTTTGTGTTGTGTTTCTGTTGTGTTTGTGCTGTGTTATAGTTGTGTTTGTGTTGTGTTTTAGTTGTGTTTGTGCTGTGTTTCTGTTGTGTTTGTGCTGTGTTTTAGTTGTGTTGTGTTTGTGTTGTGTTTGTGTTGTGTTTGTGTTGTGTTTGTGTTGTGTTTGTGTTGGAGGGCCGCCCTGAGGGTCAGACTCCTCAGGACCGGTTGGTTTTATTGAGTTAGTTTCATGTGTAAACACAGAGCTGACGCGTCACAAAGAAACACCAGCTCCTCTTTGTTTTACTGTAAATGATCCACACAGATCTGCAGAGACACTGAGGGACAGGACAAACACGGACACATACGGACAAACACGGACAAATATGGACAAACACGGACACACACGGACACACACGGAAAAACACAACAATGCACTATTACAGTTTTCCCAGTCAGAATGACAAAATACCTGGTTAAGTCTTGGTTTGTTTCAGTCCTGAGACGTTCTGGTTTGGTCTTGGTTTAGTCCGGGTTAAGGCTTTGCTTGGTCCTGGTTCGGTTTAGTCCTCACTTTGTTATGACTTTATATCGTCCTGGTTTAGTCCTGAAATGGTCCTGGTAAACTCCAGGTTCAGAGATGGGTTTGTCTTTTTTACGTCGACGTTTACTCGTAGCTCAGTCCTATTTCAGTCCTGGTCTAGTCCTGGTCTAGTCCTGGTCTAGTCCTGGTCTAGTCCTGGTCTAGTCCTGGTCTAGTCCTCACTTTGTCCTGCTGGTTCAGTTTGGATTTGCGTAAATTGTTGATTTGTCACCGTTTAGTTGTCGAGTTTAGTCCTAGGTTAGTCCAAATTTGGTCTTTGATTGACTCTGGTTTAATCCTGGTTTAGTCCTGGTTTAGTCCTGGTTCAGGCTCAGTTTAGTCCTCGTTCAGTCCTGGTTCAGTCCTGGTTCAGTCCTGGTTTAGCCCTGGTTTAGTCCTGGTTTAGCCCTGGTTCAGTCCTGGTTTAGCCCTGGTTCAGTCCTGGTTTAGTCCTGGTTTAGCCCTGGTTCAGTCCTGGTTTAGCCCTGGTTCAGTCCTGGTTTAGTCCTGGTTTAGCCCTGGTCCAGTCCTCGCTCTGTCCACATCTCCTCGTCTCTATCCTGTTCTTGCGTTGCCATGTTCCACAGTGCAGCATTGATCTGTCTCATCTCCATGGAGACGGGCAGGTGGCAGACCCTCCTCTGTGAAAATGGAGGATCTGCACCTTTAAAAAACAATAAATTAACTCTCTAAAAACCTGTAAACCGACTCATGAGCACATTTATAAACGTGGGGCCCCTGCGTCTCTTTGTGCAGAGCGAGGGGCCGTTTGAGGAGCCGTTTGTGGAGCCGTTTGTGGAGCCATTTGAGGAGCCGTTTGTGGAGCTATAAAACTTTTAAGGTTTTGATTTTCTCCACAACAAAACGTCCGGCCTCATGGCTTCACTTCGTCTCTGTGTAAATCCATGTGGACAAAAGCAGCTATTGAGAACAGAAAGTACGTTAGCATAAGAACAGGGCGCCACTGTGAGCGCCACTGTCAGCGACCCCGAGCGCTCTGCCCCACAGAAGGTGTCCCACAGCTGCAGAACATGGACAGAACGTCTGAATGAGGAGAAGAACTAAAGGACGGACTGTTAGCCTGGGGTTTGGGTTTGATGTGTTGAAATTACTACTTAAAAAAAAACTAAAATGAAACCAACCTCATTTTTTCTCTTGTGTTTGAGCAAAACGCGTCAGAGAAGCAGCTCCAAGGTCCAAATAAGTCCAGAGTGTCGACCATTTAGGAAGTGTTTTAGTCTGGTTCTGTCCTGGTTCTGTCCACGTTTAGTCCTCGTTGTGTCCCTGGTTTAATCCCATGTTTATTCCCTCGTTTAGTCCACGTTTAGTCCTCATTCAGTCCTGGTTTAGTCCTCGTTCTGTCCCTGGTTTAGTCCTCATTCAGTCCTGGTTTAGTCCTCGTTCTGTCCCTGGTTTAGTCCCACGTTTAGTCCCTGGTTTAGTCCTCGTTCTGTCCCTGGTCTAGTCCACGTTTAGTCCCTGGTCTAGTTCACGTTTAGTCCCTGGTCTAGTCCACGTTTAGTCCCTGGTCTAGTCCACGTTTAGTCCACGTTTAGTCCTCGTTCTGTCCCTGGTTTAGTCCCTGGTCTAGTCCACGTTTAGTCCCTGGTTTACTCCACGTTTAGTCCACATTTAGTCCCTGGTCTAGTCCACATTTAGTGCCTGGTTTAGTCCACGTTTAGTCCATGTTTAGTCCATGTTTAGTCCACGTTTAGTCCACGTTTAGTGCCTGGTTTAGTCCACGTTTAGTCCTCGTTTAGTCCACGTTTAGTCCTCGTTTAGTCCACGTTTAGTGCCTGGTTTAGTCCACGTTTAGTCCATGTTTAGTCCACGTTTAGTGCCTGGTTTAGTCCACGTTTAGTGCCTGGTTTAGTCCACGTTTAGTCCTCGTTTAGTCCACGTTTAGTGCCTGGTTTAGTCCACGTTTAGTCCACGTTTAGTGCCTGGTTTAGTCCCTCGTTTGGTCCATGTTTAGTCCACGTTTAGTCCACGTTTAGTGCCTGGTTTAGTCCACGTTTAGTCCACGTTTAGTGCCTGGTTTAGTCCCTCGTTTGGTCCATGTTTAGTCCACGTTTAGTCCACGTTTAGTGCCTGGTTTAGTCCACGTTTAGTCCACGTTTAGTGCCTGGTTTAGTCCCTCGTTTGGTCCATGTTTAGTCCACGTTTAGTCCACGTTTAGTGCCTGGTTTAGTCCACGTTTAGTCCACGTTCAGTCCACGTTCAGTCCACGTTCAGTCCACGTTCAGTCCACGTTCAGTCCACGTTCAGTCCACGTTCAGTCCACGTTCAGTCCACGTTCAGTCCACGTTCAGTCCACGTTCAGTCCACGTTTAGTCCACGTTTAGTCCGGTGTAGCCTTTGATTTATCGACCATTTTACTGTACAAGAACTAGGAAGTGCGTATTAGCATGCTAGCTGTCGTTTACTGTCATGGCGGAGCTTCTAAACTCATCACTGTGAGTCATCAGGATGTTCTTAAAGGCAAATGAGGAAAATCACACAGCCCCTTTAAATCCACTTGAATAATAATGTTTTTATTTTATTTGAATTTTACTTACAAAATAAAACTCACAACCATTAACTTTCAAAATAAAACTACAACAAGCGACTTACAAAATAAAACTTGTGATTTTTGAGTTTCTTTCGTTGCCGTTTAAAAGCGGAGAGTAAAAGTCCGCGGTGGGTGAAGTTACTTAAGTAAAAGTACAGATATTTAAGTAGATTTTTTGACGTGATACTTTTACTTTCACTTAAGTAAAAGTATTAAAGTACAGGTTTAAAAATGTACTTCAAGAGTAAAAGGTAAAGTGTGAAACGTAAAGTGATTCTGATTCAAAAATTCGATATTTTAGTCACAGCAGAAACAAAAACTTTTATTATTTTTTACATTTTATCTGTTTATTTTTGTTTTTGCTCAAAGCCGAAGCTTGAACTCGAAAACTTCAGAAAATACTTTTACTTTTCAGTCCAGTTCATAAATGCAGTGTAGTAGAAAGTACAGATACTGCTCTCAATTGCACTGAAGTAAAAGTACACACTGTAAATGTACTCACACCGCGATAGTACGAGAACACAAGACGGAGAAAATGACACGTACCACATCAGTACTGCAGACGTGGGCAGTACTGCAGTAAAGTAGTGAGTTTGTGGTTTTCCCAAAGAATAAAGACGAAAAAAACAAAAAAAACTTCAAAAAACACAAACTTTTCTCACGTTTTTCATCTAAAAATTGCCAAATATTTTAAAATACAAGGATTAGATTCAAATATTATCACTGAAATACTGAAATCAGGACACGATTATCACAGAGAAAATGATCACGATTAATGATTTAATGATTAGAACACGATAATTACTGCAGTTGCTGATAATTAGAATTAGAATTTTAGGAATATCTTCAATATTTTTTTTAAAAACAAACAAAAAAATCTGTTCTCGTTCTGTGTTTTGTCATAAGAGAAACAAAAACACATTTACATTTGCGTCTGTGTAAATTATAACCTGCAGTTGTTTTTATTATTTTATTTTTTTTTTTTTTATAATTCACTACGAACCAGATATTTTGTGTTTTTGATACATTTTGATCTGATGTGAGCAGTGAGGAGGAGACACTGAGGGAGAAGTGCGTTCTGCAGATAAAATACACTCACATCTTTATAAAATACTCCTCTAAAGATCGTCACATCCCCTTTTCCTCACGATAAACGATATTATTAATGATATTTATCGTCCCATCATCTTTACGCAGCGGTGAATCTAGTGGAAAAAAGTGGGTCAAACCAAACTAAAAGGTTTAAAAGGTGAGTTTGAGGCTTGAACAAACGTGACAGGGGGAAAAAAACAACCAGAACAAGCTAAAATGAATCGATTCACGTGTGTTTTTGTATCGAATCGTGTAAAATAATAAAGTGTAATCGGATTTGTGACAGAGCCGTGCGTAAAGAGCCGCGTAAAAAGGTTTGGCACCGGCGCGTAAAACAGCTCCACTCCTCAATTCTGTTAAAATCTGTGCGTAATTTAGACTTCTGTGAGGTTTAACACAAAGTTCAGCGCGTTTTTAAGAAGTTATATTTGTACAAAATCTGTTTACTTTCTGTTCAAAGCTTGAGGAAAAAAAAAAAAAAAAAAAAAAACTGGCACCACACAGAGACTTGGAGCGGTGCGTGCCGTGGCAGCGCGCCGCAGACAGAGCGCCTGGCCCGGGTGTCATGTGAGAGGTAGTTCCGCTGCTGCCTGGAGAGGGCTGAACTTTGGCACAGTGGTTTTGTTTTGGTTTTTTTGAGGATTTAACCAAGTTTTACGACGCTGTTTTTTGACTTTTACGCGTCGAAAACATCACGATCAGGGGAATTTAAGAGCGATTTTAGCTGTTTGTTCAGTGTTTTTCCAAAATGACTGTCCCATTTGAGTTTGTTTGGATGGACTGAACCACAAAAGACTGAAAAAACAAGTATTAAAAACAGATAAACAGAGAAAGGCGTGTGCCAAAACAGCCTGACGCACAAGACGCACAGGACGCACCACACTCGGTCACGCCACATTCAAGCCCCTCGCGCCTGGATCTCACTTATTTATTTATTTTTCTTCATTCCAGACTCAAATATGACTCGATTCTTTGTTTAAAAAAGCTCCTCTGCTCTTACCTGGGGTTGGTCCGGTTCCAGTAGACCACGTACCGGTCCGACACGAGTTTGGAGGCCGGGTCCTGTCCGCGCACGCACACCCCCACGAGAACGAGAACGAGCATCAGAAGCAGCATGTCCACCTGCGGCATGATTCCCCCCGCTCTACCCGCGTCCTGGAGTCGATTCTCTTCTGCTACTGCTGTGTGTGAGTCGTTGTTTCGAGCCGTTGTTTCCCGTGATTCGGCTCTCGGTCCAAGTCGCTCTTTTTTGTTTTTTTGTTGTTTTTTTTTTCCTCCGCAGCGTCGTTAAGAAGCCTCGAGTTTCACAAAGTTTAAACTGTTGGAAAAGTGTTGGGGAAAAATGAAGGAAAGAGCCGAAAGAAGCAGCGGGTCGGTGGAGTCACATGTCCCGTTTGGTTGGGGAAGTTTCGCTGCGTAAAAAAAAAAAAAAAAGCTCCGAGAAAAACGTGAAAACTGCGCGTAAAAGTGAGACTCGAGGACGCAGGAGGAAAAGAGTCGGGAGCCGCGGTGCGACGTGAGCTGCAGCCCGGCGCAGAGTGGAGTGAGGCGGGCTGGGAACGAGAGCTCTACCGCCCCCTCTGCTCCCCCCCTCCCCCCTCACGCGCGCGCTCACACTGGGACAGACGCACGGCGCACTGTAAAAACATGACACACTGGCTCCGGCCCCGTGGGAACCTGAGGGAACCCGAGGGAACCCGAGGGAACCCGAGGGAACCCGAGGGAACCTGAGGGTTTTAGTCCCGGTTCAGGCGCATCTGGACCGATTCTTTCCCCCGAGACTCTGGAAATGTTTTCTGTTACGAAATGATCAACAAAATCATCGAACTCTGACACAATCCAGAGGAACAAGTGCAGTGTTGATACGATACTGGCGTTTTAGAGGCGAAGGGATAAAGGAATCGATGCTCAGTGAGGATTCGGATGCTGCAGGGAACAAAACAAACACAAAAAAACAACAAAAAACTCTTTTTTAGACAGTGTACTGTGATTTTCTGCATTAAATGGTAAAACAGGACTTTATTTTATATTCCTGTGGTTTAGTCCCCTCCTCTCTTTTCTCCTCCTCTCCTCCCTCCTCTCTTCTCTCCCTCTCTCCCCTCCTCTCTTCTCTCCCTCTCTCCCCTCCTCTCTTCTCTCCCCTCTTCTCTTTTCTCCTCCTCTCCTCCCTCCTCTCTTCTCTCCCTCTCTCCCCTTCTCTTTTCTCCTCCTCTCCTCCCTCCTCTCTCTTCATTCCTTCCTCCCCTCTCCTCTCCCTCTCTCCCCTCCTCTCTTTTCTCCTCCTCTCCTCCCTCCTCTCCCCTCACTCCTCCCTCCTCTCTTCTCTCCTTCTCTCCCTCTTCTCTTTTCTCCTCTTCTCTCTCGTCTCTAAATTCTGCCCAGTTTCTTTAAAAAGTTACTGAAGTAAAAGTACCAGAGTATTTCCCTGAGTACTTTCTTCCATAAACAGTCCCTGCTCTGTCTCTGTCTCTGTTGTTTGTCTCTGTCTCTGTCTCTGTTGTTTGTCTCTGTCTCTGTCTCTGTTGTTTGTCTCTGTCTCTGTCTCTGTTGTTTGTCTCTCTGTTTGTCCCGGGACACTGTCTCGTGTGTTTTTACAGTGCACAGTCACGTGGTCTCGTCCTGATGATTGACAGTTGTCCTCATAACAAAAGCAGCGCGCGCCCGTGTGCTGCGTGCGCGTCCCCGTGCGTCAGAGCGTCTGTTTTCTGTCCTCGTGCGCGGCGCCCCCCGGTGGACACGAGACGAACTGAAACTAAACCGGGAGTGACGCACGAGACGAGAATGTGACACGTGACCAGCGCGAAACTGACGTCACGTGACAGGCTGTGACGTACAGCTCATCTGAAACAGGACGGATCGGTCTGAAGCGTTTAGACAAACTTCAGGAACCAGGAACCACACAAACAAACTGCACATTTAGGCTGAGTTCTTCTCTCAAACTGAAAACACTCAGCTCCACCTCGTGATGTCATCATGTGGTGATACAGGAAGTGCTCCACTGTGTTTTTAAACTCCACACACCTTCATTTATAGAATCATTTGGATCATTTCAGTCCTGGAGTTTTCTCTTATCTCGACTGAACTAAAGGTAAAAGGAGGAGTTCACGTGAAAACTACCACCTGATGACATCACAAGGTGGAACAGAGCGTCTGGAGATGTTTTTGAGGAGGACACAGAGTTAGAACCCCCCCCCCCCACACACACACACACACGTCTGTAACACTTTGGTCTCTTCTTCTTCAGTGAATCTGTGTCTTTTGCTCGACTGTGTTTAGTCTGAACTTTTACTGACAAAAAAAAAACAGTTACAACAAACACAATGTGAACATGTGAGGAGGAAGAGGAGAGAGGAGGAAGAGGAGGAAGAGGAGAGAGGAGGAAGAGGAGGAAGAGGAGGAAGAGGAGAGAGGAGGAAGAGGAGAGAAGAGGAGAGAGGAGGAAGAAGAGGAGAGAGGAGGAGAGGTCATCTCCAGGTTGTCACTGAAACTCTTCTGATCATCACTGAGTCAACGTGAGTCAACAGAAACTCAGAGAGAGACAAGAGAAAGAAAGAAAGAAAGAAAGAAAGAGAGGAAGAGAGGGAGGAGAGGAGAAGAGAGAGAGAGGGAACAGGAGACAGGGAAGGAGAGGAGAGGAAGAAAGGGAGGAAATAGGAGAGAGAGGAGACTTGAGAGAGGGAGAAGGGGAGGAGAGAAGAGAAGGGAAAAGGAGAGAGAGAGAGAGGAGGAAGAGGAGAGAGAGGGAGGGAGAAAAAGAAGAGAGAGAGAGAACAGGAGAGGAGAGAAGGGAAAGGAGAGAGAGAGAGGAGGAAGAGGAGAGAGAGGAGGGAGAACAGGAGACGGGAGAGAAGAGGAAGGAGAGGAGAGGAAGAAATGGAGGAAATAGGAGAGAGAGATGAGAGAGGGAGAGGAGAGAAGGGAAGGGAAAGGAGAGAGAGAGGAGGAAGAGGAGAGAGAGGGAGGGAGAAAAAGAAGACTGAGGGAGAACAGGAGAGAGAGTGTAAGAGAGGAGAAAGGGCGAGGAGAGAGGGGGAAAGAGAGAGAGGAGGGAGGGAGAAGACAGAGGAGAGAGGAAGAGGGAAATACTTTGTTTTTATGGTTATAGTTTAAGGAATTATTGAGAAACATTCCAGTCATCTCCTCTCCCTCTCCCTTCACTCCCTCTCTTTCCTCTTCTCCCCCTCTCTTCTCTCCCTCTACCCTCCTATCCTCCCTTCCTGCCCCCTCTCTCCTCCCTCTCCTCCTCTCCCTCAGTAGAACCCTCATCCCTTCTTCTTCTCCAGATGTTCTGTTCTGTGTCTGTGGTGTTTGTCTCCCTCTGCTGGTCACAGTGGAGAATGAGCCAGAATAAAATCATTGATATTTGAGTAATTTTTTTTGTATTTTTTAGTATTTTTAGTATTTTTTTTTGTATTTTTAGAATTTTTTACAGTAAATATAAATGTTTTTCTTCAGTATCTTTTAGGACATTTGACCCAGTGACCCTAAAAATGCTTTAAAATCCTAATAAACCCGTCTCTTGGCCCCGCCTCTTTAAATATATGAAAATTTTATGGACAGTGTTGGGACAAATACTTTTAAATATATTTAGCGACGTAATACTGAATACTGCATTAAAATGTATTTGTGTCGTACTCCGTTACATGGGCCAATCAGAGTACTGTACTGTGTTCTGAATACTTACAGTACTTTAACTCCGAGTTGCGTTAAATTAGAGAGAAAAAATACTAGACAGTTTGAGGAGAGGAACATCCCTCAGGACAAAAGTGTCCCTCATCTCTGTGTCCTGCAGGGGGCGCCAGGTGGAGACAAAACAAAGCCTCTCTCTGAAAGGTTGGTTGGTTTTGGACATGTCCTCAAAGTGTTTCTTCTGGGACATTTTCGGCCTCATTTTGGTGATGTAACAGGGTCAAAGGTCACAATAAAAATCCCTTTAAGCGAAAGAGACGATGGAAAAATGAAAATCCAAACCCTCAGAGTTAAAAGCAGAACTAAAAGCTTCACTCAGAATCTGTCCTTTGTCCAGGAGACGAGAGACGAGAGACGAAAGACGAAAGACGACGGCCTGAAGGTCTGTGTGTGTGTGTGAAGGGAGAGTGTGTGTGTGTCTGTGTGTATGTGGGGTGTGTGTTTGTGTCAGTGTACTTTTGTTCAGAGTACTTTTGTTCAGAGTACTTTTGTTTCAGAGTACTTTTGTTCAGAGTACTTTTGTTTCAGAGTACTTTTGTTCAGAGTACTTTTGTTTCAGAGTACTTTTGTTTCAGGGTACTTTTGTTGTGGGGTACTTTTGTTTCAGAGTACTTTTGTTCAGAGTACTTTTGTTTCAGAGTACTTTTGTTCAGAGTACTTTTGTTTCAGAGTACTTTTGTTCAGAGTACTTTTGTTTCAGAGTACTTTTGTTTCAGAGTACTTTTGTTTCAGAATACTTTTGTTCAGAGTACTTTTGTTCAGAGTACTTTTGTTTCAGAGTACTTTTGTTTCAGAGTACTTTTGTTTCAGAGCACTTTTGTGTCAGAGTACTTTTGTTTCAGAGTACTTTTGTTTCAGAGTACTTTTGTTTCAGAGTACTTTTGTTCAGAGTACTTTTGTTCAGAGTACTTTTGTTCAGAGTACTTTTGTTTCAGAGTACTTTTGTTCAGAGTACTTTTGTTGTGGGGTACTTTTGTTTCAGAGTACTTTTGTTTCAGAGTACTTTTGTTTCAGGGTACTTTTGTTGTGGGGTACTTTTGTTTCAGAGTACTTTTGTTTCAGAATACTTTTGTTCAGAGTACTTTTGTTCAGAGTACTTTTGTTCAGAGTACTTTTGTTTCAGAGTACTTTTGTTTCAGAGCACTTTTGTGTCAGAGTACTTTTGTTTCAGAGTACTTTTGTTTCAGAGTACTTTTGTTTCAGAGTACTTTTGTTTCATAGTACTTTTGTGTCAGTGTACTTTTGTTTCAGAGTACTTTTGTTCAGAGTACTTTTGTTTCAGAGTACTTTGGTTTCAGAGTACTTTGGTTTCAGAGTACTTTTGTTTCAGAGTACTTTTGTTTCAGAGTACTTTTGTTGCAGAGTACTTTTGTTCAGAGTACTTTTGTTTCAGAGTACTTTTGTTGTGGAGTACTTTTGTTTCAGCGTACCTTTGTTTCGGGGTACTTTTGTTGTGGAGTACTTTTGTTGTGGAGTACTTTTGTTGTGGAGTACTTTTGTTTCAGAGTACTTTTGTATCAGTGTACTTTTGTTCAGAGTACTTTTGTGTCAGAGTACTTTTGTTCAGAGTACTTTTGTGTCAGAGTACTTTTGTTCAGAGTACTTTTGTGTCAGAGTACTTTTGTTCAGAGTACTTTTGTGGTTACGTCTCAACATTTACTCCTTAAGTCACTCTTGTTTGTAGTAGTAGTAGTAGTAGTAGTAGTAGTAGTAGTAGTAGTAGTAGTTTTCCCAAATCATTTTTTACTTGTGTATTTTCTGCTCTACTTTGCACTTCGACTTGAGTAATATTATTTTCACGTAATGTTACTTTTACTTAAGTACATTTTTGTCCCATGAAGAAAAAAGGAGAAAACACAAAAGGAGCAAACACAGCGCCCCCGGCCCAGTCCAGGACGGTAATGGAATTACATCATCACAGACGAGTACAAGTACACAGAGGGGCAAATACAGAGGGGCAAATACAGAGGGGCAAATACAGAGGGGCAAATACAGAGGGGCTAATACAGAGGGGCAAAGACAGAGGGGCAAAGACAGAGGGGCAAATACAGAGGGGCAAAGACAGAGGGGCAAATACAGAGGGGCAAAGACAGAGGGGCAAAGACAGAGGGGCAAATACAGAGGGGCAAAGACAGAGGGGCAAATACAGAGGGGCAAATACAGAGGGGCAAAGACAGAGGGGCAAAGACAGAGGGGCAAATACAGAGGGGCTAATACAGAGGGGCAAAGACAGAGGGGCAAAGAAGGGGCAAATACAGAGGGGCAAATACAGAGGGGCAAATACAGAGGGGCTAATACAGAGGGGCTAATACAGAGGGGCAAATACAGAGAGGCAAATACAGAGACAGAGGGGCAAATACAGAGGGGCAAATACAGAGGGGAAATACAGAGGGGCAAATACAGAGCGGCAAATACAGAGACAGAGGGGCAAATACAGAGGGGCAAATACAGAGGGGCAAAAACAGAGGGGCAAAAACAGAGGGGCAAATACAGAGACAGAGGGGCAAATACAGAGACAGAGGGGCAAATACAGAGGGGCAAATACAAAGGGGCAAAAACAGAGGGGCAAATACAGAGACAGAGGGGCAAATACAGAGACAGAGGGGCAAATACAGAGGGGCAAATACAAAGGGGCAAATACAGAGAGGCAAATACAGAGACAGAGGGGCAAATACAGAGGGGCAAATACAGAGGGGCACATACAGAGGGGCAAATACAGAGGGGCAAATACAGACGGGCAAATACAGAGGGGCACATACAGAGGGGCACATACAGAGGGGCAAATACAGAGGGGCACATACAGAGGGGCAAATACAGAGGGGCAAATACAGACGGGCAAATACAGAGGGGCACATACAGAGGGGCACATACAGAGGGGCAAATACAGAGGGGCAAATACAGAGGGGCACATACAGAGGGGCAAATACAGAGACAGAGGGGCAAATACAGAGGGGCAAATACAGAGGGGCACATAGAGGGGCAAATACAGAGGGGCAAAGACAGAGGGGCAAATACAGAGGGGCAAATACAGAGACAAAGGGGCAAATACAGAGGGGCACTTACAGAGGGGCAAATACAGAGGGGCAAATTCAGAGGGGCAAATACAGAGGGGCAAAGACAGAGGGGCAAATACAGAGGGGCAAATACAGAGACAAAGGGGCAAATACAGAGGGGCACATACAGAGGGGCAAATACAGAGGGGCACATACAGAGGGGCACATACAGCGGGGCAAATACAGAGGGGCAAATACAGAGGGGCAAATACAGAGGAGCAAATACAGAGACAGAGGGGCAAATACAGAGGGGCAAATACAGAGGGGCACATACAGCGGGGCAAATACAGAGGGGCAAATACAGAGGAGCAAATACAGAGACAGAGGGGCAAATACAGAGGGGCAAATACAGAGGGGCAAATACAGAGGGGCACATACAGAGGGGCAAATACAGAGACAGAGGGGCAAATACAGAGGAGCAAATACAGAGGGGCAAATACAGAGGGGCAAATACAGAGGGGCACATACAGAGGGGCAAATACAGAGGGGCAGATACAGAGGGGCAGATACAGAGGGGCAGATACAGAGGGGCAGATACAGAGGGGCAAAGACAGAGGGGCAAAGACAGAGGGGCAAAGACAGAGGGGCAAATACAGAGGGGCAAATACAGAGGGGCAAATACAGAGGGGCAAATACAGAGACAGAGGGGCAAATACAGAGGGGCAAATACAGAGGGGCACATACAGAGGGGCACATACAGCGGGGCAAATACAGAGGGGCAAATACAGAGGGGCACATACAGAGGGGCAAATACAGAGGGGCACATACAGAGGGGCAAATACAGAGGGGCAAATACAGAGACAGAGGGGCAAATACAGAGGAGCAAATACAGAGGGGCAAATACAGAGGGGCAAATACAGAGGGGCAAAAACAGAGGGGCAAATACAGAGGGGCAAATACAGAGGGGCAAATACAGAGACAGAGGGGCAAATACAGAGGGGCAAATACAGAGACAGAGGGGCAAATACAGAGGGGCAAATACAGAGGGGCAAAAACAGAGGGGCAAATACAGAGACAGAGGGGCAAATACAGAGGGGCAAATACAGAGACAGAGGGGCAAATACAGAGGGGCAAATACAGAGACAGAGGGGCAAATACAGAGGGGCAAATACAGAGACAGAGGGGCAAATACAGAGGGGCAAATACAGAGGGGCAGATACAGAGGAGCAAATACAGAGGGGCAGATACAGAGACAGAGGGGCAGATACACAGGAGTCTGAGCTTCATCCATTGTTCACATTTGGTTGTGTTTTAATTTTTTTTATTTTGACTCTCTTGGTGGTAGAGGAGCAAAAAAATGTTCTCGATAAACTGGTTCAAGTCCTATCTGGAAAACAGGGAGGACTTTGTTGAAATTGTAAAATGTGTCTCAGATAAAATGTCCCTGACCTGTGGGGTACCCCAGGGGTCAATCCTAGGACCCCTGTTGTTCAGCCTCTACATGCTGCAGTTAGTCCAGTTAATACACAACAATAATGTGTCACACACAACTCTGCAGACGAGTCAGATCTATGTCTCACTGCAACAGGTGAATCTGGACCAGTGGATTCACTCACTGCATCAACAGATCAGTGTGTGGAGGAAAAAACAACTTTCTCCAGATAAACTCAGACCAGACTCAAAAAACAGAGAAAGTGTCAGTGTCACCTCCAGTCTCTCTCTCTAAAACCTTCAAATCAGGCCAGAAATCAAGAGGTAATAATGGAGTCAGACTTGAACTTTAACAACCACATCAAATCAATAACATCTGCAGCTTTTTACATCTAAAAACATGTCAAAAATCAAAGGTAAACTGTCATAAACCAGACTTAGAGAGACTTATCCTGCGTTTGTGTCCAGTAGGTCAGACGACTGTAACGTCCTGCTCACTGGACTCTACAAACAAGCCTGAAGACAGAACAGAACATCCAGAACACTGCTGCTCGGATCAGGACTAGAACCAGGAAGTACTTCACACATGTGTCCTGTGGCTCCTGTGGCTCCTGTGGCTCAGTGACTTTAAAGCAGCTCTGCCTCTAAAACAAGTCTCTCCATGGACCAGCACCAAAGAACATCTAAATAATAATAAACACTTGGCCCCTCAGACTTTTTGAGGGGAACAACGTGAAGAGTCACTCTGCCAAATTTCACGTTCTTCAATGAAGCTAATAAGTTGTTTTTGTATTTGAAATTTATGAATATGAAGAAATTTTCCCATTAAGATAACTCTTTCGTGCATCGCCATGGCAACCCAGTGAAAAATATGACATGAGTCCATTTGGCTTTTTTGATCAGGATGACATGAAGAGTTATTGTGCCAAATTTCACATTATTCTATCATAGTAATATTTTTGTCATGAAAGGGAAATTTTGGGATCACTCCCATTGGGATAACATGGCCAATTTGGTGCATCGCCATGGCAACACAGAGCAAAACATGACATGGGTCTGATTGACTTGGATGGAATTTTGTGTGAAATTTTGTAACATTTTAGAAAACAAAATTTCAAATATGTGTGATATTTTATGTTTTTAAATTAAACTTTTGCAGATGATGAAGAGACAAAATGAAAACGTGTGGAAAAATAACAACCATTTGAAAGAATAAATAAAACTTTATACCCTTGTAACTTCTCCACTAAATGTGTGAAACTAAAGTCACACAGATGGTTTGGCTGATCTCTCCACAATAACAGAAAGAAGAAGTCTGTTAATAGCATTAAAGTTTTGACACATTCTCAGAAACAAACACAATTTCAGGGTTTGTTCAAAATATTCCTCTTTTTTGGGTTTGTCTCCAAAATATATTTATATTTAATATTTTCATATTAAAACATCACTGTTATGTTTGTGTTTTTCTTCAGCATTTACACTGTCAGTCAAAGTCTGAACTCATTCAATGTTTTTGCTAGAAGAAAAAAGTTAATAATTGTTTTTGTTAATATTTTATATTTAAATGCTGACAAAGAGAGGGAAGGTAGTCCACACAGAAGGGGTCTTCCTTCCAGAAGGAACAATAGCAGACACTGAGGACAGTACCTTGGTATCCCACAAGCAAATGACAACGGTGCAGAATCAGCGTCAGCCAAATACCTCCAACGAGTAAGGCGAGTCCTAAGGAGTCAGCTCAATGGCAAGAAAAAGACCCAGGCAATAAACAGCTATGCCCTGTAATTAGATACTCAGCAGGAATCATGAGCTGGCCAAAGGAAGAAATACAGACCACAGACGTTAAGACATGAAAGCTCCTGACCATACATGGCGGGTTCCATCCCTGAGAGCTGTAATTGGACTGTGCTAGTCACAGTTTGTCCATAACGAACACCATGTTCAAGCACAAGGGCATCCATCAGTGCATGTGGCACCAGGACACCCTGGGTCTGAGGTCGATGATCAACTTCGCTGTCGTGTCACCTGACCTCCGGCTGCATGTCTTGGACACTCGGGTGAAGAGAGGGGCTGAGCTGTCAACTGATCACCACCTGGTGGTGAGTTGGATCCGCTGGCAGAGGAAGAAGCCAGACAGACCTGGCAGGCCCAAGTGTATCGTAAGGGTCTGGCCTCCCTCTGTCAAGGGGGTCTTCAACTTGCACCTCTGGGAGAGCTTCTTCCTGATCCCAGGGGAGGTTGGTGACATGGACTCCAAGTGGACCATGTTCTCCACCTCTATTGTCGATGCAGCTGCTCGTAGCTGTGGTCATAAGGTCTGCGGAGCTTGTCATAGCGACAACTTCCGAAACCGGTGGTGGACACCAGAAGTAAGGGATGCCGTCAGGCTGAAGAAGGAGTCCTGTTGAGTCCTGTTGGCTCGTGTGACTCCTAAGGGAACTGATGAGTACCGGCAGGCCAAGCGTGCTGCAGCTCGTGCGGTCATGGGGCGGTTTGCAGCCAAATGTGAAGCAGCTGGGATGAGAATCAGCTCCTCCAAATCCGAGGCCATGGTTCTCGACTGGGAAAAGGTGGCTTGGCCTCTCCGGGTGGTGAGTCTCTGCCCCAAGTGGAGGAGTTCAAGTATCTCGGGGTCTTGTTCACGAGTGAGTGAAGGATGGAGCGTGAGATTGACAGACGGATGGGTGCAGCATCAGCGCAGTGATGCGGTCGCTGTATCGGTCCGTTGTGGTAATGAAGGACCTGAGTCAAAAGGCAAAATTCTCGATTTACCGGTCAATCTACCTTCCTCCCCTCACCTACAGTCATGAGCTCTGGGTAATGACTGAAAGGACAAGATCACGGATACAGGCGGCCGAAATGGGTTTCCTCCGTAGGGTGGCCAGGCGCACCCTTAGGGATAGGGTGAGGAGTTTGGTCACACAGGAGGAGCTCGGAGTAGAGCCACTGCTCCTCCATGTTGAGCGGAGTCAGCTGAGGTGACTCGAGCATCTGTTCAGGATGCCTCCTGGATGCCTCTCTAGAGAGGTATTCTGACCATGTCCCACCAGGAGCAGACTATGTCTCTCTGGCCTGGGAACGCCTTGGGGTCCCACCGGAGGAGCTGGAGGACGTGTCTGTGGTGAAGGAAATCTGGGAGTCCCTGCTTAGACTACTGCCCCTGTGACCCGGCCCTGGATAGGTGGAAGAAAATGGATGGATGGAGGTTTTTACTATTATAATTTCCACAACAGAGTTATTTTCATCATTTTTACATAGTGTGCGTGTAAGATAAATTATTAGAAAGCTCAAACTCTGCTGGGCTGTTACAGGAAGTTTCATTTCCTTTTTTTAAAAAATGTGAAATATGTCAGTGTGAAAAGGAAGTGAAGAGAAATAGATCATTTATAGCCTCTAGAATGTGATGAGGTCATTCTCATGGGGCAAAGGGACAGATTTTCCTGTCGATTACATTGTACTTTGACATGAAATAACCAAACATCAAATTTATAAATGTTGAACCTGATCATCTCTATAAGTGACTAAACCCAAGACTCACAAATTAATACAGACATTTTCATTTCAACAATATTAATTTTATTTGTATTAAATAATATTGGTCTATAGAATGTTGTGATCTCATCTGAAACCTATTTTTATTATTATTTGATCTTTGAAATAGAGTTGAGGTGGAAACATTAGTGTAAATTATTGTTTTGTAATGAATGCTTTGAGCTGGTCCAAAGATTTATTAAAACCATAAAACCATAACACTGGAAGTATTTTAATGCATCTACCTCCTTCCTCCTCACACTCTCTCCTTCTGAGCCTCTGATGAGTCGGCTCCTCACTCCCACAGTCAAATCAAAGCTCTGGACCTTGGGAGGCTGAGTCTTCACCTTTGCCGTCCACAGCCTCTGGACCTGTCCCCCCTTTACCTCAGACACTCAGACTCACTACAGTATTTCAATAAACTGTTACATCTCACCTGTTGTATTTATTTTTTTATTTTAATATCCAGTTGGTAATTGCTCTGCCACTTGTACAGCTGAGACCAGAAGTTTATTCAGTGAGAAAAAAAAACAACAACAAAATAAACATACAGTGAGGCAAGTAAGTATTTGAACACCCTGTGATTTTGTAAGTTCTCCCTCTTATAAATCGTGGAGGGTCTGAAATGTTCATCTCAGGTGCATGTCCACTGTGAGAGACAAAATCTAAAAAACACATATGGAAATCACATTGTATGATTTTTAAAAATAATTTATTTGTATGTTATTGCTGCAAATAAGTATTTGAACACCTGAGAAAAGCATTGTTAATATTTGGTACAGTCGCCTTTGTTTGCATTTACAGAGGTCAAACGTTTGCTGTAGTTTTTCTCCAGGTTTGCACACACTGCTCCTCCACACAGATCTTCTCTAGATCAGTCAGGTTTCTGGGCTGTTGCTGAGAAACACAGAGTTTGAGCTTCCTCCAAAGATTTTCTATTGGTCTGGAGACTGGCCACTCCAGAACCTTGATATGTTTCTTACTCCTTGGTTCTCCTTTCTAAGTGGGAGAACTTGCAGAATCACAGGTTGTTCAAACACTTATTTGACCTGAAAAGCTACAAACTCAGTTACACCAGTTCTGTCTGGACAAATGGGACAAAATTCCTGCCAACTATTGTGAGAAGCTTGTGGAAGGAAATCCAAAACATCTGACCCAAGTCACACAGTTTAAAGGCAATGGTACTGTAACAGGTATATGGGGTAAAGACCCGAGTTATAGTGCTAATACCTTGGGCTAGGATCAGAAGACTAGGGATTCGGCTCAAGGAGAGAGTGACAGAGACAGTATGCTGCAGTTGGTACCATGTATTAAAAAACATGTAACACAATAGAAACACAATAGACAAACAATGGCCATACACAAATAACAAATCAAATTGATCAGTGAAATCCAATAATAAAGTTCATCCAGTGATAGTTCAAATGCCCACAACCCCCCCTCAGTCTATATACTGCAAGCAGCAGAAGTTCAAACAGTCATTTTATAAAGTGTTGGAGGTAGATTGTGGCTGGGTCAATTTGACCTAACGATGAGAGGTAGAGTAGGGGCGGAGTGGAGGTAGAGTTGGGGTAAAGTAAGGTTGCGAGGCAAAAGAGACTGGCTATAAGCCTCCTACCGGCCCGACCAGAGCAGGTGCAGTTCACTTGTTGCACAAGTTTCCCGATCTAGGTTCGTGGGTTAGTCTGTAGCTCGCCATCTGGGAATGAGAACCTGGCCTGTGTGAACATGAGACCACGGCCTCAGTCAATACAGTTCAATTCAATGTGACACAATCATCTGAATTTCAGTAAAAATAAGTAGCAATTGCTAAAACCTTAATCTGTCACAATATTTAACTGTATCAGTCAATAATCCTAATAAATACAATATACAATATGGAGGCAACATTAATTATGTGCATAGAAAGTGCGCATTTGTGTATTCGGACAATTAGCGTTACTTTATATAAATCAAACACATGATGTTAATAACTGTGATTATGTCATAATGTACTGGCAAAAATTGTAATGCAAGTTTCATAATATTTGCTTAAAACCTTTGGAGTAAACAGGGGTTAAAGCCCAATGCTAACCGCTCATTAGAAATGAATGGAGCGGGTTAGGCTAACGCTAGCAAACAAACGGACTCACCAATTCCCCTTTATATTATGTAATCGAATCTCATCCCTGACGTGGCATTTCCTCGATGGTCGGTACCTCTGGTTGAAGAGTAAGTTTGACGAAGTTGGAGAGTTTTTATGACAAAATGAACGTATATGGCAACTTTAAACCTACCGGCGTCACATGCTCCTCGCGCCTCGCACCTGCCAGGTGTGTGGAGCTGCGGCTAATATGGGCGCTGATTGGCCACAACAAGTCACGTGAGCGGCATGTGAAATTTACGCAGCGGAGGGGAATGAGAGAGAGGGAGAGAGGGAACTGATATACCAGGGAATCCGCAATTTTCACCCGGGTTACAGTACCAAATACTAATGAAATGTATGTAAAGACTTTGAAAAACGTCATGAAAAATGTTATAAAAAAAAAACCTTGTCTTATTATTTTGACATTTAGCAAATAGAAATAATTTTGATAATCCTTATGGACCCAAAAAAGGAAAGATTTAGTCTGATTTCATGTCAGACAGCGAGAAATAAAAGTGTATGTGTCTTTTTATATCGCGTACAGAAACTCCTCGCTTCAGTGTCATCATTTCCTCATAAAAGCCCCTGAAGAAGCTCTGCCTGCTTCAGTTGCCGTGGATCCTGTCTCTTGTGAACATGGGGCGGACTTTAATTAGTGTGTTCATTTTGACTTATTTGCACTTAACTGGTGAGTTTGATGCCTTTGAAAACATGATATACGACATAAAAACTGCTTTAATTAATAACATGTTTGGACTTTAGTGATGACCACGTTGTGTGTCTCGGTGCAGGCAGAAGGTAAATCTCATTTTCTTTGTATACACATATTTGAACTGTGTAAAACTGTTTATCCTCTTTGCCTTTTAGATGCTGAGCTGTTGATTTACCCCAACCGATCTCATTTTTACTCTGGAGAGACGATTGAATTTCGCTGTGATGTAGATGGTCAGCACTGGAACACCACTCTAAAGAGGAATGGTCACTTTGTACAGTGGGGCTATTTTACCCCTTTGATCCTGTCGGACCTGACCGTGGACATGAGTGGGGATTACCAGTGCACTGCTCAGTCACTTGACTTCACACATGAGACCAAAGACAGTAATGTGATCTCTATTTCTGTGTCTGGTAAGAATTTTAACCCTAATACCAAATGTGTGAAGCAGAATTGAAACTTAAGATGATCATTTCCAGTGCATTAGTCACTTGTATAATGTTGTGTGTTCATTTTGATAACTGCTCCCAGTCACTTAGTGGTAGAGTTCGTGCAAACCCAAAACAGTCCTATCTCTGACTACAGCCTGTATCTTTCTTATGATGAAGGCGCTGTGGGCCTTGATTGGTGGTTCCATGGCAAAAGAAATAGATAATAGTCGTGTGATAATATTATTATCAAGGTCATGATGACTTGGGTTTTGACACAAACTGTGTCCACGTGGCTTAAATCCCGGTGTCTTGTATGTGTCTGACTGAACCTCTGAACCCAACAGCGGACAGACCACGGGCCGAGCTGACCGCTGATGGACACACTGTGCTGCGAGGGACGCGTACATTTCCTAGTCTGACCTGCTCTGTCAGTGACTCTGATAATGACTGGAATTATGAATGGGAAATACATGGATCAGATTATTTGCACGTGTACACAGGTGCTCAAACCATCACTCCACCTGAGGCTGCAAAATACATGTGCAGAGGCTTTATCTTTGGTTACACAGCAGATGATAAAATCTATACTGAAGACAGTAATGCAGTCTACATAAAGTATATACGTGAGTGGAGAAGTCAAATGCTGTTTAATGAATGTTTTGGTGTAAACTGTCCTGTGTAATTTTTGCGTTTCTTCCACAGTGCCAGAGAAGGCCACAATAAAAGTCAAAAACCCAGAGTTTTGTCCTGGAGAGACCATCAGAATGTCATGTGAAATGACGTCAGATGAGTATAGGTATACTCTCACCTGGTTTGAATGGAAAACCACCAGTCAGATCCATTTAACAGGAAAGAACAAGTTTGTAATCAGTAACGCTTCAGAGGCTCATTCTGGAGAATACCGGTGCAGATGGACACTGAGCCCATACACGTTTACAGAGTGGAGTCCACCGGTCACATTTACAGGTAAGTCACATGTCGTACTGTCCAAAAGAGTGTTCTCATACATACAAATCAATTTATACAACCACAAACCTTTTATCTTACACCTTATACCTGTGTGAGTGGAGCAAGGCCAAAAACTGCTCCAGCTACGAAAACAAAAAGTGAAAAAGTGTCGACAAACTGGTTCTATAAATGTTCAAACCTTTTCATTCATGTGCGTTTCCATTAGGCTCCATGTGCACAAACACAACAAACGCTAGCAAGCAACACGCTAATGCAGGTGTGTATGTCTCTCTGCTCGCGCCCGGTGAATCCGGACGTTGCCGTGGACGACGCCATCGTCATCGTGGGTGTGTCATTTTCATGGGGCCGATCTTAACAGCAAATAAGTTCCATGTGTACGACAAAGACATTTTAAAGCCTCTCAAACTGTTGTTACATAGTTGACTTGTGGGTCACTTGAACATTTTAAACAAATCAACTTTTTATCATATTTTAGCAGCAAAACGTTTCTCAAATTCTGAATTGAAATAAATGGGATTCAAAGCGTCGCCACAAAGAAAGTGCAGTTTAGGAACAAGGGCACAGTTTAGGAGGAGTCTTTGGAAAGTTTACAGGGAGTGAGTCAAACCTCCAGTGCAGGACCAAAGGTGAAAAATGCAGAAGTTGTAGGCTTGTTTTTTTCTGAAATTATTAGTTATTACATTAAATGTGTGGCACACAATGAAGGGAATAGTCGTTTTATTTAAACAAAATGCTATGTAGCATGACGTATTAGACCTTAGCAACCTGCAAGACCTATGACCTCTTCTAAATATGGTTGGTGAGGATGTGCAGGGTCTTCTAATCTGTAGGATTAGAAGGACTCAGTAAAAATTATTGTGGCATTATTATAAGGTAAAAGAGCATTTATGTATTTTTAAAATATATTTGTTAAAATTTAAATAACTTATGTACTTTTTTTTTTATCAGCAATCAACCCCAAGGCCAGGGTGAAAGCAAGTACCAGCTTTTTACCAGCAGGGGGCATAGTGACACTGAGGTGCTCCGTCACCCCCTGTTCATCTGGATGGAAGTATTACTGGTACAAGGACACACAGGATACTCTGCTGCAGACCACAGAGGAGGCAGTGCTGAACATCACTGAGAGAGGGCGCTATTGGTGCAGAGGAGGGAGAGACAGCCCAGTCCACCACACAGACTTCAGTGAGCCAATCAGCATCAGAGGTAAAGAGTCACAGAGCACAGTTATGACACAACTTTACAAAGTTAATGTTGAATATAAACAAAAATGTGACTGTGAATGAGCAGTCCTCGTATTCATCGCTCCAGTGACAGATTTGAATTTTTCTTTTTCTATGGATCAGACCTGGACGACTGAGGGACACAGACATGTTTATGCCACTATCACAAAACACGATAAAAACATGGAACCATTTTTTAAATAGACAGGATCATTAAAAGCCTGAGCTGCAACAAATAAATGATAGAATTAACTGATAATTAGCCACAGGAGTCATTTATTTTACTCTCTACAGCTCAAATCTTACATTACATGGCAAAAAACTCCTCACTATTGCAAAGCAAAAAACAACCCAGCACCACCAAGACACTGAGAGCTGACTCACTCTGCACCTGTAACTGACAAAACTGTCCAAGAGATCGAGTTCATCTCCATGCCTCCCACTGTGTTACCCACTAAATCTCTAAACTCAACAGTTTGCACCCCTCGTTTGCATAGTTAACACGTCATTTCAATCTGGAACATTCCCAAGAGCTTTGAAAACTGCAGTTATCCAGCCTCTCCTAAAGAAGAGCAGTCTTGATGCCACAAAGTTGAACAGTTACCGACCAATCTCAAATCTGCCGTTTTTAGGCAAAGTATTATTATTAATAATAATAATGATAATAATAACATAGGCAAGGGAATAATAAATAAAGTACAAATTATAAAATGATTCACATCGCTCACAGGCTTGTTCATGTCGTACCACGTGAGCTTAACCAGAGCGGATGTGATCTTTGTACACTGAAACAGAAGAACATCTCTTTTTTTCTGTATCTTTTCGAAAATCTTTTGGGATAATTTCTGCTCTTGAGTGGAAAGCAACAATTTGAATATTCACTCTTTTAATTATAAAGTCAAATTTGAATTTTTTTCCACTCACAAATGTAAATTTGGTAACACCAAACCTTAATATTTTTCTTAATGAACTGTCATCCCTGAGAGACTCATTGAAGCAAATCCAACAAGGCACTTTGGCTTTATAATAATACTGTAATAATATGTTTTATTTACTGGTCAAATGTGATTTCATGAATGTGTTATAAGCTTGTGTGGCTCGATTATTGATTCATTCATTTTAAAAAAAGAACGTAGCCGAAGCTAACGGTTAAAGTGTGTGGGTTTTTTTAACAGATTTTGAGATGAGAAAAAGTTTATGATCTGAAAATAATTGTCTTTATTTCATAATAATCATAATTCTTGTCTGTCCTCTGCTGCAGAATCCAGGAAACCGCCCCCGGTCAAAAACACCCCGGTCAAAGGTACCCCGGTAAAAGGTACCCTGGCCAAAGGTACCCTGGTCAAAAACAGCCCGGTCAAAGGTACCCCGGTCAAAGGTACCCCGGTCAAAGGTACCCAGGCCAAACAGCCCTCCGCCAAATAGCCCCCCGAACCAAAAGCCCCCCGGCCAAACATACCCTGGCATATCTTAACATGTATTGTATCACTTAATCTCATTTCCTTATTCATACATTTTATACCTGAATTGTGTGTTCTTTAATCAAGAATTTGATTT
Source organism: Periophthalmus magnuspinnatus (assembly GCF_009829125.3). Taxonomy (NCBI): domain Eukaryota; kingdom Metazoa; phylum Chordata; class Actinopteri; order Gobiiformes; family Gobiidae; genus Periophthalmus; species Periophthalmus magnuspinnatus. The sequence continues at coordinate 17,503,753 of NC_047137.1, forward strand.
TTTCTGAATAAAATCTATTGCACACTCTCTGTAAGTGACTCTTTACTATTCACCTCGTCCTGTTGTGGAGAATGCTTATTGGGTTAGTTGGAGTTTCCCTACACTCCAGTTCCATCGGTCATGTGAGAGAACCAAGGAACAATACAAAATGTATGTTTCTGTGACCTTCAGCACTGGACAACCAAAAAGAATAAAAAGAAAAATTATTTAGATCTAAACAAGGGGAAAATGCACATTTCCACACTGTTTCACACTATTTAGGTCGACATAAAAGACTATTCGCCCCAAGAGCGGAGCGCTTGGACCGCCAACCTTGGACGAATCTACACAGTTCACGGTGCAAGTAAAAGTGCTTGGAACTGGGCTAAAAAGCACTTGGATCACGTATATTTGTATGAATGGGCAGTGCAGAGCTGCTGTGATACATTCGTCTGACGAGGCAATTTAGATCAACTTAATATCAACAGTTTGTGTCTGCACAGGTGAGTCTGGGTCTGTCTGGATGTATTCTCCAGTACCCTGGAAAAGACCTTACCGGGAAGACTGAGGAGTGTGATTCCCCTGGATTTGGAACACACCCTCTGGTCCCCCTTCTTAAACAGAGGGACCACCACCCCAGGGAGGTGTTCTGGGCACGTCCCACCGGGAGGAGGCCCCGGGGAAGACCCAGGACACGCTGGAGGTACTATGTCTCTCGGCTGACCTGGGAACGCCTCGGGATCTTGTTGCTGTCACTATTATTATTGTCATTATTATTGCCTTATTCATTAACTAATTTATTTATTGAATTAATTTGTGGTTCTGATGGAGATAAATAAATGGATGAATATAAACACACATATTAAATATTAAAATAAAGAACATGAACTATTAAATAATAATTTAAATATACACATTATATATATACACATACATACACAATAATAACAATTATTAATAATAATAAATTAATTATTAATCAATAATAATAATAATTGACAACAAATACATAAAAAGATTAGGGTTAGCAAGGAATGGGCGCGTTGCTAGGGGGTACTGCCCCTTGAGTGCAGGCTCACCAAAACCTCGCCTCTTTTAATGCATTGTACAGGACACACACACACACACACACATTTTACATTTAAATCTAAATAACCAATACCACCATTAGGACCACAAAACTAACATAGAGCAATATTGACCAACCATTGAACACTGAGTATGACAGCAATAATAATCGATTTTAAAGTTCTTTTACTGGTTTTTAAATGTCTTAATGGTCTTGGGCCTTCTTATCTTACAGAACTGCTTTTATCCTATGAACCCTCGCGGCCCCTGCGCTCCTCCGGCAGCAGGCTCCTAGTCATTCCCAAAGTCAGGACACACACGCATGGAGAGGCCTCTTTCCAGTTTTATGGCCCCCGTCTATGGAACAGCCTGCCGGAGGACCTCAGGGCCGCAGAGAACATTCAGGTTTTTAAAAGCAGGCTCAAGACCCATCTTTTTAGCAGAGCTTTTGACTAGTATTTATCACTTTAGTTTATTTCTCTATTTATTTAGTCTTATTTAGGCTGGCTAGTGTGTTTATGTTTTACTTATGTTTTATTTACTTGTTTAGTTTTGACTTATTTTATTATTTATTGATTATTTTATTATTTATTGATTATTTATTTTATTATTTATTGACTTATTTATTAGTTTTGACTTATTTTATTATTTTTAATCATTTTAGATTTGCCAGTGTTTCCTCTGAGGAGCCCTCTGCACCAGGAGCTGTGGTTGGCTGTGGCTGCTGGGCCCTGGCTCGTGGGCCCTGGAGATTTGGTCTTGACCTCATCTCTTCTCTGGGCCCTGGGCTGGTGTCCTGTGGCTGTGGGTGACCCTGTTCCTGGTGCAGATGGTTCCTCTGGTGGCGCTCTCTCTCTCATCTGGTTCATCTTTATCCAGCCTGTTCCACTTAAACATATTTTAAATGAAACTGAGGTATTTTAACATGTGTTGAGGTGGGGGGTGGGAGTGTGTGTTGGGGTGGGGGGTTGTTTGGTTATGATTATTGATGTGTTGGGGTTGGGTTGTTGGGCTGTCGGGTGGCTGGGTGGGTTTGGTGGGTGGGACTGATTTTAATGCTTTGTAAAGCACTTTGTGTTACTTTTTTTTTTGTATGAAAAGTGCTATATAAATAAAGTTTGATTTGATTTGATTTGAATAAAACCTGTTATCGTTATCTTTACTTTTATGATTATTATTAGTATTACTTTATCTCCGCACACACACTCATACACTCACACACACACACACATATTTACAAAGAAAACCAAGACAGAATAATGCAGGTACCGTACTGTACTAATCAGACCTCTGAGGACAAAAGGAACACTGCAAAACTGCACATTATTTTAAAAAATAACAAACCTCTGTTGCCCGTGACGACGTGAATGTGGCGAGTTCCGGAATGACGTGCTTTATGACATCATCAGTCCACAAAGAAGTAGGAGTGGATGTCAAAGCTTTGAACAGCTCACTTTGTGCCTGGACACTGTAGACGACAGACACATTTCACGTTAGAGAAACAGAACAACAATAAAACAACTCAAAAGCAGCTATTTTTGTTTTGAGGTTAAACAGCGACAATGAAGCGAAATAGACGCACCCTGAGCTTTGACAAGATCGATAAAGTACTGGAAAATTACACCCTGATTAATTATGTATCCAAAGGAGGCTTCGGTCAAGTTATAAAGTGTCAAAAGGAAGACACTAGGGAAGTTGTGGCAGTTAAAATTCCCTTATACGAGCAGGACACCGAGAAGGAGATCTCTTTCCTGCGTGAGATGATGGAAAAAGGGATGGACCAGAGGAACATTGTGAAGTTTCTCGAGGCAATCAACACTCCTGTTGGGAAAGGAATGGTCTTTGAAATGCTGGACATCAGCCTCCGGGAATATTATAACACTCATCGGCCATTGCCCCTCTCGGATACACGAGCCATTATCAAACAGATGGCCATAGCTTTGGAGGCGCTGAGGGACTTGTCCATAATCCACAGAGACATTAAATCGGACAATGTGATGGTCTCGACCCAGAAGCCTTTATGTATCAAACTCATAGACTTTGGTTTGGCCATACGCACATCCAAGGCCAAACAAGGATCCACCTTCCATCATCCGTGCTACAGAGCTCCTGAAGTCATTCTGGGTTTGCCTTTCAACGAGGCTGTGGATATGTGGACCCTGGGAGTCCTGGGAGCCATGTTGATACTTGATTGTCACTTATTCCCTAACGTCACGGAATATGAAACGTTGAAAGTGATAGTGAAACTCTTCGGCGCACCATCCAGAGTCCTCGACCGAGGGCTTCACACAAAAAGATACTTTAAGCGTATCGGCCAATCTTGGAGACTGAGGACTGACTCTGATATCCTGAATAAATGCGGACACAAGTCGAGTAAGTACTACACCGAAGACTTCGTGTCACTTCGCCATCTAAGGGCGGTCAAGAAGAAGATGTCAAGCCTGGAGGAGGACAGAGAGCTAGAAGCAGCCATATTGCTGCTTGGTAGGATGCTGGAAATTGATCCAGATAAAAGAATTACACCATCAGAAATCCTCCAACATCCGTTTATCTGTGCTAAATGGAAGCCAACTGAGAGCAGCACAACGGAACGATGCGTGGACAAGAAAGGTGACAATGAGTACAACAAGCTGATGATCAATCACATTCTCCCTGAAGGTTACAGAGTGACCAAAATGCTGGGGGTTGGAAAGTTTGGTCAGTTATGCAAATGTAGGCAACTGGACACCGGCAAAATTGTGACGATCAAGTTTCCATATCGCAACAATAGGACTGAGCGGGAGGTTCAAGTGCTGCGGAAAATTGCAGCATTTGAAATGGATGAAAAGAATATTGTCCGATTTATTGACACGTTGCAAACCAGCCGCGGGGAGGTTCTTGTGTTGGAGAAGCTGAACATGAGCTTGGTGGAGTACATGGAAAGACACTACCCTCTACCATTAAGCGACATCCAGGCCATTGTCCAACAGACGGCCACAGCTTTACAGGCTCTGAGGCCCAAAGGCTTAATTCACACTCGTGTTACGCTGGAAAGTATCTGGGTGTGTAGAAACGAGCCAATCAGGATCAAACTGGCTGATTTTGGCCAATCTTTGACAAGGAAGAAGGCACTACCAGGCATGAAGGTTCAACCGGTCAACTGCAGGGCTCCAGAAATAATCCTCGGACTCCCATTCAACCAGGCCATAGACGTCTGGTCTCTGGGGAACATGATAGTCAAGATGCTTATTGGGACTGATCTGTTTCCCAACCGAACAGAATTTCAGACCCTGAAAGCTATGATCAAAGTTTTCGGTCAACCTCCTGACAATGTTCTCAATGAGGGAATTAATACCCATGAGTTTTTCATAGAAAATGGAGACGGTTGGGTGTTAATGACCACATATCAGTTTGAACAGACTCGTGGCCTGTCTCCGGGTACCATCAAAAATTATACTACGGACAACTTTAGATCTCTGGAGAAACTAATTGAGTACCATAATTCTAGGACCAAGAATTATCAAGACAATGAGCTGGTTAAATGCATTAACCTGGTGAAGGCCATGCTCAATATGGATGGGACTCAGAGGATCACTCCTGCTCAGATCCTAGAATATCATTTTATTTCTATGGAGAGAAGGATGGAAGAACCTGTACAGAAGAAGCAGGTTGACTCCATCCAGAAAACATCCATGAAGGAACCCGTGGTCGTCTTGGTGAAGCCGGCCAAACCGGAAAACACTGTACCCTTCAGTGATGATAACCAACTGAGCAAGAGTATAGAGGCTGTGGAGGAAGAATCATCTGGACGTAGACAGGCTGTGGAGGAAAAATCACCTGGACGTACACAGGCTGTGGAAGAAGAATCACCTGGACGTGCACAGGCTGTGGAAGAAGAATCATCTGGACGTACACAGGCTGTGGAAGAAGAATCATCTGGATGTACACAGGCTCTGGAAGAAGAATCATCTGGACGTACACAGGCTGTGGAAGAAAAATCATCTGAACGTAGACAGGCTGTGGAGGAAAAATCACCTGGACGTACACAGGCTGTGGAGGAAAAATCTTCTGGACGTACACAGGCTGTGGAGGAAAAATCATCTGGACGTACACAGGCTGTGGAGGAAGAATCACCTGGACGTGGACAGGCTGTGGAGGAAGAATCATCTGGATGTACACAGGCTGTGGAAGAAGAATCACCTGGACGTACACAGGCTGTGGAAGAAGAATCACCTGGACGTACACAGGCTGTGGAAGAAGAATCACCTGGACGTACACAGGCTGTGGAAGAAGAATCACCTGGACGTATACAGGCTGTGGAGGAAAAATCTTCTGGACGTACACAGGCTGTGGAAGAAGAATCACCTGGACATACACAGGCTGTGGAGGAAAAATCACCTGGACGTACACAGGCTGTGGAGGAAAAATCACCTGGACGTACACAGGCTGTGGAGGAAAAATCACCTGAACGTACACAGGCTGTGGAAGAAGAATCACCTGGACATACACAGGCTGTGGAGGAAAAATCACCTGGACGTACACAGGCTGTGGAAGAAGAATCACCTGGACGTACACAGGCTGTGGAAGAAGAATCACCTGGACGTACACAGGCTGTGGAAGAAAAATCACCTGGAAGTAGACAGGCTGTGGAAGAAGAATCACCTGGACGTACACAGGCTGTGGAGGAAAAATCATCTGGATGTACACAGGCTGTGGAAGAAGAATCACCTGGATGTACACAGGCTGTGGAGGAAGAATCACCTGGACGTACACAGGCTGTGGAAGAAGAATCACCTGGACGTACACAGGCTGTGGAAGAAGAATCACCTGGACGTACACAGGCTGTGGAAGAAGAATCACCTGGACGTACACAGGCTGTGGAGGAAGAATCACCTGGACGTACACAGGCTGTGGAGGAAGAATCACCTGGACGTACACAGGCTGTGGAAGAAGAATCACCTGGACATGCACAGGCTGTGGAAGAAGAATCACCTGGACGTACACAGGCTGTGGAAGAAGAATCACCTGGACGTATACAGGCTGTGGAGGAAAAATCTTCTGGACGTACACAGGCTGTGGAAGAAGAATCACCTGGACGTACACAGGCTGTGGAAGAAGAATCACCTGGACGTGCACAGGCTGTGGAAGAAGAATCACCTGGACATACACAGGCTGTGGAGGAAAAATCACCTGGACGTACACAGGCTGTGGAGGAAAAATCACCTGGACGTACACAGGCTGTGGAAGAAGAATCACCTGGACATACACAGGCTGTGGAGGAAAAATCACCTGGACGTACACAGGCTGTGGAAGAAGAATCACCTGGACGTACACAGGCTGTGGAGGAAAAATCATCTGGATGTACACAGGCTGTGGAAGAAGAATCACCTGGATGTACACAGGCTGTGGAGGAAGAATCACCTGGACGTACACAGGCTGTGGAAGAAGAATCACCTGGACGTACACAGGCTGTGGAAGAAAAATCACCTGGAAGTAGACAGGCTGTGGAAGAAGAATCACCTGGACATGCACAGGCTGCGGAAGAAGAATCACCTGGATGTACACGGGCTGTGGAGGAAGAGTCATTTGGACATACACAGGCTGTGGAGGAAAAATCACCTGGACGTACACAGGCTGTGGAAGAAGAATCACCTGGACGTACACAGGCTGTGGAGGAAGAATCACCTGGACGTACACAGGCTGTGGAGGAAGATGAGCAGCAGAGTGACAGTCTGCAGAGTAAGATGAAGTCGAACCCAGACATTGTGGAGAAGACAGAAAAAACAAATCAGGAAGAAAAGATGTCTACACCGTGGCCCATCATCATCACATTTGAAAACAGAATTTCACAGGAGGAGGACAACGAGCAATGTCCCAGACCTAAAGAGAAAAAGAAACCAAGATGGAAGAACAGGGTGGCTCCGATGTCCACAGAACAGCCCACACCAGGTTCCACCGGCTCACCAAAGAAAAGGAAAAACTACTTCCAGCGGATCTTCTCCTGGTTGAAACGTGTCAACTGTTTCTCCTGTGCTACTGCGGAGAAGGAACTTTCTTCTTGACACAAGGGTGCAATTTGGGGAAAAAAAGGGAGAGAGTCCCGTCAATATGCACGCACATCTATCCCTCCAGTGCGTTAACAGACGTACTGGCGGGATGGGCACCAACCACGCTCACTCTGCTCCAGAGTTCAAGGGCGCAGGAGGGGGTCTCGGAGTGACTCCACCCAGACTGGTCATTTACTGTGGTTCAGAATTGGTTAGCACTGGCCCAAGCAGACCGCTCTCAAAGCAAATGCTCTTTTACATTGACCTAACGAGTGGTGATGTGAACATGACCTCATATTTCCATCCCACCAGCCCGTTAGCAGACGGACTGGGGGGATGGGCACCGACCCCAAGGCCAATGGCACCTTGAATATTAGCACCAGTTTACAGTATAGAGACAGAGGCAGGAGGAGACTGTCGCTGATATTAAGGTGATCTAAACTGCCTCCTCAGACAAACAATTTTCCTCTTGATGAACATTTTGTGATGATTATTTGCAAATATTTCTCAGTTCCACTTGCTGGGAAAATCTCATTAGTTTATTGTCAGTGCAAACATTAAAGCAGCACAGACTTATTTTAAAATAACAGTCATGCCTTTTCATTTATCTTCTCACGGGCCACATACAATGACATGGCGGGCCGGATTTGACCCCTGGGCCTTGAGTTTGACACATGTGCTGTAGATAGATATAAGGCCGTGTCCAGCAGCAGATGGACGTAAAGTCAAACGATAAATTGGTGCTTATGTCCCACTGTCTGTTTTTATAAGTGCTTTACAAGGGAGTGTCTTTCTCTGAGTGACTTTCTTCTTAAATTGCACTTTTTCTCGTTAAATTGCACCTTTTCTCCTTAAATTGCACGTTTTCTCCTTGAAGGCTGTACACAGTAAATTTCCCAGTGTAAAAAATCCATAGTAAAAGTTTATTAACTCTTTAAGAGTAAGTATTACAAAAGTTAGAGTGAAACTCCCTCTAGCACCCTTGTAAAAATAGTGTAAACCCGTTAGTGTCATAATTGCACTGAGAAGCTCCGCCCCCTCACACTTCTCTCCAATTTTTTCGAGTCCGCCATTTTTTCTTCATCGCTTCACTTCGGCAAGTGGCTGCTACACGTCTCAAGTAAGTAGTAGTTTCGCAATTTCAACTATATTTCATGTATAAATGTGTTGAATGGACGAGCATGGCACACTTTTTCGTTTACCTTGTAATATTTAAGACAGTGGTTCTTAACCTGGGTTCGATCGAACCCTAGGGGTTCGGTGAGTCAGTCCCAGGGGTTCGGCAGAGGTCAATATACACACCAGACTCATATGATTCACGAACTGCGAGCGTCTCCAGACTCTGGCCGTGTCCTAATTCGACAAATGCACCTTTGCTGTGCCTATCGAACACTGTTCCCTCTAAACTGCGCGCGTGCTCAATTGCGCTCTGCTGACACGGTCTCCGCGCACAGACAATCTGTGCTGCGCACAAAAAAATCGAACCGGAGTTGAAAATAAAATAAACACACAACAATTCATTCTGCGCTATTTTTCAATGTGATTCAGTGAGTGTGACCGGGGACGAGCTGCTCCAGACAATTATGTGATTCACATACGTATTTGCGCAACTTATCCACGTTATTGACAGTCTCCTCATGAGCTGCTACCAGAGTTTTAGCCGATGTAGCCGACGTGGAGTGAAAACTCGCTGAAGATGCTAAGTGTTTAACCCCTTAATGTTCCGACGGCCCGCCCTCGGGCAAAGATCCGGGCGTAAAATTATGCGCACGTGCAGCAGTTTTGCGTTTTAAACATGACGAAACGGACAAAACAAAGGAAGTACGCGACCGAGGACACTGGATGTTGGTAGAAGTTAAACTAGACGCATCTCGGACCTGGAGCGGTTCGTGGAACCGAGTGAAGATCTCATGATGGACTCAGGAGTAGAGGACCTTATGATTTGACGGACTGGATGCTGTTCCTGATCGGTTGGTTTATTCTGCTATTGACTTAATTGTGGGTCAAATGTGTATTACGTGTAATCATTAGCATTAGCTAATGCCAATCTGCAGTAATAGAGCAGCTGGGTGTGCAGATACAGATTCCTCTCAGTGTGTATTGGTCATTGAATACTGTCACTTCGAATGGCATAAAAACATACAACGACATAAAAAACAGGAACAGACTTTGCTGTGAAAATGACATGAGGCCAAGGTGAAGCCCTGCATTTCTGACCTGGTCTGTCAAAGTCAACAACAGAAGTCACTGATTTGCAGTAAATATTCATTATTGTAGCCTGATGGAAATTAGATGATGGGTGTGTGTTAAAATGTTAAAAATAATAAAAAGCATAAATACAGTAAGTTCATTATTGGAATACATAATACAATACAAAATTAAAATAATTTCAGTGTGGTAGTATTAAAAAAGGTCATGTCTTGGTTAAAAGGTATGTATGTATGTAATTTGTTGTGAGTTCATTGTATTGGTTTTATTCTTTGAACACAGTGATGTTAATACAGTTTATTTTGTGCCCCAGTAAAACAAACATATGTCTTGAATTTGAAAAAAATTATATTTTATTTTTCAATAAAGAAGGGTTCGGTGAATGTGCAGATGGAACCGGTGGGGTTCAGTACCTCCAACAAGAAGAACCACTGATTTAAGACATATTTAGTGGTTATATGGAGCCCGCGCGAAGTGCGGTTGGGCTAGCTAGTGCGGTTGGGCTAGCTAGTTTCGGAGGAGAAAAAAACGGAGACTAGCATTTGAAAATTGTTCCAAATTGTTCCAAATGGATAATTATATTGTAAATATTTACATTTACAATATCACCACCAAAAATAAGCTCTCTTTAATCGTAATTTCAATACTAATGGTGACCAAGTATTAGACGCTGCCGCCCTGTCTCCGTCTATTTCATGGTCATAGTGGGCACGTCTTTACTACACGTAAAACACAGTAAAGTGCGCGACTTGAAATTATAATCTGAAATTGAATATCGCATTTTTAACTAATAAGTAGTTAGAGAGCACAGTTTTATTGAATCTTTACTGTGCTATGGAGCAGATTGTGACAGGGAGCGTAGCAGAGGGGACCATGAAGTAGTCGGTCACAAAGGGCGATGTTAGCGGGAGTTTTCTTAAGGGTTTGCTCCGCTCATAATGAGCCCAATGGAACTGAACCAGAGCCAGACGCGGCAGTGTGTCTAGTGTGAGTGCAAACGACCCATATCCAGGCGCGGGACGTGTCTTACTTGGCCCGGGAGGTGGAGGTGAGCCAAAGTACAGCACGTTTGCTTGTGTACGCGCACACGCACGACGTTAGTGCACGAGCCTCGTCAGGGCCGCGGGTGAAGCTGAGCCCGACTAATGTTACTCATAACTGAAGAAAAAAGTGTTTCAGATCCGCGCTTACCTTGAATAGGATTGTGGACGAGAAGCCTCTGCGTCTATCCGCGTCACTTTTTATATATATTTCATTTCGCTGGACGTATTTTCTCTGCTCAAGCGTTAGACCTGTTTACGTGAATAGCTGACGTCCTATGTGATGACGTCACTGGACCGGTGCTTTTTTTTATTTGTGCAGGTGAGCGTGCAGGCAACAAAATCTGCCATAATCGTTCCTGAGCACAGCAGTGCTGGTGTGAGTGTGTCCAAAATAACAGTTGTGATAGGTTCACCTTTTTAACCTATATTACAGTTCAAAAGAGAAGAGAAGACAAGAGAGATTATTTTGTCTCAATATTGAGGAGAAAGAGCGGGGAGGCAAAACCTTCAGTTTACAACCTCACTCCTTTCTGAAGTCTCCACCGTCTTTCTCCTCCTTTTATTTAGTTAGGGACCCTAGTTACAAATGCATTCTCAAGGGATGGGGGACATAGTTTACATACTTTGCAAGCAGAATAAAAACATATGACGAGATTCACAGAGAAATACATTTTGTTTTCGCATCTCCAAAGGTCATTCCCAAGATGTTTCTGTTTCACACATTCAGAGTGACCTTCTTCCCGTGGGATCCTGCAACTTTCAAAAGATAACTTCTGCAAGACTCAAGAACAAACATTAGTGCAGATTACATAGTTTACATAGTTGAAATGAATATAATGATTATAGTAACTACAGTTACAGTACAGTACCTACAGTACCTTTAAAATGAACAGTGAGATAACATCATATAACTTGAATATATATTTTGAATCCATCAAGTTGAATTGTTGACTTCAAAATAAAGTGAAAAGTGCCTTAGCATTAAAAGCATTTCTGTTTTTTTCAGAGAAAATGCTACTAAAAGTTAAAATAGCCAACGTCCAAAAGTTTGTTCGAGTTCCAGAGCTGAATCTGAGAGCATTTCTGGATGCAGGTAAGCAATATAGTGTAATAACATTTTTAATTTGTATCTGGTACCTAATGTAAACTCACAAAGAAATGTGCATAAACTGCTGAAATATTAGAACAGTACTAATCTTTACTGTTAGATGTGCTGGAATTACAGCATTACAACATTTTTAAGCAGGAAAAATTGATATTTTAATAATTTTATTATCTCCAGTGCAAAAATAATGTTCAGTGGCTGTGTCACATTTTATTTCCAAATTGTTCATACTGTTTTATTTCTTTTTAGCATTTATTAAGTTCGGTGTTTCACCTGTGACAGAAGGTGTGCACATCCTTGACAGTTCTGGACCTGAGCTTGATGAGGAGGTTTTCGAGGATGTGATAAAAGATCCTCAAACCGGTGTTCTGCCCATCACATATGATACCGGTTTGTATTGTGTGTAAAACATGACTTGATCTTGCTTTGGTAACTCTTGAATAGTTTTTAAGTCACTGATGGTCTCAGAATACAGTATGTTTTTTAATGTTTGTTTTAATTTATTTCTTGTAAAGTGAATGTTGAGTCTGCCAGAGGGATTGTGAATTTATATTTTTTTCTTTTTTTTTTGGCTACATCCAGGAGCATTATTATGGTGGTAAAAGTGGCAGTGGCTACTTGGCTTGGAGGCTTAAATACATTCAAAGATGCAATGCCCAAGAAAGAAGATCAGTTGAATAGAATATTATTTACTCTTTTTTGTTTTGCAGTTATCTTGATTGTTATTTGTGTGTTCTAGCCTCTTCTACTGAAGGAATAAGTGGTGAAGCACTGTTGGGAGGACCAACTGCCAGACGGGAGTTCCAGTATCTTCCAGAGGCACCTCTGAGTGACAAAGAATGTGGAGGAGCCGTGTCACTGATGACACATTCAGCTGATGAAAACACAGTAAAGAAGAAAATGAAGCAAACTTTTGCTTATCGGCGAAGCATGGTCCTGGACTCACAGTCAAGCAACGTACTGTCACACTTTCCACGATTCAAAGATGTCACAGGATTGGTAATTATCAAAAAAAGAGCATGGCTGATTCAAAGGTTGCTTAACAAATGTGTATTCACTTTTTGGAATTAAGAATAAATTATATCTAGATATCAGACATCATTATGTGCATATTTTATCAGTAAATAATTCTGTAAAATAGGTCTACTCAATTATCTAGGCTCCATTAATATTATAAGTCATATTACAATGACACATATATTCCTATTTTACTGATAGCTTTCAAGTTTATATATATATATATATATAATTTTTTTTTTTTTTGGTGACAAATATGTTTTTTCCTATTCCCATTGAATTCATCATTAGATGCCTAATTTCAGACACCAGTGGAGGATGTACCTGAGTAAAGGTCAGGTGAGGGAGGAGTGAGAGCAGGGACAGGTTTCATCATCTACTGATAAAATAAATCTGATCAATTTTTTTTTTTTTTTTTTTTTTTTAACTATTTATTTACATGATATTTCACAATAACAAACTGAATACATATCTACTGATAACACAAATATAAAAATACACAAAAAAAACACACACCAACACCAAATAAGCACACACAAGGGGGACAATATCATACCAAAAGGAGCCTTTATAACATAAAATATCAATAATCTGGTCTACTTCAGATTCACTTCACAAAAAAAACACAGGGAATCTATTACCCATTTAACTTTTTAGTCCATACCTATATGTGTTATTGTCTGCCATTCTGGGCCTAAAAACTCACGCAGGGGCGACCAGTCCTTAACAAAAGAGTCTAGCTTTCCTTCAAGGACATTGTAAAGCCTTTCATAAGGCAAAATTGATAGAAGTTTTTCACGCCAGAGGATGAGGGAGGGAGATTGTTCCTGGATCCATACCTGGAGTATAGAAAGGCGTGCAGCGTACATTATAACATTAAGCATTTTTGTTTCTCGAGTATAGTTGTTCATACCCAATATACAAGCCTTAGGGTCTTCAGGTACTTTTACTCCAAGATATTTTTCAGTTTCCTGAAGAACTGAAGACCAAAATGAAAGAATAATTGGACATGACCACATTAAATGAAAGTAGGTTCCTGCTTCCTTTTTGCATTTTAGACAAAGTGTTGTGCAAGTTTCATATTTACTCCGAGTTACAGGGGTCACATGCATTTTATTAATAATTTTATACTGTACTTCATGAGATTTATTTGATTTAGTGATTTGTTTTGCATCATTTAGTACTTTGATCCACTGTTGATCATCCAATTTGACACCAAAGTCATATTCCCAACTTTTCTTAATATTAATAACTACACCTGTATTCATATTAATATGGTCATATATATTTGTTATAATTTTATCTTTAAGCACAACAGCTTTTATAAAAATATTATCCAAAATACTGTTTTTTACACCATTTTTGTAATATGTAATAGAATTGAGATAACTTCTAATTTGCAAATATCGAAAGAAGTGAGCTTGTGGGAGATTAAATTCATTTTTTAATTGTTGAAATGACTTTATAAAATCATCTACATAGAGATCTGATATTTTTGTAATACCTACTTCCCTCCATTCTTTAAAGCCAGAATCAGTACAGGTGAGTTGAAAATCTGGATTATTAGCAATAGGTGCTGAAAACGAATATTTGTCAATACTAAAGTGTTTACGGATAGCACTAAGAGATTTGCAGATATTTTTAAGAATATAATTGTTTTTAATATTAGCATATACTTTTTCCAAACATAAAAAGGGGAGATATTCTAGCTGTGCAGTATCTAAGCCAATTCCTTCTAAATCAGGAAAACAGAACAGGCCATTTTTAACCCACTCTGAAACAAATTTTAATTGTGACGCCCAGTGATAGAATTGGAAATTTGGAATCCCAAGGCCTCCTTTCTGGATGGGCAGCTGAAGTTTCTGAAGTTCCATTCTAGGTCGCTTGTTGTTCCACAAAAATGCTCTTATAGCACTATGTATTTGTTTGAAGATTTTAGAAGAGATATATGTAGGTAGCATTTGTATTATATACAGCAAGTGACAGGTTATAGCCCTGTGCAGTGTGTCCTCGTTTGCCCTCTTCCCTGACCTTGTGCTGTTTAAACAGAGTGTTGGGATTGTTATGAATGTTTTGGGCGCCAGTAGGACCCCTTTCACTATCTGTTTATGAAACTGGTAGTGAAATGGGAAAATCTTATCCGGGGAATGCCTGGGAGAGGAGCTTGGCCCGCTCCTCTCCCCACGCAGGCCTTGTTTGTTTCATGTTATAAAGACGGGGTAGCCCCTGGTTCGGTAGAGTCTGCTGTGGGATACGTACGGTCGCCCAGCTTTGTTTTCGGACAGCGCAGCGCTCTACTGGACTGTTGGCTCTCCAGTCTTGTGTCAAGGTAAGGCGCTGGTTGATTAAAGTTGATGTCTGATGAAGTGATTTTGTATGCTGCTTTTGTGTGGGGAATAAAAGACACATTATTCTAGCACTAAGTGGTTTCTGTGTTTTGTTGCTCCGCCGATCCTCTAACGATCCTGCATAAATATATGAATTAAATGTTATAAAACAGCAAGCGAGGAAGAACATTCATTTTTATAACTGCTACCCGATCCATCAAAGATAA